>NW_026623056.1:75201255-75841880 GCF_023065955.2 Ursus arctos
GAAAAGCCAGCATTTTAAAAATCTTTTCAGATAATTGTGAACATTCTCTGATACTACACAAAAACTTCACGATTTATAATGTGAATCTGTGAAGTCAATTATTATTGATTTTTTTACTCTGTTATATTACAATTTATTGATTTCTCCTGTGCTTTGAAGAGTTTTTTACCCACTCAGGGTTTTCTGCCATCATGCCCTGGTCATTTGGAAAATACTGGCTTACTAAACTATGAAGACCCTATCAATGTTGGAATATTTTTTTATAAACACCTAACAGACTTACACTCATTAATATCATCACCAATCTTATTAAAATTAAGTGTTGAGAAGCTGTCAGAGTGGCAGACACAAGTTTCCCAAAATTCTAATTGTGCTTGAAAGCATGAATTTTATTATTTGCAACAAACAGTGTCAATTTTCTTTGAAGTATTCGATCTTAGAGAGCCTCAGAAATTAGTCTTTGACCACTTTTCTTCTCTATTTTCTCACTCTTGAAGTAGTATCACCTTAGTCCCATTGTTTTAAATGCCATGTATACCATGATGGGTTTTTTTTTTTAAATATTTTATTTATTTATTTGTCACAACTCAAAGGCAATATAAGTTCTTTCATTCTGAAAAAAGAAACATAACTTTATCTTTTTTTTAGATGAGGTGCATTTTTTAGATTAGGAGACAACCAGCAAATTCTTTGACTTCTTTCCATATTATTTATTTTAATATTGTGCTTCATGGTTCTACTTATGTTACTTAGATATCTTCACAAATAGCTTACCATGGAGACTATCTTTGACATAATACTTACAGAGTCCACCCACCAATCAAGATAAAAATCTTGGCTCTCTCTACTATGCTGCTCTCTGTAGATGATCACTGCTTTATCTCAACCACGGAGACTTACCTCAGGGCTCATGTGTCTATTCAAGGATACTGATTTCTTGTCCTCATACTGGAAAGTACACTATTAACATCTAACTAGCTACTCACTACATACATAAAATATATGCCCTGGACTGTCTGTCAGTTTACTATAAGGATATTAGATAGAAAAAAAATCATATCAAAGAATATGAAGAAAATATATCAATATATGTTTAACTAGTACCATGTTTGGCCATTAAATTTAGTTAATTACATTCTGGAAGACTGAATAAAGATGGAACCATGATAGATTATGTACTTCTCATTATCTGATAAAAGGAGCTTATACTAATTATTTAAGGGAGCTCATTTTTTCCTGGTACTAAATGATAAAGACAATGTATCAACCTAAGGGACAGATTACTATTCAACTAAATTATTAAGACACACTATGATGGCCTTTTTAAGGAGAGCTATCATATGGAAATTAAACTATGGAAATGAGGTCACATCACAGTAGGTTAGTTACTAAAAACTTAGCCCATTTGGGGACAAAAAAACAGCCTTTATGGTTTAAGAAAACTCACTTTGTAAGTGGTAATTTAATTAAAAAAATTAATGCATGCATTTGATGTTGGAAAAAAAAGTGTAGTGCATAAAATAGCCTCCTTCAATAGTATAACGAAAATTCCCAGCAACAATTTTTGCTCTTTCATTATTTTTTAGACAAATTTCAACCTTTAATTTACTAGACCCTCATCATTTTTTTTCATAATTTAATTCAGGAAACATTTATAAGCATTAACTAGGTTCACAAGATACTTTGCTAAGACCTGAGGACACAGAGTTTACACACTATTCATTTTTATCAAAGTTATGAAGCTGGTCTTGGGTTGCCCTGTGTGATGACACTCCCACTGTAGTGAATCTGTCATCTTCTGCCAAAAGCAGTTCTGTTGAAAGACTCACTGTGCAGCATAATAGCCAAGTGGGGGATTTAAAAATATATTTCATTTATCAAAAAAGTAGTGAATGCTTTCAATACAGGTAGACATAGTCTAAGAGGTGGAGCTGCACTGTATATTTCTTCCTTTTTTATTCCCAAGAAGTATATTCATTAAAATGCCATTTGACATTCTAAATGTGACATTTACTACAGACTTCACATACCTTTTCTCTTTCTTGCATTCAAGTATATATGAGATGTATCAAAATGAACTTTCCTAAACTCAGAATAGAGTCTCATCAGTATTTTCCCAGTGCTCGGGTGCACAGCTCAGTATATCACTCATTTCTCAGTCTCAAGAATCACTTCATCTAAATTGGTTGTTTCAGTGTGTTGACATCAGTCATCCTTAATCCCCTGAAGACCACATTGGGAAGAATGAATAAAATGGAGGCTCTAACCCCTCTTTCTTTCTTATCTCTATTTTGAGAATGGGGAAATCACTTGATACCACATGTTCCATTTAAAACATCACAGAGAGATGTAGCATGAAAATATATGTTTCTGATCTGCATATAGCACCAGCTGAATCCATATTCCCATGAATTTCCTGCCACTGCATTGAGTGTTCTTTTCATCATGCAACCAGTTTATTCTAATTTACTTTTAGCACAGCTTCCAACAGTACGAAATCTGTCATTTGGAACTGAGCAACATGAAGATTCAACATGGTTCTGGCAACTGGATTTTGGTAACATTACTGCCTTTCCTAAATTGGATGTCAATAAATTATCTTTATGTGACTTTGAAGTGCCTGATTGGCTTGAGCTCACTTAGATGTATGCCTCTCTGCCATAATTGATGTTACTCTTATATTTTTAACTATCAGGCTGAGCAGATGCATTTGGTAGAGGTAATGAACTTGGTCTCTAGGGTTGGGTTTTGATGACATTCCACCAATATGCCTTGGACAGATAGAGTAACTATTTTTTTCAAATTATATATGACAAACACATACCAAAGAATGGTAGACAAAGAAAGAACCTTCCCATGACTACTGAAGAAAAAAAAATACCTGAATGACTTTCCAACAAGAAAATTCCTTTTAATGATACCGTTTCAATCTAATTCTGTTTATTTGAGCTTTGCACATCCAGATGTCTAATGTGTCAGTTCATTTAACCGCCCAAATGCCTTTAGCAGAAGTTTTCTATCATCATGACCAAATCTGGAAAAAAATGCCTTTAATAATTCAAATTCACACATTCACTGTAAAATATTTATCAATCGCTACTATACATCAGACACTGTGCTTCTTCCCTTCTGCATATTCAAAGATAAATGAGTTTCTTAGCACCCAAGTTCTGCAGTTTAGCAGAGGAGTCAGATATATAAACCAATGAATAAAAGATATACACTCTACAACAGATGTATACATTAGGAAGATGTTGAAGCCCACAAGAAGTACCCCTCATACTTTAGAATGCATGGAACCCTTCCCAGAGGAGGCAACATGAGCTTCAAAATGCATCATTCCTTTATCCAGTCATTTTCAATGGAAGTTACTATCCAATGCAGTTTCATTTTTCCCTCTTGAATTACATTTCTTTGCAATGTTCTATTTCTGAGGCAGAGCCTTGAGGTTATTTTCCTCCAGATGGGAAGAGAAAAATAGTCTGACTCAAAATATGTGTCATTGGTCAACTTTGAGTCTCAAAGAAGACATTCCTGACCTTTTCAGCAAGATGGCATTATTTAAAAGCAAGCTTTATGTGGGGCGGAAGAGAGGGAGATTTACTTAAGCTAACATGTCAATAGCGAGCTCAAGAAACTAGATAATAATGTTACTGTGTACCCAGGAAAAAAAAGATGAAGAAGGATGATGAGGGCTGAGATACTGTAAAACATCCTAGTCCTCATGTACCCCTCCACCCACAGGTACCTTTGGGATTGAGCTTCAAGAGGAAAGTCATTTGAAACATACATACAAATGTGTGTAGGAAGCTGGGTCAAAGACAGTAAAGAGGGATCAGCTCAAGTCATGCCTTAAGGGGATTAAAAATAAAGAGCTGCTAGACTCTTATGTGCAAGTAAGACACAGTAAAAAGGTAGAGTATACACTGTTGGAGATAGGAGAGAAGCCTTAGGAAGTGCCTTGGGTTCCCTGAATATCCAAATGAAGGTTTCTAAGAAAATGCAAATTCTCAGAGGCCTGGGATTATGACAAAGTGGACATCATCAACAAGGCCTCGACAACTAGGAGCAAATAGCTGAGACCACAGGCTTCAGATGTGGGAGCAAACATATCAGTTCACAAGGTCATTTAACAAACCCTACATCAGACAGTACAAGAAATATATCAGCCAGCCACTCCACTGAGAATGATGGGAACTAAAGGTCACCTTTTATAGTCCAGAAGATCACCTCTTCTCAAGCGTCAATAAGGACTCAGACTCTTCATACACTTAGCTACCATCGTAGGGAGGAGATGGTAAAATGTGATGTGCATGGAATGAAGACAATGAGTCATTTAAAAACTCTTTTCAAATGAGCCCTAATAGGGCACTGGACACTAAACATGCTGAGGAATTATTCTTTAAAAATGACTGAGAAATTCTTCAAATGCAGGCTTAAACCTGGCTGTCAACTAATGGAATAGTAGCTCTTAAGGGAAATCAGATCAGAAATAAGAAATAAAGAAGCCATATTATTTATTTATTCTTTTAAAGATTTTATTTATGCATTTATTTGAGAGAGAGAGAGCAGAGGTTAGAGGTGAAAGGGAAGGAGGGGGAGGGGGCAGAATGTCAAGCAGACTCTGAGCTGAGTCCAGAGAGAGCCTGACATGGGGTTCAATCTTATGACCCTGAGATCATAACCTGAGCCCAAACCCAGAGTCCAGTGCTTAACTAATTAAGCCACCCAGGCACCCCTCTGCATTCTCTTTTATTGATCTGAACATTGTATGAATGAATCTGTGATATCACCTTGCATGTGTTAAATATATACGGACACATTTCTACCAACTAGATATACAATTGATGTACAAGAATAAAGCCCTGTTTCTCAGGAATCTCATATTGAAGTGACAAATATAAACAATGCTAACATATATTAAAATAATATACGAGACCTCTTATATTAGAAGGAAACTGTCTTATAGAAGAGCTTAATCAAATCTTTTGAGTAGAGAGTGACTAGGAAAGGCTTTCAGAAAAATTCATTTCCGAGAGGAGACATGGAGGATGAGACAAGACATCATGTGTCAGACTGGCTTCAGAATTGTGAGTACATATGCAGATTACTGTGTCTCATGTATTTCATGGCATTGACCCAGTCTAGAATGTTCTCAGGTATGAGCAGGGTCCTGAGCCATCTCTCCAGATTAGGCAGTGTTCTTTCATTTATCTGAACAGTGCTTAGATGAAAGCAGATCAGACACATTGGATTAAATTGTCTAATTTTTAGTTTTGTCACAGAGGAAGATGCCAGGTGGCTGGAGGTCTTCCATAAGAGAACACAGAGTTCTCTCCTTGGACCTGTCCAGTTCAGTGTGTTCATCAATAATCACAAGGAAGTTATAAAGGGCATGTTACTCAATTCACAAGCATATGGCTCAAGGCGTAGTGAATACAGTAAAAGATAGAATTAAGATCCAAAGAGTATTAACAGCCTCAAGCCATTTTATAGCCATAAGTAGTTCCTGAACTTTGATATAAAAACATACAACTATACAAGTATACATATTACAAGATAAATTTTATCAATAACATATGTCAGAAGAGAATAAGAACAAAAATAGGAGTTAAAGATTTAATCAATAGTATACTCAAGGGAAGCCAAGAGTGTGACTCTTGTCAGATTAATTTAGTGGAATATTTTAAGCATTCTTAATAGAAATATAATATCTATAAAAAGACAAATACTATATAATTTTACTCATGGGAAATTCAAACAACATAAAAAATGAATGAAGAAAAAGACTAAAAAAAGATTTGTTTTATTTTATTTTTATTTAAAAAAATTTAATTCCAGTATAGTTAACATACAGTGTTATATTAGTTTCAGGGGTACACTGTAATGACTCAACAAAGAGGAGGTGGGCAGGGGGATGGGTGAAATAGATAAAGGGGATTCAGAGTGCACTCAACTTGATGAGCACTGAAAAATGTTTAGAATTGTTGAGTCATTATATTTTACCCCTGAAACTATATAACACTGTATGTTAACTATACTGGAATTAAAATTACAAATGTAAAATAATAAAAAAAAGACATAATGTCTGCAAGAAGAAAACCAAAAGCTCTTGTAAGTACTCTATTTTTTAGGTCACATTTGGAATATTGGGTGGGTCTGAGCTCTATAATTCATTTATACGAATTATAAATTTTCTGTTCAATCAATAAATGTTTCATGGGTTGCTTACTATGTGTAAATCATTGTTTCGTTGATTCAGGATAAATAGTCTGCTGGTCTTTAGGACAAGTTAATAGTCTTTATTGATATATATTCAGGGAAACTCAGCTAGGTTGCAGTTGTAGGACAAAGTCTATGAAATACAAGTCTGTATGTAATTTGGTAATAATTTGATATGGAATCTGGAAATAAGACAGAACTTTGTGAGATTAAGACAGTGAAGAACAATAGGAAGGCATTTAAAGGCTTAAGCACTGGACTAGCATATTTTTTTAATTCACTCTTTATAAATGTAAAAAATTTTATAAATGTAATGTTTTCCTTTTTTTCACGTGGAAAGTTCTTTCTAATAGACTCATTTTCTTTGACCTTTGAAAATTCATTCATTAGAGCATTGAACACACTTCTTTTTCTTATTTGCCCTCAGTTCCAAATTAACTAGTGGGGTTTGACTTTAATATTTTGAGAGGAAGGAGCAAAGAAAATCTATCAATACATATTTGAGAATTATGGAAAATATAAAAGCCCAACAAATTCCAAAGGTTGTTTACTTTGTCAAGCATTAACAAATTGAGAAAACTCACTTGATGACTTTTATATCGTAGGTGAAATTTCCAGGACCACTTCACAAAGCAAAACTTTAAATTTTAAAAGATACTATATTGTTATTTTTTAATGTAATACCTGATTATACCTTTCTGGTATTACTTTTCCAACATTATTTCAACAAAATTAAATGCTAGTAACTCCATGAGGTACTGTGGGTACAAAATAATAAACCAGTCTCCACCTTTGAAAAGATCAGATCACGTATCCGTGCCAGGAAACCCTCAACCTCAAATGATTACAATATAATGTGTTGAATGGCACGTGAAACTCTACAGAGGTCGTTAACGTAGTATAGAGAGGGTTGATTATTTGTTCTGCTTGAAAGATTTGGGGAAACCACAAAGAGGTTGAGAGTTTCACATGGAAACATAAGAAGAAAAAGCCTCTGAAGAGACACAAAGACTATCTCTAGAGTAGGGTTTCAATCCAGGATCTGTAGCACATATTTCAAATTCTGATCAAAGGGACTTTATATTTAGTTCAATTCAACAAACATATATTAATGCTTATCAGGTTTGAGGCACTGTTGTAGAAATGTGAATAAACTGGTTAAAATTATATTATTTCTTAGTGCTACTATCAACTAGACCTGTTTTAGGTGCTTTACAGGTATTATACATTTAATCTCCATAAGAGTAAGATTAATAAAAGATGATTTTCTTTAGTTTATTTCCCATAATGTCTAGGGATGGAAGGAAGGTATATTTTCAATAATGTCTTAGTTAGTTAAGGCTGGTGACAAAAATACCATAGACTAGGTGACTTAGACAACAGACATTTATCCCTCACAGTGTTCGAGTCTGAGAAGTCCAAGATCAAGGACTGGCAGATTCAGTGTCTGATTAGGGCCCTCTTCCTGGTTCATAGATGATGAACCTGGTTCATAGATGATTGTCTTCTTGCTGTGTCCTCATGTGGCAGAGAGAGTGTAAGAGAGCTCTCTGGGCTCTCTTTTATAAGGGCACTAATCTCATTCATGGGGCCTAATTTCTTCCCCAAAGTCCCACCTCTTAATACCATCATATTGGGGGTTATAATTTCAACATTTTGGTGGGGCGGGCGTGAACCACATGAGTGTGGTATATTACAAATACCACGTAGTCAGTGCAATGATGAGTGAACACACAAGGTAACATCATAAAAACACCAAAGACAGGATTTTTGCCCAATCTCAGCAGGAAAGTTAGGGAGTTGTGGGAAATTTTTCATGTTAGACTTCATAAGGAGATGATACCCAAGCTCTACTCTTCAGTGGATAAAATACTGGAGAGAAGCTGAGGTTAGTAAGGTAAGAGACAGGAAGAGCTGATTCTTTTAAAATGAATGACAGGACCCTAGCCTCAGAGAAGTGAAGCAACACACTTAAAGCCACACAGCTAATATATGCTAGAACAAAGTTATCTGAGAAAAGATATAACTTTTTAATTTTATAATTGGGTCCTAACTAATAAAATGAGTAAGTCGATGTTTGTGAGATCAAAATGTTTTTATTTAATCAAGAAGAAATTCTTACTCACTGACTGGTATACTAAACTCTGTCTCCTCGGTGCACAAAATCTACTGCCAACTATTATCTGCTTTGAACCCAGCAGTGTACGTGCCATTGAAACTTAAATGGGGGTAGTCTTTAGAACTTCGCTATGGGGAGATTGTGTACAGAGATTGACTTATTGCTTCTTGAGTAACAGGGCCTGATTAGTTCCTTTTATCATTTAATGGTGGAATCAAACAAAAGAATAGATAAAAGTACAATGGTAGATAAGAACGGCATAGCCACACTTGCTTAGCTCTCACCTGTTACTGGATTACTCCAAAATCCCAGAGAAAGTGAACAGGGTAGATTGCATGGCCTCATTCTGCGCAGGGGGAAATGCAGGCACAGAGGGGAGATGGAAGTTGCTCAAGAATGCTGACTCTCAATCCAGTACCCTAAAGGGCACACCCAGATTTGTTGTGGTGAAATGACCTTGGACATTTGTTTTAGAAACCTAATTTATCTCACTTCATATTGATTTTGGGTTGAGAATACAAGACCACCTGGATAAGATCCTTACTACCATTTCCATCACAAAAATCCCTATTTGAAAGGGAAACTTGGTTATTTCAGTTATTTATGATTGTTTTTATTATGAAATTAAATGGTTGATTGCTTGGGATTCTTTTTTTCAAAAACAACACACCAACTACTTTAGTTAAGCTATAAATAATAGTCTGTGTGAAATGAGACAGCTTTGTAGTCATTAAAAATAATGGGTTTTTACAACCAAAGAACAGAGACTACCTTCCTTTATTCTTTGAGGTAACACAACTTAAATTAAGTCATCTTTTTTTGTTTGTTTGTTTATCTTATTTATTTAAACCATTCCTTCTGTGGAATTATCAGCTTCTCACTATGGAGAGAGAGCAAGGAAGGAAAAACCTTAGCTGGGAGCTAAGGGTGTGTAGAAAAATGCCTGGACTACTTCAAATTCAAATTCAAATGCCCTGAAGGAGAAGGAATATAGTATGGCAGTTTTTCATCAGTCTCTCTTAGGTCTTCCCATACCTTTCTTTTCCAGCCCTGAGTCTAGGAAAATATCAGGTAAGGAATGCCTTTAAACTCTAGAAGGTATTCTCCACTCCCCATGTTCCATTATGAATCTGCAGACAATTTCACCAGTTGTGTATCCAGTTTTTCTAACAGACATTCTTAAGTTCCTATAGTGTGCTAACTCTTTCCTAGGTATTGGGAATATGAAGATGAATACAATGGTCCTTGCCTTTAAATATCTCACAGATTAGTATTCAGGGAAATAAACAATTATGATGTCAATTCTGTAGCACAAGTGAGGAGAGAAGATAAGAGATCCCAGAAGAGCACCTAACTCAGTTTAATGGATGAGCAAGAACTGTTTCCTGGAGGATCTGATGTGCCTTGCATCTGGAACTGTAGGAGCAATCCAGAAGGAACTGGTGAAGGAAGTCTCTGTTAATAGTACAGAAACTACAAAGTCACAGATACACGTAAGATGGTTAAATACTTTGTCTCTGCATATTGGTTCTAGGCTCATCAAGGTCATCTCAACCAAATCAAGACTGTTTAAAGACCAAAATATGGCTAATGTTATATGTAGAAAGCAAATGGCAAAGATGCAAAGGAAGGAAAAACGCACATGCTGGAAATCAGTCACTGGTGTTTGCCTTTGTTTTTGTTTTGTTTTTTTCTTGTTGTGGATTTTTGCATAATTTTAATACTCCAGAGCAGAGTTTCAAAATGGCAAGTGTTAGTGAGTGAAGGGTGATCCATATACTCTTTGTAAAACTTGCTTAAATTTTCCATAATGCAAAAGAAGGGGAAATAATAATGGAATTCATCCTTATATAAAAGAGCAATATTGCCCATCCTAATACTTCATTTTTCAACTACCAGTGTTGTTTCTGCCTTTCCTCTTTTATTTATGTAAAAAGAAATGCAGAGACTGCAGAAGTGGGGTAAGAAAACCTTGTTAAACTTTTTCAACAATCCCTGTTATAATGTTCAAAGCAATTACTTTTGCTGTCAGCAGGAATCAAATTTACTACCATCAGAGAGTGCAAAGAGTCAAATGTATTGCTAAGAATTACAACATAAGCTGCATGCAAATAACCCCATAAGTTCTAAGGGCTTGTCTTCCCCTATTTGCACAGCTGAGTCTTCAGTCATAAGTTGCTGAGGCTTCTTTGTTTTTAATTCCCGAGAAGCTGGAGTAGAATTTTCCCATCAATTTCAGCGAAAAACAAAAGTCCACTAACGCTTACCATCTTGAGGGGAAATATTACTGGTGTGCTTTTATAAAAAGAAATATTTCTTTCTAAACAAATCACGTAGTAAGAACATTGCACTATCAAAAATAATGCTACTATCAAAAATAATACACTATCAAAAATAATAACTACACAAGCAATAATCTTTTTTTTCGGAGAAATATTTGGACTTGACCCTCATAGGGAAGCTTGAGTATAAACTTTAGTTTACTGCCCTCAAAGGACATGAAGACCTTTCAGTGAAAACTCTTGACATAGGCATAGCTTATTTCTGGAGAAGAGTATTATATAATCCTGAAACAATGAGCTTCACTCCCTCCTCTAACAGTCATATCTATAACTGTAACCACTTGACCCCAACTCCAAAGTTTTATCCATGTCAAAGTTCAGCCATTCTTTCACAGTCAATACTGGTAAATAATGATACATCCATGTGGTTTAACAAATTAAATAATTCTTCAAAAGTTATTTAAAAAACAGTCAACATGAAATCAGAGAAGGATTCAAACCATAAGAGACTCTTAACTAGAGGAAACAAACTGAGGGTTGCCGGAGGGGTAGTGGGTGGGGGTATGGGGTAACTGGGTGATGGGCATTAAGGAGGGCATGTGATGTAATGAGCACTGGGTGTTATATGCAACTGATGCATCACTGAACTCTACCTCTGAAACTAATAATACACTATATGTTAATTAATTGAATTTAAATAAAATAAAAATTTTTTAAAAAGAAGAAAATAAAATAAAAAATAAAAAACAGTCAACAATCTTCTATGCTACTCCCCCACCTCCAAATAAAACACTTTTAGCAGATTCTTCTTGTACTTATGTAATCAGTCTTTCATAAGTATTTCATAATTGGTCAGGAAAACAGAATCCAGTCTCTGTACTCCAAAGGCATATTTAAAATTTTTTTTATGTTTTTATTTTATTTTAAGATTTTACTTATTTGAGAAAGAGCACTTGGGAGCACGAGCTGGGAGGAAGGGGCAGAGGGAGAGGAAAACTCCTCACTTAGCAGGGAGCCTGATGCCAGGCTTGATCCCAGGACCCTGAGATCCTGACCTAAGCTGAAGGCAGATGCTTAACTGACAGAGCGACCCAGGTACCCCATAGGCATATTTTAACACAGGGAATCAGAGACTTGCATAATTGTCAGCCTAGGGATCAACAGTTTGGAAAGTGGACCCAGAATGTCTTATCCTGAAACGTGGAAATGAATAGTTTTCAAGGGCTGTTCCTAAAGCTACTACAAATATCCAGCACTTCTGGGAAACTTCCATCTGACTACTTCAATCTGTAGGATGAGGACTGGTGGGTGATTCCCTAGTACCTCACTGGTAAGCTGACAGACTTCAATGGTGCCTTGATACTAAGGCCTCTAATATTTTCTTTATATGGGGAATGCAATTCTAGAAAATGTAGTTCTGGGATTCTTCTATGAAAAACTGAGGTTAGAATGCACTTATGAATACATACAAGTAATGTGCTTATAAGTGTTTCTCTTCTTTTACATCTTCTTTCCTGAAGTTAATAATCGCTACTTCTTAAAAGTGGCTCAAGTTGCTGTCATTATCACATGTAGAGTTCTTAAATACCTCTCAGTACGATTTTATACATGTTCAGATGTGTCAGGTAACTTATCACTTTCAATCTCTAATCATGGAAAGCCCTGTTGCGCCAGTCTGGAAAAATTGCTCTCCTGGCCTGCTGGGAAGCTTTCTTTCCCTCTTCTCTCATTCTGGATTCCCCATCTCCTTCTAGATCCTGCTTCTAGATCCTCTTTGTTTGCTCCTCATTTTGATGACACAAATCCTCTAGCAGCTCTTTCTTTTCCTTCCTTCCTTCCTTCCTTCCTTCCTTCCTTCCTTCCTTCCTTCCTTCCTTTCTTTTTCTTTCGTAGAGACAAAAAATATTCACTCTATTTAAATGATTGTAAGTAATATAGACCAGAAATGTACAGAGACAATCTATAGAAACAAGGACTTCACACAACATTATGGCAATAAATCATACCTTTCAAAAATCATTCTCAATGTCAACGACCTCTAGTAGTTTTCTGAGCAAGAGTGCTGGAGAGGCTAGCTTATTACTCCTCCCATATCTCAAAATACCTTTAATCTTCCTGACTTTTGATTCACAGTATGGCTCTATATAGACTTACAGGTTAGAAATCCCTTCCCTCAAGAACTGAATGTGTTATTCTATTGTATTGAAGCTCTTGATGTTACCTTTAGAAGGCACGAGCATTTGTTTTTCCTCATTATTTTGTATGATCTTTTAGCTGTTAGCATTGTTTCATTTAGTTTTCATCTTCTCTTAAAGAATTTAGGATTCCTTCCTTATCTCTAATATTTCATAATTTTGCAGATGTACACTTTGGTGTGTGTTTAGGAATGTTTGGCAACAGGTAGGGGAGGAGTTAATTGATTATGCTGGTAATCTTTTCAGCCATTGCAATCTGTAAACCATACACTTTAATTCAGGAAAACATTCTTATTCTTTGATGATTTTCTCTACCTTAGTTTTTTTGTTGTTGTTGTTTGTTTCTTCCTGGAATTCTGAAGAGTCTAGTAAAGCCTCCTGAAATAATCATTTAATATTTTATCTTTTTATTTCTTTTATTTACCTTTTTATATTTTTGTTCTTATTTCTGCAACTTTACCTTTTCTTACCTCTAATGCCAAAGCTATCATTCTTTTGTTTTTCTGGTATGGCTTTTAGATTCTGTTTTGATCTTGAGGCTGAAATAACTTTCCTTTTTTAATGAAGGATATTGATTATCATTTTTTACTTGGTTTGAATTTTTTTCTTGCATTGCAATTTTAACTGCATTGTCTCAGCTTCCCCTCCCCCCCCAATTTTCTCAACATATTTGCATGTTGCTTTGGTTTCCCTTTCATGTTTTAAGTTTTAGTCAAATATTTGGGGAACCTAAGTAATCCATTTATGTCACAGAATGAACTCACTGTAAACTCTCTGAGCAAGGGCAAACATTGTCAGTGGTCTCTAATGGATGGTAATCTTGGTCAAATGTGCTTCATTCATGAATTCTCAAATGCTAGCATGATGCATATATTATCTCTGGGACCAGTTTGTTTTCTATTTAAAAATCTAATTTTCTTCTAGGCATGATGGGAGTGGGAATAGGGGATGTATATTCTGGCTGGATGAGCTCTGAAACACAGGGATGAGCTCTGATAAGGGATCTGCCTGTTCAGTAGACTGGTTTTCAGTGGAATGCTTTATCTTAAGTCCTCAGGCATATCTTTGGCTTTTATGTGGCCTTATGTTTCTATGTGCAGGTACTCACTGGTTTGGTTTCCTCTGCATAGCAGCTTCTAGTCTGAATATAGGGAAGATAGCACAAAGGAAGAATTGGCCTTGCTCTATGAGACAAAAGAGATGGGATCTATGGGATCAAACTTCTCTGTATATAAATTTTTACTTTCTTTTTATTTTTAGATCCACATCTCAAACCTCCATATCTACCTTCCATGTGTCCTATTACACCAGTCCAGAGCTTCTCCATTGTCTTGCAGCAAATTAAATCTTTGAATGCCATTATCTTTCTCTGGTCACCTACCAGTTACATAATACATTCTGCTCAACTAGCAGCAGTGGTCTTATGTTCAAGTTGGTAGCAAAGCTCAAGAGACATAATAAGCTTCATTTGATTTCACATTTATTCAATTTTTAGTAAAATACAATAAAAGTGGCACAACATCAAGAAAAACTCATGATTTCTGGTGCAGTTTCTGAGGTAGTAAAATTATTCTTTGAAATTATTCTCATGACCTTTGGTGTACATGAAAAATGAGACATGAGCCTGAATGGTATAGACCAACTCAGCTCAGAGAAACCATCAATTATTAAGTCTCTTCAACTTTTTTGTATATTTTAATCATGTATCCATGTATCTCCTCCAGGTTTATGTGACTAGTTACCATTTTCTAGACCAAGTACATGCACGGGTTATTAATTATAGGTTATTCAGTTTAAAAAAATCATCAACCAAGTATGGATGCTTTGTTTGGAACATAATAACTTCATCAAAATGCTCGTCCATCCCAGTTTATTATTCCTAAAATTTTTTTAAATTAGAGTTGCCAATTTAGGTAACTAATCCTCCTCAGGCAACTTTGAGGTCAAAGAACATAATACAGAGCAGCTTTAATGCTTTCATTGGACAAGTCATTCAACCACTTTACTATCACTAAAAAAAGTGTTCACTGGGGCTCTTTGGTGGCTCGATCCATTGAACAACCAACTCTTGATTTTGGCTGGAGTCGTGATCTCAGGGTCAGGAGATCAAGCACTGGGATGGGCTCTGTGCTCAGCGGGGAGTCCACTAGAGATTCTCTCTCTCTCTCTCTTCCTCTGTCCCTACCCCTGCTCATGTTCTCTCTCTCTCTAGCTAAAGCAGATAAATAAATCTTTTAAAAAAAATGTTCATACAGTTATCTCCTTTCCTCTTATCCTAGACTTGTTGATCTTCTGAGTTTATAGTCTTCTTTTATTCCCCTTGTTGCATTTGAGCATAATGATTAACGATGCTTGCAAAAGCTTTGAACCTACCACGTGTAACCAGAATTTCCTAAGACTCGACAACTTTTGATCACATTCATAGAAAAAAAAAAAAGACAGCATTAAAGAGAAAAGGCTTTTCTAATAAAACGTCCCCAAATTAGAGAACATAAAAATAGAAACCAAGGAGATTTATGATTTAACACCTGTGCAACTCTTCTAAACTGAGCATAAGAAGAGGAGCAGCATTCCGACAGGAGTTTTAAACCAGTCTACATCCAGCAAATATCTCAAAGCCAATGATCATTATGAAATAAATCAAATACACTAAAGACTTGCTGGTTCTTAATATGATTCTTCTTTTTCAGGTCTCTTGAAAGACATAATGGGGCATTTGTAAGCTCCTTTCGCAAGTAATGATAATTGGATAGTAAAAATAGTTGGTTACAAATTAATTCAAGATATTGTTGCAAATTAAGTATAGTCTTTATTTTCCTACAACAGCATGTGTATAGTCATTTGCATGTTGCAGTTTTAAGAAAACTCTAAAGTTAACATTTGCTGAAAATATCATTCAAACACAGTTGTTTTGGAAAAAAGAACACAAAAAGAGGATGTACAAAATTTCTTTTCTCTTCCATTTGGGGTTCATGGCAGAAGTCACACAAAAGCTTTTAATTGTCACAACGCATTACCTCACAATTACCGAGATTCTGTAAACAACAACAAAAAAATCCTAATATCATTGTAAAAAATAAGTTTCTGTTTGCAATTCTATAACTGGATCATTACAAATGAAACCAATGGGTTAAAGTCTGTGACATCAAAACCTTCTATTTAATAAAAAATAGATTTCTTGCTCAAAGAGCCACAAGTGTATGAGCAAGGTATAGAAATGACCAATCTCAGTCTTTAAATTAGATTTTAATAGTCAAACTCTGTGGCCAAACTTCTACCTCAATACAAAAATCATTCCCACAAATAGTTGTATTTGGAGAGTCTGGATTTAATAAGAAATTTAAAATTTAAATATCCCTGATGAGGATTCAAATTACATTTTAGAAAACCCCAACCCTATGATTGCAAATTTAGCAAAACACACCAGAAACCTGTTAAATAGATTATTTATTGTGCCAATGTTTTATTAGCTTAACAGATCTATTATTTAAAAGAAACCCACAGCCTTATAAAATACATCCTATTTGGTACACGTGATGCAGCTATTTAAGGACATTTGCATACTGGTGCTGACTTCCGCCTGCACCTTAGGAATTGCCATTTTACTTCTGTATACAATTTCCATGAGTCATTTAGTACAGCAAATTGACTTTATTATGTGGGGTGTTACCTGGAACTAGACAAACTACGAGGCAAAGGGCACAGTTCTCCAGATCGCCAAGTTTTTCCTGAGTTTTGATACTAATAGCAAATTCAAGAGTTTCCCTATAAAAGTTCAGAAATTCATTGGAAACACAAAGCTCACTGAAATCTAATATACTCACAGTCACATTTACCGAAGGAAAATAATACTAATGAGAACCAGTTAAAGGAACAGACACACAGGGCAAAATCTGGGAGGGGGCCAAACATGGAGTTTCAACTTGTCCTTTTCCTGTGTAGTCCCAGATAGCATTACCTACTCTTGACCGTGATGTAGGAGAATATGCAGAGAATATTTCCAACCAGGGAAGCTCATTCAAATTTTTGTGTCTAGAGAGTTTTCATTAAGTAGGCATGCTTGGGTAAATTAGTCCCTCAAGTGGTTCAACTGGTCTGATGATTGACTAATTTTTATAACACAAAGCCTCGGCTCTCCAAACAGAAAGTTGTGTTTTCAGGCATCACCAACCTCTACCTGAGACTATTGGGTGTGGCCTGACCCATCCCAAGCCACTGTTAGCATAAACTACCAGGTACTGTTTAAGAGACCCATCATGAATAATAAAGGCACTTTTATCACTCAGGAAATTCCCTGTGTTTAGTGGGTACCTCCTAAAACCCAGGACAAGACCAGAACCTGTTTGGGCAAATCTAAATGCCTTACTACCCATGTTTTACTTTCGTTCTCTTCCCTGACATGAGAGCTACAAGGAAGTAACAACAGTATCAATGACAGCGCGTTGCAAGAGCATCACAATCATATCGAGATCTCTAGTGTGATCATAGAGAATTTTTTAACCCTCCATTTAAATTTGCAGTTTTAACTTCTGAAATTTTCCTCAGACCCCTTTTTTTAATGACCAGATGATATATGCCTGTGTATAAAATATAACAAAACATATAGCCTCATCATTGATAAAAAAAAGTACTGCTGATTTCTCAAGAGATAATTGACTACTATGTGAAGGCTAAATATAAAGCCGGATTACCTAATAAAGGAACTTTAAGAATCCAGAAAAACAGCAAAAGAAATAAGATAAAATATCAAAGATGTTGATTGAGATGTCATAGATTACGAATGTATATAAACAAAATATGGGATGCTACCAATGGTATACCTAGTATTGAGACCGAGTATAATGTGCACATTAAAGTTCTCTATTGGGGCGCCTGGGTGACTTAGTTAAGAGTCCAAATCCTGGTTTTGGTTCAGTTCCTAATTTCAAGAGTGAGATCCAGCTCCGCCTGGGGCTCTGCTCTCAGCGGAGAGTCTGCTTGAAGACTTTTGCCCTTGTCTTTCCCCCCACTTGTATGAGCACGCGAGGATGCCCGCGCATGCGCTCTCTCTCAAATGATAAACACGTTTTTAAAAAATGCTCTACTGAAGGTTGTGCTTACCTCTGTGCTTTGCTATATGAACAAAGAAGATTAAAGAGCTTAGAATACTATGAGATGGAACAGGAGAAAAAAAAAGAAATTAGGACAAAGTGCAGACAAAAATCTGACATTTGCTGAATACTTACTAGGTGTCAAACAGTTTATAAGCAAGTTATTAATCTGTTGGTGGGTCCATGTCTTTTGATTTTGACAGAAGCTAAAACCAGTATCTACCTCATAAGGTGTTATGGATTGAACTGTGACCTCCAAAAGATTTGTAGATATCCTAATTTTTGCTACCTAGGAGTGTAACCCTATTTGGAAATAGGGTCTTTGTAGATGTAATCGATATAAGATAAAGTAGTTAGGATGGACTCTAATCCAATGTATCTGCTATCTTTCTAAGAGGAAAATGCCATGTGAAGAGATATAGGGGGAAAATGCTATAAAATGACAAAGGCAGGGCTTGGAGGGATGCATCTCAAACCATGGAATGGAAGGGATTAATGACCATCACCTACAGTTAGGAAGAGGAAAGAAAGGATTCTACCCAGAATTTCAGAGCCAGCATGGACTTGCTGAAACCTTGATTTCAAACTTCTAATCTCCAGAACAGAAACATTTCTGAAGTTTTAAGCCACCTAATCCGAGGTACTTTGTTATGGCAGCCCTGGGGAACTAATACAGAGTATTACTGAATATATTAAAGCAGCATAAATATTAAAAGAACTTAGAAGAAGGTCTAAAACATAATAAGCAAGCACTATGTAAATATTTACCTTATGTGATCCTTGCAAACTATAGTAATTTTCAGAAAATATAAATCAATTGGAATGTGATTCTGACCTACTGACAATTAATCTAGAGATTTTTTTTTCTTGGACATAACTTCAGTATTATGCTTCTGGATAGGAAGCCCAATGTGGTATTTTTCTACCCATATGCATTAAAAATTGAGGAAGGCAACTCTACACATTGATCTTTATGAGGGTTACAATATTAATGTTATAAAAACTCAGATGTTCCATTACATAAACAACAACATGAACAAATAAGTAGAAACTTATATTTGAAAAGCTATATAAAAAACATTAGGAAGGGAAAAAATCAGGAAGGAAAGCAAAATAAGTTAGTTTATATGTAAATTCCATTAACATTACCATTAAAAATGTTTTATTTCCTGTCGCATCTATATACATGTTTCCAGATTAAAATTCACATCACCTATAACAAGCTAAAATTATTTGAGACATTTCTAAGTATAATAAAGAGATATCAAAGACGAAGATTACTTTCTCCAATATTAATTGGACAGTACTCTTTTTGTAACAAACCCAGCAAACCACTATAAAGTAGATTTAATAATTAATACCCTTCAAAATGAAAATAATCTTCAGATAGGTCTGAAGAAGAAAGCACTACACTTTTTTTTTTAGTATAGTTAGCCATTACACCTGAAGAAGTCTATTTAACAAAGAACATCCACATTGGCCTATCATTTTATTTATGACCATGTGATGGTCATTGTTCTATGCACAATAAACTGGGAACAGAAGTTCATTTCCTTCCTTTATTACACTGATATTCTCTTTTACTTCTAAAACACCATAGAATGCAATTGGACATCTCCACTTCTAAGGAAGTATTGATGAGAAATATAATGATAGATGGACAGCAGGTAAATTATAATTTTATATGAATTCTTTTGTATGTGGAAATCAATGTTATATAGATGATGTGTTTTCTCAATATTTTACTTACTTCCATTAGAATACTCACATATTCCTTCTTCTACAAGATGTTCCAGAACACATCATGTAAACTCTTCATGAAAGCAGATTTAACAATGCCTGCTTTTGAAAAAAAAAAATTTAAATGCAGACAAATTTGAATTGGTATAGCTAGATCTTTGAACCATTAAATTTTTTGTGTCTTCTTAAATAAATCTTTCCTGCCAGAAGCAGAGGGTTTTATACTATTTTTATCTGATGCAATTACATTTAAGACAGTGATTACAAACAATATTACATTTGAGTTCATGCTCACAGGTAAAAAATGCTACCAAGTGGGGTGCCTGGGTGGCTCAGTCATTAAGCATCTGCCTTTGGCTCAGGGCATGATCCCAGGGTCCTGGGATTGAGCCCCACACCGGGCTCCCTGCTCCCCTGGGAGCCTGCTTCTTCCTCTCCTACTCCCCTTGGTTGTGTTCCCTCTCTCGCTGGCTGTCTCTCTCTGTGTCAAATAAATAAATAAAATCTTAAAAAATGCTACCAAGTTTTCTCTCTACAAAAAGTATTGAAGCAGATACTATGAAATATATTCTTGCTATGGTAGTATAGATTGTTTTCTACTTGTAGTAGTTCACATTTTTTCTTTATTTTCCAGGTAAATTTGTTTAAAATGAACACTCTGAGTATATCAGCTCATACACAGTTCATTTCTATTCATAGATCAGTTAGGTTACAAGTAATAAGGTCTGTTCTAGGAAAGAGTCCGTAAGGGGGAAAAGCTATCTATCAAACGAATTTGACTAAATTAACATGGCTTCATCCTGTTTAGGAGTTAAAAACAAAAATGTTTGAGTCTTGTAACAATCAGAAGTTTTATCTACTCATTCGAGGTGTTTTAGTTTGTTGTGTACATTTACATGAGTATCAGCAATATTCCTGATACCCAATCCAGAGTATTTTCCCTTATACAATTCATAGGTAAAAGTTTCTGTTTTATTCTTTGCGTATTAGACTTTTGAATACATTTTTCAAAATATTCCACAACATTCACCAGGAAAAAATACTGAAGAGTATTTATTTAGCTAATCATGGATAATTTTTAGAATATGTAGTAAACTTCCTTAGGGGTAATACACCATTTCTTTAAGATTCACTTTGATTTTTAAATAATAGTTCCCGCGTTTCTAGGAAAATACACATCTTAATATAAACAAAAACTAGGTAAATTCAGAAGAGAAGCCAGTTAACTAAAGATATGAGTTCTAGAAAAAAGTACCTCATATCTAAGTTTTTGGTTTTTGTGTGTACGGTTGTTGTGACTGTTATTTTTAAATTTGTTTTTGTCTTCAGGCTGAAGCTCTAGACATTGTGAAGCAAAATGTTAGAGGGAAGATCTGGAAAACTAGCTAACTCACTTATCTTTTGGAAATAATCCCACTTTTCATTTAGCTTCCCCTTCCCCTCAACCCATGAGATGGAGTCATGTGATCAGCCCTTCTGATTTCCCACTCCACTAACAAACCATGAGCATTTTGCCCACTTTAGGATATGGTTTGATTCAGGTAGTTAATTATTTGAGTCATTCATTTCAGAGATATTAAATTTTAAATATTTATTAAATATAGAATTTTTAATATGAATCTTTGCAGGAATGGCTTATGTTTTGAGGTAAAATTACAGTTTTTCTATTCAGTTCCTATTTTCTCCAAATTTCATTAGACTTCTCCCTAAAAATTTGCCTCAGAGCCTCTGTGTTCTTACTAGAGTGCAAATATACACACAATATTTCCTTTTGCAGTTATGTGAAAGAGAGCCTGCAATGAGGGTGTTGGCTTAATTTTCAATGTTTTCATATGTACAAGACAACATGTAATTCTATTAACACAAAGAGTTGAGTTTTTAAAGTCAGAGAAAACTGAATTTGAGTGGGTCTCTGAGTAGAAACAAGATTTACAGTGGTGCAGGCCATCTTTTTAGACCCATTGTGACTCAGCTGCTTGCATGATATTAGAAGTAACTGCAAAAGAGATATACAAACCCAATTCTTTAGCAGAAAGAAAATTTGGTGATTCAGTGAAGGTCTCTTGAGTTTTGGATTTGAAAGCACCTGAGGCAGCTGCCCAAAGAAACCCATTTGAAAGACGACTTGCTACCTTGCTACTGGCAGTTTGTTGAAACTGTTTCCACTATCTGAAGACATCAGATGAATATGAGGCCACAAATACTGATTGCACGTTGTGTGTTACAAAAATACATTCAGACAGGAAGAGGACAACACAACATATAGCACAGCTCACTTATAAATTAGAAAAGGATGCTAAGATAAGCAAGATCATGCTAAGATAGAAACTGAGGGGAGTTCACCATATGTATAATCAGATTGCTTCCTCACATATGGGGGAGATGCCTCCCATCACAGTCAGTTACACACTCTGATTCCCTCCCAAGCAAGATAAAGGAGGTCATCTGGATTAACTGTGTTTTCATCTTGTCAATCCAACTCTATCAGTTTCTGGGGAGTATGAATTTAATACAACTGAAAGTAGAGCCTGTGGTTGTGAATCTACTTCTATACTTTGTCACCATAAAGTTGCTTTCCTGGTAAAAGACTCTATTGTGATATATGGATTCAATAAACCATAAGTCCTTACATAATGATGCTACCTGAACCCTGGGGAAAGAAAAGCAAATCCAAACCTGAAGAGTATGTCTATTCTTGGGAAAATAAACCATTGTTCTTTCCAGGATAAAAGAGGACCAATGCAGACAACCTGCTACCAAATAGTCAATCAATTTCCTGGAAATTGTACTATTAGTACTATACCAGGAACTCAGACTGGTTCTTTCTTACTGAAAATTTGGATATGCAAGCTGGAAATAGCTAGATAGGCCTTAACAAGTAAAAATGCATGCTATTGGTTCCATGTATAACTTAACTTATGCAAGTATGAAATCCTCATTTGTCTTTCCATCATTGCAGCAGTCGGGTGGGTGTTGATAAAGATTTGCTATCATCAATTTTCTAATTAATCATTTTATGTTTTCTGGTGGACGTTAGCATGAAAGACAAAGATTCCCACACTTCGTGCCCACTCCCATCTATCCATCTGCATATCTCTAACCCTAAACTCATTATCCCTCATCTTTCTATTATTTTGGATTTCTGTGTTACCTGGACCTATTCACCAGTGCTATTCTTGCTTGACCCCGGATGTATAATTTTCAAATTCCAATGGTTTGCAGCTGAGTCTGCTCAACTTTATAGTTTGTGATATCCAATAGGAATCACAGTTCATGGTTGGCAGGTCCAGATACCAGGCAAGTCCATGTCCTAAGGTCAAGTAATTTTTCTTTGTCAGGACTAGTGCCAAAGAAGGAAATCTTTCAAATGATATATAATTCTGCTGATGGCATGAACTTGCTCCAGAATTTCAGGGCTCTGTGTAGTATCTATATCCTATTGGGGCTTGCCATAAGCTCCATTCCACATCCCTTTTCCACTGAAGTCATCTTCAATAATTTAGTGTCTGCTGGTTTGTGGTTAGGCTATACAGCTAAGATAGGGTTTCCTCATAGCAGTTTCATTGTTTGAACTTCCCTGTTGATGTCAATAGATCACCCATACTTTTTTGTAAGTGTTCCAGGTATGGGACAAAATACAAAAGGAGTGGGGTGGGGCTTGAAGGCTGTCAGTGGTCAACATCAAACACAGTCAAATTATTTATTACATTCACGTAGCAGATGGAACTCAAAATTTACTAGACAGTGGTTTATAGTCACTACCTTAATCACTGGTACCCTGTAGAACATGAAACAAAGGAAATGTCATTTCTCTGGAGATTTTATAGTAATTTGAATTGATGTATGCTATGTCAAACATTGTTTTAGTATCTCTTCTATAGCTATCTGGTGTAACAAAGAATTTCTAAGTTAATTTATTATAAGCAGTAGTATTCCAGTATGAGAAAATATTTTGGGAAGCTGAGTCAAAGCCTCCAAAACCAATTTCTGGCAAAGAAAATGAATTTAGCTTAGGAAAAAAAAATTACTATTTCAATTATCTTTAAAGGCTAATAAAATAGTCCAAATAACTGTGGATGATAGAAAAAAAAAGAAGAAATTGAACAGGCAAAAGAATATAGATCTGAGAAAGGATCTGATGATGTCCAAATGCTTTGTAGAAGAAATTTTTCTTCCTCCATTGGATGCCCCATATTTTGGTGGTCGTTGGCTAATTCTTAGTGTAGCGTATTACAGAAAATGATCTACATCAAATATTGAAAGGGATGTTGGCAGTAAGGTATTACTATGTCAGAGGGTCAACAGGAAATGAAGTAGCTGGATTGTGATCCATTTCTCCCCAACTACTGTGGGCTGAGTGCTCTTGGGAAAGAAAAAAGAAGGTAAGTGTTTCAATCTGAAAGTCTTATGAAAATGATAATTGAACCTCTGGACAAATAGACTAATGAAGCTTGCTAACAAGAATTTTCTTATCTATGGTATGCTTTGAGAAATGATTTTCTTATTCTAGGATTATTTATGATAAATATACCTATAATATTTGAATTTGTGAGACATGGCTTCTTGAAGCATACCACTTAAGTTAATAACTATCTGGTATAAACAACAACAACAAAAAAGATGTTTAAGAACTTAAAGAACCCTGCTGGGCAAGGTGACCTATCATCCTTATTGAAAGACCTTGTTTACTTTGGGGTGATAGCATGTGTCAGATGTGGGAAGGAGCAAGTTGTAGAGTGAGTAGAATGTCCTCTCTCTGAATCTTCTTTGCTTGTAACCTCGTAACTGTTAGTAAAGCTTGCTACTGGGACACACACACACACACACACACACACACACACACACACACAAACCCTCTAATTTGAGTGATTACAATTACATAAGCAGATTTTTGTGTTAACTCAGTATTCCTACTTTTTAAGTACTTTGCTGAAATTGATTTTGTGATACTTTAATGAGAATTTTTCTATCTCAATTCATAGTTAAATTGGTCTGTAGTTTTAACTTTTATGTGCTCTTTCTTAAAATTGGGGAAATAAATTTTTATCACTTTCATAAAAAGGATTGAGAAACATTCCATATTTTTTTTAAATTTAGGTAGACTTCAAATAACATAAGAGATTAGAGACTTGAGCATATGTCCATGATTTCTTCTCAGGACTAACTCAGTATTTGAAGAAATACAACAATCAGGTCCCAATTGGTATGTCAATGACAATAGGTTGAATAGGGATCTCATTATAGATTGCAGGTATCATAATGCTTTCTTCATAATGCCATGAAGGTTTCCAGGCCTCCATGATAGTGTAGTGGTGTGTGCCACTTTATGCCTGGAACAAAGCCCAAGATTTTACTGTTATTCAGGGGGCTCAGCATACAGTGGCCTGAGATTTTGCTTAAAAAGGGGCTATAATAGCTGAGATTTAGGTAACACTGATGAGTTCTGTTGACCCTGGTGTAAATGATAGTAGAGTGGGCCTATGGGATAATGTGCTTCCCTTTCTGCACAGTTGAGAGAGAATGTTCCCTTACACTGGCAGGGTTGGCTGGTAGGAGACAGTAACTGGGAAGCTGGGGATGGGGAGAGTCTGGAGGATGGAATGGAGCTTCTTTTCAGAACTTCAACTCAAAATCAAAATTCTGTTTTCCTCTTCAGCCCGCAGTAGGTGAAACTGGTGTTTTGTCATCTCTGCTTGCTTTTCCATGGTACAAGAGACCCTAATTACTTGAAAAGCACAGGAATATAAAATTATGAGCAGATTAAAAAAATTTTACAACTCACTTGAGAGGACTCAGGAACCTGAAAGGAGAAGACAAGGTAAATGTCCAGAAAGTTGGTTTCCATTATGAGTAGAAATGACAGAAGCCAACTTTAATTCTAAACCAAACTTTAATTCTAAACCAAATTCTAATAAGAATATTTAAGAAGTTAAACTTAATATAAGAAAAAGACTTTTTGAGATTTGAAAACAGTAAAGTTAACATTAAAAGCAATAGTAGATTAGTGTTTAAACATTTTGTGCTCACATACCCCCCCCAATTTTTTTTAAACTATTTACCTTCTTGCATATTTTAAGGTGATATCCAAAACTAACTGCACTTAAAAGTTGCAGATAAATGGTACCATTTCATCATATTGTAAAGAGTGGCTTTAGAAAATAAAATGTTCATACCATTCATTTATAACAATAATTAAAGGGGCGCCTGGGTGGCTCAGTCAGCTAAGTGTCCAAATCTTGGTTTCGGCTCAGGTCATAATCCCAAGGATTATGGGATTGAGCTCAGGCTCCTTGCTTAGCAGGGAGTCCGCTTGAAAGATTCTCTCCCTCTGCCCCTCCTCTTTCTCGCTCTCTCTCTCTCTTTCAGAGAAATTCATATCAATGTAAGATATTTCATAATATAATTATTTTTAATACTGGTTCTATAATATTTCTTTGCTACTAGATATGTATACAAAGGGAAATTTTATTATTTTTCATTCTTGTCCCCATAAGGTTTTAAGTATTAAAAACAGTATTTTGGCTTGAGGTATTATTTTAGTTATTATTATAGGCTACTAATGATAGAATATATTAATAATTTTATACATAATTAATGACTATCAAAATTTAAAAGTAATGTAAATGTATACTACTTACAACAGTAAATGGGTCATAATTCTCAATAGTTTAGCTTCCTATGGCTATCATTTATTGCTTGTTTAAGACAGGATTCAACAGTGAGTCTATTCCGAATTTTGATTTATATTGATGTGACACTGAGAAATGTTTATCATAAATAAGTGCACATGAATGGGGTGAACGTCACTGTGTATTGTCACTCGGCAATATGCCAAATATCATACAGTGTTCTTTCATGAAAAATTATCCATAATGGTTATTCCATGGATGAATCATTTAGATCTTTTTTCTGGTCATGTTGAAAATGAAGAACTAGAAATATTTGATGTGTAAAATCATGTATTTCCCAGGCATTAGACACATTGACCAGACAACACTGTTTAGGAATAAACAGTGAAATTGAAAATAAAACAAAGGAAATAGTGATAAAAATCAGGATGAGGTTTTCCCCAAGGGAATGAAGATGGTTATGTTTGGGTTAAGGAATGCCAGGAGATTCCACAGAGAAAAGATAAGTGGATAAATTATTGTTGTTCCATAAAAAGTGTACATATATGTATGTACATGTGTATATACATGTAGATACACATACACACATGCATATATATGTAATATAGATATATGTAATGTTAAAATAAAATGGAAATTTAAAAAATAAAAATAAATTGATAACATCAGGCTAAAATTAGTACTGAGTTAAAATAATAAACTTCAAAAATATAAGGGGGCAAGTGTCAGCAGAGGACACATATATTTGGTTTTAAAAATTGCAAAGTTTTGCAGACTTTTCCACATTGAACATTTTAAGGCAATTTTAAAAATCAAATAATAATATCAGACCTAAATATAATGTATTTCAGCTACTATCCAAATATAACCAAGTTTCTACTGAAGAAACCTGTTTATATTTCTGCAAATTGAGGGCGTGACATCAGACAAATTAGATATGGTAAATTATAAAAGAAACTATTACAAAAATGCACTTTATACACCAGGGAAATGTGCTTGCATAAAGATAATTTTCATAGAAAATGTAAAATTCTCTATTTGTCAGCAGAGCCAGCAGCAGATTTTTTTTCCATCTAGATTAAGAAGATCATCTCACATAATGGAACTACCTGCAAAAAATTCTCTCATTCACCGACCCCATGTGAAACATTGTGGACCTTTTTCTGGGCCAAGGCCTTTGAGATGATTGTTATGCAGGAAATTATAAAATAATACATCATTAATATTGCACTGCAGTTTGATATCAGAGCTATTCTGGCTCTAAGATAATGAAAGACCATCAGGAAAGTTTTGCTAAGAAGAAGCCCTGAGAAAGTTTTCGAACCAGAAAGGAAGAAAACCCCAAGCTTTTGAGTACATTAGATTTGTTCCAAGACCCGATTCCAGCACAAAACAGTTGCTATGTCCTGAGAAGTGCTGGTAACCTTCCTAAGCCTCTGTGTCTCTTCATCTGCAACATGAGTTTTGTGAGGTTTAAAAGCAATGATACATGCAAAGCATTTAAAAAGTGTTACATCAGACAGCTGGAAAGCATCCCAGGCAAACAATGTGTTAGGGAAGGAAGGGATGAATGATTTAATATCAATATTAATATTAATATTTTTGAAACATTTTTCTTAAAGTGCAGCATCTATAAGTTAAAATGCATAAATCCTAGCTCAATGAAATTTTATAAAATAAATGCACCCATATAACTATCACTCTTGAAAATATTGGCCTTAACTAAGACTTCAGTGTTTCACATATCCCCCAATATAGATGAGTATTCATCAGTTTTAAACTTGATACCAGTGAAAGCATAGGTATGCAGAACTCATATGCTGTAAGAGTCTTATGGCTCAGTTTTACGCCCTGAGAGTCATCTATGTTGTTAGGGAGTAGTCGTTTTGTTTTGTTTCTTCATATTTGTATAGTAGTTCTGTCCAACAGTAAATAATGTGAACTACTTACTACGTAATTTTAAATTTTCTAGTCATCACATCAAAAAGGTACAAGTAAATAAAGTTAAATTTACAAATGTATCTTATTTACTCCAACATAGCCAAATGCTATTACTTTAGTATGTAATCAAAATAAAAATTATGAATGGGGTATTTTATATATATATATTTTTACTAAATCTTAAGAAGTCACCATGTGTTTTACACTTTAGCATATCTCAAATCTAATTAGCTTAGATTTCAAGTGCTTTGTAGCCTCATGTGGCTAGTTGCTGTTTTCCACAGTCATGCTGTTTAGTTCTCTTATATTGATTTATTTGTCCTTTTGACCATTATATTATGTACATTCTTCTAGTTTGGGGCTACTACTATTAATGCTTCTTTGAAAATTCTAATACATATTTCTTGGTACTCATATGTATGTATTTTCATTTCATATGTATGCAGGAGTGGAATTACTGACTTTTAGACTATGACTATGCATATGGGCAATTTCATAAATTACAGGGAAATAATTTTCCATAGGGTTGTTTCAATTTACCCTGATGGCAGTAGTCCACAAAAGTCCAGTTATTTCATAAGCTCTCAGATAGTTTTCATTGGTATTTCTTTTTAATATTTTAGTCACACTGGCTGTGTACCACCTTATATTGCCTTTCCTTGATGAAAAATTGCATTTATGTGTTTATTAGTCTTCTTTATATCTTTTTGTGTGTGTGTGAAGGGTGCATTCTGATTTTTGCCTATCTTAAAAATTGGTTGACTATCTTTAGTTATTTACTTTTATGAATTTTTTATGTATTTCTATATATATTCTGGATATACATATACACACATATTAAAGTTAAAGGATTTGCTTCACGAGATACTAAGATTTAGTATAAGTCTGTAGTGATTGAAGCAAAAGGGCAGAGAAGATTAAACAGAGTATGATAGAATAGGGAGTCTTGGAACAATCTCACATGTATACAGGTATCTGATACATATAGCAATGGTAATACTGAAGCGCAGGAGGGAGAGGACGACATTTTTCAGTAAATAATGCTGGATAACTGGATAAGCCAAATAGACTTCTGGGTATTGGTATAAAAGAAGAAAATTTCCTCAATCTCTTCCTCACATTATACACAAAAATAAACTCTAAATAAGTTGTACAACCACGTAGAAACACTGAAATAATAAAGCTTTTAAAAGAACACAAGATGGGGTGCCTGGGTGGCTCAGTCAGTTAAGGGTATGCCTTTGGCTCAGGTCATAATCCCAGAGTCCTGGGATCAAGCCCTGTGTTGGGCTCCCTGCTCAGGAGAGAGCCGGCTTCTCCCTCTCCCTCTGTCCCTCTGCCCACTTGTGCTTGCACTCTCGCTCTCTCTCCCCCTCACTCTCTCTCAAATAAATAAATAAAATCTAAAAAAAAAAGAATACAAGATAATACTTTAATGACATTTCTATAGTCAAAACACAAGGCATACAGGAAATGTGGATTGAATTTTAATGACATGTTTACTTTCATCTGAGTTTATTGCTAATTTGTGAGAAAGTGTTATACAAATGAAGTAAATTATTGAACCCATTGTTAATAGATCCTAAAGCTAGATGTTTAAACATTTAAAATCTGTAATAGAGTCTAACATGAAAAGTCAGTGTCCCTTCAACCCTTTGCCCTCACTCACCCAGTTAACTAGAAGTAATCATCATTACCTATTTCTTGGGTTTCTTTCAGAGATGTATGGAGAATCTAGATCTTTACCTCATTTTTGTTTCACTGTCTACTTTGGAGCACAGTTTCCATCAACAGTACAATACCAGATGTTAAATAATTTAAATTACATATAGAATATTTGGGCCTCCTCTCTGTCAGTATTATGAATACAAAATTATTGTTTTCTTCCTTCAGTGAATGACTTCATTGCAAGTCTAAGTATCTCCACTTTTAATGATGGTGATACTATGCTTCATTTAGATCTGAAGGTTTGGGGAAATAAGATGCCAGGACAATGAGGTTCCCTCACGGTGACAATTTGTGAAAAATTATGCATAAATACTTTCAGAATTCCCAGTTCCTGACATAGGTTCTTAAGCTTTGTTTTGTTTTTTTAAGATATTTCTTTCAGAGAGAGAGAGAGAGCAGGTGGGGAGCAGAGGGAGAAGGACAAGGAGACCTCACACTGAATGCAGAGCCCGAGGACGGGCTCGATTCCACAACCTTGAGACCATGACCTGAGCCGAAATCAAGAATCGGACACTCAACTAACTGAGCCGCCCAGATGCTGTGCAGGTCCTTAAGTGTTGCTCTTGCTGGTGGAGGTGTACTCTGTCATTCAAACGTATTACTGCATCAAATATTGTGTGAACACGTGCCACTAGCATTGCACTTGATGTCAAAATAGATGGATGTAAAGAAACTTCTAGTTTATAAAAATGTCATAGTGAGTGGTAGAGACAAATCTGAACACTTATACTAGAAGCTATATTTCATTTAGAAGACAATATAAAGAAAGTGCAGGAAAAAGTTTTCAGAATTTTGATCTGATAATTCTCAGGGGAGGAAGAAACATTTGGCCTGGCCTTTGAACAATAAGGAGAAAGATTTTCAGTTGAAAATCAAAACAGGTTAAGCAGACGCACTATATTCCAAAGGGGTTGGTCATCATTCACACTCGCTCCCGCACTTCATGCATTCAAACATTTATTGTCAGCTTCTGTATGTTAGTTGTTACATTAGACGTTGAAGAAACAAAAGTCAATGATTACACAAGAGTCTACAGCACAGTGAAAAAGATAATAATGCAAACAGACGGTAGTAATGCAACTGTGATATTGTTTAGATATAAAAACCCGGTGCATCCTTGATGACCTTTAATAGTTGCTATTAAAATACCAGACTCCAAAGATATTAAGTAGTTGTTTTTAGGGTCTCCTGTGTCTGTTGCTTCCTATTTTTTTTTTTTTTAATTCGTCTGGTAGTATACTATACTGCAACCCTATCAGCCATGCTCTGTTTTACTCTAAGTTGAGCAAAGGTTTATGGACACATGCATTAGAGAATTTTGATTAGATCCCTCATGCCCAACTGAAAGTATCCAAACAGATGTAACTGGAGAGCTTTGCAAAGATACCTCATTCTTCTGCAGAGGTCATCTGCTAGAATATAAAAGGGACGACTGCACACATAGGACGCGTGAGACCTGATACAAGGACAAAAGTCTGTGACTCTCAGGTATGTGATTCCGAGCAAGGTTCTGAAGCTTCTTTAATAAAAAGTTCTGGAGTCTGGAATCAAATATGCCTGAGATAAATATCCCCAATTATCCTTTAAAATTTAGACTTTTTTAAAAAAGATTTTACTTATTTATTTGACAGAGAGCGAGCGATTGAGAGAGAGAAAGAGCAGGAGCGAGCACAAGCAGGGGGGAGGGGCAGAGGAAGCTGGAGAAGCAGACTCCTACTGAGTATCATGATCTGAGTCCAAGGCAGTCACTTAACCCACTGAGTCACCCAGGAGCCCTTAAAGTTTAGACTCTTTAAGAAAAAGTTTTCTCTCCTATAAAATGAGTTTATGATGTTAATCTAAAGGGCTTTAAGAATATATGAGTAAATTTCTTAGGATAATCCCTGTTCTTCAGTATCCACGTCAGCATTTGCTTGAGGTTTATTCTTTTTCTTTTTATTTTTTTAAAGATTTTATTTATTTATTTGACAGAGAGAGAGACAGCCAGGGAGAGAGGGGACACAAGCAGGGGGACTGGAAGAGGAAGAAGCAGGCTCCCAGCAGAGGAGCCCGATGCGGGGCTGGATCCCAGGACTCTGGGATCACGCCCTGAGCCAAAGGCAGATGCTTAACGACTGAGCCACCCAGGCGCCCCTGTTTGAGGTTTGTTTTGAAATCATCTGAATATTTTAGGAAGACATTACTGTGATGAAAGTGGAAGATATGAAGTTACATGAATTTCAGTGATGTAATTTTCAGTACAAAAGACAGGTAAAATTATGTCACATATCAAGTAAGTAAGCTGGGGGAGGGGTATGGGGGGGGGGAAGAAAAGACATTCCAAAAAAGGAAGAGTAAGATATTTTCCACGAACACACTCTATGAAGCAGGGCAACGGAAGAGAGAACTTGCACAACAGAGGTGCAAATATAGTTAATAGTCTGGAAGGATGCAAATGGTAGCAGCAGGGTCACCTCCATCCTGGAACACACAGGATGAGGAAAACTGCAGAAGATTTTATTTTATGTCCTAAAATTAATTATTTAATTCCATGAAGAAATCACTAGTAAATCTGATACTGTAACTCGATTCTCTGGTGATGTGCACTCTCAGATACTAAATTCTTTCTGCCTTATGGTGACAAAAGTTAGTGGCATAGATACATTTATAAAGGCAACTATTAAAGAATTATGTGGCTGAAATATGAAGGGTTATTCTACGTAGAAGGTCATGATTAATTTTTTTTTAAATCACAGTGTAAAAATAAAGGGCATACTTCTAAAAGCACAGCCCCAAGAAAAATTTATAAAGTTACCTAAGCTAGATATGAGTAGGTTGTAAAAATGCTTGACTTTTCATAATTTAGCTCCTGTGGTGATTTGTTTTTTCACTAAAGGCCATATATTAACTTTAGAACATAATGAAGCTCTGAAAAAGGAAATAGAAGAAAGTGTTGATCAGCTCGGTAAAGATGTCATCTGCCATCTTGTACAAAGTTGTAGACAGAGGTATGGCTCATCAGGAAACTGAACAAGCCAACAGAAGAGCAAGGTTGCTACGACCCTCATGTTTTCTTGGGGAGGATGGTGGTGAGGATAGGCGGGATTGGGTGTGGTTGTGTGTCTGCTGGGGAGCTCAGACTTAAATTTAATACTAGACCTCTGTAATATGATCATAGGTTCCTAGATATTTAGTATTTTTATTATTCTCTATATCTCTTAGTTTGTGTTGTTGTTATTTGTTTGTCCTTATGTTTGTCATTTTCATAGTGTGGCTTTGTAATAAGTTATTACTACTCCCCTTTAGAATTGTATCAAAGGGAAATGAGGGCAGGTATAGAAGAGAGAGAAGGAGAAAAAAAGAAATAAGGAAAGATTATTAACTTTGAATCATTTTGGATGGAAAGAGGAACAGACAGATATTTTTATTAAATATCCCTAGTGCACATGAACTTAAAATCTGGCTAATACATATATTGTCAATTATTTTTTCTATCCTTCTTATGCTGGAATAAATAGAATAAAAATTAGAATAAAGTAAACTGAATCAATGTCTACAGGCAATAAGGAGAAAGATTGTGGAGTGAATGATTTAATAAAATTTAATCAGAATGCCTAATTTACTCCTGATCCTTACCTTAAGTAAGCATTAGAAAGATTTAGGTCAGGGTAAAAATGTATTTTATCTTTATATCAAAACTCTCATTGGGATAACTAAAAATGGCTAAAACTAAATCCTTAGTAGCCTTCAAATGGAAAAAAATTCAAATATATATAGACACTTACATGCCTCTACAGTTGAATAACCTTCAGTTTGATTGACAATTTAACATTATAAATAAAAGGTAAGTTTTAATTTACCAGCTCAGTATGCATTGTTGGGAAATTTAATCATTTTGGGGAGTTCATATTTGCATGACAAAATTTATTAACCATAATTAACTAACCTTTGGAAAATTATATTCTTAATTTCCTCCTGTCAAGATATCTGAAAATTCAAAGTTAATAAGCACTGCACATAAGTACCTGCATTCATATAGAAACTGGCAAGTACTAGATGGATGTAGCAGTCAAATTCTAAGTTAATTAAAAAGTTGTCAACCTATCACATTGTTCACTTGAAAACATATGGAGAAATATTTTATATCATTCCTAATAACAAAAAATATATGTCATTTATAAAGCAGTAAACTAAAGTAACCGATTGATTAGCAATGTTGGATCAGCAATATTTTCCCCTAAGTCCTTCCTATTTTGTGAACATCTGACTTTCATAACTTAACAAAGACTAAATTAAAATCTAATTATTTTAATGCTGAGTTTTTATGTGTATATTCTGTTACATATGTATACACACATATATATATATCTTAATGACAATATATATGTGTGTATATATATACACACACACAAATTAGGAATGCTCAAATGAATTTGCTTTAGAAAAGTGAAGCTGATTTATACCTTAGAGGTTAATAAAATGCTACACTTAGGGTCGTATTTCTTTTTGTTTTTCAGGAACTTTTCTGAGCTATTGTAGCAATGGTGGTGGAAGTAGAAGGAACAAGAATAGCGATAACAAATAAGGAATCGCTGTTTAAGAATAAATTGAGCAGAAGTAAGCTTGAGAAAAGCAGAAGAAATTTGGTTGGAAGAGATACTATGGCGATTTTACCAACAAATGAACAAACTATTATTAAACATCTGTAGAAGCCAACTTGAAGTTTGGGCAGGCATTGGTATTGGAAAAGGTTGATAAGTGTCAGTCTGGTCAGAAGAGAAGCTACTGGGATCATATTTTCTATAGGATGAACACCAATTGAACTCTACTGCACAAAATTTAATTACAGTGCTATTGACAATGATAATTTATATTACTGTTGTATTATTGCATCTTAAATTCTGAATCTTTAGAGTTATAAAATATTCTAGGCAATTGAAAGCCAATCAAAGTTGCAGAACCCCATAGAATCAGTAATGTTGGAAGGTCCAGTGGACAGTGCCAGCATGCCACCAAAAGAACACCCAGAAATTTCTTTCATCTATTTCTAATTCTAGCAATGAAAAGAGTGAAAAGGAATTAAAGATCACATTCTTATGAAGTTGTTTTTCCCTCTCCATACATTCTTGTTTAATAGGAAATATTTATGCTTCTTGGGATTTGATGGATGTTTTTGTTTTGAATAAGAAAAAAAAATAGCAGAGCAGTTACAAAGAAAACATCCATTTTCCCCCAGTGTTATCAAGCACTGGTAAATGTTGTATCTAGTCATTACAGTGCATAGTAACAAAGGCAGTAGTAGCAGGTGGCAGCATGAATTTAAATTACATACAATGTTCTGTGGACTGCAGGAGGTCTTCCATATCATTTTCTTGAGTGTGCATACAAGACACCCACAAGATTAAGTGCTGCAAATTACTCTAGCCATTTATGTCTTTCTATTTTACTAGAGTGCTTACTTTCTCTCAATATACGAGTCTTTTTTACTCATCAAAGCATCTTATAATCAAACTAACTGAAGAAATCTAGGATCTTTGTTCTTAAAGATGACAAATACAATAAAACAAAATGACTTGTCTGTTAAGCCAATTCTAGGAAGGTTGGTGATGACATGCACTTGTGTATTTACACACAAAACACATACTCACTTATGATAATCTAACCTGACTTCAGAGCCTGACCTTTGCAAAAAGAAATGCGATCACATAATTTCTAAAAAATTGTATCAAGTTTCTTTTTCTTTCTTTCTTTCTTTCTTTCTTTCTTTCTTTCTTTCTTTCTTTCTTTCTTTCTCTTTCTTTCTTTCTTTCTTTCTTTCTTTCTTTCTTCTTTCTTTCTTTCTTTCTTTTAAAGATTTTATTTATTTATTTGACAGAGAGAGAGATAGCCAGTGAGAGAGGGAACACAAGCAGGGGGAGTGGGAGAGGAAGAAGCAGGCTTCCAGCAGAGCAGGGAGCCCGATGCGGGGCTGGATCCCAGGACTCTGGGATCACGCCCTGAGCCAAAGGCAGATGCTTAACAACTGAGCCACCCAGGCGCCCCGTATCAATTTTCTACTTGTTATTATTTACCAGATTTTTAAAATATCAGATTTTTTTCTTTATAACATGCTTTAGAAAATGTAGAGGGGCCAAACTATGTTAAAAGGACCAATTTCTTCCACAAGCTTCATTTATTCTGCCACTACAATCCATCTAGTTATTTGAGAAAGGAATAATCTATTCATAACCATATTCTATAGATTTTACCTCTTGAAAATGACTCAAGTTCTTCTACTTGCCTTCATCTTTACCAAGCCCATCCTGATTGAAAACAATTTCATCTCTTGGCAGTATTCAATGACTTTCATCATACAAAATTCATGAATGTAAAGTCATTAAGAGTTAAATTGCTTCTCATTCTCACAAAAATATCTTCAAAAATTCATTCTAATACCAATCTATAGATTATAATCAAATGACAGAAATAATTAAATCATATGTCATATGCCTAAGAAGAGAATTGACTGCAATATTATGTAAAGATAAAGAGAGCCCTCTTTATAAACCAGAAGCAAATGGGATATTGTAGGTCAATTATACTTCAATAAAAAAATTAAAAATAAAGATACAAAGAAGCTTCTTTTTTTTTTTTTTAAAGATTTTATTTATTTATTTGACAGAAAGAGAGAGAGACAGCCAGGGAGAGAGGAAACACAAGCAGGGGGAGTGGAAGAGGAACAAGCAGGCTCCCAGCAGAGGAGCCTGATGTGGGGCTCGATCCCAGAACACTGGGATCACGCCCTGAGCCAAAGGCAGATGCCCAACGACTGAGCCACCCAGGCACCCCAAAGAAGCTTCTTCTTAAGTCAATATCACAGACCACTATTTCTTAAGAAAAACGTTTTTAGAGAAAAAGAAAATAATTATCTACTATTTAATAAATATTATTTTATTTTTATTTATTTATTTTAAAGATTTTATTTATTTATTTGACACAGAGAGAGACAGCCAGTGAGAGAGGGAACACAAGCAGGGGGAGTGGGAGAGGAAGAAACAGGCTCATAGCGGAGGAGCCTGATGTGGGGCTCGATCCCATAATGCCGGGATCACGCCCTGAGCTGAAGGCAGACGCTTAACCGCTGTGCCACCCAGGTGCCCCAATAAATATTATTTAATAGTATGATCATATTGTTAGCCTTTTTAGGTCAACAGCTATAGTAAAATTATAAAATTTAATAGATTATACTTATATCAATAATGTTTTATTTCCATTTCCCCTCTGTTGATCTTTCTTCTTCTCTGATAAGTTTATTCATTTGAATTGGTCATAGTAAGATTAAAACAAGGTTGTTATGGGTAACTCACTTTATTAAAGACCAATGAAATTATAACACAGAAAACAAAAACTTACCTCTCAATATATCACTGAATTTCCAATCCATACACCTACAGGAAGTCCTCTATTCAACGTCTCAATCCTCAGGGCTCCTTTGCAGGGAGTCACTGTGTCTTTTCAAACCTATTATCTTCTCAAATTCTAGAGATTCGCATAACTCCTCCCTTGGCAGCCTGCAAAGAGAATTAAACATTCCTTCACATCGTAAATGTGTCCATCCACAGGAGATATGGTTTTACTTGTTAAGCAGGATAACTTACCACTTCACTGCCTTGACCAGCCTGTTTTCTTTGAAACTAGGAACTAATTAGTGAAACCGAATTAAATTAGTTTAAATTTAAATTACACCTAAGAATTTTAGCTACACAAAAGTCAAAGGGCATATTAATTATGTTCCTTTGCAAAATTTCCATGCTCCTCCAGTGACCATTTGTGAAGAGAGCAATGGATGCAGTAAGAACAATGAGGATGGAGTGATAGTTTCCTGTAGGTTTGCAGAAAATATTAACCTAGTAAAAAGGTTGCATGGACTGGTCCTACATGCTACTATAAAAGCTGCTCAGTACACCAGCAGAACTTAATTTTGGGATTTGGGTTGGATCCCATTATTTTCTTTAGGTTATGACCAATGGCCTATCACATTCTCAGCTCTGCATTGCTCAAAAACTGTGCTTCCAAATATAGGCTGGATTGTCTATTTTTTGTTACTGGCTAACACAATCTTTCTAAATAAATATCTATCAACAAGGGATGGATTCTAGAATAAAAATAAAATGTTAAACTAAGAAAGAATGCAATAAGGTATGACAAAATAATTATTATTTTCCATAATTTTTAAGTTTTTAAAACAATTAATCAAAAAATGCTAAATTTACCATGGAAGATGGAAAAGTACATGGATAAGTCACAGATGAAAAAAACAACTGTATAAACCAATAGGATTTCCATTGATAATTAATGAAATGCAAATTAAAAACATCATGTTATAGTGATAAAATTATATAATCTTTCATCCTCCCAACTGGAAAAAATAATAGAAAATAAAACTCAGCTATTGTAAAGAGAGAGAAGACTGATATTCTCAAAAACTGTTGGTTGAAGGAAATACTGGTTAGTCTTTTGAAAAAAAGAAAACCATAGCAATATCTATCTAGAACCATGAATAGTTTTTCACTTGATTAAGCTTTTTTATCTATTTGTTTATCCTGAGGAATAATAAAAAAAATTCTATAATGTATATAAACAGTAATTAATTATTTAGCCAAAATTTGTAAATATTTGCTATAAAATAGCCATAGCTTCAAATATTTTACAGCTTTAAAAATAATTTCTTTGACATGGGCTGCTTGGGTGGCTCAGTTGGTTAAGCATCTGACTCTTGATTTTGGCTCAGGTCAGGATCTTAGCGCTGTGAGGTCGAGCTCTGCATTCAGCTCCACACTCAGTGTGGAGTCTGCTTAAGATTCTCTCTCCCTAACGCTCTGTCCCTCCCCCAGCTCATGGTCCCTCTCCTTCTCTCTCTCAAAACTAATAAATAAATTAATTAAAAATAGAGTAAAAATCATTACTTTGAGAAAAATTTAGTAAGAGATAATATTGATAATCATACTATAATTTTTTAAGTTTAAAATTTTGAAAACTATATCATCACTCCAAATCACATTTCCTCCTTTCCAGTGAGAGGATTTACACATTACTGTTCTTTGTTATGTGACTTGCAGGACCACAGTAGAGAGAAAATAATATTCTCTACCTCACTGCCAGATTGACAATGTGATTTGTGTGATATGTGAGTGTAAACCATGCACATTAGCAACCAGCAAAGGCTTACGAGTCATTTTATGTTTCCATCCCTCTCTTATAATTTGACAGTGCTTGTGTGTGTGTGTGTGTGTACATGTGTAAGATATATATACATACATATATATATATATATATATATGTATGTATGTATAATGGATAAATGGATAAAGAAGTGATAGATAGATAGGTGATAGGTAGATAAATAAGATGAAAGATGATAGATAGATGATAGATAGATAGATGATAGATAGATAGATGATAGATGGATAGATATGTTTTGTATAGATAATGTTTTGTTTCCCTTACCTCAAGAGACATATCCAGTAGGAAGTTGCTGTGGTCAAAGAGGTTGCTACCTGTGTTCTCTTTTAGGATTTTGATGGTTTTCTGTCTCACATTTACATCTTTAATACACTTCAAATTAATTTTTGTGTATGTATGGTGTAAGAAATTGGCCCAGTTTCATTTGTTTGCATCTTGCTGTCCAGTTTTTCCAACACCGTTTGTTGAAGAGACTGTCTTTTTCCCATTGGATATTCTTTGCTGCTTTCTCAGAGATTAATTGACCATATAGTTGTGGGTTCATTTCTGGGTTTTCTATTCTGTTCTATTGGTCTATGTGTCTGTTTTTGTGCCAGTACCATACTGTTTTGATCACTATAGTTTTGTAATATAACTTATTGAAGTCTGGAATTGTGATACCTTCATCTTTGCTTTTCTGTTTCAAGATGTTTTGGCTATTTCAGGGTCTTTTCTGCTTCCACACAAATTTTAGGATTGTTTGTTCTAGCTCTGTGAAAAATGCTGATGGTATTTTGATAGGGATTGCATTAAATGAGTAGATCACTTTGGGCAGTATAGACATTTTAACAATGTGTGTTCTTTCAACCCATGAGCGTGGAATGTTTTTCCATTTCTTTGTGTCATCCTCAATTTCTTTCATAAGTTTTCTATAGTTTTCAGAGAACAGATCTTTTACCTCTTTGGTTAGTTTTATTCCTATGTATCTTACGTTTTTTCATGCAGTTGTGAATGGGATCAATTCCTTGATTTCTCTTTCCGCTGCTTCATTATTGGTGCATAGAAATGCAACAGATTTCTGTCTGTTGATTTTGTATCCTGCAACTTTACTGTATTTGTGTATCAGTTCTAGCATTTTTTTGGTGGAATCTCTCAGGTTTTCCGTATAGAGTATCATGTCATCTGCAAATAGTGAAAGTTTGACTTCTTACTTCCTGATTTGGATGGCTTTTATTTTTTGTGTTGTCTCATTGTTATGGCTAGGACTTCTAGTACTACGTTAAATAGCAGTGGTGAGAGTGGACATCGCTGCCTTGTTCCTGATCATAGAGGAAAAGCTCTCGGTCTTTGGCCATTGAAGATGATATTAGCTGTGGATTTTCCTACATGGCCTTTATTATGTTTAAGTATGTTCCCTCTAACCCTACTTTGTTGAGGGTTTTTATCATGAATGAATGTTGTACTTTGTCAAATGCTTTTTCTGTATCTATTGAAAGAATCATATGGTTTTTATCCTTTCTTTGATTAATGGAGTGGATCACTTTGAGATTGATTTGTGAATATTGAATGCCTCTTGCAGCCCAGGAATAAATCCCACTTGACTGTGGTGAATGATTCTTTTAATGTACTGTTGGGTTCAGTTTTTAGTATTTTATTGAGACTTTTTGCATCCATGTTCATCAGGGATATTGGCCTGTAGTCCTCTTTTTTGGTTGAGTCTTTATCTGGTTTTGAAATCAGGGCAATCCTGGCTTCCTAGAATAAATTTGGAAGTTTTCCTTCCACTTCTATTTTTTGAACAGTTTGAAAAGAATAGGCATTAGTTCTTCTTTAAAGGTTTGATAGAATTTGCCTGTGAAACCATCTGACCCTGGACTTTGTTGGGAGATTATTTTATTACTGGTTCAATTGCTTTGCTGGTTATTGGTCTGTTCAACTTTTCTCTTTCTTCCTATTTCAGTTTTGGTAGTTTATATGTTTCTGGGAATTTATTCAGACTTGAAATAATTCTCTTCCAAATAAATGTAGCTATTTAGTGTGTTTTCTATTTATTTCACATTATTTTTTTCATCTTTCATCTTTTAACTTTCTTTTTATTTTCACAAAATAAATTTTTACTCTTAAGAGACATCTCTACAAATATTGACTTGATATTATATCTATTTTTGTCCTCTTAATGCCACTTCATCTCATTGCTGTTGCCATTCAAGGTAGTTGAGAAAATATGAAACTGACTCTACTCTATACAGCTATTAAATAATATTTTTCACTTCATTATAATAATGTTTAAGATGTTTACCTACAAAACATGAAAAATAGAAAAAATAGAAAAAAACATTAAATGAAAGGGAAATGCAAGTGAAATAACATTGATGAAATGAATTGCTTAGTTAAAATATATTTATATTTCTAAGATATAAAAGAACATAAGTGCATTACCTCACATCTTCGCTGAATTTTTTTATGAGAAATGTAAATTTAAGCGACTTTGGTAAATCTTTTTTGCATAAAAATCACTACAAAGTAAAATAATATATCTGATGCACCAATTTAATCAGCATTTTCCAAATAGTACAAAGTCCCTACTATGTACTGGGCCACTCCTAACCTTTAGGGGGAAAAAAAAGAATAAGATATAATGCCTGAAGTCTAGAGTTTGCAGTCTGGGTCATTAGATAAACATCTAAATAGGTAATGATAACACTATGAGGTAAGTGCAAATATAGAGCTAGGCAGTTACTGCCCCGTGTCATCCAGTCAAATTGCTTTGAGTGCACTGAACTCTTCCAGCAGCTAATGTGGTGCAATTTGATGAAGTGTGTGCAGAGTGTCACCAGTATTCCAGTCATTGTTTGCTTTAAATCACTGCTGAATACCTCCTTTTAGGCACCCAGTGTTCTCCTCCATCAACTTCTGCTTTTAAATCAGTCATTACACATTAGAACTAAGTCATATCATTGTGGGTGGTATTTCCCCTTTACTGTGGGGCAGAATGCAGTGCTAAGCAGCTGAGGCTTTAGGGTATAGGCTCAACCATGTCTATGCCGCTTACCACTCTGGACAAAGTATTTCATTGATTATACTTCGAATTTTTCTCTTCCTGATAAATGATTACTAACAACACCTACCTTAGCAAGTTATAACGTAGGCAAAACCTTAGCATGGAATTTGTTGTACTCATTGAATGATAGTAATATACAGTAGTCATAGCAGCTACTGCCAACATTGATCTTGTCATTGTTATCACATCATTTTGTTTACATCTGTGCAATAACTGCATCATAATTATGCAATTAATAAAGGAACGCAAATTGAAAGCACAAAGGAACATAGTTGTTATAAATTGATTAATATGTGGGGCTGTATGTAAAGAACATAGCCTTTGGGGATAAATTGCCTGGTTTTAAATCCCATGTCACTTGCTAGCTTACAATGTGAACATGGTAAAAGTTTTTATCCCTTCCTACTTCAGTTTCCCCATCAAATATATTGGAAAAATAATAGTTACTCTCTCACAGAGTTACTATGAAATTATGAGTTGAAATATATAAAGGGCTTAGCATGATACCTAGCAGATAAGAAGTACTACATAAGTGCTTTATTAACATTACCATTGTCATTATTATTAATAATACTATTAATATTCTCTTGGAAAGCACATAAAGTATATGTGGTTACTCTGATCTATCCTTCAAATACCTATGTCACTTATTCTTTGCCACTTTGTACAGAGGGCTGTTTTTCAGCTGCTTCCACCATAAGGGTAAAGGAATTCCTCCAAAGGACATGTTTTAAGGATCCCAACTTATTTCTGAAACCTGGCAAATAGTCTCCCTAAGATGTCTATATGAAATAGAACATATACAATGCATTAAAGGATACAGAATTCTTACCATTTAAAAGGAATTCAGTGGGTTGAGCACCTTCCAGATGTTGCTATTATAACAGATTTATGTCTTTCCTGGACTTCTCTATCTCCTGTACAGCACCTCATCTGGTTGCTGGTAGACATCACTGTTCCCCGTCTTTTCTCCTTGGGGCTTTTCTTTCCTTTGTCTTTTTCCCTGAAAGACTTCCCTCATATCCACAATTTGAAAAACGAACTATTTCACTAGGCTTGGTCTTCCTACTGAATTCCAAATGCTGATTTCTGCTGGCATATTGAACGTCTCTCCTCCACCACCATGTGGGGTCCACAGGATTTTTAGACTCATCTTCTACAAAACTGAACTCTTCTCATCTACATTACTCACTACAAAGGGCATTCTTTGTGAATGATATCATCTATTTGTCCCTCTAAGGAACTTGGAAAAGTGTTATGGATTCCTCCCCGTCCTTCACACCTTATACCTAATCAAATAGCAGAGCTTTTGTTCCAAATGCTCCATGTCCTCTGCTACTACTACTGCTCCTGTCTCAGTCTAGCTTTCCTCATCTCTCACTTGAATTAATGCAGTAGCCCATTGACTACCCTCTTTTTCTCCAGTGTGATCCCTCTCAATGTCATCTTTCTCTTAAGTAACTTATAAATTACGGGTGCCTGGGTGCCTCAGTGGTTAAGCATCTGCCTTCAGCTCAGGGCGTGATCCCAGAGTCCTGGGATCGAGCCCCACATCAGGCTCCTTTGCTGGGAGGCTGCTTCTTCCTCTCCCACTCCCCCTGCTTGTGTTCCCTCTCTCACTGGCTGTCTCTCTCTGTGTCAAATAAATAAATAAAATCTTAAAAAAAAAATGCATTGAGAAATGGAACAAATTTGCTATTGCTAGTCATTCATTCCATTGTTATTTTTTTTTTAAAGATTTATTTATTTATTTGAGAGAGAGAGAGCAGGGAGGGAGGGGCAGAGGGAGAGGGAGAGAGAGAATCTCAAGCAGGTTCCACACCCAGTCTGGAGCCAAATATGGGGCTCAATCTCAATGCTCTGAGATCACGAACTGAGGCAAAATCAAGAGTCAGATGTTTAACCAACTGAGCCACCCAGGCACTCCTACCTTTTTCCCCCCATTGTTAATTAATATTAGTTTTTTTTCCTCTGAAAATCAATGAATATGTTGTTATATTTGTGTGATTAAGAAACTTAAAATTATGTACTTTTCTTATCTTTGAATTTTGAGATTATAAAATCTCATACCTATTTCCTGTGTATTTTAAGGAGTTATCCAATTTCCTCAAATGGGTTTTATTTTTAGAACAAAAGGAAAATCAAAAGAACAAAAAGAAATTAGACAAAGGGAAAGAAAGATGGAATGAGAGAAAAGGAAGAAAAAGAAAGAGAAAGAAAAAAAGAGGAGGAGGAAGGAAGGGAGACTGTTCTGTGTTGAATTGAAAAATTCCTCTTTTAAATTTATGTTCACCAGTCATCTTGAACAACACAGAAAAGGTGTCTGTAATGAATATAATGATTCTACAACTATCTTCTATAAAAGTCATTATAGCTCCCCTTAGATTTCTCTTTTTCAAGTTAATAATGATCTTTTCCTTTCCTATCTATCCTGCATTTATTTCAAAAAAGTTATCTGAAGTGATAGAGAAATGTCCAGGTTCAGCAAATCAGCTATTTTTCTGCTGTGCTATTTTTCAAAAAAGAAAATAAGTTCAAGTATATTTTTAAGAAATATGTGGGTTAATTTACATAAATCCAAATCAATTATTTAAATCTTGTAGAGATCTATCTATCTATATATTTTTTTCTATATAAACCTACTTTTCCTATGACATTTAATTTCATCCACAATTGTTCTGAGTGGAATATTTTAAGAATAGGCAAGTGATAAAAATAATTATTTATATAATATGCATCATTATAAACTATATATGAAAGGCAAATGCATATAAAAGAATAATAAGAAAAATCACTTGAGATTCCCTGTTTTGTTCATTTCCACAAAGGAGAAACAAAGATATTATTAGATCAATTAAAAAAAAACTGATGCATTTAGGGTTGCCTGGGTGGCTCAGTCAGTTGAGTTTCTGACTCTTGATCTTAGCTCAGGTCTTGATCTCAGGGTTGTGAGTTCAGGCCCTGTGTTAGGTCCTACATTGTGCATGGAGCCTACTTTAAAAAACAAAACAAAACAAAATTTATGCATTTACTTAAAGAAATTATGTGAAAAGTTTCAGTTAACCTTTGTTATAACTAAGAAAGGAAACGATAAGCTTCATACATCCATGTGAAACTCAATCATGATTTCACTATTAACAAACATCTTAAGGCAGTAATGAAGTAAGAGGAGTTTGGTTCAATTAAACATGTTAATAGTATTGATAATGGATAAGAAAGTGTGACGCTATTTAATTAACGTGTTGGTGATCCCCTACAGTCTGTGACATATCTACTGATTGCTCTTACCAAAATACTGCATTAAGTACTAATGACATTACTTACTAATCTATCAATCTAACTAGTGTAGAGTATTATATCAGTGACAACTAAATTTCAGAGACTGCATTTTCTAATGTGGGCCATTTCATGAGTGTATGAATTTTTTGTACTTATCTTTTTATTTACTTAGTTCATATGACAGAGTTGATCTGCAGTACTTTTCTTGTCACTAAATTAAATCTTCCCACCTGAGAAAGAATCAGCAAGAACAGCTACAGCTAATGAATAGCTAATGCTGTTTACCACACAATTATCTTGCCTGAAATAACAGGAATTAGATACAGCAGTTGATAGGATAATGTACTGGATATTATACCCCCTTTTAAAGGATTTTATCTTAAATCATACAAAGTACATTTTGACAGGACCTTTAAGTTTCTAATTATCTTAAAAAGAACTTTCTTCTAAAGTTTGTGTTCCTGAAACTATTTTTCTCCTGTCATTTCTCCACATTGTTTTCCATTTGCTTCTCTTTTTACTTTTATTTTATCTGGACAAAATATAGAGCAGCACTGCTTAATTTCATGAAAATTACTATTTTAAGGAGAATGTGGTCAGCTATGAATGAGGTATGCTAATACAAATATCCTATGGTTTGTCAAATCCCTTGATGTTAATAATCATTTGCATACATGGACAAGAAAAATAGTTATCTGATGGTAATTATAACAAAAACAATAATAAAGTGGTTCTTCTTATTTATTAGGTTCTTACTATGGAGGAGACAGTGGTTTAAATCCTCCACATGTGTGAACTTGTTAAAATGAGTAGCTAGCAGTGAATCAGATTTGAGAAAATTTCAACCATTTTGGCCCTTGTCTGTTCTGTTATTTGAGGTCAGTGGGTCAGAAATTACTAAGCTGGCATGAATTTTTATATTTGAGTAACAGTATCACTTTAAAGATGTCTGGGTCAGTTGTATGATACAATTCAACAATCCATTTAAAGTTAAGGGGAACTATATTGTTTCTTCCAGTTCCAACATTTGTTTTTCTATTAATGCTTATGTCAGTGCAATTTGGGGCCTGACTGAAAATAGAAATACCGTGGTCATCAATGATTTTAGAAAAAGAGTTGAAAAGTTAGCTATCTTTTGCTGCCTGTGGATTTTATTCATTCCTGTTATTTACAAAGTAATACACATTCAAAACAAGCTAAGGATGCAGAGATGTGTTCCGAACCACATGGAGCAGGTTTGCTTACACAGCAAGAACTCTCTCATCTCTTGCTTCCAGCAGTTGAGATTTTGTTAATTCCTTAGGCTAATTCAAATATTGATATTTTTTGGCACCATTCTTTTTGCAGTCGGAGGACAACAGAAGGAAGAAAAGAGATCACATCAGCAAATCATATACATTCAAGAGAAATATTTGTATCTCAAGCAATAGTTCTGAAGAGAACAATTCAGGGGCAAGCGTGAAATGATGATTTGTGGAAAACCCCAAGGGTTATGTTCTGTTTCTATTCTAGAAGAAAAAATATTATTTATAACAAAGTTATAACATGGAGTTAATCAAAGTTTCATTTTATAATGGTACTTATATTCATTAAATTCTAAATGTGTGTTTTTATTATTTTTTAATTTGGTTTATCTATTTCCATACAGTATAGTATCACTGTAGCCTCCCCTTTTCAACAAATCTGTGAATGCAATTGCCTTCACAGTTAATAGTTATTCTTCTCAAGAAGAGAGATAATTTGGGAAATGTTGTGGAATGGAATGGCCTTGCTAATTTTAGTCCAGAAAGTTCTTTGAGGTGAAACCCTTCTGGGGAGCCCTCCTGATCCCAAATGTTTCATCAGCCTTGCAAAGCATCACTTCTAAGCAGTTATATTATATCCCATGGTGGAAAATATATATATATTTTTTTCATGCTTGAGATTTTCACAAAATGAGAAGTCTGCAATGCTGAAGACTTCTGAAGATCACAGTTTAAAAAAAAAATCCATCACAATTCATGCATTCATCAGTTGTGGATACATACATACATATCTGTGTATATACAGTTAACCTATGTAGCTCTCTCTGCTAAGGCAGATGTTACCGTGGAGATAGTGGATTTCTTTGATATTTGAGCAGCCTGGCCACTTTTATTACTCACTGCTAAGTGATTTTAGCTAATATGATTAGGGTAAATTATTCAAAGACTCCAGGGAAATTCATCATAAACTCAACGAATCACATTTTCAATTTTTAATTTTTGTGTAAAACAACAATTAGAACATATGTGAGTCTGTTACTTGACAGTAGATGTTCACAAAATTAAACACGAAAGTATAAAAATTATATACATCATATATATATATCATATATATATATTCTTAATGATGCTGAACTTATTGCTCTTAATTTTAAATTCATTTAGCAGGTGTTCAGTAAGGATGAAGAAACTTGTTTCTACTTCCTCTTGCCTTAAGATCCTCTGCTTTCAGATTCTTTTCATATCCAAAGTACTCAGTGGAATTTGTATGATACATTCACTCATACAAATGAAAAAAATACCAGTGAAATCATTCCAAATGAGACACTGGTAACAATGAATTTGATGTGCAGAGGAATTTGTCTCCTAAAAAGAGGTTTCTTATGGAAGTTTTAATCCTAAAAAGAGCCCATAATGGAAGTATGCCAGGTCCAGTGTCATCTTTTCACTGGAGGTATTTTAGAGGATGGCCTGACCTTCAATTGTAAAAAGAAACTGCTATTATCAAAGTCAATGTTTGCATTTTAAGTTGGAGCTTTGTATGCATAAAAGCGATTGATTCCAGCAGGAAATGATTTTGTGAGTGTAGGCAATTAAGTCTTAATAAGAAAAGAGAATCCTCTTAGGTATGTAACCACTTAAGTCAATCTGACCCCAACAAAATTTTCAGTTTTATTCCCTTGGGTGCAGTGTGGACTAGGGAAAAGCAAGATCCTTAAATGTTAAATGGGGCTTTGGGCTCTGTCACCTAATGCCATTTAACTCAGGACAACGCATGTAGGGTCTCTGAGATTTTGTTTCCTCACCTTTTTGCAAATTACCAAATCCAATAACCACTCTTCTTTTCTCACACAACTTGGCTTCTCCCCACACTTTGCTTTGCTGAGTGGTCCCTCTTTCTTGAAACTGTATTTTTCTTCTCTCTTGTTTGTTGTTTCTTCTCTTTCCTTCTTCTTCTTCAATCTCTATAGTTTTTTTCTCTTTCTCATTTCCGTCAATTTTGGTGTTCCTGAACATTTCTTGTTTAGTTTTCTTCTCTTTTCCACCTAAAAGCTATCTCTAGACCAGAAATGCTTGATTACTTCTTGTGTCATGTGCCTGTTTGGCAGTCTTGTGAAACCTATGAACCTTTTCTGAGAATGATTTTTTAATGCATGAAATAAAATTTAAAGGATAATAAAGCAAATAATTCAAATAAAATTCCAAAAATTAAAAAAAATACTTTATTAAGAGAAATTTAAATATTTAGAGATAGGTCTAATCAGTACCAGAATTTTAACATAGAGATAACCATTAAAAATGCAGAATAATAAAGCAACTATAATGTGATATGAAAGTGTCTGTGATTTATGTTGGTGATAAAGCAGACACTGTTAATACTACTGTGATCTATTGCCTATATTAATAAATTGAAGGAAATGGTGTTTCTTAAGAGGTTAGTGAAAATAATGATGATTTTTTTTTTTCCTTCAAGTTCACAGCCCCATAACTTCCGTGTATGGATCCCTTAGCTTAAGATGACCCACTGGATACCTTCTTCCCCTCATCCTCTATTTACTTACAGTTCTTATCATAATGCTTTGTAATAAATTATTTATTGTCTTTCATACCGATATGACTGGGAGCTTTTTGACGGCATCAAGCTTTTTCATTTGTTTGACAACTTTGCTAGAGTCTAATCAAATATTTTTGAACAAGTTAAATAAACCTTGATTTTATTCCCTCTCTTCTCTCTTTTGAAATCTAGATCTCCTTAGGGAGTGGCTAATAAGATCCACCCATTCCTAGTGTGAGCTTGAGGTGTGATGCAGCACGAGAGCTATGACAAAGTCCTGAAGAACCTGCTAGTTGCAATACATTGTTACCAAGACTATTGATTGGGTTCTCTCCCATGTCTACCCTCAACTAAATAAATAAGTCTATTTATGTGTTTAGTAAATCAAATAAGGAAAAGTTAAAATATTCTCACTGAAAGAGAAAGTGAAAGGCAAAAGAAGCTATTTCTGTTTAGCCTTGCTTTATTACACAGGAAATACAATGCAAAAGACATAAAATAGTGGGAAATTCTAGCCAAGCCAAGGCAAATTTAAGCCAAGTCCCTCTAACTTAAGGGAGAAAAACAGTAAAATGACACAGCTCTAATATTTCTGACATCTCCCTTAATAAAGGCAAGTTATCAAATGCTTAGGAGTGAGATGCCTCAATTTGTTGCCATATACACATTGAGCTATAAGCCCTTATTGTGAAGACTTTGAAAGCATAATTCTATCACAGAAATCATGCACCTTGTGATATTCAAAACAATGTCCACCTGAAAAATCTTCAAGATCAGTTACCAAAAGTTTAAATGACCACTCAGTAGTTGTGAAAGCATTAAACATCAAATGAGGCTTAAGATTGTAGGCTCAAGATTGCAGCCGGCATTTGGAATGAAATTTCTCACCCATTTTTTTTTTCTTCAACCTTACAGTGTTGATTATGAGCAATGTGTCTGATTCAGAAACATCGGCCAACTTAGAATTACAACTAGCACTGCTGAGTTTGTTTGCAAATAAAATAAAACCAAGGAGAAAAACAGACATGATTATAAAAGATACTAGAATGTGGGAAAGAGATTAAATATTATTAAAATGTCATTCCTACGAATTAGAAACAGTTTTATAATTAATAACCTAACAATTAACTGCACAAAATGCTAAAACAGAAATTACAATTTCATTAATGAACAGGAATAGTGAGGTAACATAAAAAGATTGGGCTTAGATTTTTCTACCCCTGAAGATGAATAATAATTGCCTAAGGTCTATATTCAGAATTAAGACACACATTTGATTGTAGAGAAAGATAATGTATAGGGTGTGCAAACACTCTGTCACCCTAGACTACAATCATGACATAAGCTGGATGCAATTTTCATTTCACCATCACTGGAGTCAGACTATTTCCACTACTGCCTATTTCATTATATGTACCGGAGAAAAGAAGAAAATGTGTCCTTCCTACAGAAAAAAAAAATGCAACATAAAAAAAGACATTAAAAAATAATAGTCCTTGGCCATATGAATCCTTAGCACCGTATTGTCAAGTTAGTTGTTAAGAAAGATTAACATCTAAGAGATAGTCTAGTCCTTTGGGAAAGAACTGACAAAAAGAAAGAAAGATTTGAAGAACGATTTTTTAAAACAATATTATATATAGGGTATAGTGATTTACAATGGCTTTATTTTTTCAAGACTTTAAAAATTATTTTATTGGGTTTATATTCTGGATATTAAATATGTGAAATAATAGGTTGTTTATTTTATTTACACAGCAACAATGTAGAAACTCCTTTTAAGAAATTGTATGTGGTATGTCAGGATTCATTTTAAAAATAAATACGTGAATTTTATAATATTAAAAAAATATAAGTTATAATATATGGTCAATTTTGTTCCCAAATTTTCAATTACAAATTATCAGTCCCTCTTGGCTGGGCTTCCCTAGATGGGTTATCTGTTTCAAGTAGGGTCTTAGGCAGGTTCTCTGAGTGGACAAGGAGCTGGTATTTATTTGATTGCCAAGGATACACCAGCCATTTTTCATGATGGATCCCATCATATCTCACAGTCACTGTAAAGTAGAATTTTCTGTCTATTATTATGTATGGAAAAATTAAATTTAAGATAAATTAAATTATTTAACAAAATTTTGAATCCAAATCTGTTTGAGTCCAGAATGTCTGTTGCATTCTACTCTTTTATATGATGCATTTGGTCCTTAATGTGTCTGAGACATTAATACTTATCATTTCAACAATATTACTATTTATTGTTGCTTATTAAGTTTAAATATTTTTGGTAAGGGCTGCCAGAGGGCAGAATAAAATCTTGAACCAGCCATAAACAAGACAAAGTTTTTTTCTATAAATATGAGCAGAAGCGACTAATTGTCAGCAAATTGGAAAAAAATTCTGTAGTATAAAATAATTGACAAAGTGTTTTTGTTTTTAGAATAATTACAATAATAACTGACATTTATTAAGCAGATCAGTTATCATGTGTTAGTGGCTGTCCTAAGATATACATATATAGTGTATATGTACATGTGGGCATTTGTGTGTGGACATATACATACATTTTTTTAGTCTTTTTCACAATCCAATAAGTTATTTATTATTATGCTAATTTCATAGGTATAGAAATCGAAGTACAGAAAAATTAAATGACTTACCCAAGGCTACACACCTAATATCTGACTCAGAAGGCTGTGAACCAGATGAGGGAATAGAAGGTAAGCTGAGGACAAAGCAGAAGCTGATACCCCATAACCGCTCCCCCCATGGGATATATGTGACATTATTCAGGCACTCCTGGCTGCCCTAAAGCTAAGGAAAGGAAAAACAAATAGTTAAGGAGATCACAATCCTGAAGGACAATCTCACTCCAAAATCTATGATTTTCTTTTAGAAGATTTTATTTATTTATTTGAGAGAGAGAATGAGCATGAGTTGCGGGGTGGGGAGGCAGAGGGAAAAGCAGGCTCCCTGCTGAGCAAGGAGCCCTGACATGGGTCTCAATCCCAGGAGTTTGAGATTGGTGTAGTTTTGGAATATAGGTGAGGTTTGGTGGGGTGGAGTCCGGAGCTGACGACCAAGAAAGAATCTTGAGATGTCTTTGGTGCAAAATAGTGGTTTGTTAAAGTATGAGAACAGGACCCGTGGACAGAAAGAGCTGCTGCCCCGGGGTTGTGAGGGGTGGCTGATTATATAGTATGGGGTTGGAAGAGCTAAGGAAAAACAGAGGGTTCCAGAAAGAACTTTCATATGTTAAAGAAGCCTCACAGGATACCTGAGGCCCTGCCATTGTCAAGTTAAGGTTGTTTACCCTTCTAGTAAGGCATTAACTGTTAGATAGATGGGAGCTTCCTGGTAACATTCCTCCTATCACACATCTTTATCAATGGGCTGCAGGTTTGAAAGAAATTAAATTTTGTTTACATTTCCTTCTGCCTCAACCTCCCTCGATTTTATGGAGGGAAGGGCGATGTTAGGGCTTTAGGAAATGGGAGTTAGGGGTCTCTGGAAGTTAGGCTATTGATAAGAAATCTTCCTTGTAAATCACTAGGACATGGGTAAACTGAAGGAGACTCAAGTCTTGCAGGATATTGATGTCTATTAGTTAACTATTTGTTTTTCCTTTCCTTAGCTTTAGGGCAGCCAGGAGTGCCTGAATAATGTCACATAGATCTCATGGGGGGGGGGGGGGGTGTTGTCAGCTTCTGCTTTGTCCTCAGCTTGCCTTCTGTTCCCTCATCAAGATCATGACCTGAGCAGAAGGCAGATGCTTAACTGAGTGAACCATCCAGGTGCTCCCAAAATCTATGATTTTTAACACTAAGTAGGATGTCTTAATATTTCGTTTTCTGCAAGTACAGAAGTTTGTTATTTCCTGTTAACAATCTTATTTGTTCCTAACAGGAATAATATAATTCTGTTACGTGCAATCTTAGAGTATAATAGAGGAATACCATGGTCACAATAAAATCTCACACACACAAACACACACACACACACACAAAACCCCTTCCATTTCTATCTTCCAGGGAAATAACTATAAAAGTGTTTAAGAAAGACATCAGAACTTCACTGGGGAAGTGGCCCAGTGCAATAAAAAAGTTTTGGCGAACTGTATTTGAGGTTCACCGATCAAATAGCAGTGTGACAACAAGTTAATTGCTTTATTTTTCAGGTTCTCATTTTTTAAATGTAAAATAAATATGTAACAATATCTGTCTTATGGTATTTTGTTTAAGAGAAATAATATATGTAAAAGAGTTGCCATTTGGTAAACAAACAATGATGAATACATGCATCAATGAAAAGTAACCAACAGAATTTGTTTTTGCTTCCCTCGAAAGTGGAAATACTGCCACACTGGAAATGGGGATTTTAGTTTCCAGCATTAGCTTTTTAACAACAGAGTAGAATATCTACTGTGGACTTTTCCCCCCAAGGAGAGCCTATAAAATACTGGGAAAGTTATAGGCTCTCTTAAAATGGAGAAAGGGAACAAAGAGCCTCAAAGAGCCTCAAATAGAAAATATACCTTCATGTTCTCACCGCACTTTGAATTATAGTAGACCCCAAGGAAAACAACACGAATCTATTGAAAGCACTAAGTTAAGACTTTATGACCACTCTGGGTAAAGCTCTATTTGCCCTATATACAATGTAAATATAATCCCACCATTTATTCCATATATTTTAGTTGCTAAAACACAATTGGGATCTCTGGCTCTAAGAGAAATGGGTTTTTGGTAGTAAGAATCTGTATTATCAACTCAAAATAAAACAGCAATTTATCCATGAACCAATCACACATTAGGGAGAAAACTACTGTTCTAAATTATGTAACAGGAGTAAAAAAAGTGGTTCTAAAAAGCTTCTAAGTCATCATTCAGAATGAAAGTTTAAAATTTCCTTAAATTATCTATGGCTTGTATAGACTTGTAGGATAACAAAATATTTTCAAAGTGCTGATCACACCCAAAAGTTGCATCTATATCCTCAGAAGTATTTGAGTTGGGATAAAGAAGAGCAATGTGGAGCTCTGCTTGCATTTAAATTTGCCATATTTGTTGTAGAAAAGAAACAGCCATATGGCCTTTATATCAAAATACTGGTCCTTGAAGACCGCCATTTGCATTTGCAACTCTTTTTTAATTTAAAATAAGCAGAGATGGTCTGTGCTTATGTTAATTATCCAAGTCTCCCTGAATTAATTTCCTCAGATTCTGATTTTTAAAAAAGAAATAGTATACATTTTTTTTATTCTGTTTTTAAAAGAAAGAAGGTGTAGGGCAAGAAAAGAATACACAAAGTTCAAGGGGTGCGACTTTTAGAAAAGCAAATCGATTTACAGAAGAGGTATATAGAGTAAACTGTCATTGGCAAAACTGAGATTCCTGGCATTTAGAAATGCTTTTTACTTTTCACCTATTGCACTGGCAAACTCCAAAAGTTTTCAACATAGGCTGCTGGTGAGGCTGTAGGGAAAAGACTTGCTGGTGAAAATGCAAAATGGTTCAACCCCTAGCGTGGGAGTTTGGTAATATCTACCAAAGTTACATATGCTTTTCCCCTTTGATCCGGCATCCACTTCTAGGAAACTAGCATCAAAATGCAAAAGGACAAATGCACAAGGCTATTTGCTGACACTGATTGTCACAGCAAAAGACTGGACATCACCCAAATGTTGATAAATATGAAACTGGTGGTTAAATTGTGGCAAATATACATAACGGAGCGCTGTATAGCTAAAAAGTGGAGTAAGGAGATCTCTTGTATAATACTTAAGAGTGACCTCCAGGATATATTGGTAAGTTAATAAAAAGCAAAGCTGAGAAAAAAAAATCATTTATAATCCAGAATTCATCATTCTTAGTTATGTATTTATAAATTCTATGATTTTTTATAGAGTTTTATAAAGTTTTTAATATTTGGGCTGTGTCCCTATCATGGAACTGACAATGTTATTTCATAAAGATTTTCCCAGTTTTATTACACGACGAGAATTTAAACTTGAAAAACTAAACTAATGAGATTTATCTTGCATGTCTTATACCAAATTCCAAGTACATTTTGCTGGATGTGATAGTCATCTTAAACTACATTAAACAGAATTAAATTCAAAGTTCATCGTTTATGTGTGAACAGTTTTTTCACCTTACACTTTACTTTCCACTGCTATTCACTTAGATTCTACGCTTTATCTCTATCCCGTGTGATTATTTCTGATTTTGTAAGGGAATGCCATGTATACTGGCACATGTCATTACATGGACAGCCTTTATGGGAAGTTCATTTCACTAGTCTTTTACAATTTTTCAGTTGTTTACAGTGAACCGTTGCCTAGTTTGTCCAACCATGTAAATGCTTGTTATTTTTTATTGATTATATGAAGCAGTGTTTTATTGTTTTGGCAAACAACATAAACAGCCTATAAACCATAATAGACAATGGATTTTTTCTAAGTTAAGCTCTGTTAACAAATGGAGAATGTATGTATTATTTAGATTACATATATTTTTGAAAATAGTATAGTAATTTCAATAAATTAGACTTTGTTTAATAATAATATAACAGATGTACTAAAATGAACAGGCAGTTAACAAATATTTCAAGTTCAGGATTTTTTCAAAGTGTTACTGGTGTCAGTTTGTTTCAGGGGGAAGATAAACACAGCAGTTTGTAGAGAGATTTTGCAAAAATGACATTTCCTTATCTCTGATCAAGCATTCTTCACTGGCTTGCTTTTGGAGCTGTCCACTAGCAGGCACAATTCTAAGGAGAATGACATTTACCCTGTAAACTCGACCAGGGTCGACCACAGAAGGAAGGTCTTCAGGCAGGCAAAATCCTTTTTGTTTATTACATTGATTAACTGTATTAGACTAGATAAGCAACTATTCCAGATATATTGTCAAAATCAACAATTAATATTTAATTATCCAGATTATTTTTTCAAATGAATGATTAAATTCTCTTAGGTTAGCAAATCACTCCAGTCGATTTAGAAATTTCCACTCTTCCACTGTACTTTATCTTACATTGACCAGAACTGAATTTTTGATTACTTGGAAGAAATTTAACTAAGCAACCATAATCACAGTGACACCAATGCCCGAAATATTATTTTAAAAGTATGACCTGTTCTTTGTTTGAAAAGATGTGCTCTACCTTTACACAAGAAAACCACTCAAACATAAATTTCAACTTTGGATGACTCACATAATTATCTCCTAGGGAAAGGAAATGAGTATGATACAGCATGAGACACAAAAATATTTTATTTTCGATTGGGCATTAGTTGTAACCTTTTTGAGTGAACAGTTCCTCTCCCACACTAACACTTGCACATGAAATCTAATTTGCTTCTGCTGACGCAATGAGAGATTTTACTAATTCTAAACCAAGTAACCAAGTCCCCTGGTAGCTATTTGAAAGATGTGTGGCTTAGAGTGCTAAATCCCAGATTTTACCATGAACAACTTTTGTTCTAATAGCTGGAACTACCTAGTAGCATGCCTACCAATGTGGTCAACTTATCAGGAGATGAAGATTATAATTATATAACACATTACTTCTTCCTGACATATCCCATCAACTCAACAGGATATTCAGTGTGAGGGTCCTCCATTGATTCCTTTTCCACTACAATATAGTTATGTGGGAAGTATTACTATAAATTTTTTTGTACCTGATATATTAATTTGCTATCCAGATAATTTTCTCTGGAAAAATCAAAAGTTTAATAAATCCATATCACACTTCTTTTTCACTTCCAGAGATCAGTGAGAAGATCTGGTCTTCCCAAGACCCATCCAACAGTAGAAAAACATACATTAATTTCAAAGCTTCTGCAAATACTTGCAAAATGAAATATGTCCCATCAGAAATACTGTAGTCTGATGAGACATTTTAATTGGGATGCATTTCTCACACTTGAGTTACTTTTCATATTGTTGGGAAACAGGAGTAAAAATAAAATAAAATAAACAGGAGTAAAAATAAAAATAAAAATAACATTATCTTAAGGTTAGGGAAATCCAGGAATTCGATGTAATGTTTAACAAAAGAAAAATTTTCTTTAATATGAAATTAGACTACTCTCATGCTGATTCACATTAATACTTTTTCTTTAAAAATTGTATGTGTGTGTGTGTGTGTGTGTGTGTGTGTGCATGTGAACATATACATTGGATTTAAAAGTTACAACAGGAAGAGGAGAAAGGCTGGTCAGCTCTCCATGGTTTTATTGTTGACTGGGTGGTCCTTACCTTGGAATTTGCTGATGTGAGCTTTTTTATCCTTGGATTTTTGGTACCCAGAAAGAATAAATCATAAAGTGAGAACAATTCTTGTGGTAGTGAATAAGCTTTTAAGAGTTCAGAAATATGCCCTGGAATGAGTGAAGAATGAGACTCTTGGAAATTGGGGGAAAAAGAGCAAATCACAAGTCTGGGGAGTAGGATTAGAGATTCTCCTGAGGAGGGTTTGTCTTTTGTGTATGAGTGGTTTTCCTTTGGACTATTGGAACAATACATTTATCCCTGGCTTTCAAATTATATCCCTCTATTTCAAAAGTCCCTCTAGTTATCCTTACAATCTTTGCATTAATAGAATTTTGTATAGATAACCAAGAGATTTGGAAAACAAAGTTTGGATGACCTTGTACCACTCTTCCCCAGAAACAAGTGCCCATGGGATGAACATCATGTCAGGTGGACATAAGTCCCAAAGTTACAGACAGAGATCAATAAAAAACCAAAGAATGTCCAAGGCAGAGCTGAGAGAAAAGATAAAAAGGACATGGTAGAAATAATCACAATACCAGGAACTCTAGTACACTTGAGGCAACTAGTCCATTAAGAGGAAATACTTGTATAAGAAAATATCACTCAGAGGGGAAGACAGCCATTCCTTTTTTTGCACACTGATTGCATACTTGAAGTTGAAGCAACTGTGTTCTATTTTTCTCTCATTAGAAGTCTCAGTACAGGATTTATCCACTATAGATAAAGTCTCTGCATGAAGAAGGGATGCTGATAGCTCCAACCAATGCAGATTTTTTCTTTATTACCTTAATTTCAAAAATTTATTGCTAAAAAATGCTAGCCATTATCTGAGCTTTCAGTGAGTCATAATCTTTTTGCTGGTAGAGGCTCTTGCTTTGATGTTGATAGCTGCTGACCAATTAGGGTGGTGATTACTGAACGCTGGGGTGGCTGGGACATTTTATTAAAATAAGATGAGTGAAGTTTGCTGCTATTGACTCCTTCTCTCATGAATGATTTCCATGAAGCATGTGATGCTGTTTGATAACAATGCTGACTTTTTCCCTAGACTCTCTTCCACTTCCATTACAGTAGTCACCATGAAACTGCAACCAAAGATTAATCTGTTCAATTGCACATAATGAATGGAGACTGAGCTGCTTTACTTCTGAAATTAAATTGCCTTCTTTTTAAAAACTCCTTTGCTTATTTTTGTTGTTATCAGATAATGTGTTAGCAAAATGTTGCAATATTGAAATGTCAATATTCATTTATAAAATTCACTGCAATGCTTTAAACGGACCCAACCAGCATAAAATGATTTGTATGCAAAACACTTAGTGTCTAATCAGAGTCATAAATTTGAGCGAACATTTAATCAATTAAGTTTATGTGATTCACTAGCAGTTTATAAGATTCTGTGACGATACGAAATGCAGAATAAATAGTAATACATATATTAGGAATTTTCCAAATTAAACTCACTGAATGAGTTTGTTGCACAAACAACGCACATGCAATTAAAGTAGTGGGACATATTCTATTTCTAAAGACAATTTAAAAACTGATGAATCATAAGTTGTTTGAAAAAATAATAAACTTTTTTATTTCTAAAAATCTTGCTTTATTTTACTTTTGCCTGGTAGATACATAGAAGGTATCACTTATACGAAACTTCTTGAATAATATACTCTAAATGTGTTACCTTCAAATACAAGAATTATAACTATGCTATGAAATATTCATGTGATGATTTTACTCATTCTGTGTATCAATTAAATGAAATGTAATATTCCTGATGTGCAAGGGAAATAATTAGAAATCAACACTCTCAGTTTTCCTCTATAAATGAGTAATTTTTGTTTGATAGGCACTAACAGCAGGATAGCAGAGCAGGAATCATTACTTTATCCTTCAATGTACCCTAGTCCTGGGACAAATTTTGGAAGCATGGCTATGTAGATATTATTAGAAATATGCACTACTGTTTTCAAGCTAAGACACTCAAAGAGAGCATTTTCAGTGCTTTATCCCCTCATCCAACTTCTCTCAGGGTTCTAAGAATCAGATAAGATGTTATTATAGGAAGTGAAGGGTAAACTGAGTCCAAGATGTTTCCAAGTCATAGGGAAATTCATGTAGCGAATCATGGAGAGGATATCAAATGGTGAAAAGATGAGACTGAGAAATGTTCTAGTTTTTCTGCTAAGTTTCTTTGTGGCCTTACAAAGCTCAGCCTCTTGGGCTCAATCTTCTCATCTGTAAAATGATATGGTAGTACTAGTGATTAACAGGATACTTTCAGAGTTGGCTTTTGAATATTGCCACTTTATTTTTTTAAAGATTTTATTTATTTATTTTAGGGGGAGGAGGGGCAGAAAGGGAGAGAATCTCAAGCAGACTCCCAACTGAGCCAGAGCCCTGACAGGGCTCGATCTCACAACCCTGACTTCATGACCTGAGCTGAATCAAGAGTTGGACACTTACCTGACTGAGCCTCTCAGGTGACCCTGAATACTGCTACTTTAATATTCAATATGCAAAAAGCTAAGGAACATAATCATTTTGCTATAATAAGTTCAGTCATAATAAGAAGAATCTTAGAAGGAAAATCTGAGATGTGAGGAATGTAATGAATAAAGAATCATCTGGAGGAAAAAGTAAGCTTATAAAGTATGTAAAGGACTTAGCTGATGTAAGATAATAAAAATACTTTTAAAAATAATGATAATGACAATCGATAATAATATCAATAGTTAATTTTGAAATTAAAAAAGTCAAAAATCTAGAAAATAATAGTATATCAGAACAAGGATGAGGAGAATAAAATTGTTATAAGATGCTTTATTATTAAGGAGGGAAGTTTAATATCTATTAAATGGAGTTTGCTAGGTTAAGAATGGATGATAAATAATTTTAAAGCAACTGGTCAATTATGTGGAAAAACAAAAATGTGTACCTAATTTCTGTCATGTACTCTTTATTCATAGGGAGGAAATAAAATTATCCTCACTAAGTCTTCACATCAAAGATTGAATGTAAAGGTAAAATGTATTAGCTCCTATTGCTACATTACAGTCATACAATCTTAGTGGCTTAAAACAATATCCATTTGTGATCTCACAGTTCTATAGGTTAGGAGTCTGGATAGGCTCAGATAGGGTCTTTGCTTAGGTTCTCTCAAGGTCATGATCAAGTCATTGGCCAGACTGGGCTCATATCTGGAGGCCCAGGGAAGAATCCTCTTTCAGGTTCACTCAATTTATCGGCTGAATTCAGTTCTTTGTGGTTGTAGGACTGAGGTCCCCATTTTCTTGCAAACTGTTAGCAGGGGCCACTCTCAACTTCTAGAGACCTCTACATTTCATGGATCCTCCATGTTTAAGCTGCAACAGTACATCAAACCCTCTTGTGCTTTGAAACTCTGATTTCTCCTGCTTCTGCTACCTGGAGGAAATTTTCTGCTTTTAACAGGCTCCTGGTGAGCCCACCAGGAGATTTCTGAATCTTAAGGTCAACTAACTGGGACTTAAATTACTTTTGCAAAATCGCTTCACAGTAGTCCCTAGTTTAGTGTTTGATTCCAAGGGATCAGAACCTTGGGTAATGACCATTTTTAGAATTATGTCTACTACTCAAAACTTTTAACATATTTATTTATTTATTAAAGATTTTAAGACTGAAAGACAGAGCATTAGTTGGGGGGAGGGGCAGCGAGAGGGAGAAGCAGACTTCCCGCTGATCAGGGAGCTTGACTAGGGGCTCGAGCTCAAGACCCTGAGATCATAACCTGAGCTGAAGGCAGACGCTCAACCAACTGAGCCACCAGATGTCCCAACTTTTAACATTTTTAGAAAAAGATATGAAAATATATTGAAAACCTAAAGGTGATATAGGCTTTCTTAAAAAAAAAAAACACAGGAGGCACTAAAAATAAATAAATTATTAGATAACATTAAACACAAAGCCTCTTTTATCCAAATTTCTTAACATGGAGAAGTCATTTCCAGTACTTACAACTGATAAAAGAATTGCATCCAAATTATAGATAGAAGTCTACATATTAAGAAGAAAAAATACAGTAACTTGATAGAACAAAAATGGCCAAAACATGATCAGACATGTTATAAAACAGGCCATCCAAAAAGCTTATTAACATGTAAGAAGATACAAAGTTGGGACACCTGGTGACTCAGTCTGATAAGTGGCTGACTCTTGATCTCAGTTCAGGTCTCAAGTCTTGATATCTGGGGCACGGAGCCTACTTTAAAAAAAAAAAAAAAGGTACTCAATGTCATTACTCATCAGGGAAAATGTAAACCCAGACTTCAGTAACATTCAATATTGCACATATTAGACTATAGAGGAATTAGTAGCCCACTAAAGTAGTGTGTGGATTATTTTAAACTGGAAACATCTTAAAAAGCAGCAGAAAGGAACATTATCTAGACTTAAGCAGAGCCTCCCTCCCAGAAAATACAGCTGTGCAACTGTCATTGACCCCTTTCCAAAGGATTTTCCTGTTTGAAAGAAGACTGAGTCAGCACTGAGAAGTGTGAATTCAGCCACCATAAATTCCGCTACGGGGAAACTTCCAGTTAGGAAGAAGACAGACTACGCATTCTGGCATTCTGATTAGCATCAAGAAGCCCAAGAGAACTTTTCATGCTGGAGGCCCCTACCCCTGGAGTCCTGGGTTCTTCTTTTTTTTTTTTTAAATATTTTATTTATTTATTTGACAGAGAGAGAGAGAGACAGCCAGAGAGAGAGGGAACACAAGCAGGGGGAGTGGGAGAGGAAGAAGCAGGCTCCCAGTGGAGGAGCCCGATGTGGCGCTCGATCCCAGGACTCCGGGATCACGCCCTGAGCTGAAGGCAGAGGCTTAATGACTGAGCCACCCAGGCGCCCCCCCTGAGTTTTTTTGTTATCGCTATTGAACTCAATATAAACCTTAACTCTGGTTATTTTTAAGTTACTCCTTAGTGAGTGCAAATGTGTGCAATTATAAATATGCCTTGCCTTTTCTCCTAACTTTTTATCAGTTAATTTATAGCCCTCTCCCCCATCAACTCAAATTTAAGATTGTAAGAAAAAAGTTTTTCTCCAAACAATTTCTCAAACATTAAGAATTTTAACACCTATAAGTTGGTAACAATTTAGAGAAAATCCTTATGCCTTGATGGTGAGAGTGTAAGTTAGTATATTTGGAAAACAAATTGCCAGTTTGGAAAGCAAATTACCATTATTTTATAAATCTGAACATGAACACATCCTGTGACCAAGCAGTTCCCCACCTATATGCATTCTAGAAAATCTGCATAAATGCAGCAAGAAGCACAAAAAACAAGAGTCTTAGGTCATAGAAACTTGTTCATAACAAAAATCCATAAACAATCCAAATGTCCACCTAAAGCAGCATAAATAAAAGTGTATTTTATACACACACACACACACACACACGCACACACACACACACACACACACACACAAATTTATACTCTAAAAATTTAAAGACCATGTGATGGCTAACATTATGTCAACTTGACTGTGCCATGGGGTTCCCAGATACTTGGTCAAGCATTATTCTGTATGTTTCTGTTAATACTTGAACTGGTTCAGCTGAGTAAAGCAAATTGTCCCTCCATATAGTGTGGGTGGGCCTCATTCAATCAGTTGAAAGTCTGAATCAAAAAGACCAACCTCCTCAAGCAAGAGGGAATTCTAGCTGGCTGCCTTTGAACTTTTTCTGCAACATTGGCTCTTTTTCTGCATGAGAGCTTTTAAACCTTCAAACTGTAACCTCAGTTCTCCCTGAATCTCCTGCACCACAAGACTATCATGCAGACTTTGGACTATCAGCCATGATAACTACATAAGTCAATTCCTTATAATAAATCTCTCTCTATGCAGATATAAATATAGATATAGATCCTGTTGATTTGTTTCTCTAAAGAACTCAAACTAATATAGATCACATTTTTTTGTGGATTACATAGGCATTGATATTTACTATATTATTAATAAAAATAAAATGTTTCTTAAAATATTTATTAATTAATTGAAAAATAACAACAAGAAGTCTATGGTATGTTAACATCAATGACCAAATTTCATATTTAAAAATAATATTTTGCCAAAACTATTACTGGTGATAAGGACACCAAATACTGGTGAGGTTGTGGACCAACAGCAGGTCACATTTATTGTTGGTGAGAAGCTAAATGGCATGGCCACTTTGGAAGACACTTTGGCACTTCATCAAAAAACTGAGCATACTCCTACCATAGGTTCCAGCAATTTTGCTCCTTGGTAACTCCTTACAACTACTTGGTAACAAAGAACTTGCAAATGTCTGTCCACAGAAAAACTTGCACACGTATGTTTGTAACAGTGTTATTTATAATTGCCAAAACTTGGAAGCAACCAAGATGTCTTTCCGTAGGTGAATGGATAAATAAACTGGGCAATATCCAGACAAATGTAGGTTTATCAGTTGTAACGAACGTGAGTGACAGATATTCTAGTGAATGATGTTAATAATGGGGGAGGCTGTGCAGGTGGGGACAGGGTACAGTACATAGGAAATCACTGTACTTTCCCATCAATTTTGCTATGAACCTAAAACTTCACTGAAAACATAAAATCTTTAATTGGTGAGAGGAATGACATTACTTTACATGTTTGCAAATTTTTTAATGCTTGCCTTAATAAAAAATAGCTGTTCATACCTTCAAACTATTTTCGATATGTTGTTCTGGTGAGTTAATGGAAATTTGTTTAACAATTCTACTTTTAACTAACATATAAATTAGCTGCATTCTTTTTATTATCAATTATAACAAAATAAAAATGCTTTTAAAATATAAGAACTAGTGCTCTTTTTTTGGTATATTTCTAGCTCCCTTTCAAGTCCTTGAAAAATTATTTTTACCTCTACACTCTAACATTTTTCTAAAAAATACTTTTCATTTATTGTACTCAGGATTGGGTATTGCTATAGAGACCAAGTCTCTCACCATAATGATTTAATCATCAAAAAGCCCTGTGTGTCAGGATCCACAGACCTATCAAAAATATACCTTTCTTTCCTTACCATTATATAATATTAATTCTAAGTATTTGACAATAGTGCTTGAAACCCAGCAACAAATGTACCTCTCCTCCCACACATCACTTCCAATTTACCCTTTCCACTGCATCCTATAATTGAACGAATGACCTGGTACTCCATCCAGTTACCCAGAGACCAAAATACTTCAAGAAATTGCCACTCCGATGACAAAATTGTACTTCAAGTTTAACACATTCTAAGGCAAACTCTGAATTCTTCTCAACATCAGCTCCCAAACTGCTCCTATGATACTGTTCTCTACCTCAGGAAGTAGAGCTGCCATTTGTTTGGAAACAAAACAAAACAGAACTAACTAGCAAACTAAAACTTGAAATCATTATTTCTCACAAACAATCCACCGTCAGTGACTTAGGCTCTGCTTTCAAACTCTATCCCATATGGAATCACTGCCTTCTGCTGTGAATCTGCTAACTGCTATAGTCACAAGCACCATGATGTTTACTCAGGACAGCTACAATAGTTTGCTAACTGCGCCCCTGCTTTCACTCCTGCTCTGCTCTTCTCTATACAGAGAGATGAGAGTGATCCTACTAAAATATATATCGGGTTATGTCACTCTCCTGATCTAAACCTGGTATTGTCTTTCTGTTCTCTCAAAGTAAAACCTATTGCCTGAATGATGGCTTCTGTCTGTGCTGTCATTTCAAATCTATCTTATTCTCACTCTGTTCTGTCACTTACCATTTAAAAACTTCCAAACACACCCCCTTTTTGGACCTAGGCACTTACCATTCCTTCTGCCTGCAATGTTTGTTCAGGTGCCTTTCTCCCTTCTTTCATTTCTCTCCTCAAATGTTCTGACTACCTAATGGAGAATACCAAGCTACCCCATGCTATTTTCCATTACCTTGCTTTGCTATAGCATGAATATTTCTACTTATTGTGATATATTTTATATGTATTCGTATATTTAATTTTAAAAAATTCTCTTACCTATCTGTGTCTATATATGTGTGTGTTTTTTATTTGTTTTATTTTTATTTTTTTTAATAATTATTTATCTTGTTTTAGAGAGAGAGAGAGAATGCACGCGCATGGGGAGAGGAGGGGACAGAAGAGAGAGAGAGAATCCCAAGCAGACTCCCTGCTGAGTATGGAGCCCTAGGTGGGGCTCCATCTCATGACCCTGAGATCCTGACCTGAGCTGAAATCAAGAGTCAAGAGTTTCGGGGTGCCTGGGTGGCTCAGTCGTTAAGTGTCTGCCTTTGGCCCAGGGCGTGATCCCAGAATCCTGGGATCGGGCCCGCATTGGGCTCCCTGCTCTGCTGGGAGCTTGCTTCTTCCTCTCCCACTCTCCCTGATTGTGTTCCCTCTCTTGTCGGCTGTCTCTCTCTCTGTCAGATACATAAATAAAATCTTAAAAAAAAAAAAAGTCAAGAGTCTGACACTTAACCAACTGAGCCACCCAGGTGCCTTATATGGGTATGCTTTTTAAATTTAAGATCTATGTCCCTCGCTAGTTTGTTAGTATTTTATTTTGTCAATATGTTCATCTCTAATACCTAGAACAGAGCCTATTTATTTTATTTTTATTATTTTTTTAAAGATTTACTTACTTTTTTAAGAGAGAGAAAGTGTGTGCATGGGGGGAGGGGCAAAGGGCGAGGGGAAGCCGACTCCCTTCTGAGTGCATAGCCCAATGAGGGGGTTCTATCTCCCAACCTGGAGATCATGACCTGAGCCGAAACCAAGAGTCCGTTGTTTAACTGACTAAGCCACCCAGGTGTCCCAGCGCCTATTCCTTTTAAACGGTAAGCATATTTTCGTGAGTTAATGAATTAATTAATGATTCTATAAATAAGACATTTCTCTGAATCAACATTAGTTCCTTCGTCTTTGCTTTTCTGTAAATTTTACACCTTCTTGTTTCATAGCTCTAAGGTAGATATAGATATACATATAGATATAGATTCTTAGCCTAGGCTGCTATAATAAGATATAGGCCTTTCTTGACTTTCAATAGGGTTATGTCTCGATAAACTCATCATAAATTGCAAATGTCATAAGTTAAAAATGCATTGAATATACCTAACCTATTCAACATTATAGCTTAGCCTAGCCTACTTTAAAGATGCTCAGAACACTTACTTTAGCCCACAGTTGGCCTTACCATCTAACTCAAAGTCTATTTTATAATAAAGTGTTGAATAGCTCATATAATTTATTGAATACTGTACTGAAAATGAAAAACAAAATGGTTGCATCATACAGAATGATTGTAATTGTATCCGTTGTTGACGCTTGTGATCGCATGGCTGACTGGGAGCTACGGGACACTGCTACTACCCAGGGACACAAAAGAGGGTCGTACAGCATATCGATTGCTAGCCCAGGAGAATAGCAGAATTCAAAATTCAATGTGTAGTTTCTAAGGAATGCATATTACTTTTGAACCATCATGAAGACAAAAAATCGTAAGTTGAACTATCATAAATTGAGGACCATCAGTATCATAAATTGTGTGGCTCAAACAACAAACAGTGATTCCTCCCAGTTCTGGATGCTGGTAATTTCAAGATCAAGGTGCCAGCAAATTCATTGTGTGGTGAAATACTTCTTCCAGGTTTGCATATGGCCACCTTCTTGTTGTATCCTCATATGGATACAAGTTCAAGTGAGCTAACTTTCTAGTCTCTTCTTATAAGGGCACTAATGCCATCATGGAAGCTACATTCCCCTGACCTCATCTAAACCTATTACCTCATCTAAACCTATTACCTCCCAATGACCCCACCTTCTAGTATCAATACAGCAGGGATTAGGGCTTCCACATACAAATTTTGGGAGAACACATTCAGTTTGTAGTGCATATATATGTGTATATATAGTATATATATTGCTGGTGAATATATTTACCTATCCTCTTTCCCTCATACCTTCTACTTACCATGGCCTCTACTATGCATAATTTTGGTTGCCTTATGGAGACACTATCTTATGGCGTCTCTCTGTGTGCCTCTCAGTATCTGTACTGCTTGGCAGCTCTGCCTCTCCTCACCCCTCCAACTGGTCCACAGCTGAGACTAAGACATCATAGACCAGACACTAATCTATGGTGAGATGATGCTCTGAAAACAGTTCTTATAAAATCATTCTCATGATCTACATTCCTAAGAGGGAATATCGGGGGAAAAAAGCCCTACATTAAAAATAACAGGAAAATTTTAAAATTATGATTTATAATGCATTAAATAAATTGTGATTTATAATTATTATTCATAATCAGGCCATTAGTGCTAACAATCACACTAAACTTTGTAGTCCATTTATTCTGGATGAAAATTATACATTTTGCTCTATCCTGAAACCTCCAAGTTTACCCATGCCCTGAATCTTAGCCGATTTTATGTTCTGATAATCTATTGGCTGCATAATGAACCACCATACAATGTAGGGCTTAAAACACCATATTCCATCTGACCACAAATTACTTACAGCACTCCCACATGAAAAGGGCATAAAAAATCTCCCTGCTCCAAGGCATTAAAAAAAAAACAAAACGAAACACAACTCTACCTATTATGTGCTGTTTTGATGTTCAGAATCTCATCAGGAACCAAGTTCAAAGTGAGAATAATGATCCTTGATTATGGTTTTTCAGATACACACACACACACACACACACACACACACACACACCACACACATACACTCCATATCCTGTACGTTACAATCTGAAGACCCATTAACTACACAGAAAGTTACCTATCGAACCACTCTCCCAAAGTATAGCAATAAGACATGCATTTAGATAACCACTCCCATTCAGATGAGAGGAGAGGGATAGGAGACACCACAAATTCACAAGCTCATAGCAATTTTGAAGTCAAGCCAAAAATATGACGCCAGTTCCCTGATTGGAATCTAGCTATGTTCCTTGGGAATGATTCTCTGTAGTCCACGTGTCTCTTTCTGAATCATTCTTGCATTTGTGTGGGGAGAAATAGTCTGTGTTTGCCACTGGGGAGACTTCTCATTTTCCTCCTGCCAAAAGAATTTTGGGAGCCCACAGTCTTCTTTTCATTCTGTGCCATTCCTGCCCTTTTAATGCAAATATTCAATACATAAAAACTTCCTGGGGAAGCTATGTGCCAATTTATAATTAAATCCATAGACCAAAATCACAACCATTTTGTATGCTAGGTCTTCTTTACTTGGTAAAGAGGGTGATGTTGGACATGCTCTCAAGAATCTTTGAGACTACTCTTAAATGGCTCATAAGGCCATTTGAGGGTAATGCTGGAAATGTTCTCAAGAATCTTTGAAACTATTCTTAAATGGCACATAAGGTCCCATCTTATATCTTTCTGAAATCTTACATTCCTTTGATATCTTTTTCCCGAGGCCATGATCTATTGAGAGTGGTTTGGAACTTTGCCATAATATATCTTTTCTTTTCTTTTTTCTCTTTTCTTTTCTTTTCTTTTGGGGAAGATTTATTTATTTATTTGAGAGAGCGAAAGAGTGTGAACTGGGGGGAGGGATAGAGGGAAAGAATCTCAAGCAGACTCCTTGGTGAGTGCAGAGCCAGATGCAGGGCTAGGGCTTGATCTTACAACCCTGAGATCATGACTGGAGCCAAAACCAAGAGTCAGAGGCTTAACAGATTGAAACACCCAGAAGCTGCACCATAATATCACTTCTTAATTTGATAATCACATGTTATGAAGTATTGGGGATACAAACTAATTTTATATTTTAATCCAATTAGTCCCCATTCTTTTACATTTTCTCTGAATTCTTCTTAAAAATATACCAGTCTCAACCTTAGATCATCTTCCTTCTTTGTATTTTATTATATGCATTTAAACAATTCAGAATTAGTTTGTGTAGAAATTTTCATAGTCAGATCCTATAATTTACTAGGTAACATTTCTATATACCACAGCACAGGCAACAGTTTTATTAAGTTTCCTGCCATCCACAAATACTAGTCATCTTTCTTCCTTCTCTCAATAATATTTTTCTCACTTTCTTTAAGTTCTTCCAGTAACTGCTGACTACCCTTCCCGAGTTGAGTGTTTTATTATCACAGCACCCCATTCCTGGTACTAAAATCTGTTCCAGCCATCAATTTTTGTGTAAAACACCACCACAAGACATAGTGGACTACAAAACCAACATTCCTTTATTTCATTTATGAATATGTGACTTGGGGTATCAAAGTGGGAACAGGTGGTCTTTGTTCCACATGATATTGGCTGGGTGGTTCAGCTGGGGATGAAATGATTCCAAGTTAGGTCATAAACTGTCAAGTTAGTCAACAGAATTTGACAATAATTTGTGGATCCCAATGAGGCATGTTCTAAAGGGGGAAAAATGACTGGCAAAGAATCATAGATCTTAGACAAGTTCCAAAATGCTTCACTCTCAGTTGACATCCCCAGGACATTGTATTGAAAATAGAATCTGCACCCCAACTCCCCAACTCAGCTTCTTTATGATATAAGAGGTGAACAAAGAGGAGAGTGTTTATTCAAGGTCCTTGCCACATCTATGTACTCTGACTCAGAATTTTTCCTGTTCAAGATACCAGAGTAAGGATTTTCCTAAATGAGATTTTCTTAAACTGATTTCATAAAATGATAGGTGATAGGTTCTATTAAGTCTCATAAATTACATGGAAAATGTACACATGCATTTTCTTAGGTATAAATCCATAGGAAATGTCTTTTTCCTGAGTAAATTCAATGAGTTAATATGTAACTAAAGTCCTCCTGCTATGCCCATATTTTTTTCTAGAGTCTTCTCTGCTATTTAACATCAATATACCTTCTCCTTTCTAGACCCATGCCCAATTTTCACCACAATGCACTAGTTGAGTGGGCTTTCCTTTTTTCTACTTTTATCTAAATTTATATATTCTTTCTAAGTTCCATTTACAATAAAATCTCAGTAATGCTCATCTCAGGTCATTGTATTTACAATTCTCCTATTCTCCTTGGAGTCTGATGTCATATTTTACTGCTTTAATTATTCTTGTTATTTACCTCGTGTGTGCATATATTTGACACAATAATGACATTGGTTAAATATCTGTTGAATGAATGAGTTGGCAGATATTTTGTCTTCCAAACTAAATTATAAGCACATGGTCAGAGAACATTAAATGCTGTTAGGCTTAAAAAAAAAAAAAAAAAAAAGGAGTGCTTGGATGGCTCAGACGGCTAAGCCTCCAACTCTTGATGCTCAGCTCAGGTCTTGATCTCAGGGTTGTGAGTTCAAGCCCCACATTGAGGGAGCCTACTAAAAAATAAAAAATAAATGAATGGGTTAAGTGTGTGTGTGTGAGAGAGAAAGACAAAGAGAGATAGAGACAGAAAGGAGATAAAGAGACAGAACAAAGGATGTCTTTGAGAACTGGTGGAGATACTTTAAGTTTCTAAATGACCAGCTTTCTCCTAGAAAGAATATTAAACACTATGATAGTATGATTCAGATTTTTTTCCCTTTTCTATGACACTTAGATAACAAAATGTTCATATGTAAAAGCTGCTTTATTTTTATTTTTTTGTCATTACCAATTTGAATGTTAACACTTAGTTCAATGCTGGACATAATTTTCTGATGACCTTTCTGTCCAACTTTTTAGAAATCCCTTCTTGGGGCACATGGCTGGTTCAGTCAGTAGAGCATGCAACTCTTGATTTCAGGGTTGTAAGTTCAAGCCTCACCTCAGGCATGGAGCTTACTTAAAAAAAAAATTAAAAAAAATAAAAAGAAACACTTTCTTATTTCCAGGACTCTTTTCCAGGATTTATATTTCAGAATATGATCACTTCCTATCTCTTAAGCTTGATAGGCTAATATTAAGCATGAAAAATGAAACTTCAATTAACTAACCATTTTTCATTATTTAATTTTAAATATAAATGATCATCTTAGTTGGCTTCAACTTCTGTAACAAAATTCCATACACTGAGTGACTTAAATAGCAAACATTTATTTCTCACAGTTCTGGAAGCTGTGAAGTCCAAGATCAAGGCACTGGCAGATTCAGTTTCTGATGAGAGCCCTCCTCCTGTCCTGTATATGGCTGCCTTCTCATTGTGTCCTCACATGACAGAGAGAGCTGAGATCTCTGATCCCTTCTTGTACAAGGACACTAATCCTATCTTGGGGTTCCACTCTCATGACCTCATCCAAATTGAATCGCTTCCCAAATGTTTTACCTCCTAATACCACGACTTTGGGGATTAGGGCTTGGACATATGAATTTTGGGAGGACACAAACATTCAGTCCATAACCATGATTTAGATTTATTTGCAGGGAAGGAGCTATTCATGGAGGAATAACTAAAACGCATAAAGAAAATTTTGAAATTTTAAAGAGTTGAATGTTTAAAGAGTAAGTTCTAATGGATCTAATAGCTAATACCAGTGTTAGCTCAGTCACAAATGAGCTTCCAGAGCTCTAACATCTTGGTAACTTTTTTGTCTTTTGTTTTAAGTAGCCTCCATGCCTAGCATGGAGCTCAGTGTGGGGCTTAAACTCATGACCCTGAGATCAAGACCTGACCTGAAATCAAGAGCTGGACACTAAACCAACTGAGCCACCCAGGCCCCCGCTCATCTTTGGAGGTTTGAAGGGCTGAGTCAAGGTGCTTCAACTGTCCTCAGCAGCAGTGGCAATGGTGACTCTCCTCTTGGAAATTTGGCTGCATACAAGCTCTCCTCATTAGTGCTCTTGCTGCACTGATTCCTCCTGTCAACTGGTGGCTCACCTCACTGGGCAGATGCTCCCTATGTCAATACTGGGTAGCCCTAGCCCCTAGAAGGAAAATGGAATCATTCCTTCTTCCCTTTTCTCTTTGTTTCAAAACTGGATTTGAGAAAGTCAAAGTTCAGACTTCAGGGGCTGTTGCTTGCAGACCCAGTCCTGATCAGGGAACCCCTAAAACAAGAAATGTTGATAATGTTTGTGGTAAAAGTGAGACGTATACAGCAGAGAAAATATGAGAATACAAAGAAGTGGTAAGACTATTTCCATGTTAGTTACGAGAATGTGAACATAAGATTATTTCCTCGAAAGTTATTCGTGGGATCTGATCATGTCTATAAACAGTATACTTTTCCAATGTTGGGTACAGAGCAGGCACTCAGTATTTCGTTGCGGTGTTGTAGTTGTTTCTTAATGGATGAATAAAAGCAATTTCACAAGGTACTATTTTGAGTAATAATAAAATATATGTGCACACAGCATATGCATAGTATTTGACAGGAAAAGAACATAATTAATTAGTACCCATTTTACATCTAGCACTGTTGGGCAATGACTAATAGTGTGCAATTGCTCTACTACAGAATAACAAGAAAACACAAGTAGCTTCTATTTTTCCTAAACATCAAATTACTTTCTGGTGGGTTAGTCAAATATGGTAAAGTCTTTTTACTAACATCTTCCGGAACACATTGTACTTCTTACATTTAATAATGGCAAGACTTTTCACTATAGGGTTTAGATTAGTTTTTGCCACACAATAGACAATTCCTAAGGCAGCCTGTAATTCTAATCCATTAGGCTAATAGATTGAAGCTGCTGTGAGCAGTGGGCATGTCATTTTTTGATAATGAAATCTAGTAACATGTAGAATATAAAGATAAATAAACTGAAAAATGACTCTATATAGCTCATATAAATGGTTATCTTTTTTAATAAAAGTCTCCTATTTTTTTCTGTAAAATCCTATTAATTATGTATGGCCAACAGAACTTTTAGAACATAAACTTCTAATACATATGAATAATTGCATTATAAAATATTCAAGAAAGTCACTAGAGTAATAGATATTTTTTAGAAGTCATGTTTAATCAATATTTTTTATTTCCTTCCTTTCAATTTCTACTTTCATAAATCTATTAGAATTACTCATCTTTGCTTATTTATTACTCCATTTGTCATTATAGATTTTGTTTCCCCAAAGCGTGTCATGCTATCAAATTGTTGAAGCTTTCTTAGTAGAGCCCACACCTGCTTACAGGAAGAGTGAAACACGATACCACAGCAGCGCTGCTGGAGTCAACTATTTTAACTTCTCTGAGTCCTTAGTACCATTTCAAAGAAAGCAAACTACTCTTCCTTAAATCCACTTCTTGGAGTTAAAAAAAAAAAAAGGACAAGTTATATGTTTTGTATTACACCTAGTTTTTATGATCCCCCAACCGAAATCGCCTCCCTTGATTGAGATGAGCAGGAATGCAAAACACAAAACCTACCAATTTTAGCCCCCAACGGACTGTCCCCTTAAGAAAAGAATACAATTATACAGTAAATCTTAGATTTACTCATTAAAAATTGATCTCCTTACAATAAATATCCTTCCCCCTTTTCCTATAAAATTTAGTGGCACCTTAATTGCTAAAATTGGTCACATGATGTAATTGAAAGTGTCTTCATCCTCTTCATTTTTATTATATAAATTATTTCCATTGTTTATTCAGAGAATTTATTTTAAATAGTCATCAACTCAATCAATTTCAACATATATTTGCATTGTGTTACAGAAAAGAAATGTACTATCTGTTGGCTGTTTACAAGTATATATATAGACAGAGACACACAGAGACAGGAGCAGAGAGAGAGAGAAAGGTGGTGTGGGATAGAAGGGGGGAAGGGAAGAAGGGAAGAGAAGATAAAGAAAGAAGGAAAGAGGAACAAAAATGGTGGAGAGAGACGGGGAAGGAGAGAAGAAAAGAAGGGGAGTGCAGACCCTGAGATGCGGAGCATATTTCCATACACACACACACACACACACACACACACACACAAGCACGCACACAAGCACACACAAGATTCCTTTAGCAGAGAGGAATGATGTGAGAAAATAGGGCAAATAATTAAGTCTAACCTAGGAATAGAGCATTAACAACAGCTAGTTCCTTAAAGAAATAGTAGAGGGTGAGGTGGGGGAGTCTGGAAGATACCAGATGTTTTTATCTGCCAGGTGACCAGATGACACATACAAGGATTCCAGCAGACCCACCTAACCAACTCAGAAACATGCATTTATGGTAACATGATGGCTCTAAGGCAGAGAGAGGTCTTTGGATGTCTGAATCCTGGGAGAAAAATGAAAACTCATAACGAAAAAGTGTCCTCCATCATCTCCTGAGGTTGGTGATGCTGAAAGAGGCATGTAAATTATGGGAAAGGTTTCTGTGACTCAAAGATGTTGCTTGGCAACAGTCAACCAGCTTCCCTCTTCAGACAGTGACACTGTGGCACTATATGCCAGGGTGGATGTGAAGATTAACTCTGTTAAGCATCTTTTCATGTGTTTGTTGTCTACTTGTATGTTCTCCTTTTTCTTTTATAGATCATAAAATTCACCATTTTTTAAGTGTAGATTTCAGTGGAATTTGGCATACTCACAGTTGTGTAGCCATCACCACTATCTAATGTTAGATTATTTCCATGACTTTAGAAAGACACCCAATAGGAGTGCCTAGGTGGCTCAGTTTGTTAAGTGTCTGCCTTCAGCTCAGATCATGATCTCAGGGTCTTGGGATCAAACCCCACGTCAGGCTTCCTGCTCAGCAGGGAGTCTGCTTTTCTCTCTCTCTCTCTCCTTGTGCCCCTCCCCACTGCTCGTTCTCTCTCAAATAAATTAAAAAAAAAAAAAAGACACCCACTAACAGTATCTCTCTATTTTCTCTTCCTCCAGCCTTAGCAATAATTAATGTACATTCTGTCTCTATGAATTTGCCTCTTTGGGATATTTCAAATGAAGAGAATCATACAATATGTTGCCTATAGTGACTGACTTAATTCGCTTAGCATTAAGCTTTCAAGGTTCATCTGTGTTCTGGCATGCACCATTATTTCATCCCTTTTTATTGATGAATAATATTCTGTTGCATAGATACACCACATTTTGTTTATTTACTCATTTCTCTTAGGCATAATCCTAAGTAGCAAAGTTGCCAAGTCATATGATAACTCTAGGTTTATGTTTTTGAAGAACTCCCAAACTGTTTTCCAAAGTGGGTGCATAATTTTATAGTCCCACCAATGATAACTGAGGTGGTAATTTCTCCACAGTCTTAACACTTGTTATTGTCTTTAAAAAAATTACCTACCTTAATTTAAGGATAAAAGTAATATTTTATTATATTTTTGATTTGCATTTCCCTACAGATTGATGTTGAGCATATTTTTCAGGTGATTACTAGCCTTTTTATTATTATCCTTGGAGTAATAAATATTGAAATCCTTCATCTATTATTATCATCAGCAACATCATCATCAGCATCATCACCTTTTAATTGTTGAGTTATGTCTTGTTTATGTTCTGGATATTAGACCACAACCAAAAAGGAGGCAGAATATGATCTAGTGCTTTATCTATATTCATTAAGATTATCATGTATTTTTTTATTTATTCTATTAATATGATATATGCTTTGTTTCTAGTTGAATAAGTATTTTTACATGATAGTTCTTTCTTACATACTGCTTATCTGAAAATCAAAGAGGATGAACCTGGGAAAAATACCTTCGAGTTTAGCACAAAATTGTTTGTCATTTTGTTTACTATTGTCATTTTTATACAGCAGTGTATCAGAATAATTTATATATTTTTTGTTCCACCAAATAATATTGATTTTTCTATTACATGCTGGGACATAGGAAAGCTAAAGGCATAGCATTTCTTTCAGAGTTCTCACAATGACTAAGAAAAGTAACAATTGTAGTGCACTTTTTGTCATTTCAGTGTGACTCGAACCTTACATGTCCAAATATGCTTTCTGAAAATTCTAGTCAAAAAATTGTATAAGCAAATCTTTTTTTTTTTTTTTAAAGATTTTATTTATTTATTTGACAGAGATAGAGACAGCCAGCGAGAGAGGGAACACAAGCAGGGGGAGTGGGAGAGGAAGAAGCAGGCTCATAGCGGAGGAACCTGATGTGGGGCTTGATCCCAGAACGCCGGTATCACACCCTGAGCCGAAGGCAGACGCTTAACCGCTGTGCCACCCAGGCGCCCCTGTATAAGCAAATCTTATACAATCTCTTTTATTTCTTTTTAGTTTGTTTATAAAATGTAGCCTATGGTCCCTTGTCATACTGAAGAAAATCCAAGAAAATAGAACTAATATGATAATATACACAGGTACCCTGTTATCCAAAAGTAGACTGTTCATGTGAAAACTTTTGTAAGCTCAAATGGTCTTACAGCAAAGAGGCAATCACCATCGATTTATATGGAAACATTATTGAGCATTCCCAGACCCAGAAAATAATCTCTCTTAGGCTTTTCTGATACTGTAGGACCCATCTTTTTACATGCATTGGTATACAAAATAAATCGAGATAAAGTACAGATGTTCACAAAGCTCAGAGCTCTGGAAGCTTGATGCTGGGATGCTGAGTGTAGTTCCCAGGGAAGGAGTTTGTGGGGCTGCGCTCTCTGCTTGGGATGTGCTGCTTCTATAATGGCTCATTGCAAATAAATACTGAAGTGCCTTTTTTCATAAAAGTGAAAATTCCCCCTCTCTCTCTCTGGTTAGCAAAAACAGATACTAATGCAGGTCTTTTGTAAAAGTGAAGTGGAATAAGGCAAACTTTTGAAAAGCAAGGAATAAACTGTATCTTTTTCCATGGTATCCTTTTATCCAAGTAACTCAAACATAAACCAGAGAAAAGTATCTAGGCTGTTCTCCCCGTATTAGTGTTGAAGTAGTTTGTGTTCTTAGCAGCTGCCAACATGAAGTAGAACTGGAAGAAGGGGAAACTCAGATGAATGATAAAGGGGAGAGGGGGTAGGAGTAGCTAGTGGGAGCCTTTAGACCAGAAAGCAAGTCTTGTGGAGAAAGACACATGAAATGAGGGGGATAAATAGGAAGATTAAGTATAAAGAGATTCTGATGAAGGACAGGTGGGAAAATGTCTCAGGTATCATATGGGAAACTCCATAGTATATGTTGAGTAGGAATCACCCAGATTTAGTAACTATTCATGCTCAGCCATTGGCTGGGAGCATATAACACACAAACCTATCTGACCAAAGATATCAGAAGAGGAAGTCCATGTGACCTTGTGTTTGGTGATGAGTTTTTATATACAAAATCCAAAAGCATAACGCATGAAAGAAAAAACTGACAAACTGGACTTAATTTAAATTTAAAACTTCTGCTTTGTAAGAGACATTATCAGAGAAATAAAAGACAAGCCACAGACTTGAAACTATTTGCAGAATCTGATAAAGGACTCATAGGAAACCTACAAAGAATTCAATATTCAGCATTAAGTAAACAAAACAAAAACATAGAGATGCCAAGTAAGCAAATAGAAAATGTTCAGTATTATTTGTCATTATGAAAATATAAATTGGAATAACAATTAGAAATCCCAATATACATTGTAATGAATAAAATCTAGAAAGAGCTTAGACAATACCAAATGCTGGTGAGGATGTGAAGCAATAGGAACTCTCATTCATTGTGGTTGGACTGCAAAATGATACAATCACTTTTTAAGACAGTGTGGGAGTTTCTCACAAAACTAAATATAGTCTTACCATATGATTCACAAATGGTGCCCTTAGGATCATGCAAATATTTCCATGTGACTGTTTATAGGAACTTTATTTATATTTGCCCCAAACTAGAATCAACCAAGATGTTCTTGAATAAGTGAATGGATAGACAAACTGGACATATATACAACAAATATTTTCAGTAACAAAAAGAAATGGGCTATTATTTTATGAAAAGACATGATGGAAACTTAAATGCATATTGCTAATAAATGATGCCAACCTGAAAAGGCTATATATTATATGATTCCAGTTGTATGACATTCTGGAAAAAACAAAACTGTAGGCAGAGTGAAAGGATCAGTGGTTACCAGAGGTCCAGTGGGAGGGGGTAAGGTTGAATAGGTGAAACAGGGAATTTTTTTAAGGTGCTGAACTTGTTCTGTAAGCTACTGTAATGATGGATAGAGGCACTATGCATTTTTCAAATTCATAGAATTTTATATCATAGTGAACCTTAATGTATGCAAATTAAAAATCATTTATGATCTGGAGAGATCCCAGGAAAGAATGCAGACTGTGACAAGACAATCTAGCTTTATTACAAATATATGGAATAATCTCACAAAAGAAGGTGGAAGAAAACGTGCTAACCTAAGTAATTTTGTAAATGAGTAGAGTCTGTAAGACTGAGGGCAAAATTAACTGCAAATAAGCATTCTACAGCTACCCCAGAGGTAAGGTTTACAATTCTGTTCCTGCTATACATGTATACAAGAATTAAACAAGACAGTGAATAGCAGATGGTGGGAGCCAGGGTTTTCATAGTTGGAGCGGGATTTTCCGGAAAAGCAATGAGAAAATGCTAGAATGATCTATGGATAAGGGATTAGAGTTGTAGACGTAAGTGAAAACGCATGGTTAGCTTAATATAGATATACATGTCTACATATAGAAATATTTCTGGATATGTGAACATACATGGGTTGGTATGCACACATATCTTTCATTTTTCTGTTAGCTGAGAGTGTCTGAAAGTAATGACACCTTAGTAACACAGAGCATACCTAGGGTCCAGATCATAGTTTTTGATACCACTATCTCATAAAAGTAACCACTGCTCCTTGGAGAAAAGGCTGGTGCTAGGGCTAGGGAAGAAAGTTTACACATTGATCCTGAAGCATCTTGAAGTGCCTGAAAATAAAGAAATGCTTAAAAAAACCTCACAGTGATGTGTAGGGAAGAGGGACCATTAGAACCAACTGAAAGAGTTCCCAGTGGCCAAAACTGGAACAAATTGAGCAATAAAATTTAAAAAAAAGAGTACTAGATCATAACCTGAATTATAAAATAAATATATATTTATACTGATATGAGTAAAAGCCTAATAAATAAATGAATGGGAGAGAAGAGAAAAAAGAGATAAGCTCTCATCAGGAGAATTCCATATAATGTATTCACCCATCAAGAAAAGGAAGTGTAACTCCCCCCTTCTTAAGTGTACGTTGTACATTATGACTTCCATCCAAAGAGCACAGTATGGAAAGGAGGGGAAAAGTGGAGTAACTTCTTAGTGGAGAAACCTAAAATGTCTACTTCAGCTTGGCAACCAATGTCAGCATTAACAGTCATAAGTCTTATCGATAATAATGAAAATGGCACTTTACTTCTATGATCTTCCTCCCCAAACCCATAATCTCAGCCTAATCATGAGAAGAACATAAAGCAAATTCCATTGGAAGGGCATCCTATAATATATATATAACCGGTATTGCTCAGAACTCTCAAAGTCGTCAGAAACTAGACTGAGAAACTGTCACATCCAGTGAAGCCTAAGGAAGCAAGACAAATAAGTGTATTATGAAATCCTGGAAGGGACCCTGGACAGGAAAAAAAGTAGCATGATGTGAAATCCAGGTAAATCTCAATAAACTGGGGCCTTTATTAAATAATAAGGTGCCAGTATCAATTCATTAATTTTAACAAATACACCATACTAGTGTAAGATGTAATATGTGTATAGGGAAGGGTAGGGAGGGCATGTAGGAACTCTATATGATCTTCTTAATTTTTCTGTAAGTGTAAAATTGTCTTAAAAATAAAGTTCCTTCTAGAAAAATCTGTAGCTATGTATATATTTTATTTAAATTCTTGGCCACTATTCTATAGAATTCAGAAAGAATGTGTTTGAAAATGTGTCAAAGGGCTAAATATAGACAAAACATGGATATCAGAGGGAAAAACTTCCATTCAATGATAAATAAGAATCACTTTTTTATTACTTATATAATAGAAAGAACTGGAGAAATTTCAAATAAATTATATCCTTGGACCTTGAATAAATCAGGTGCTTTGACTTTCTTATCATGAACACAGTATGTAATGCAGAATGAGATAATGTTATAAATGAAAGCCAGGTGACTAATTCTATTTAGACCTGGAAGGATATGGTTTTAGATATCTCAAAATAACTGCATAGACCTTCCCACCCATCTTACCTCTTACATCATTTCATTGAGCCTACAAAACAATTTTATGAAATGAAAAAGGCAGGTGTTTTTGTGAAATGATTCTTGGATGACTAAGTGATATTTCTTCACACACATTTGTAATAAGCAAAATTGAGGGTAAATCCCAAGACCTGGTAATCTTGTAGTTAAAGCAGTATTGTCATCGCTGTAGAGTCGAGCTGCTGTTATAGCAGCAGAACTGGTACTATCATGTCTTAGATGTGAATATAAAGTAAATGTTGCTAATTCTCTATTTTACAACACCTCCCATCTCTTTCATGTCACATAGAAACAAGGCATGAGAGAGCAACCAATCTGCCATGATTGTTTCTTGAGGTATTTTCTCTAATCATTGTCACATAGATAGGGGATTTATTTTGACCACCATAGTACATGATTTGTTATTCTGAGGTAGGTAACGAGACAGCTGAAAAGGAGTTTTGAAATGGAAATTGTGACATTTGCTGTAGGAGCAATGATCTTACACAGAAGGCAGGTGCCGACTGCTTTACCATTCAGACAGATGGAAGTCCTGAGGTAGAGTCATTTTTTTTCCCCTATATTTGAAAAATTAGCTTAAATAATTCAAGCTTTTTTTTATTATTATTCCCTGCCAGATTTGTGCTTTCTATAAAATTAAGTATTATAAAACTTTTTCTACCAGGTAAAATGCAGTCCTGTGTGTATGGATTTCCTTTCAACTAACTGCAATTGTTGTAGCCATTTCGAGTGTTTATGACACCGTAATGACCATTTAACATGACGAAATGATAATAAGAGCCACATGCAACTGTAATTATAGAGATTTACACCAATAACAGGATAAACATTTGTTTCCGAAGAATTTCCTAAAATTGGCTTTCTATATATCTTTCAGACAGCATGGATGCTGCACCAATTTCCCCTAGACATTCAGCCTATTTGCCTAGAACTTTACTGTACGACCTTTTGCTAAACATTTTATTGGAGGGGTCTTTGCATGTTATTCCCCAAATTACTCTTTGAAGTGCTGCATTAACACCTATTTTGTTAGCTTTTGCATATATACTGTATAGTTACAGTCTGAGAAGAGGTAGATAAATGAAAAGAGCTAGATAGTTGTGGTTCATATATCTTAATGATGTGAAGGATGAATTCAGTACCAGAGGAAAAAACTTCAATTCATCTAATTTAACTGACGTGGCCAAATGAAATTCAAGATGATTTCTAAGATTATTCCTTCACTAATTCCATCAAAGGTGAGGTTCCGAAACCTGACAACCTGCACATAGTCCTGACTCTTCTCATTCAAGGATGAGCCAAAGCCATGGTAATAAATGACCTGTTAGGGAGACTGCAGGGTGGTCAAATACAGCCTGCAAGGAGTAACAAAGTCACAGCTCATCTGACAGAATGGGTGACTGTTAAAGCTTGGTCAAAAAATTACTCTAAGGGAGCATTATAGTCTTAGACTTTATGGAGTCTTCCATCTTAACCCAAGTGAAAACTCAGGTTTCTAGCTATATTAAAAGTGTTGATTTTTTAAATTTATTTTTTATTTAAATTCAATTAATTAACATATAGCATATTATTAGTTTCAGAGGTAGAGTTCAGTGATTCATCAGTCTTATATATAACACCCAGTGATCATGACATCTGTGCCCTACTTAATGTCCATCACCCAGTTACCCCATCCCCCATCCACTCCCCCCCAGCAACCCTCAGTTTATTTCCTATGGTTAACAGTCTCTTATGGTTTGTCTCTCTCATTGATTTCATCTTGCTTTATAAAAGTGCTGATTTTCTATATATCTTCCAGCACGACTTCTCTTTTTCTTTTCTGGTTTCTCGTTTCTAGCAACGGTATTTTAAGATATCATCTATTCCTTCCATTCTGTTCTCGTGGCATAACAAAACATTGTTTTTTTCATAAGTGGCCTTCATCTAGCTCTGTTTCATATAAGCATAAGTGTATAATTAATTGAACTTTTTATTTGTACAACTCCCTCCTCCCTCGGTTTCTTATCTCTTTCACTTTTCTATCCACTAATTGTAAGACTACAATCAGATTTATACTGATGAAGCATCTTGTTACTACCACTACCATTTCAGTATTCTGCTCGCATTTAATGGTCTACATCTTCAAATGAAGAATGCCTTGTTCTCTTCTCAGCAACATTTTTTTAAAAGATGTATTTATTTATTTAAGAGATAGAGAGAGTGAGGGGGGAAGAAACAGAGGGAGAGGGAGAGACAGAATCTAGCAGAGAGTGTGCTGAACATGGAGCCCCACATGGGGCTTGATCTCAAGACTCTGAGGTCATGATGCGAGCTGAAATCAAGCATCAGACGCTTAACCGACTGAGCCACTGAGGTACCCCTCTCAACAACATTTTTAAATATTTGAAAATCCTTTGATAATCAAAAAAATTCCTTATAAATATTGACAAAGAACATTGCCTATTTGTGCTTTATTCTTTTATGAAATGCATATTTTAGGAGTTGAAAAAAGAAGTATCTTTTACATTACATCTTTCCCTATTTATTTTAATAATAAAAGAACATACTCATATTTGCTCTACATGGTCAGAGACTAGATTATTTGCTTTTCACGTTGCTTCATAATAAATTCTAGAACAACACCTGTATAAGGAATGAAATTGTGACTGAGATTCAAAACACACATACACACACACACAGACACAGACACACAGACACACACACACACACACATTCCATCAAAGTTTGGCAAAACCATTTGGCAAAAACCTGATGTTCCCTATTGATCATTTCAATTTTCACATCCATGTTAAAGCTGTGGAGTATTAATTTAAAATAACACGAAGTCCAAGTCAGTGCATTTTTGAGAAGTCTTGGGCTAAATGATAAGCCAGATGGAGAAGATTTACTTTTCCAAAAATTGCTTTATATGCAATGAGATATTCCTGTGAGACACGAATATATAGTTTTAGAGGTAATACTAAAAAGTTCTGAGTGATTTACATATTAATTAAAGAAGGCTTACTACATAAAAACAGCATTTTCAAATTAAAGAATTACATAAAGCTTCTTCAGTGTGCATGAGTGAAATGTAAGTAGGGAAATGAGAATTTAAATGAATTACGTCAGTCATCTCCCATAAATAAAAAATTGCACTATATACCAAATTGATTCAAGAAATTAACTTAGTAACAAAATCAAATTAATAACCGTTCGGATAGCTCTGTTTAGATTTTGAAAGGAAATTGTGTGTGTGTCACTGAGCTCTCTATATTGTGCCTAGTTGCTTATTTTTTCTTCACATAACTTGTTGAAGAGGATTAATATTAGACTCCTTAAGGACAACCTTTTTTGCAATATAAAACATGAGACATACCAAGGAATGACAAATGGGTGTATTAATTAAATTTTAGAATAAATTACTAAAAATTTTAATTTAATTCAGATAAAATGATAGCATTAGTTTTATGATGTAGTGGGGAAAAAAACCAGTTTGCCTACAATACGCACAGCATGATTCCGTTATTACAAAAAGTGTCTCTCTAAACCATGTATATAATTAAATGTTTACATATACATATTTTTTAAAAAGTCCAGAAAACCACACACTACATACTAAAAACGGATATATATTTTTAATGGAAGTTATGTCATTTTTTTCCTTTTTCTTATATTTCATGTTTTCCTCAATAAATTTGTATAACTTGTAAATTACAGAAATACTGAAGGAGATACTCACTTACTAACCATTCTCAAAACACTATGCTCTTCTAAGGAACATCATCCTACCTTAATCTATCTGCCTTGTGGTAATGATTTTATAATCCCTTCACATAAAGAAGAAAAGAGCTTTCAATTCAAGCACACCATCTTCAATTTATTTGGGAGGTTTTCATACATTGTATTGAAGTTTCTGCCTCTGTGCTTCATTTCTTCTCTGTCATACGTTTCCTTGACCTGCCATACCCATGTGGAAAGTGCTATGTAAGCAAAGCATACTTGTAAGACTGTCACAATTTTATAGTTATGCCTAGAAATGCTATGATTTTAGGATTTCATCATCTGCATTGTTTGAAGAATCTATTGTAGAACACTATATGAATGCTTTGGGCAGCTACGAAAGGGAAATGAGATATGATGATAGCAAAGGTAAGTAACTCAGTATTCGTGCATATTTGAGTCTCATTCTGTAAAGTTTCCATTTGTTACTTCTCTTAGAATATATAACTTTCCCCTTAAGTTTAGCTAATATTGACACTGAAGCAATCACCAATTATTGCTCAGAGACAGTGTCTTAGTCAACCAGATACTAAATTTGTATAGATAACCCATACATAGATATATTAGTAATTCTAAGAGCATGAATTATTGCCATAACAAGACTTGGAATTTACATCTCAATAAAAGTATTCCTTTTTGGAAGATGAATTGTGTGGCATTTTATTCAAAATGGTAGGCTAAGTCAGAGAAAGACAAACACCATATGAAATCAATCGTATGTGGAAATTAAACAAAACAGACGAACATGGTGGGGGGAGAAGAAAGGCAAAGCAGCAAACAGATTCTTAACTATAGAGAACAAACTGAGGGTTGCTGGAGGGGAGGTGGGTGGGGGATGGGTTAAATGGGTGATGGGGATTAAGCAGGGCACCTGTGATGTGCACTGGGTGTTGTATGTAAGTGATGAATCACTAGATTCTACTCCAGTATCACATTGTATGTTCACTAACTGGCATCTAGTCGTGCTGAAGTGAACACAACTAATTGAATTTAAGTAAAAACGAAAAAGAAAAAAAAGTTAAAAATAGGAAACAATTTATACTTGTGAGGATAAAATAGAAAAACATTTCAGGTAAGGATAATAGAATAAAGGAAGAACCAGGGTTCTTGAAATATATTGTAAATGCAAGTGGCTCAAGTTCAGGCAAAACTGAAAGAAAAGAAACATATTGCAAGAGAATGATGGTAGCAAAATAATTTTATGATTTGGGCAATGAAGACCTTAAATGCTGATGAATTTAAATATTTTTGCTGTTGGTCTTGGGAAAAGGGGACTCTAAAAATTTTTTTGTTAAAATAAACCATCAGATCTGTGTTTCAGGAAGCTTAATGGGACAGTGAAGTATAAAAAGTATTTCAGAAACAGAGTGGAAGCAGGGAGACAAGTGTCAGCTCTTCCTCTATTTCTAACTTGGATATTGAGACCGCAACGAGAATAATGGAAGTGGGAATGAAGGGGGAAAAAATATACAAAGATTACATCAGTTAGAACTACAAATAGATTAAATGAGCGGGACGTAGGGAAAGGAGAAAACCTGAGGTTCACATTCATATAATTCATAAGATCTTAGACTTGGTTTTGTAAATTTTTTTATCGTCATACACTTGGGGTGGCAAAATACCACGAGGTGTTTCTTTGGTGCCATAGAACTGATAATTAACCTAGTGGAAAAAGAACAAGAACAAAAGAGAGAATGGTTGTCTCAGTTTATACATATTCTTTCCACCTTTTTTCCTGACTTTAGCAGCAAATAATTCATCCACGGGGTTCAAAATTCAAACAAAACAATGACTTGCCTAAAATGACCAAATCAGGCGGCCTGATCTTCCCTGGGCTGCACTTGCATCTTTTGGCCCCTGGAAGTTATTTTTGTGCGTGTCACCAACTACTACTTTTCCTAAGAGCTTACTTTCCATTTCCTAAAATTATATGTCTTATGTCATTTGTTATTTCATTTTCCCCGTGTTTTTTTTTTTTTTTTTCATTTCCCTTGGAATATTAGTGTCTTTGTTACTGGTTTCTAAGAGATCATTTATGACTAAGGATGTTAACCACTTGCCATGCATTGCAAATGAAATACCATGTTTTCTCATCAACATTTTACTGTGATGTTTTACTTTCTGGTTGTATAGATGTTGTGTATTGAAATGTAATAAGGTTCTGCTTTAAAAAACAAATATACTGGACTGTACAAATATTAGAGATCAGTGGTGGAAATAATTTTATGTCTTACAACTTAAATATACAATATCCATTTACTAATTTATATTTTAAAAATCACTGACACCGACTGTCTTCTGTTATATTTGTACCTCGTGCTCTAATTGTCTCTCTTTTTGGCATTACAGATTCTAATTTTTTTCATAAATAAGTGCCTTTTTTTTCCCCATCATGGTACATACATTATACTTATTAAACAATATTTTAATTTAAAGATTAAATACTTAGATTAAAATCTAAATCTTGTAGTAAACCTAACATGAAAATGAAATATGTTTTAAAAACTGTACTGAAGACTGGAGTATTGAAAATTAGAAATACATAAACACAAAGGATAACATAGTATCTAGTTTATAAGACAACAGGTTTCCAATCTGCATTTTATCTCAGCCCCAAAGCCTCCTCATGTATCTATCTACCTCCTAGAGCATAAGCCTAAACACTTAAAAAATAATCTAATAGCCAAAAGGAAGAGAAGGCGGCAAGGGAGAAGAAAGCAGATGAGAAGGGAGGAGGAAAGTGACTCATATTTTCAATTTCAATTTCCTATCAGAAACTCTGCACTCAACCAATGATTACCTCTGATTTGGGCCATGCTTTTCAGGGAAGAATGCTTCGAAAATAGAAGCTCTAGTATTTATAAATGAGATCTGTTTTTTAACAAGATGAGTTAAGAAAGTAAAGTTATCATCATGTCCCTTCCTTACACATTTTCAGATGATCAACAAAGCCAGACAGTATTTAGTTAAAGTGGTAAGGACTGATTTTAATCAGTAATATATACTATCATAATGGGGAGGAGGGTCTCAACTTCAGTTTAAACAGAGGTGGACGGTTCTTTTAAAGGGAACATGAGGGACTAGTAAGGGGGAATGTATAAGATTTGAGCTGAGTTAGAAAAGTGAAAAATTACAGAAAGCTGGAAAGGAAGGTTGGGCCATGTGAAACCCATCTTGCTCTGTTAACTGGCTCTTAGCAAAGTTAGGCTCCTACCATCCCAGAATCCAGTAAAGAGGGGCCCTATCTTTAGGTGTTGGCTGGAACAAATAGTAAATGCTTTTGTCAGGCTTGATTTTTCTTAGGCAGGCACTGTCAGGAAGACTAGAATCCTCCTAGGCATACAGCCTCTAGCTGTTGGAAACCATATAAGTGTGTGTTCAAAACTTTGTAGGCCCAGGCTGAGTCCCAGTCCACAGTGGTACTTGACTAGAGTTTGGTCAAAGAGAAATTTTTGTCAACACAAGGAAACAAAGGATGGAATTCATTATTGTTTTTCTAAAACCACTAGATATACATTAGCCCCTCACTCCCATTTCCACTTCCAAACGTTTCACAAAGCTGAATTGATTTTCAAGGATCACTGATGACTAATAAGCTGGCTCAGTCCATAGGTAGAAAGAATTGAAGCTAATGGAAGAGTCTGATGCCAAAAGTGAGGGTGGGGTGCCCTTGAGACAGACATGCTGAAAGACAGGTGAGTTCGCTGGGAGTGGTGAAGACCTAGACTGCCTACCTGTAGGATAGTTGCCATGAAAAGAAGGTACAAATTATACCACCCCCTTGAGAAAAATGGCCAGGATCCCCAGAGGCACATCTGAGGTCAACAGGAAGTTGATGGTAGTGGGGCCCATCTTGAATGGCTCTAGGGTACACTAACTGAAAATGCAAGAGATGCCCAAACAGCAGTGGCAAAAGAAGAGGCAGCAATGATGACATTCCCCATTGTTGACCCAGGCCCCAACACACGTCTTCTGTCACTGGGGCCCCACATTTGGAAGTCTAACAACCAAAGATTCTACTTCCCTACAAACTCCCTTAGTTCTATGATTAGGGATAAAAGATTTCAGCCTTATTAAAATTATTTTTATATGTTTCCTTTTTCTAACCTTGCTAAAAACAAAATTCTTGACACCTAGTTAGCTGTATCTAAAGTTCATTAATTTTTCATGAGTTAAATTATGGTGATGTTTAAAAAATTATGGTGATGTTTTAAAGGAATGGGGCAAAGATAGACAGCAATAGAGATACAGATACAGGTATGAATGGATAACTAGATAGGTAGATAGATCAATATGGAAGTTTTTTCTTAGATAACTTTCCTAAATAAAAGGATTTTAATGTTATAAATTCAATGTCTAAAGAGAAAAAAATTTCAAAGACTTCACTGTTGGAGAAATATAGGTAAGTAGAAGAATGCCCAAGCTCAAGGACCAGAAGAATAAACATGTACTTTGTACAGAGGGGAGAGGGATAGTAGACCTTTAGGGGCATCTAGCCCAGCTTGTGTTTGGTGTTGATACCCCACCTAATGACTTATCAGACGTGTGCTTGTCCAGACTGTGTCTGAACACTTTCAGTAATGCAGAAAATATTACACCCTGAGGCCCTCCTTCTCCAGAGGACCTCTGAGGTATCTTTGGACAGCTGTGAGTGGTAAAAATTCCTCTTTACATTTAGTAAAAATGATGCATCCTGGAAGTTCCACGTTTTCATTCCAGTTTGAAACTGTGGGGCCACAAGAAACAAATCAAATGCCTCTTGCACCAGAAACTCTTGGTCTATTTAAGAGGAGCTCTCAAATTCCCCTTGAGTCCTCTCTCGTACAGATTCAGTATCCACAATTCTTTTAAGGAGATTTCATCTCCAGTCATGTCACTGGTTCCCTTCACAAATGTGGCCTCCTCAGCTCTGAAGCTCCTCCACTTTGTCAATATCTCTCTTAAAGTCTGGTGCTTTGGACTGAACAAACTTAGATTCGACCAAATGACAAACAAAGTACTATCGTTTTCCTTGTTCTGTGTTCCCATCACACTTTTTATTCTATAAGCCAATCAGTGAAACCAAGATCAAAATGACTTTTTTTGGCAGTATGACTTACTAAGACTCACGTTATTAACATGACTCACAGTTGCCTGGTATTGAATTTACTGTCAATAAACTGTCAAGATTTTTAAACCAATGCGGCTTCACTTCCTCTAGTTTGTGTAGTTTTTCTGTTGAATATTTATTGTCCTGTTTTTGGTCTAAGAACTTGAATTAAGTCTGGCTATATTTCATCATATAAATTTAGGCTCATCTGTCTCCTCAAAATATTTTTATGGCCTGACTATGTCATTTACTGCCTCTCTGAGATTTCATTAATATATAATATTCTGTATTAGATTTTCTAATGCATTATTCTTGCCTCTCAGATTTCAACCACTTCATTTAGCCAAAAATCTAAATCACGACTGTACTCTATCTACGGATTCTTTTCAAACACCAGTTATCTTGCATTTGTCTTCACATTTCCATTAAAAACTAGGTTAGAAAAATTGTTCATTGGACTAGAAGCTTCATGATGTTGTGTTTTGGGTTTCTGTTGTGTTTTCATCTGGCAAAGTTAGCATATGCTGAATATATATTTTAATTAATGAATTAATGATATTACTTACACACTATGTTGCACAAGATGCCCTGGGATGGAAAACCTGCTCAGAAATAAGTTCTGGTACATATATGTTCTTCATGGAGCATCCTCATGAAAACATTGAGGCAGTTGGTAAGATGTGCAAATTGAAACATTCATAGAATAATTTACCTTAAATTTAACAGAACACAGCTACTTTAAATCATCTCTTTAAATAAAAACTATTTAATACATAATCTAGATACAGCTGGAATTTTAGGAAGCAGTTTTCCATGATCTCTAAAAATAGCTCTCTATTTTCTCTCAATTATGAGGTTACTTTTCATTAAAACGGGGAAAGAAAAGAGCACATTTAGGTCAGTTAAATGGACGTGATAAGCCGCTGCTCTAGAAAAGGTAGTTGGCATTAAAAATTGCTACTGAGATACGGAAAATTCTTCCTTCCCTTCTTCATCTCCCTCAGAGAACCAGCTGATAAGGTTTATCATCTTATATGTGGCAAATCTATGACATGAAATCTACTGAAAATGTTTGTGTGCTGTCCAAAATTCTATGAGCTAGAAATCCATGGAATTTCGGGTGGTCTTTTGACATCATTCTACTAGATCATTTGCAAACTAGAAAATAACAAGATGTAAGAAAAAAATTCTATGATGAAGAAGAGCTTTACTGAACACAGCTTTAAAAGATTCATGATTTGCATGAAGGCTCATCTGTAATTTTAACTAAATTTCTCTATCACTATCAGAGCTTATTTGTGAAACGATATCTCAGGGAAAATTTTTTATAAAACTGTTAAGATTCATTATCCTCTTGCTAATCAGATATATAAAAAAGGTATCATTAAGGATAAGCTCACAAACTGATGGTGGTTTTGAATACTAATTACAGTCTTCACAGTCCCAGGAACTGGCAGATGCCATCTTCGGAAAATCATGAAATCAGAAGGGCAAAATGCCACTTAACACTACAATGACTATACTTTACAATGTCACTTAACACTACAATGACTACATCTTTGACTTAACTAAAGCTATTATAAACCAATACCTAAGGTTAAATTCTCCCTTTATTGTTGAAGAGAATTCTCAGATTTACTTTCTGGAGCATAAACAAAAGAAAAGGATCTATTGCATTGCTCATGGTGGTCGCTTAAAAGTACCGGTTGAATCCCAGTTGCAGGTACAAGTCCAGGTCCAGGGGCATATTCATCAGCCTGTGAACTACTGCACTGACATTTCTAGCTTTGTGATATGCTGACAATGCTTTGGAGGCTTTTGGTGGCAGCTGCATTGAGACTGCATTCTTTGTTCATGAACAATAGGGAAACACTTGCACCAAACTTATGATTATTGTAAAGATTCCTCAAAATAGATATAACACATGCACAATTCCACATTATGCTAACCCTCTTTACAAGGTATGGAAAGTTGATCTCAGTTCAGATATGAATTGAAGAGCTAAATAACATGTATTAAACCATGAATTAATTCCACAACTGTGTCTTATTTACTTGCCCAGGGCCTTTGCAAAATCAATTCCCTGGTTAGTTGTCAATTGACTGTCTCTTGGGTCCAAATATACTCTGGGAATAAAACTGGACCACTAAACATTTTCCCTTAGCCAGTCGGCACATGTTAGCTTTATCAATAGAGAATGGTGAACAGATTTTGCAGAAAGAAAGAGCTTTTCTTCCTGGTGTGAGGCACGCTTCTTGGTAGGCTCCTTTGGGACACAGTATGTCCCCAGTGTCCAGCTTGGGCAGTGTGGATGGTTTCTCTGGTTCCAAGTACTGCAGTACACACAATTTCTTCAGCACACAGTTCCTCTAGGAGCATAGAGGTCAGCAGTCCAGGACCAAGAGATTCGCCTGGCAGCCCCCACAGGTGGTTTTGTAGAGGAGTGGCACCCATGAACAGCTTCCCTTGGCACTCTAGAATGCATATTTCTGTCAAGTTCCACAAGTGTGGGCCCTCAGCTACTTCTCTGTCATTGTGCTAGGGCCTACCCTCTCCACAAGGTCTGGCTTTCAGTGCTGGCAGAAAGGTGAGAAACTTAACTTGTGTACCTTATCTTAAGGGTAGCTGCTGTCCACTGTACCTTATATTCTTATGTTTTTAGAGTTCTTCTTACTTTTTATCAGACAATATCTCATTACTCCAATCTCCTCTTATAGTTGACTGTTGTTTGTATTAACTTCTGTTCAAATTGCTAGTTTCTGTTTCCTCTTTGAATCCTACTTATCTTTCTGAATTCAGCTCAAATGGCCCATCCTCAAGAAAGGCCTCTGACACCTAATCCCAGAAGAATTCAGATTTTCCTATCCTCTTAGGTGATCCCAGTGTACCATATATATATTTTTTTCTTTGTAGAACTTACCACAGTTATAGTTCTGCATATTTCTGTAACCCTGAGTAATATAAAACTCTTCTATTTACTCTCAAACTTCTATGATGGAGGAACAGTATCTCTGTATCTTCTCACCAATATATTCCTAGATCCAACATCAGATCTGGTACACAGAGCCACTGTAAATATTAGTGGAAGAATGAATCAACCTTTTCAATGTGGTTTAGACTAAATGCTGAATGTTGGAAAACTGCCAAAAGTTTAATGACTAAGATTTTTTTTAATGAAACAAAATACAACTTGGTAATTGGAAATAGAATTGCTTCTAGAGAGTGACCAATAAGGCAGCACTCTGCCTCTATGACCTGTGATTGTTACAACTTCCACATCATCTCTGGATTCCGAAATCTCTCCTGATCGACTACTTCTTCATTTACACATCATTTGTGCTTTCCTACATCCCACTGTCAACTATTGAAATAACGTGGGAGCTCGTCAGTATTCCAAAACACACTTCAGTGTGTTCAACAGATTAGTCAGAGAATAATGAATAAGCACATAATCTGTTTCTGATTTTTGTAAACCCAGCAACGACCTCCCTTTTATTTCCCATCCTTTTTTTTTTTGCCTTATTTTCATTTCTCTCCTTTTAGTACTGGATGCTCCATGACATCACATGAATTCTAGCTGTTGTCGGTTTTTCGTTGTTGTTTTTATCAATCATTTTCCTTAGTATCCTGAGATTTACTTATAAAAAAATTATTAAGGCCTTTTTTCTTCTCAGCTATTCTATGGGCTTGCAAGAAACATTTATTTAATGCCTACTGACTTCATGGTCAGCACTTCTATAATGATTAATTTCCAAAGCTTTCTAACTTTTTGATTCAACTTACATATTCTCTTATTTCCTCTAGAATTCATGTATGTACTAAACATTTTTTAAAATCAATAAAGCCACATTTTATTTATTTATTTAATTTTTATTTTTTTATTTTAAAGATTTTATTTATTTGACAGAGAGAGACAGCCAGGGAGAGAGGGAACACAAGCAGGGGGAGTGGGAGAGGAAGAAGCAGGCTCCCAGGAGAGCAGGGGACCCAATGCGGGGCTCGACCCCAGGATGCTGGGATCATGACCTGAGCCGAAGGCAGACACTTAATGACTGAGCCACCCAGGTGCCCTTATAAAGCCACATTTTATAATAAAGATTTCAATAATCTAATTCAGGGAAAGTCCCCGAGAGTTATACTATAATGTCTACTTAAAACACTGATTCTTCTTCATGTGACCTCCATGTTAAATGCAAGTGCTCATAGTCATGTAGAGACCATCTATGGTCCTGATCTTCATAAATTTGTTTCATCATTTCTAAGTTAAGCTTCTGTTGATGAAACTTAGGGACACTGAATCCATATTTCACTATGTTTCTACTACTCTTCTTCTTCTTCTTCTTCTTCTTCTTCTTCTTCTTTTTTAAAGGTTTTGTTTTTTTTGACTGAGAGAGAGACAGCCAGCAAGAGAGGGAACACAAGCAGAGGGAGTGGGAGAGGAAGAAGCAGGCTCCCAGCGGAGGAGCCTGATGTGGGGCTCGATCCCAGAACGCTGGGATCATGCCCTGAGCCGAAGGCAGACGCTTAACGACTGAGCCACCCAGGCGCCCCACTACTCTTATTATTAACTTTTATATTAACTTACAAAATAAGTTACAATTAACTTACAATTTGTTTTGCCTATAACTGCAAAAGATTTCCCAGTAACTATCAAGCCCTTCTATTTTTCTGTGACTGTTTTTTTCTAATGCTTATTTAAATTTTTTTATTATACTAAGAACACAACATGAAATCTACCCTTTTAATGAATTTTTAACTGTGTAATACAGTTTTGTTAGTTATAGGTAAAATGTTGTACCATAGACCTCTAAAATTATTCATTTTGATTAACTGAAACTTTATGCTCATTGATTAGTAACTCCTCATTTCCCCCTTCCCTCATCCCCTGGCAACTACCATTCCACTCTTTGATTCTATGAATTTGATTACTTTAGATAGCTCATATAAGTGAAATCGTGCAGTATTTACCTTTTTTTCCCCACTCATCATGTCTTCAAGGTTCATCCATGTTGTCACATATTGCAGAATTTACTTCTTTTTAAAGGCTGAACACTATTCCATTGTGTGTATATGTGTGTATGTGTGTGTGTGTATATATATATATACACACACACACACAACTTTTTATTTTTCTATCATTTATCTATCCGTGGACAGTGAGGTTGTTCTATAGCTTGTCTTATGTTTTGGGTGGTAGTGCTAAGAACTCTTTGCATGTGTAACACCAGATCATGAGTATTATCTTCTATACTTTCCAAAAATTTTAGTTTTACTTTATAGACTTAAATATTTAATATAATCACAGTTACTTTTTGGGTAAGGTGTGGGGTTAAAGTTGATATTCTCTCCCTCCTTCTTTCCTTCCTCCCTCCCTTCCTTTCTTCTCTTTCTTTCTTTCTTTCTTTCTTTCTTTCTTTCTTTCTCTCTCTTTCTTTCTCTTTCTTTCATTCTTTCTTTTTCTCTTTCTTCCTTTCCTTTCCTTCCTTCCTTCCTTCCTTCCTTCCTTCCTTCCTTCCTTCTTTTCTTTCTTTTTCTCTTTCTTTCTTTCTTTCTTTCTTTCTTTCTTTCTTTCTTTCTTTCTTTCTTTTTCTCTCTCTCTCTCCCTTTCTTTCTCTTTTTCTTTTCTTGCCTATTGATATCCAATTTTTTTCAGTACTATTTGTTGATAAGGCTAATCTCCTCCATTAAATGACTTTTGCACCCTTATATAAAAATATTTGGGCATATTTGTGTGGGTCTATTTGTGGATTCTTTATTCTGTTCTATGAATCTGTCTCTAGATCTATCCCTCCACCTGCCATACTGTCTTGATTATTGTAGCTGTATAGTAAGACATAACACCAGATGGAGTTATTTCTCCCACTTTATTTTACTTTTTCAAGATTGTTTTAGGTTTTCCAGGATCTATGTCTTTCCATATAAACTTTAGAATAAGCCATATATGTCTACAAAGAAACTTGCTGGGATTTTGACAGGAATTCTATTAAAACTATTGATTAATTTGTTGAGAACTGACATATTTACTATGTTGAGTCTCCCAAAACATGAACACAGTTTGTCTCTCCATTTACTCAGGGCCTCTTCGATATCTTTTATCAGAGTTTCGTACTTTTCAGCACGTAGCTCCTATATGTCTTGTTAGATTTATGTATAAGTATTTCATTTTTTTTTTGAGCAATTGTATATCATGGGATTGTTCTTCTTAGTCTGTTGATAAAATGGATTAGGCATTTATTTTGCAATGTTCAACCAGTCTTGCATATCTAGAATAAGTCCCACTGGTCTTAGCATAGAATCATTTTATTTATTACTAGATTTTTGTTGATTTTCATGTCTAAACTCATGAAAGATAATGAATTTTTCCTTTGGTACTTTTTCTGGTTTTTGTATCAGGATAAAACTGGCTACACAAGGGATGGAAGAAGCATTCTCAGCATCTATTTTCTGGAAGAGATGTGAAAAATTGGTGCCAATTCTCTTCAGCATTTGATAGAATTCACCAGTGAAAACGACTGGACTTGGAGATATTTTGGGGGAAGATTTTTAAATAGAAATTAAATTTCTGTTATGATTATAAAGTATTCAAGTTGACAATTTCATCTTGGTTGAGTTGTTGTGGTCTGTTGTTAGGGAATTGGTCCATTTCTTCAAAGTTGTTGAATTATGAGTATAAAGTTGTTTATAGTACTCCCTCATATTTTTATTGGCTTCAGGATTTCTAGTGACATTCTTCTTTTCATCTTGAATATTGATAATTTGTACCTTTTATTTTTGTCAGTCTCAGAAGCTGCTATGGCCTGAATGCTTGCTCTATTTCTGCCCAATTCCTATGCTGGAACCTAATTCCTCAGGTGATGTTATTAGAGGGTGAGGTTTTTGGGAGGTGTTTAGGACATGAGGACAGAGGCTTCATGAATGGGATTAGTGCCCTTATAAAAGAGGTCTGACAGAGCTCCCTTCGGCCATGCGAGGATGCAAGTCTGTGACTGAGAAGAGGGCCCTCACCTGACCACATGGGCACTCTAATCCCAAACTTCCAGACTCCAGAACCATGAGATGTGAATTTCTGTTCTTTATAAATAGTCACCAAAGCTGTGATATTTTCTTATAGCAGCCTGAATGAAGACAGAGATTTATCAATTTTATTAGTTTTACTCCCCCAAGAACTGCTTTTTTTGACTGATTTTCCCCATTAATTTTCTCTTTTCATTTTCATTGAGTTCTCATTTTTTTGCTTCTGCCTTATTTGGTATTATTTTTCTCTTATTTTTCTACATTCTTGAGGTAGGAATGTATTGATTTGAGACCTCTTTTTTTTTTTTTTTTAAGATTTTATTTATTTATTTGACAGACAGAGAGACAGCCAGGGAGAGAGGAAACACAAGCAGGGGGAGTGGGAGAGAAAGAAGCAGGCTCTCAGTGGAGGAGCCCGATATGGGGCTCGATCCCAGGACTCTGGGATCACACCCTGAGCCAAAGGCAGACGCTTAACGACTAAGCCACCCAAGAGCCCCCCTCTTCTCTCTTCCAATATGAGTTATTAGCACTAAACATTTTCTTCTCAGCACATTTTAGTTAAATTCTAGAAATTTTTATGTCTTGTATTTTCATTCAATTCTATGTGTTTGTTTTAATTTCTTTTGAGACTGCCTCTTTGACCTAAGGATCATTAGAAGTATGTTGTTTAATTCCCAAGTATTTGGAGATTTTCTTGTCTCTCTGTTGTTGATTTATATTTTAATTCCATTGTGGTCAGAGAACATAACCTGTGCAATTTCAATTCTGTTAAAAATTGTAAGGTTTGTTTCATGGATGTGCTACCTTAGTAAATGTACACAGGCTCACGAAAAGATGTACACTCTGCTACTGGGTGTTGTTGGTTGAAGTCTTCTTGATATGCCAATTAGATGCTATTGGTGGATTGTGCCATTTTTGTATATCCTCTCTGATTTCTATGTACTGATCTTATCAGTTGCTTATAAAGATATGTGGAAGATCTCAACTATAATTTTGGATTTTCCTGTATCTCCTTTTAGTGATGTCGGTTTTGTTCTTTGTATTTTGGAGTTCTTTTTGGTGGGTATGTTTTCCTAGTCGTACTGTCGTACTGTCTCTAGGTAAAGGAGGGAGTGTCAGACCATGAGGACAAAAAGGCTTCCTAGGCCAGAATGTTTATAGTGACATGATCTCCCCTCCCAGTGCTGCCAGGTCACCCAGGTGTCTCTTAGTGTGTGTATGTGTGTGTGTGCGTATGCAGGGTGAGGAAAGACCCATCTCAGGTCTAATGAGTAAGGAAATCACTTCCCCTGGCTGTATTTACCATCAGCTGGGATTGTTATCAATCCCTGTTGCTGCTGATGATGATGGGAGGGACTGTTGCTCAGTCAAGGAGAAGAATGAGTCTACCTGGGCTGCCTTCTATTGCCAAGATGGGAATGGGAAAATATTTGCCCCAGGTGGTCTTCTTCTCTTGGGTGGGACTCAAAAGACCCACTACAAAGGTGGTGTTCCTCCAGTCCTGAAATCCCTAATCTCTGCTTACCTTTCAGAGTTCTCTTTCTGTTGCTTTTGACAATATTTCCCTTGTTTATAAGTTTGCATTTAGTGGGGAGAGTCAGGGAGAAACAGACCTATGCCATCCTATTTGGACCAGAAATCGCTTCTTGTAAATTAAAGTGAGGATCTCCACAGGGTTACAACTGCTAGTAGTATCCCTAAAAGTGAAAATAATCCCTATATTACATGTTAGTATTAAGAGTACATAAAATAGTACTTAAAATGGTAGCTTTTATCTTAATTATGATTTTGTTATGATCATTGCTATATTATTTTATCATTATTATTATTAATATATTATTAAAGATGTCTGAAATAATCAAAGAGTTCTAGACCTTTTGATATAATGTGATTATAAAATATTAGTATTTTATTTAGGTACATACCAAGACTCTAATTTGATGGTAACATACCAGGGACACAGAGCATCATTTAAAACTCACCTTAACTATTGCTTTTGACCAAGATCAAAAGTAGCAGTATCAATTAAATTAAAATGTTTGTAATTTATAAAAGTTTGAAAGATTTTTAACAACTTAGAGGAAATGTGTTCTTAAAAATAATTTTAAAAAATCAATACTACAATATTAGTTTGATTTACCTAATTAAATAAAACTGAATAATGAACAAAAACTATTGTTCAAATCTTGAGTTGAAATTTATTATATTCATATAAATTTTTATTGAAGAAATCTTTTATTTTTTTTTTTAAGATTTTATTTATTTATTCGAAAGAGATAGAGACAGCCAGCGAGAGAGGGAACACAAGCAGGGGGAGTGGGAGAGGAAGAAGCAGGCTCACAGCGGAGGAGCCTGATGTGGGGCTCGATCCCATAACGCTGGGATCATGCCCTGAGCCGAAGGCAGATGCTTAACCGCTGTGCCACCCAGGCGCCCCTATTGAAGAAATCTTTGTTGGAAACAGTGTATGTATAAAAATTGAGAAGTTTCTTTCTGTGACCTCAAGAAGATCTTAATCAATGTAAATAAGTTAAAAATGGTCCAACAGCCAATTTTAGGGGGAAAAAATAATACTTGTTAAAGATAATACGTTGAAACCTTCAATTATGGAATAAGATGCCCTGAATATAGAGTTTGGAAAAAAACATTGAAATAGGTACAGCTCGACTTCTCTGCACAAGCTACTAACAAGTATTTGAGGGTCGGAACAGTTGTGTCACAACAAGAGATGAGAAAGAGGAGATCCATGGAACAGAGCAGGAAGGGGGAGTTCATAGAGAAGGTGGCCGGTAAGATATTTCTGTTAACAGAACAGGAAGAGGACCTCTAAGAACTATGATAACTAATATTCAACTTTAGGTTGTCAGTGGTGATGGGATATAAATCTGTTATTTTGTCCTAGTCCATCAGACAAAGTTTACTTGAAATGTAACTATTTGGGGGAAAATAAAAGAATTAGCAGAGTGTTCAGCCCATGGTGATAACATGCAGACAGTATGTGTGAAATATTGAAATGACCCCTCCCACACAAAAAAATAATGCTTTGAAAGCAAGTAGTCTTAGCTAACTAAAAGAAGGATAAGCTCCCCCACCCCCCTTTCCTTGTTTAAATGAAAAATATACTAGGTCTTTTACTATACATCATTTGGGAGTTTGAGTCATTTGTAGTCAACTCTAAATGTACAAATTGCTCTTCATGATATGGCAATATATGCTAAGATGGAATTGGGCCATGTCAGATGCTCTTAAGTTGCTTGGAAAAGCCAAAGAAGTCTTCAGAGGTAATGCTTAAGCTGAATTTGAAAAACAAGCAAGACTATCAGGTGGACAAGGGAAGAAAAAAAAATATTTCTGAAAGAGAGAATGATCTGATAAAAGTTTAGAAGCACAAAGAGAATAGGTATAGGAAAAAAAGCAAATCCTTGGCATTGCTAGAGTATAAGAGAAGTATGGAAACAAATGGAATGTTGGAGCTTGGGTGAAAGCCAGGAGCTAAACAAGGAAAGATTTTGAATGCCATGCTATGCATGGTACAGATAAACTATTTATAGGCAATAAAGAATTGGTGACCACTCAACATTTTAAAAATAGAAATGACATAATCAGTATTGACTATCAGAAAAAGAATTCTTATGCAGGTACAGAGTATAACTGCGTAAAAGATAATACCAAAAAATAAGAATAAACTAGTGCAAAAATTTCATTTAATTGAAGATGGAGGTCTAAACCAAAAGAGAATAAAGCTGTAATAGGAGAAATACACAGAACTGATAAGCATAGAAATATTTTAGTGTATAAACAATGAGAATAGAATCAGACTGACCATAAAGACTCTTGAGAGACAATGTGTTAGATGCTGATGACTTTCACCAGTTTCCAAAATACATAAGATGGTATGGGCTTGGGAGGTAGTATAAAAAGACTGAATTCAGCTTGAGGTTGCTATGGAATATAGAAATGTTCAAGAGGTAATTGAGCCAGAACGGGAAAGAAAGTCTTGTGCTAAAGAAAAAGAAAAGTAATCATTTATCATGTGGTAGTTGAAGCTTAAAGTATGCATGAGATAATACAAATAAATTTATAAATTTAAAAGGACAGAGAGAAGAAGATGGAGCCATGTTATACATTAAGTACACTTAGAGACGAGATGATGAAATTTGACTGGGCCAGAGATCTAGGGGGTTCCAAGAAATAAGGGAATGAAGAAGAGGGGCATCCGGGTGGCTCAGTCGGTTAAGTGTCTGCCTTCAGCTCAAGTTATGATTCCAGGACCCTGGAATGGAGTCCCACATTGGGCTCCCTGCTGGGCTCCCTGCTTGGCAGGGAGTCTGCTTCTTCTTCTCCTGCTGCCTGCTGCTCTCCCGGCTTGTGCTCTCTCTCTGTCAAATAAATAAATTAAAAAAATATATATTTTTTAAATGAAAAAGAGTGTGACAAGGAAAAATTTAATCAGTGGTATCAGAAGCTTCAGAGAAGCCAGGCAAGAAAGGCCTGAAGTACACTCTTTGTATCTAGCACATAAGAAGACATTGAGATTTATTTAAAATACTTTCAGTGAACAGTGAGAGCTTATTCTATGTTGCAGTATGTTGAGGAATCAATGCACAGTGAGATAGTAATGACAGTGATTAGTGGTGAAGGTGATGTGGGAAACAATGGCAGAAGAAAAATTATTAAATTGGCTTACTACTTATAGCCCATTGACAAGTCCTTGAAACAGGCAGAGTGACATTCCTCTAAGGACTCAGCGGCCTGAATGTTAATACACTGTTAAGGGCAGAAACAATCTTAGCCCAACCCCCAGGACCTGTAAATCTACTTTAACATATAAAAATTCCTTTGGAAACTTCCTTTGTCTCTACCCCCCAAGATACATGTTGGCAATCATCCTCCAAACATATGACCCACCGATATACATCTGAAGGGTCTCATGACTGAGGACTTACTAAATAATAATAAATGACCTTTCACAACAATAGCTACCCCCCTCAGGATCCTGGAAAACTTGTTTCCAAAATACCCGGGTGTTGGAGTTAATGTAGATCATGAAATCAGCCATAATACCTGGCTTGCTACAATGTAACACAGAAGCCTCAAAGGGCAGGGAAGGTTTTGGAGAAGGGCGTAGGGTGTAGGCCTTTGGAACGCTGAAGCCTACGTGACAACTCTGCCACTGGAATGCCTCCGGGAGTTGCCTTCCTGAAACTTTCCTAGCCCAAACAGCTGTCCTGTGATCTAAGAGAGGTATGCATTGTCCCTTAGGCTATGTTTAGCAGAACTCGTAGAATATGCCCAAATTAGCATATCATGTCTTCCCCGTAAACAGATCCTCCCAGTTTTCAGTAAGACCCCTTGTCAACATCATGTGCTTAAGGAACAGTGATAAGGATATGTGATTATCTTGAAGGACCAATAAAAAGCGGGAGCAAGGAAGAGCAAAGGGTCCTCGTCTCTGAGTGCTGACCCCCTTGCCCTTCTCTTTTTCACAGCAAAGTTTGGAGTAATCTTTCATCCGTCAGTACAGGGATTGCTAGCTATTCCCTGCACCTGGGAGGCTTACATTATCCCTAGCTTGCTCCCAACTTGAAAGTATATAATGGGCCACTTCTCATGACCCCAGTACAGCGCCTTCTGCCCACAGGTCCTGTCCCCATGCTTTAATAAAACTACTCTGTTGCACCAAAGATGTCTCAAGAATTCTTTCTTGGCAGTATGCTTTGAACCCTAATGTCTTTCCTACATGAAAAGTATGGGGATGAAGGAGATACTTAATGAAACGCGTTAGCACCAAGTCTCTGACCCTTGCCTGTTGAGACTGGGGGCACTGCAAGAGACAGACATTTGTGGCAAAAGAGATCTGTTCAGCAAAGTACTGAATTGGCTTTGGAGGACCATAGAATGGGATGCTAGTAAGGCAGAAGAATAAAGGGTCTAGAGCTATAGAAAGTATGGGCAGGGGATAAAACATGAGCTCTCAATGAGTAAACAGTCTTGAAAACAGCTATCATTTCAATAGATATTGTTGTCTGAAGAATGTGGGTAGAAAGGAAAGAGATTCTTAGACCAAATCTCAAAGATAATCAGAATTTTAGATGTTTCTTGATACTGTCAGATCCAATGCCCACTTGTTTTATCAAGTGCATTGTTACAATCCCTTTAGTATCTAAACATGCAATATCTAGTTAATAAAACCTAAAACTTTGCATAAACTAAAACAAAATTAGAATGACCTAGATATAATATTAGACATGAAAGGAATTTATAATGAAATATGTCTTTCAATATGTAAATTCTGGGACAATTCTACACACAAGAAAACAGTAAGGAAGAATCAAGACTTTAGTCTCCTTTGTAAGATCATGGTGAATGAAGCATCTACAAATACAGACTGATACAGCTATGTACCGTTAGCAGTTTGAATCATATCAGCCACAAATGATATTGCCCTTTGTGACATGATTTTCCAAAATGGTGGAACAACTCTTGGTAAAGCTCTGAATTAAAATATTTCCCCAAATTAAGATGTAGTTTTATTTCTGGAACATTCCACTTAAAATAAAACTATGAAAACAATTCATTGTACATACACATGTAAAACAGTAGGATTCTATGATGAAATTTTTAAATGTATATGTATACTAGGCAGGTCATTTAAGAAGTATGCAGGACTATAGAAAATTCTTTGCTCTTGTAACACTATCCTTGTTTTGCAGGATGTCTAAATATCCCTGACCCACTGCTCTCAATAATGCTGGTAGTCCAACATTCTAATTGTTATCATAAATACGTTTCCAACAATTCCCAGAAGGCTCTATAGACAGACAGCCAACCACTAATTTAGGGATGAATAGATCTTCTAAGGAGTATTTTGAAGGGTAGGTTTTATTATTATTATTTTTATTTTGTAAGGGCAACAAACCAAGAGATGACTGGCACTGGAAAGGTGGTTTGTTACACAGTTTCTAAGAGGAAGGGGCACTCCACACCACAGAGGGCCATGCAGGAAAGCACCAGGGTCAGTCAAGAGGCAGAGGGAGTGTGAGGAGGAAACATGGGCAAGAGTTTCTATTTTGGTTTCCGTAGCAAGAAACAGGTGAGTGAGGGTATTCAGATTTAGGAATGATTAGTTTAAATAATTTCAGTGGATTCTGGGGTATTGGCTCTCCTAAGTCTGGTACCTAGCCTTGAGGTGATTAGGATAGGGGAATATTGGCCAGGGGTATAAGAGCCTGGTGGAGGAGATGAGGGGGGTATGTGCTCTGGACTGGTTAATTTTCCTTTGAAAGCCATGTTCTCTGTGAGTCTTCTGAAAGCCAAAGACATTTCATTCAAGAAAGAGGAAGAAGTCAACACTTCAGCTGCAGCAACTTCTTGCTAGACACATCTCCAAAGGCAAGGGAAACAAAGGCAAAAATGAGCTATTGGGACTTCATCAAGATAAAAAGCTTTTGCACAGCAAAGGAAATAGTCAACAAAACCAAAAGACAACTGACAGAATGGGAGAAGCTATTTGCAAATAACAGAACAGATAAAGGGCTAGTATCCAAAATCTACAAAGAACTTAACCAAACTCAACACCCAAAGTACAAATAATCCAATCAAGAAATGGGCAGAAGACATGAACAGACATTTCTGCAAAGAAGACATCCAAATGACCAACAGACACATGAAAAAGTGTTCAACATGACTTGGCATCAGGGAAATACAAATCAAAACCACAATGAGTTACCACCTCACATCAGTGAGAATCGCTAAAATTAACAAGTCAGGAAACAACAGATGTTGGTGAGGGTGCGGAGGAAGGGGAACCCTCCTACAGTCTTGGTGGGAATGCAAGCTGGTGTACCCACTCTGGAAAACAGTATGGAGGTTCTTCAAGAAGTTGAAAATAGAGCTACTCTGTGATCCAGCAATTGCACTACTGGGTATTTACCCCAAAGACACAAAGGTAGTGATCTGAAGGGGCACCTGCCCCCCAATGTTTATAGCAGCAGTGTCCACAATAGCCAAACTATGGAAAGAGCCCAGATGTCCATCAACGAATGAATGAATAAAGAAGATGTGGTATATATACACAACAGAAATATGCATCCGCAAAAAAAAAAAAAAAAAAAGAAATCTTGCCGTTTGCAACCACACGGATGGATCTAGAGGCTATTATGCTAAGCCAAATAAGTCAACGAGAGAGACAATCATCATGTGATCTTACTGATATGTGGAATTTAAGAACTAAGTCAGAGGATCATAGGGGAAGAGAGGAAAAAAATGAAACAAGACGCAACCAGAGAGGGAAACAAACCATAGGAGACTCTTAATCTTAGGAAACAAACTGAAGGTTGCTGGAGGGGCAGGGGGTGGGGGATGGGGTAACTGGGTGATGGACATTGGGGAGGGTATGTGTTGTATAATACTGGGTATTATATAATACTGATGAATCACAGACCTGTACCCCTGAAACAAATAATACATTATATGTTAATTAATTGAATTTAAATTAAAAAAAATAATTAAAAAAAAGAAAGAGGAAGAGTTCACTGTTAGATGTTGTTTTAGGGCAGTGATGATAATGACTGATATAGTTGCACTAAATTCAGCAACAGGCAGACAATTTTGATCTGATAAGATCAGTGTGAGTGGAATCACGGAGAGCGTGTCCGATTTCTGAGGACCAGCAAATGAGGAGTAGAACACTGAGGATGGGCTCTTTCAATTTGAGAATTCTAGCTGTGTTGGCAAGGGGAGAGACTGTTAGTCAATAGGACCTGCCATGCCTAAGAGAGTTTTTCTAATTTGTTCATTACATTTTTATTTAAGTTTTTAGAAGACAAAGATGTACCCATGTATAAAAGCTTAAGGGAAGGAAGACACTTGTGGAGAGTAATAGGTTAAACACACATAGAAGAAATTATCGATTTTCCCCTGAAAATGTGAGAAGCAAGGAAAGAAGAGCACAGACAGAAAAATGAACTTTCTGCAGCTCAAGGGGAAAATGATTCTTTCAAATAGGAAATCAGGAAGATCAAATGAGGGTCCATACAAATTTGTAATTTTGGGAACAGGAGGCCGAGAGAAATGTCTTCTGATGATTTCTGTTTTATTCCTATGTTTTTCTAAGATGTAGATGAGCTTGTCTGATAAGAATAAGGTGGGAGAAAAAAAGGATTTGGAATATAAGAATTCAGAAAGTTGGAAATAGCCGTGTGGAGATTTGGATAGAAAGCCAATTAGAGAAATAAATCCTTAAAAGGGTGAGGTGGGGGATTATCTAAAATGTGCAGTGGATATATTTAGAATTTTATGTAAGCTTTTCCCGCCTCTTAAGTGATAAAAATAAGTGTACTGAGAACATATGGTTCCAAAGGAAGCAGAGCATAAGAGTTTCTCATGATAACTTTGTGGAAAAGATTAAATAGTTCTACAGGAATGGGTGTGGGTAATGAAGAAGAATAATGGTAGAGCTGAAAGGTATTTCCTCAGGATATATCTTAAAAGACCGAAAATATACATAACTGTTCATATCAAATACAAGACCTTAGAAAATTCTTTGAAACTGCACATCCTATATCTAAGCTTATGATTATTTAGTATATGGGTTGATTCAAAAGAATCAGTTGTACCTTTCGGAGAGTTGTTTTCATGGCACTCTTAAAAAAGGAAGGAAATGAACATCCAAATCAAATTTGCAGTAGTCACGGTATGGCAAGTTTGATGAATTCTACACAAAACTGACCAAAGGATTGAGTTATGTTTGCAAAGGGCTTTCGTCTTACATAAGATTTAACAGAAACACAGAATTATCATCTTCCATTCTCAAGACTAAAACTTGCCTTTCCCAGATGTCCAAGTTGAGGAGGGAGGGAATGAAAGACCAGTGCTAAAACCAAACAAATCAACAAAATCAGTATAGGGTTTTTGGGAAAATAAAAACAAAACAATAAACAATAACAGATGCTCTTTAAGTCGTCATGGTCACTTGTTGGGAAACCCATAATTAAAATGTAAATCCTCACTCTTTCCCAAGTAGAGTTTAGGAATTTCTAGTTGTTACAAATTGAATTCAACAATTATTTAGATACCAGCTTGGTGCTGTGGAGATTCTAAGATGACAAGCCACAAAGAGGCTAATTATTAAGTTCTGGAGACAGTGAAGTATGTATAACACACAGTGACCAGTACAAGTCAGCCTTAGAACGTAGTGACTGGAAACATGGACTCCAGAGTTAGATATATCTAATTGATTTTACCCTCTTTAAACTGTGTGACTTAGGGTAAATTACTTATACTTCTTAAGTCTCCAGTTTTCTTTTCTATAAAATAAGCAGAATAACACCTCCTTCACCATGTAGAGTACCAATAAGTGAAGTGTTAAGGAAATTACTATGGTGCCCATCGCATATGAAATTTTAATATAAAGAAACTGAAGCAGTGTACATGAGTGTCGAAGACATGAATTAAGACTAAAGGCAGTGGGGTACAGAAAGAAAGTGTGTCTCCTTAACTCACTCCCACTCCCAGCTAAGGCTAAGTACAAAATCTGAGTTACCTCCCATCAAAGACTTCCATAAAAAAAAAAAAAAATCAGTTTTAAAGTTGGTGTCAGCATCACCACATTGAAAAATAAATTCCCTGATGCAGGTCATCCCCCTGAGAAAGGCTTTCCATTTTGGGAGCTACATATATTAGATTTTACTATCAGAAAATCCCCCCCACCTCCAAACATCTAAATTACATCAGCTATAATCTGATTTATCTGAATTTACTTTAACAGCAACAAAAAACTATGTTTCCATCTTCAGTGCTTATATCACTACCATGACAAATACCAAGAGAAAAAATAATAGTCTCTTGGATTTAGCCTCAAACTTATAACACATCTCTTTGGGTTCATGACCTAATATGAAACTTGTGAATATAAATTCACTTGCAAATAAATCCATCACCTCAACAAAGCATCCTTTCCAAATGAAGCTGCCCAGGGTGAAAACACAAAATAAAAAGAAATATTAGCCTCAACTATTCCCTTGCAAACTTTCTTGAATATATCTTGAGCAACAATGTGCACACAATTGCATTAACACTTATGTAGAAACTAAGCACCAATTTGCAATAAGCCAGAATGTCTCCTTGATATTGACCCATTTTCTCAGTCAGTTTTAATAAAACATGCAAATTTTCTGGGCATAATGGGTCAAAATGAGAAACATGTGTGATTAACACTTGGTAAGCATTTTAATGGTCCTAAAACTATTTTAAAGATCACTTTGTCCAGGGAAGCACTATTATCCCCATTTTACTGTTGAAGAAATTCATCCAAGATCATACAGTCCTCAAAGAAATAGCTAGGTTCTAGTCTGACTCTAAACCTCAGACTTTCACTTCACCATGATATCTCTTATGATTAGATAAACTGAGAAACCTGTGCTTTAATAGTTATTTATTCGGCTTTAAGAAATGTAGTTGAGGTGTATATGAAGAATAAGAAGAAAAATAAAGAACTCACTCCACCTTCAAACTATACTCTTATGTAATGCTTTGTCATGGAGCAGAACCAAATGCCTGTTGTCAGAATGAGAGATAAATGTCTTGCAACTAATAATACAAAAATTACTGTATTAGGTGGAGATAAATGTGTGTGTGTTGGAGGGGGTGTATGTTATTTAAGAAAAAAAACAAGCTCCATAAGAATATGTGGTGATAATCTCATTTTTTTTTAACAAAATGTCTTATATATGTGCTTGTAAACACATAGGAGAATTTGAAAGGTAGACACCAAATGTTAATTTTAACTACGCCAAAGAACAAAATTTGAATTTTCTGTTTTAACCTTATACATTTCAGATACATTTAACTCATTTTTTTTGCAATGGACATATATACATTATCATAATCAGTGACAAAAACCTTTCTATACTGTGTAATATGTTGACTTTAACTCCAAGAAGATTCCATGAAGGATCTATTATCTTCTCAATTTTGCAACTATGAAAATGAGGATTCAGAAAGGTAAAGTAACTTTCCAAATACACAGCAATATTAAGTGGCAGAGCTTGAATTTTAACCCAGATCAAAAGCTTACCTATTTTTCACTGTCGTCGCTTGAGCCATGTGAAGCCATATATTCCTCTATCAAATTTACTTATTGCTTCAAATTCAGGGCTAGTTTTTTGTAAGTATAGGTAGATAGACTTATGATTTGCAGAAACAGGAATGGTTGATCTACATCAACCAAACCCTCTCTTAGCATATAGCTAATGTATAAAATTACTTTAATTGGGTAGTTAGGCAGATATCAAATAAAAAGAGTCTAAAAAAACCCTCCTAAATCCAAATTTTCTGAAAGAAAGAAAGTTAGTTTTATTACTGGATTTAAACTAAAATTAAAATTCTTTGGTCTTTTTGAGCAAGGAGTTTGGTGGTTACAAGGAGAGAGTAGATATACACTGGTGCTCTAAGAGATGGAACCAAAGAGGATCATACGAAAAGAGGCATTGAAAACAATAGTAACCCACTCATTTCAAATAGGCAAGGAAAAGATGAATTATTCATTAAATGGTATTAGAGCAATTAGAAAGTCATTTGGAAAAAAGTCACATCTATTTTAGTTTTGTACAAAAATAATTTCAGATTGGCATATGATTAAAGCACAGAAAAAAAGAAATCCTTAAAATACAAGAAGAAAGCATGGGGAATTTGTTATTATTATATCAGAGTAGAGAACATTTGTTTTAAACAAAAAGCAACATAAAAAGCTTCAAATGGAAAGACTACATTAAAAATAGTAATGATTCCTGGCACAAATATCACAAGCAAAGGTAAAAGACATAGAACAAATGGGTAAAAATCTTTGCAATTAATATCACAAAAAGCTGCAGTTTATTTAATACATTTAAAAAAATATCTGTATTAATAAGAACCAAAATCTTAATGGAATATAGACAAAGTATATGAATAGACAGTTCATAGAAAAGAAAATACGAATAGCTTTTAAGCATATGTAAAATTTCTCAAACATGCTTCAAACAGAATCTATAATGAGGTGCTATTATTTTACCTCTTACATGACAAATATCAGAAACGATTTGATCATGTACATATTCGTGATCAGAGGGGAGGCATAGGAAAGTGGGATAGTTCCATACATTGCTAACAGTAACATAAATTGGTTCACACACTGGTTCTCACAGTGTGTGAACCAATTTGGCAATATTTACTTAGGAATTTAATATAATGTTATACCTTCATCTGAATCATGAAAAATGTCATTCTGTCATTATTTTAATAGTAACTCCCATCACTATTACTAGCAGAAATGATATACAATATACACTACTTGCCTGAATATCTGATATCATCTACACTGCCCAGAAAATATTGGAAAACTGCTGTATTGGAGTCAGAAAACTTTTTTTTTTAATCTTCAAATTTAGGAAATTATAGTTCTTCACATGACTGCTATACTGAAGTACATGAAATTGTTTTACATATAATATACTTAATATCTACCCTTTAATTTAATTTAATTCATTTGTTTTATCATTAATTCATTCACCTAAATATTTACAACATGAAAAGCTGGTTGATAGTCATTATTGTTTATCAAAAAAAGAATTATCTCTATACTAAAAATAAAATAATTGGATATAAAGTCTTAAATAGCCTTTCTACATTTATTAATTTATGATTGTACTATACTTCCCAAAGTTTGGCATGAAATATTTTAGAGGTTTTGCATTGATTAGGCTAATCGTCATTCCTATCAAATGATAAAACATTTCCTAATTTTTATTATCAAAAACACTGCTAGAGGGGCGCCTGGGTGGTGCAGTTGTTAAGCATCTGCCTTCAGCTCAGGGCATGATCCCGGGGTCCTGGGATGAGCCCCACATCAGGCTCCTCCGCTATGAACCTGCTTCTTCCTCTCCCACTCCCCCGGCTTGTGTTCCCTCTCTCACTGGCTGTCTCTCTCCCTGTCAAAAAAATAAATAAAATCTTAAAAAAAAAAAAAAAACACTGCTAGAGAATTTAGTATTTCTTGAGAAAGTGACTTTGACAGTGGCATTCCAAGTGACTCTAGAGCAAGCTTGTACACTCACAATGTCCATTACAGAGTGAGGAGAAGCTAAAACAAGAAATATAAGTATGTATTGCCAGGATATACACTTTCCTAAACCACACAGATAGGCAAGCAAGAAAAAGAAAAGTGAAACCCTGAAGTCTTTGTGGCAGAGTGAGCCACTAACAGCTTGGTAAAAAATCTGTCTAGCAGGGCCTTCCAATTCCAGCAATGGTGAATGAGCTAATTTGGATCTAACTTCTTGCTGAGGGGAAAAAAAAATCCATAAAATTATTAGGACTATCTGATTAAAGGTATTAGATAATAAGCTCATGGAAAATTACTGGTTCAGGATGTGAGAGAGGGCAAAGGCCCAGAGAGTGAAATCTGTTTTTGAGAGCCTCATGGAGTTAGGGGAGATTTTGAATTTACAGTCTAGGAGGAGCGGAGCAAAACTAGTAAATCCTAGTAAAGAAAATACCAAAGGTATTTTTACAGAAAAGGTAAATGATCTTTAAAGGTTAGAGATAGAAGAAGAAGAAGAAGAAGAAGAAGAAGAAGAAGAAGAAACAATGGAAAGAACTAATGTGTGAGTAAATATCAATAAACACTGAGTAATATCTATTTGGGTTTAAAATTTATATGGAACTAAATTACAAGACTATAATAGAATAGATCAGGAAGAGCAATAACTAGAGTTAAACTGGTTTATGTTTCTTTCAATATCAAAACAAGTACCAATTAACATTAGGCTTGATTAAAATTTGACAATGAGTGAATAGAAAGATTAACTATGCAAATTGTGTCTATATTCACCATATAACACAGTTTCATAATATATAAAGCAAAATGTGATAAGAATACAGGGAGACATCAATGAAACAAAAATCACAGAGAGCTTCATTTGTCTCAGTAACTAATGGAAATTTAATCAGTAAGGATACAGACAATTTGAACAACTTGATCAGCAAATTTTCCCTAACGCAGATATAGAAAATATCATTCCCAAATGTAGGGTGCATATTAGTTTCAAAACCATGTGGAACATTTACAAAAATTGACTCGATTTGGGGCACACAGGAAATCTCAGCAAATTCCAAAGAACCTACATCATGTGAATAAATTCTCTACCACAATATACTTAGATTTAGCAATAAACAGAAAACAGAAAACTAAACAAAAAGCTAAAATATTTGTATATTGAAAAAAATATTTCTAACTAATCCCTGTAGCAAAGAAAATTATAATTATCATTAGAAAATGGTTTTGGGACACCTGGGTGGCTCAGTCAGTTGAGCATCTGACTTCAACTCAGGACATGATCCTAGGGTCCTGGGATCAAGCACTATGTCGGGCTCCCTGCTCAGTGGGGAGTCTGCTTCTGCCTCCCCCTCTGCCACTTCCCCCACTCATGCTCTCTCTCTCTCTCTCAAATAAATAAAATATTTTTTAAAAGTGGTTTTAACTGAATTAATATATATCAGAAATTGTGAGACACAACTAAAACTATGTTTAGAGGAAAACACAGGGCTATTATAAGTACTTTAGAAGGGAGAAAAGTTGGAAATCATGAGTTAAGTATCTATCTCAAAAAATTAGAAAAGGAACAACCACAAAAAAACCCCAGCAAACTGAATTAAGAAGTTAAATAAAATGAGAAAATAAGGATTAGAGATTAATAAAGTAGGAATTAAGTACATAAAAGAAAAATGTAAGTCAAATGTTGAGGCTTATAAAAGATTAATGCAAAGAACAAGTCATTCTGAAACTGATCAAGATAAAAAGACAGAAGAGATGAACATCATCAGTAATTATCCTCACAGGAAAAATGGGGAATTTGTGACAGTACTTCAGTCTTTATAAAAAATAAAATAATCAATAAAATACAGAAAATAAAAATAAAATATTAAATAATATTGATAATAAAATAATATTATGTAATATTACTTTATGCCAATATTTTTTAAAAATTAGACAAATGGACAAATTCTTACAAAAATAAAACCTGCCAAAATGAAAGAAAAATAGAAATTTTAATATTTTAATAAATATTAAATAAGTTCAATATGCAATAAAACTCTTCCCACCAAGGAAATATTACATGCAGTTAACTTTACAAGTGAATTCTATAGGAGAAAAACAAACACAACTTAAAAAGGCTCATTTTATAAAAGTTTTTCCATAGACTATAAAAATAGGGAGTACTCTACAAGTGGTTTTATGATACTAGCAGCTTATGGAACTAAAACATGGTAAGGACTTGGCAAGAAAGAAAAATCAGAGACTATTTTTACCAGAAATTCTAAGCAAAATATTGGCAAACTAATTTAGCAATTTGTATAAAGAAAAATAGATCATAGCCAGGCTGGATTTATTATGGGAATATAAGATATATTTAATACTTGAGAATGAATCAATTTAATTCACAAACTTAGAGGAAAAAATTATATTCATCTCAGTGGATGCAGAAAAACATGTAACTGAATACCTATTAATCAAATATGATAAACATTCAGCAAACTAGAAATTTGGGATGGCTGGGTGCGGCAGTTGGTTAAGCATCTGCCTTTGGCTCAGGCCATGATGCCAGAGTCCTGGAATTGAGTTCCTCATTGGGCTCCTTGCTCAGCGGGGAGCCTGCTTTTCCCTCTACCTGCTGCTTCCCCTGCTTGTGCTCTCTCTCTCTCGGACAAATAATACTAATAAAAAAGTCTTTAAGAAAAACCCTAGAAGTTTAAGGAAACTTCCTTGATAGAATAAAAGTTACTTTGTATATCCTCATTTAAGTACCACAAAATGATAACAAATTTTCTCTCAGGAATAGAAGTGAAACAAAGATGCCTGTTATAATCACTTCAAAACAGTTCTAGAAATTAGAAAAATAAAAATAGAAAGTCTTGAAAAGAAGTGATAAAAATGTCATTATTTTCAGAAAAGAGTTTAAATAATGGTCAAGCACACTGTTAGAAATCTTAAGTGAACATGATAATTTGGTTGGACAAGCAGTCATGCAAAACTTGTATACATTAGCAATATAGAGTTATAAAATAACATTTTAAAAATACATACTTAGCTAGGCACAGTAATATATAAAATAGCAATGAGTCAATTTAACCATACTATGCAAGACTACTAGACAGAAAGCTATAAAATATCATTAAAAGATATTTAAAAAGAACTAAATTGAAGACAGAAGAAACCTTAGAAATCAATAAGGATCTAGTACACCTCAATCTGGTAACAGCAACCCTAATCTATAAACTAACTAGCTAACTCTCTCTCTCTCTCTCTCCCACACACACACATACACACAAAATCCGACATCTTTTGAAGAAGTATACTGGAGCCATGCTTCTTAAACTCTAATTCGTGTATGAAACATACAGGGAAATTGTTATAATGGATATTCTGATTCAGCCGTTCTGAGGTGGGGTCTAAGATTTTGCTTTTCTAGTAAGTTCCCTGGGTAATTTTGCTTCTAGTTGGAGGGCCACCCTTTGAGTAGCAAGGTCATAGAGTTTAATATTATCATAATCCCTGGGGCACTACTGTCATTTGGTGGACAGGAGACAGAAGAACTAATCCGACTGAGCCACCCAGGCACCCCATGGTCAGAAGGTTTTTAAACACTGATGGGCTAAAGTACCAGAAAAGGCAGTCAATGGGAGTTTGGTCAATGTGATGAGTCCATCCGTGTTTGCTAATTGTGGCTTCTTGAAGTTAGGCTCCTTCCTTTCCACAGAGGCTAGGAGATAGGTGCCTTATCTTTCTTGATGACATATCAAAGGGATGGGTCTCAGGTCCTTGAAAAAGACATTTCTAGGCTTGTAGAAGACCTATCTCAGAGGAACAGAGAAACAAATCACAACTGCAACTTTTCTATAGTAATTACTCTAAGCAAAAGATGGTTACCACCCCCCCACCCCACATCCTGCATTGGTAAAAGGAAGCCTATCAAAATTTGTTCAAGCTGAGGGGAACATTATGGCCATCTTGTTAAGTACCACCGTTCAAAAAACTGCCTTCTTATATTCCCTCTCTCCTTCCTCCCTTCCTTCCTCCCTCCCTCCCTTCCTCCCTTCTTCCCTTCCTCCCTCCCTCCCTTCCTCCCTTCTTCCCTTCCTCCCTCTCTCCCTTCCTCTCTCCCTCCCTACTTCACTCCACCATTCCCTTATTCCTTGCTTCTTTTCCTCCTTTTCCTCTTTAAATTCCCTCTTTGATGACTTTTTTTCCTTTTTTCTTTCTTTCTTTCTTTCTTTCTTTCTTTCTTTCTTTCTTTCTTCTCTTGATGTTCAAATTTACACACACACATTCACTCATACTTCACTTAGAAAAGATAAGAAATGCCATTCTTTTACTTAGAAAAGGAGATGTCATTTAGTATCAAAAGACAGGTATTGGTTTGTATGATACTCAATGGCCATTTTGCAATTTCAGTAAATGAAATGGAACAGATCATTCCAAAGTCTAGATCAGAGCTCTGTACTTCACCTCTCCTAACTTTCTCCTCCTTCTTACAGGTTTTCTCTCTCACCATCCTGCCAATTCTGTTGCTGATTCCCCAGAATGCATGATACAACATCTACAACATCTGTGGTGGCTTCCAAGGAGATTTATTCAGCCAGATTTTCATTAAAATAGCAACTGAATTGACTCAATAAAATGTTGCTTATCTTAATAAAGCTCTTTAGAGCTTTGCAAATTTGCATTTAATACTCTTTAGTGTCATTACGGCATTAATAATCTGTGCCTAAAGAGCAATTAAAAAAAACTTTATACTTTCTATTTAATAGAGGTAGCTTCATAACCCTCCATTTTCATGCAACTTGGGCTTTTAAAGTACCAGACAGAAGCTAAAGGGAGAATATTCATATGCAAAACATGGACAAATCTCTATGGAATGGCTTACTGAGGCTGAATGAATCTGACACTTCTAAGATACTGGCTTCTCCATGTTATTCTGCTCAGGAAAATAATCCACATCTATTTTCTCAATTCTGTAACATGTACCTTCAACATCTCCTTAAGAAGAAATTGCTTTTAATTTCCCTGAAATCTCATTGCTAATAAGAATGAGATAGGGAGAAAGCAATGAGAGGTGGGGATGGTATGTAAGTAAATGAGATGCCACACTGACTGCTGCTTTTAGATTAAGTCTTCCAGATCCGTGAGCTTAAAAGAATCTCCAGGCAAATAAGCTGGTGCCTAGCTTCCACCTCTCTGTGTCTAATTTCTCCTGGTGAATTGTACTAGACTAAGTGAGAAGAAAAGAGATACAGACAAATATATCAAATCCAGATTTTAAATAACCACAATGGGTTTCCTGCTTCCCAAATCAAACACTGGGTGGTAAATTAGATGTACAAAAACAGACCAACATGTGACCAGGACTGCCTCAGATATGACTGGTCTTCTAAAGATGTTTTATTGTGCAACCAAAACACAATTCCAGGAATTATCTGTGACTTTCCTGGCTACGGAACACCATGTAGTGGGAGAGTAATTAACATTTTTTTTAAAGTTCACGATCCAGTTGGATGAAAATCAGGATGTGTAGATAGAGGGGGAAGGAGACGCTGAGATGACGGATAACAAGTCACTCAGACGTCTGCATTTTTCAAGGGTGTGTGTGCTGCAATGATAGAGCCTTTAAGTCTTCCCAGGGCTGCTTTAAACCGTCAGTGGCTCAGATTTCCTATGAGATCAAGGGTGATTTTTCCAATTCAAAGATGCATAATGAAAACAGCGATAAACCCTTCTGGCCATATTTCTTCCCATCCACAGACTACATTCTTTAGCCAATCAGTCAGAATTATCTCTCAGGAAAACGGAAGAGAGACATCAGATAAACAAACAAACAAGCAAAAAAGCAAGCAACTAAGAAAACAAAAATCAGAAGATGAGTACACCCAAATTAGATCAGGACAATAAAAAAAAAAAAAGTGCTTTTACATTCAAGAAAAAAAGGCCAGCAGTGGAGATGTTCACTGAAAGGGGGTGAGACGAATGATAAAAATCTTCAAGTAGAGTGAACAACACATCTATGGATTGACTATAAAAGAGCAAAGGTTCAAGTCCTGACTCAGGGAAAAGGTCCCTGTCAGGGAAAAGCAGCCAGCCTCCAGTGAGCCACAGAGCAGGGAAGAAAACAAAGAAGCCATTTGGGCAAAGAGCAGCAGGAGTCAGGGTTGAAAATCAAAGTAACAAGCAACAAGATGTTTAAAAATAGCCTTGCTGAAGTAACTTCTCTGCAAAGAAGGGTTCTGAAAGGCCTGAAGAGGACTGAACATCTCTCAGGGCAATTCCCTTACTTAATTTATCAATTAATTTAGATACAATTTCAGGGAAATTACGTTGCTTTGATTTATGTTGTTAACATTTATTTCGTGCTATTTATCTTTGCACTATTAAAGCACTTATGTTGTGATGTTTGCTTGGCACTATTAATATGTCTAGTGACATGCTGAAGAAAAAGACCTTCAAAATATCTGCCTGCTTAGCAGCATTTTAGAATTGTCATGGGCCAAGGAATGCTGTGTAAATCCCCTTTTCTCTACTTTTAAAACTGAGTTATAGTTGACACATAACCTTAGATTAGTTTCAGGTGTGCAACATAGTGATTGGAGAATTCTGTACTTTACATTACGCTCATCACGGGAAGTGTAGTGACCATCTGTCATCATACGATGTTATTACATATTATCGATTATATTCCCTGTGCCGTACTTTTCATCCCTGTGACTTATCTATTTTATAACTGGAAGTTTCACTTATTTCACCCATCCCTTCTCTTGCTACCACCAGGTTGTGCCTATATTTATAAGTCTGTTTCTCTTTTTGTTGTTGTCGTTTCATTGTTCATTTGTTTTGTTGTTGTTGTTAGATTCCACATATCGGTGAAATCAGTGAGAGTGTTTATTGTGGTTACAATGAGCCCCTTCTCTCAGCGTATACTCAGTCTGTGAGGGTGGAAGGCGGTGAGGGGAATACAACTAGGGAACAAATCGCTTGACAATTTTCTTTGTTGTTTTCTAGAATACAAAGACCCGTTGTGGAGGACTACAAGATCCCAGATCTTGAGTCTAGTGCTGTAACTGAAAGGGGTTTCTCTTGGGGGATGGAGGGAGTAGGAGGGAACATGCTCTTTAAGTGTAAAGGAGACTAGGTAGAACACTTGAGACTGGAAGGGTAGATTTGTGGTAGCCTACATAGGTTCCATTTTTGTTTGCAAATATTGACTTCCCGTCTCGGGAATAATTGCATTCTCCTCTCACTGGCCTCAGTCCTGGTCATATGTTGTGCTCTGACTGGTAAAATAGAAGCACAAATGATGTTAGCACCTCTGTTGGAAGGTGAAGAGCCAGTGGGTAGCTTGCTAGGTCTTTCACTTTCTGTAGAATATGGAAGCATGCTTCAAACCTAAGTCTCCATCAGTAATGGTCCCTTAATAATAATCAGCAGACACCCCTTGCTGAACTTAGCTAGACAAGTTGCACATGGAAAAATACACTTTGTTTTGTAAGCCAATGAGATGTTGGGATCCTTTGTAATGTAGCAAAATGCCTTATACCCTACCTGAATCAGAAAGATAATACAGATGTATTTGTCATCAACTGGGAGTGCCTTAGAGTTTGGAGGAAAGATGACAAGACTGAAAATAAAACAAATACATAATCTACATGGTACCATTCCTTAATTCTTTTGTTAACTATCCCAGTCTTTCCTGATGATATTGGTGTATGGATAACTTAAACAAAGTATACCATCTTAAACTGACAGTTTATTAGGATCATGCTGTCTTAGCAGTAGATGGTCATTGCCCTGGGGACCAAAATAATAATTGAAGCCATAAGGTCAAAGAAGTCTAATCAGTGAATTTGGGGGGATAACTGTGAAAAATTTAATTGTAGTCATTAAAGTTTGAATTGAGACATAAATAATCTAGAAAAAATGCTGGAGTTTAAATGTAGTGAGGTAATATAAACAGGAAACTGCAATGCCAATTTGTCAAATGGTAAGAAAAATCAAGGTCCATAGGTCTATGAATGTTTGTGGCACACAAATTTTCAGTGCACCATAGAAAGTTCTTGTTGAAGGTTTTGCAAGATTGTCAGGTCTCTACCAGGAGTCTTTCAATTTGAGGAAAATGCCATAGTTATTAGAAGGCAACATCTCAGGTGTCTACCATTATTTTCATTCTTTTTGTCTAATGGAAGATAGTTATCTGCCCTTGAGTTGAATTTCTAAGCCAAGAGAATTCAGTTAGGAAAGTAACACGAACAAGTCTAATGCTTCATGCAATATGGCATAGTAAAAATAACACAGATTTGGGTGCCAGAAAGCCCTGGGTTTGAACTCTAGATCCAAAGTTGTCAACAAATATGCTGAGCTTTGCAGGAAAAAAATAGCTATTTAGGATTCCCTCTTTGCAAATTTAGAAATGCTGTATGCTTCTTTTATAACTACATATGGCATACTTCTGTATCTTTTTTTGGTACTTTCTGTTTTTTCAAATTACATAAAGAATATTTTAATATAAGGGGCACATATCCTTGATAGAGCAATAAATATAGGGATGTATTTAATTCTAGAGTAGCTCTGGGAAAATCCCAGGATTCTAATTGTCAATGTACTAGTTGTAGATGTACTAGTTTTGCTTTATTTGCCCAGTCCCTTCAAAGTAAGAAGTAGTTGTCTTTTAGGAAATACTTTCAGGTCTGATATACAAATATCCATTAATTAAGGATTAATCTTAGCTTTGTAGAGAAGAAAGCAATATACAGTCATTGAGATAAATAATTGCATGTGGAATATTTAATTTCTGTGAAGTCTGTGAATATGGCTTGGTATAGGAAAAATATGTTGAAATAAGGTCTTCTCATCTCCGATGGAAATAGATTTCTATGGTGCCAGGCAACTGCCATTCCTTAATTATTTATGGAATAAAAATGGTAGTGCAAGAAACACTGGGAGTCTGGCTTTTTATCTCAATCCCTGCACTAACTCTATCTCCAGAACTGTCAAAACCTATTTGTACCTATATACTAAGAAAATAGGAATTGTACTATCCCCACCTCTTTCTTGGGGACTGGGGAGAGTATAATAAACATAGCACATATAAATGCATACGTAATATGTACACATGTAATATGTATAAAAAAGCCAAAACGCGTATAAGACTTTCACCTGTTTTGATAATCCTCACCTGAGATTGATCTGAGATGAAATTAAACAGTGATACTAAAATCCATCCAAAAGAGGTCAAATCTTTCCAGAAGTTTCAAATAATACTTGCTGAAGTATTTTATCCATACATGTATTTGCCAAACCATAAAAGTTTATTCCAGAAGCATGACAAAACAAAACAAAACAAAACACCCTGTGTATCAAAGTAGGGTACATATAATTCTCAAGAAAATAAGTACAAAATAATATTCATTCCCAATGGTCTCAACTGAGGGAGGTGTGAACAGAACAACAGTGGAGGTAATATTAATACCAATACAAATACTCAACTTGCAGAACTCTATAATGTTTTGAACAACCAAAAGACTGTCTGGTTTTATTTGTGTAAAAGTTGTTATTTGCTTAAATGTGCCCCCTCCACCCAAATTTACGTATTGAAGTCCTAACCACCAGTACCTCGGAATGCGGCTGGCTATATTTAGAGATAAGGCCTTTGAAGAGGTAATTACGGTGAAATGAATAAACCCATTCAACTCCTGTCCTTCAAGGAAGACTAGATGAGGACACAGCTGCACACAGACTTTGAAGTAGCAATGCGAGGTCACAGCAAGAACACAATCATCTACACGCCAAAGGGAGAAGCTTCAGAATGGTATCATCCCTACCAACACTTTGATCCCAGTTTTGCCTCTAGAACTGTGAGAAAGTAAATTTCTATTGTTTAAGTCACACAGTACATGGCACTTTGTAACGGCAGCCTGAACAAAATAACACACAAAGGGTTTCTTGTCTTTTTCAACTTCTATAGCAATATACTCAGATGTATAATTTCTGGAAATAGTTAAATACCAATTTTTACAACAAGGTGAAATATTTGTATTGATTTTGGTATGTTTTACATTTATATCTAATACATGTATGGCAACACTCTGGGCAACATTTCTTCAAGTTGAGGATATAAATAAAAAAGACCTTCCAGGATTACTTGTTTAAATGTGGCAGTGCAGAACATGACTTTGTTAATTGCTGCGGTAGATTGCAAAAATGGGTGCAATCCTTCATCCCTTCCCGTGTTCATACCCTTCGTTATTCCTCCCATTAAGAAGCAGAATCTATATTTCTCTGCCTTTGGATTTGCACTGGCCTTGGGACCTGCCTTGGCTGATAGAATGTACCAGAGATGACGGTGTTGCCAGTTCCCAGCCCAGGCCTCCAGAAACCTTGTGCACATCTCTCTTTCTTCAAACTTGTCTCCTCCATGAACAAAAGCCATTCACCTGCTGAATGACAAGTGACAGGAGACCCAGTCATCCTTTACACCTTAGCAGACCACCAACCAGGTACCAGGCATTTGAATTAAGCTAGGTTATCAGCTTCCTCCCTGACCACCAACTAACTATGAACCTTGTTAAGATCAGACACGTCTGGTCGAAAGCATGTGAAATGTCCAGCAGACCTGTGGACTTGTAAGCAGTAATAGATGACATTATTAGCTACTAAATCCTAGGGTATTCGGTTTCTTGGTTTGGTCATATAACACGGAAGCCAAATGTGCTTTTAACCTGGAATTTGACTTTTCTTTCATTCCACTTTTGGATAGTTTTTCACTGTCATCTAATTAAGCTCTTTTAAAATGTAATCTGAGTTTTCTAACTATATCTATCATCTATCTATCATCTATCTATCTATCTATCTATCTATCTATCTATCATCTAGTTATTTCTTTAGCATTACTTAGATTCTATCACTTTAAATGTCTACTAACCCCTTGTTATAGATATGGAAGTTGTACTCACTAGAACTTTCCTATTTAGTCAATGAAGTCTCTTTAGCTCAAGGCATGTGTTGTGCATGCACCCATATACAGATGCACTCACCAAAGATAAAAGTTAAATTACCTATATTATCTGGCACAATTTAGTAAATTACTATAATCAATTTTTGAAAATTAATGATTTTTGTTATAGTTCTTTATAGGTTATTTTCCTTTGCCGCTAATTTATAACCAAGAATCTCTTGAATCATACTACTATGCACTGTGAAGTTCTTACCAGGGTTTATTATATACTGCTGACACTCAACCATTGTTTGTTTCCTGGATGTATTTATTGGAAAACTTGAGGGGGAGGACTGTGATTTCTCTTTAGTTTCTGTCCTCCACATGATTCATTGGGACTGTGAATGTGGTAGATGTAATAATGACTCTTTCTTTCTTTCTTTTTAAGATTTTTAAAAAAATTTATTTATTTGAGAGAGAGAGACAAGCAGGGTGGAAGGGTGGAGGGAGAAGCAGACTCCTCACTAAGCAGGGAGCTCAATGCAGGACTCAATCCCAGAACCCTGGGATCATGACCTGAGCTGAAGGCAGACGTTTAACGGACTGAGCCACCAAGGCGCCCCAAAATGACTGTTTCTTGAGTGTATGAATATATAAGAGCTAGTGGCATGGCTTACAAGAATGGTCACATGAGCAGGTAAGAACTATGGACACTTATTTATCAATAACCCCTCTAAAGTAGGTGATAGCATAGCCATGTTCCCCCACAACTATCCGTATTTCTTTACTTTCTCCTCACTTCTCATGGTATAAACCATCAAGACCCTGCATGTTATTTAAAACATTGAATCTGTTCTTGTCCCTTCAGCTTAATTTTAGTATCTAAAATTCTTTTTGATTTCTTTTATCCTTAGTTATTTTAGATTATCTCGAGATATGAATCTTAGCAATGGTCCACCAATTAGGTACACTGGACCGATATGCTCCAGCTTCCTGTTAAGGAGTTCTTTGGATACCCAAGGTTCAGCTGAGTCTTGATTCTTTCACCATGGATTTGATACTTTATTTCTGAGTAGCTGTAGAACTATAAGCCTAGTAAACCACAATCTCTTCCTTTCACTCTACCCATCCCACTTAACATTGACCTTTTATCCTTGTTTAGAATATTGATCCTGGAGTTCTTTCCCAAATGTAACCTCCTTGGCTGTGCCTTGACACTCTGCATAGCACTTGAAGCTGTCTCCACTGGGGCAAGAAATATGTTTTTTTTTCAACAATTAGTGTCTGTATTACTTTCCTAAGGCTCTCTAACAAAATACCATAGATTGGGGTGTTCGATTTTATGAACATTTAAGAAATTTACTATCTCACACTTCTGGAGGCTAGAAATCCAAAATCAAGGTGTCGACAGGCCTTGTTCCTTCTGAGGGCCATGAGGGAAGGATCTGCTCCAGGCCTCCTCTTCGGCTTGTTGAAGGCCACCTTCATCCTGAATTTCTTCTCATCACCTATCCTTTGTGTCTTTCTGTCCAAATTCTGCCAAATTATCAGTCATATTGGATTAGGGTCCACACTAGTGACATCACTTTAATGTGATTACCACTTTAAGACCCTATCTCTGAAAGGGGTCACGTTCTCAGGCTTTAGGGGTTAGGACTTCAATGTTTGGGTTTTGGGGACAGTATAACTCAACCCCTAACACTGGTTATAGCCTTAAATTGGTAGCACTGATGACATGGACTTGACTTTCTCATCTCCTTGTTATTGAGATTGAAGGACAAAAAAATTATGCTAAACAGAAGCCAAAGATAATCTAAGGATTCAAAAGTGAAAAAAAAAAAATCACTGTACTCCACCCTCTTACTTTGCCATCCTGATATGCAAAACAGCTCTTCTGTTGGATTTGGTTTTATTTCAATGACTGGAATGCTAAGATTAGATGATGGCTGAGAAAGTTAAAATAGAGCAAGAAGGTGCATAAATAGAATGCCTAAAATCAAATAAATAATATTTTTTCACACTGATTTTAATGAACTATTTAATTTAAAGGTTGTTTAGATTCACAGAAAAGTTGCAGAGGTGATATGAATAGCTACCCTGTGCCTCTCACCCAGATTCCCATATTGTGAACATCTCACATAAATTAGCATGGACCATTTGTGGTGACTAACAACCTGATTTTATTCAAATACTATCAACTAAAATCTACACTTAACTTGAATGTCACCATTTCTCTATTTTTTCCCTATAATCCGTTCTAGGGTCCTATCCAGAATACCACATCACACTTAGTTGTCAAGTCTCCTTATTTTCCCCTGGTCTGTGATTATTTCTCAGACTTTCCATGATTTTCATGACTTGAACACTTTTGAGAAGTACTGGTGAGGTATTTTGCAGAGTGTCCCTCAATTTGGATTCTTCTCTCTCATAGTCAGACTGTCATGGGGATCAAATACCATGGAGATGAGGTGTCCTTTTCATCACATCATGTCATCTTTATTTGCAGTCAATGTGACCAATCACGGATGTTAACCTCGATTACTTGGCCAAAGTAGTATTGGCCAGGTTTCTTAACTGTAAAGTTACTTTTTCTCCTTTTCCTTATATTATGTAGAATTAAGTCAGTAAGTACAACCCACCCTGAAGGTGGGGAATGGCCAAGTTGATTTATAAGCGTTGTTTCTTTTTTTCCTCTAAGAGCTTTGTACTACTAAGCAGCCCTTTCTCTTCTATGACAAAGTAAATGGAAAGTCTGGGCTTTTTAGTTCTTCATTCAGTTAAGCTTGCCAGAAGCATACAAACACAAACAATTTGGTGATTACAACAAAAGAATATTTCCTGCAAAATTCAGAATAAATATGCAGAAATGTATTAAGTTTCTCTGCTTAACATATGTCTTTACTCTTGAATATGGAGCATTTTGTAGCACTTATTAAGTGATCAGCAGCTTTCAAAGCTTTGGGAGAAATCACTCCCAGACTGAATTACACAAGTTCAGCTTTCTAAACTATTATGTAATGACTTTTCCAAAAGACTGTCTTTCCCTGACAGAAGCAGGGTACGCACTGAACAGCAGCAATTTTGCCTCAAATAGCATAAAGGAGGGTTTTTTTCTCAGCCTTCACTAACCTTAACTTATACCTAAATATTCTGATGCATATTTTCAATTAACTAGAGGCCTGGCTTTTTGCCGAAGCAGAAAATATGTATCTTCCTTTGCATCAATAATACAGTTTTGCACTCTTTGGAAAAGAAGAGTGGCTTCAACATGCAAATATTCTCATTTTCTAGTCTAATTAAAGAAAACATTATTAGTTTTGGCCAAGTTTTGGTAGATTTCTTTATAAATAAAGGGGTCAATAGTAAACCATCCATATAACTTAGAGAGCAAATTTGATTAAAAATCTGGAAATATGTGCAACTGACTAATTCTGTTAAGCCTCCCTTAAGGTTGTACTCATTATAGTCAATGAGTTGGACAACGCAAACATGCTATCTCCCAAGATTATACCAGCTATTCCTATCCTTAGTCTCCATATCAGGCAATGGCTCTGAGATTTTCTGCTGTCATGATACTTGGCTATCTAGCTGGTGTTTGGGGGTAGCGGGTCCAAGGACATCCAAACAGTATATTGACCAATGATCTAAAGTCCTAAATCCCCAGGCCATCAGGGATAATGATGACTAGCTTATATTAATTAGATTCTGAGAGATTGAATGTGAAATAGAATAATCAAGATGTTTACATTTGGAAGATGAAATGCAAAGAGAAGTCAAGGCAGAGTAGTTGAGTCATGTTTATGATGGAACAACAGAATGAATTTAAATGAACTCCATCCACTGGAGCAATAGCATGATTATCCTGTTCCTCAAATTTGTTAGTTCAATGTGATGCTATTCCAGGGTTCTTGTTTTCCGTATTTCTGAACATAACCTTCCATTACTTGAATGGTAACTGATCTTTGAAACCAAAACAACAATATATTTACATGAATGTTTTGCACAGCAGCAGCAGGTTTTTCTGTCATTGATGTGATCAAAAAGTTTAAATAGGATAATGGAATTTTAAAATATCCAGCCATAATTGTCTCTTATTTTCCCTCTAGCATAGGACTCTTATGTTTTAAACAAGCACTTACCAAGATTCAAGAGAAATGCAAAATTGCTATGTGAAGAAATGCTAGGAATTTCTTACTGACTCCTTTATAAAGATGGACATCATTCCATTGCTGTGAAAACACAGGTAAATTATCTGGAATCAGAGAGACTATTCCAGGAGAAATTATTAATCTCATACTTGCAGGTTGAAATCCAAAGAGAGTTTGTTAATCTCAACCAAGAGACTATGTCCCCTCATAAATTTAACTTAATATGACTGATTCCAAGGACTTGGTAACACCTGGAGAGGGCACATTCTACTTTAGAAAATTGGTAAATGTTATTCTTCCCATTTCTTGATCTATTTCTAGACCAACTTTGATTTAAATGAAACTATGTGGGTGCCTTGGTGGTTCAGTTGGTTAGGCGACTGATTCTTGATTTCGGCTGGGGTTGTGATCTCAGGGTCCTAGGATCGAGCCCTGGGTTGGGCTCTGTGCTCAGTGGAGAGTTTGCTTGAGTTTCTCTCTCCCTCTTCCTTTGCCCCTCTCCCTGCTCATGCGCTCTCTCTAAACAAATAAAAAAATAAAATGTAAAAAAAAAAATGAAACTATTAAGTCTTCAGTTGTTAACCAATCACTACTTTATTAAGATATTTTGTTTTAGGTTTGTTCTGATAATGGAAGTTATATGGAGGGGGAAAATCATGTGAATAATTCCTCTACATTAACTAACAATTGAATATTACATTGCTTCCATTGATAAAGTTTTACATATTAATATCTAAAAGAATTTATTAGTAACATAAATTGCTTTGATTTTAACCTAATGTTGTATCTCCTTTTAATAGATACATTTGCTACATGAATTCACACCATTGTCAGACTTTCACTTCAAGAAGGTAGCATTTTATAAGGGGTTTGAATCTAGGCTTTAAATCTGATTGAATTGAGTACAAGTCCTATCTCTGTCACTTACCAGCTATATGACCTCTGGCAGGACTCATATGTTATATGCCTATCAGATTTTCCATTTGCAAAGTAAGGACACAGTGATTCTTTTATCAGAGGATTTTTGAAAGGATTAAATGAGATAATATATAGAAAATATTTAGCATACTTATTTTCAACAGGCGCATACTCTTTTTGGGCAAAAAGATAGAATAAGGATATAACTATTGCATATAGGATATACAACACAGGAAGGAAAAGACAAAAGGGAGAATGACAAAAAGAAGGCAAGTAGAAGGAAAGGGTTGCCAAAACGACGGGCAGAAAGTTTGTCAGGAACCTGTCTTGCAGAATGATGCGACAGGAGTCTGAGAGGTTTCCATAATAAGCCATGAAGAATGCTGTAGGCCTAACCTAAGTAAGGTGTAGAGTTTAAAGCTTTCTCAAAGTCTATTGTAGGGGCGCCTGGGTGGCGCAGTCGTTAGGCGTCTGCCTTCGGCTCAGGGCGTGATCCTGGCGTTCTGGGATCGAGCCCCACATCAGGCTCCTCCGCTGGGAGCCTGCTTCTTCCTCTCCCACTCCCCCTGCTTGTGTTCCCTCTCTCGCTGGCTGTCCCTCTCTCTGTCAAATAAATAAATAAAATCTTAAAACAAAAAGTCTATTGTTAACGGGGATGAATTAGAATTAGTCAGACCTATTTTTTCTTAACTGTGCTTTGATTATCTCTTTTTTTCCCTCCCTCTACACTTTGGTGGAAGCAGAAGGTTAGGAATAAAGTAAGGTGTGAAAGCACATGAGGCTAATACCTTCTCAGAAAAATTATATAAAAATAACCTGAACACTTTAGAAAAATAGGGTAACAAATGCAGCTGCAGTCTTAAAATAGTGCCCATCAGATTTCTAAGCTTCTTAAAATTCCGCTTTTAAAATATGCCTATTAGTTATTAGGTGAGTTAGAATAAAGGCAGACAAAATGTAGTATTGAAACAGCATAAATTCAAGAGTGCAAACAATGGCAATCTACAGTAAATGGTAGACATAGGAATTAATCTTGTGGCGCTGTCACAGGGGTGCTATTTTCAGTGTGCCCTAAAGTGCTGGTCCATTTCATTTTGCCCCAGCATAAATCTCTTTCTCAGTGGGGAAAACAGCATGCCCACTAGAAATGTAAGAAGCACTGGTTCAAAAGATTAAAAAAAAAATTAGAGTGATCTAAAGATGAATATCAAAAGAAGGTGAATTCATTACATCAAACCTTAGTTAATCTAATTGGTGATGCATGTTGATTCAGATTAACACATGCAGCATTCACAAATGTGAAATACTGTTAGAAAGAATAATTGTGGAAGGAATTAAGAGATACATGAGAGAAAATGTGAAGCATGAAGACTAGTTTCTACTGAAAAGTTCAAGCTTAAACCATATTGTGTCAAACCCAGCATATACAACTTGTAACTTCATATCTAATTTTATCAGCAAATGTTTTAGATTATCATAGAGCCCAGAGGTAAAAATCCCAGTATTGTTACATTAAAAACATTTCTAACATTTCCTCCAGTTAAAAAGAAAAAAGTTGAAGAACTTTTTTTTTTTAAAGATTGTATATTTTTTTTTAGACAGAGAGAGTGGAGGAGGGGAGGAGAGGGAGAGAGAGAATCTCAAGCAGACTCCCTGCTGAGCATGGAAACCAACCCACCCCAAGGCTCCATCATGTACCTGAGACCATGACCTGAGCTGAAATCAAGAGCTGGGCACTTAACCGACTGAGTCACCCAGGCACCCCAAAAACTGAAGAACTTTTTAAACCTTTCAATCAGAAACTATGGGCATAAGCAAATTTACACATATCAGGTAATCATTGCATTCTTAGATGGATATATTGTCTATTGGCCTACAGTTTTCAAGTATTCTTTTCAGTTATCCTTCCAAAAATTTCAGTCAGGATTCCGTATTTATCAGTACACACGGGCTCCTAATATCAATCAGTTAATGACTTGGGAAATACCAATTATTTGTAGTTGATATGAAACCCACAGCATAATTCTCTGTTTAAAGAATTAATAGTTATAGAACATTACCAAAAATGGGGGATGGGAAAGGAGATGATACAGATTCTTATTTGTGCCTGCGTTTGATATTCTCAGCAGAGATTTTCAGTGTTTCTGATGCCTCATGTGTACAAATACGCTGGAGAACATTCTATCTTCTTGTCATCAATGATGCAACAACTATAAAAATGGACTATTCCCATCTCTGGCTACAGGAAACAGACTGACACTTGGCCCTGCGGCTGCTTCTCTGGACCTGAGCTACACCCACAACAAGGTCATGTTTCCTGTGGGCTGCTCCTACTGATGACTCTGCAAATTGGACCTTGAAAGCAGCCCCATTCCTACAAAACAGGGAACTCCTCAAATGGGGGATGTGGGCTTGATGATTCCTAGTTGGCCTGATCAAACCTGCCCTGGAAGGGTGCTGGAGTCCAAGATGCCTCCTGCACAACCTTCTGCATTCCTCCCTCCTTTACAGCTGTCAGAACTGCAAGTCAGTCTCATTGCTCTTCTCACCTTCTCTGGCTCCTTCACCATGTACAGGCACTTCCCCAAATAAATTGTGTGCACCTCTCATTCCATTTTGGATTTTGCTTCTAGAAGAAACTAAACTAACATACCACTTTGAATATATCACTCTTGATAACTGGTATCAACTGGATGAGAAATTATGCCTTAATATGATTTTATGCAATTCAAAGAAAATCAAGTGCTGCATTTAATCTATCCGGTTATTCATGCACTCAGTAATTACTGAGGTCTTGCTATATGTTATACGGACACAACTTCATGTAACTCATGTAGTCTCATAGTTGGAATTACTGGCTTGATAGAAATTTTCAACTCTGATTTTTGTAACAGTCAAAAGTATCTCTAATCTGAGAAGAATGTCCAGGGTTATTCTTTATTTATCTGTGTGGTTCATTTAGATGTAACAATGTGATGCTTGAAGAGAACTGTGTCCTTTTCTTGGACGACCTCACCCGAGTACCAGGGTCTTTTTCAGCAATGTCTCTTCCGTTCAAGAGTTCTCAGTAAAAATATGATAAATGTTTCTTCATAGCAGGATTCCTCAACCTCAGCACTATTGATTTTTTGGACAATATGATCTTTGTTGTGGTGACTGTTCTATGTATTATCAAATGTTTAGCAGCATCCTTGGCCCCTACCCACTAAATGACAATAGCAATCCTCTAGTTGTGACAACCAAAAATGTGTTAAGACATTGCCAGATATATCCTAAGGAAAATTGTTTGAGAATCACCATTTTTAAGAACTTCTTGAAAACCAATGAAGGGAATGGTTGAAATTAGAATATAACAAATTGTTTACTAAGTAGTTAAATGGGATATAAAAGAGTGAGTGTGTGTATGCCTGTGTTTATCACTTATGGTTTAAGGAAGTGTATGCACCTTCTCTAAGACCAATCGAATTCTTATTTTATAGTTGATTCTGTGTTATGCTCTTGATTCTGTTATTCTGTTTTAGATTTTTGAGCTGAAAATTTAATTGCTATTGGTTTGATCCCTTCCTTGTAATCAGAAAGAAAAACCCATCAATGGATAATTCCATTTACATTCCTTAAGATTCAGAATTTCAAATACAGATTTTTTTAATCAATGACATTTTATTTTTATTTTACTTAACTATTTAATTAGTGGATATTTACTGAGGGTCTTTTATGTACTTTATGTACAAGGTGTTGGACACATGAGTGAACAAAAAAAAAAATGAAACATCTCGCCCTTGTAGAGTTTGTATTCTAGTGTACCTGGAAAGTATAAGGATGTTTACTCTGCTCGGTGTATATCAACCGGAACTACAAGCCATGCCTTTTTCTTCTATACCCATGAGGTGATGCAGGTGGTGGTAAAGGCTGGGCTATGAACAGAAGGGTGTTAATGAAGAGGTATTTATGACCATACTGAATAGAGACACACAAAATAATAACTTCTACATCGAGTACTATTTCAGAAAGTCTTCGCCCATTATTTAGAAAATCAATACTAATTTCCTCTGTTGCCTTGATTAATTACATCCCTGGCTCCCACAGCCTCTGGCTTTGTTGTTTAACTATTTCTTACACAATTACGCATTTGGTCAGTACGGAAGGTAGAAACTTTCATGCATTTGGAGAATGAAAGGGAAAGCAGATATCGCTGAAGCACTCCTGGGCTGCACACCTACAGTTTTAGAATGGCCCTCAAAGTCGTGTTGTCGCAGCAACACATAAGTTAGTAATAATTACAATATAAAATGCTATATAAGAAAAAATTTTGTCCCATTTAATTTCTTATGTTGACATTTATCAAAGAGCAACATACACATTTCTTCAAGTGACATGCATTTTACAATTTTTATTTTCATTTATCAAATGATAAAGGATTCAATATCAGATTTGTGGAATCAGTCTTAATTAACTAGAACTGTAACTGTTATTTCATTGCTTTCAAAGAAAAAAAATCTCTCTTTCACATATACACAAATATAATCACACAGAAACACACACACATCAAAATGTTATTAAAAACCATAAAATAAATGGATTAAAAACTGAAATGTAAGACCTAAAACCATAAAAGTTCTAGAAAAAAATAGGGAAGACATTCCTCAACTTTGGTTTTGTTAATGTTTTGGATTTGATGCCAAAAGCACAAACAACAAAAGCTAAAACCAAGAAGTAAGACTACGTCAAACTTAAAAGCTTCTCAACAGCCAGGGATGGGAGGTGGGGGAGAACAACACAATGAAAAGGCAGTCTACAGAGCAGAAAATATTTGCAAACCATATGTCTGATAAGGAATTCATATCCAAATCTATGAGGAACTTATAGAACTCAATAACAAAAACCTGATTAAAAATGGACAAAGGACCTTAATAGAATTTTTTTCAAAGGAGACCTACAAATCGCTCCAGGTACATGGAAACAAACTTAACATTATTAATCATCAAAGACATTTAATTCAAGATCACAGTGATGTACCACTTCACACTTGTTAGAATGGCAGTTATCAAAAACACAAGGGATGATATGAAGAAAAGTGAAGGCTTACACATTGTTGGTGGAACTCTTAAGTTGGTGCAGCCACAATGGAAAACAGTAAGGAGGTTCCTTAAAAAATTAAAAACAGAACTTCTATATGATCCAGCAATCCCACATCTGGATGTATATCCAAAGGAAATGACATCACTCTTTAGATGAGATATCTATATCTACACGTTTGTTGCAACATTATTTACAACAATTACATTATTTGTGCACATACACACAATGAAATATTGTTCTATCATAAAGAAGCAGGAAATCCTGCCATCTGCAAACACATGGCTGAATCCTGAAAACCTTATTCTAAGAGAAATAAGTCAGAGACAAAAAACTGTATGATCTCACTGATGTGTGGAATCTAAAAAACAAAACAAAACCCTCATAGAAACAGAGAGTAGTTTGGTGGTTTCTGGGGTGGAGGGAGAGGGTTTGGGCGTGGGTAGGGGCGGGAGAAATGGTTGAAACTAATCAAAAGGTACACACTTCTAGCCATAAGAGTAATACGTTTTGGGGATCCAATATTCAACATGATGACTATAGTTAACAATACTGCACTGAATACTTGAAAGTTGCTAAAAGAAGATCTTAATTGTTCTCATTACATACACACACAAGAGCTAACTACAGGCGACAAATTAGTGTTAACTAACCTTATTCTAGTAATCATTTTTCAATATACATGTATATCAAATCATCATGTTGTACATCTTAAACTCATAAAATATTATAGGTCAATTATATCCTAATAAAGCTGGGACAAAAATGCTTCCTCATATCCCAGGGAACAGTACACATGTAACTTAGATCCATCATGTCTGTGTATATATATGTATTGGTGTCTATAATATGAGACCATAAAATACCACCACTTAGTAAAGGGAGTAAAAGTAAGTTCTTTTTTTTATTTTGTAAAATATACTTGCTAGTTACAGATTTGGACTGAAACGCGCTAAAATCCTTTCAACTGGATTTAAAACAAAGTAGAAAGTTAACCAGAAAATTTAATTAGAATCCTAATTTCTAAACATTTCTACCTCACATCGTTCAAGCATTCAACTGAAGTATGAAACGCGTCTTTACGCCTAAGTATTAACATTAAAATATCTGCTTTTAAAAAAATAGAAAAAGAAAATGAAGCGGTATGTGTTCAGAGGACAACTCTCAGAATTAAGAGGACACAACTATAAAAAAACAGCTCCAGTCAAGTCACCAATTGATATATATTAAAACTGAGGGCCCTTGATCTTTATAGTCGTGAAGATCAAGTCCCATTTCTCAAAGTTCAGCTAAAAATTATTTTGAAAGAAGAATCTTTAAAAGGCCCTGGTGAGGTGCCAGAGAGTAGTCCGTGAGTTTCTACCATTTCTACACAGTCATGAATATATTTATCAGATTTCCATGTTCTCTTAAAAATGTTTTCAGAGCAGTGTGCGAGACCTCCAAGGAACCATTTAGTGAAACCTATATTCTAAACTATAGTTCTGTGGGTATGTGTACTTTTACACTGTTACCAGTGGCCCTTTGCTACTAAAAAGAAAGATTTACCTCAGCAATGATCAGTAGTGGTTCTGCACATTATTTTCAATCAGCAATTTTTCTTGAATAACTCTCACTGGACAGGCCACGATGCACAACCACTTTGATAGATTCTGTTATGAAGACAGAGAACAGTTATTCCTCCAGGCAAAACATGCCAAAGGAGAATGTGTAACTGTAGCAAATCCAGAGAGAGGAAAAATTTACAAGGACTGCAGTTTGATAGAAGTGGTCAGGTCATACCTGATTAGAATATGAAATATAATTGAGCGCGATTTTATCATCTACTGAAATACAATAAAGTTAGTAAAATGAGTAGGCTGTCAATAGGAGATAAGTATAATTAAATAAGATTAATTTCACACAAGAAGCCTTTAAACTTATTTTTATCAAATACATGACAGTTATATTTTTCATTGCAGACAGAAAACACACACACACACACACACACACACACACACACACACACAACACTTGTTTACCTAAAAATCACTACAGGTTATGTGTCACTCAGGAAGTAGATTTTGAAAGAAATTAAACTGCTTATCTTTAATATTAATAAAGTTAGGATTTTGAGAAATGCACATTCAGGTTTATGAGGAATACAAGATCTCCAAAAAGAATGACTGAAGCTTTTTGATACTAAAGGCTTCTCTTAAATTTGGATAATATTTCACCCAGAGCATATAGTCTAGAGTTAGGCCTTGAATGTAAATTCTTCTTAGCAATACCTCTTAGCTAATTCTTTACTTGATATTTCTAAAGAATATCTGCAAATAACATTAATTTTAATCTTTAAATCTATAAAAGTATATATTTCTATTAATTACATCCATTTTTAATTATTTCTATCACAAAATCAGCTGCCACTTATAATACCACATCCCCTCCAAATATATATTAAAATAAAAAAACAACCATGAAAATGCAAAAGTAAGAGAATCATTGACTCTGGACAATTTTATAACATATGATTATTAAAAGTAAAGTACTTTTAAAACATAATTTATTGATTGAACTACTACCAAAACAAATAAACACACATACATGCACATACATATACACACAACCCAAAAGACAAAACTATAGCATTAGTAAATGATCCATTTATGTAGCAGTGACAAATTATTATTTTAAAGTTATCAGCACTTTATTTTTGTTGTCCTTGACTTTATATTTACAGCTGCAAAAACAAACAACAAAAAAACCTTTTATGTGGTTGGTCATATATGTACCTTCTGCCTTCCTGGGTGGAAGTTGAAGTTTATATCTCTGGACAGACCGTCTCTCAATTAATGGTTGGACCACCTTGGTGAGCTTATGCGAACAGGTAATATAATTCTCAGGGAAGCCTTAACTGCTGCCCAGAAAAGATGTATCATGTACTGCGATCACCTAACCTGGTCCTAGGCCACATAAAACATTTAGGAATCCAAGTAGTGGTTTCCTCTGAAAGAGGTGGTGTTTCAGAGATCAATCATTCAGGGACACATCAAAGCAGCAGGCTTTAATCTGGGGATAGGGAGAAAGCATTTCTCTTTCTGAGTTCAAGGTATGGGGTCTGCACCCTGGAGAGGGACAAAGCAGTTGAACTAGACTCCTGCAAAGTGAAAGCTGACCCTTGAGAAATGGCTGGAAGAAGTCAAGGGAGCAAAGAAGCAAAGACTGAAAGGAATCCTGCCAGAAAAGGAGCAGTGGGACCTAGTAGCCAGTGTGTGTGTGTGTGTGTGTGTGTGTGTGTGTGTGTGTGTATGCGCATGCACGGGCGTACTTTTATTTTATTTTATTTTATTGCATTGCATTGCATTGCATTGCATTGCATTGCAATTTCATTCTAAGACTCCCAATTTTTCAGAAAGTTATTTCTTTCTGTTTTTGTCTTTTTATCTTACTCTCGTCCAGGCTTTTCTTTAGTGAATAGTGTGTGTGTGTGTGTGTGTGTGTGTGTGTGTGTGTTTGCAGAAGTGACTTTGTTTATGATATATAATGATCTATGTACAAGGCCACTGGCTGGGGATATGGTTTTGAAAAGTAAATAGTGATCATCAGAAAGGCTCAGAGTAGGAATTTCAAGCAAGAGATGACAAACAGGTACTTAGGATGAATTTGTTGGAGATATAATCATTCCTGGGACAGGACTCTATAAAAATCAAGATCTTAAAGCCATCGCACAGAGAGAGATGACCCAAGCTCTGTTCTATATTATCCAGTTTATAAAGATAAGGGTGACCTCTGAAGGTATGGGAACTGGACACTCAGTTTGTGCTTTTAAGAGGATGTTAACATTGGAAGAAAATGAAACTCAGGCAGTTATTTGACCCCAAAACTCTCCTTGAACTTCCCAACATTTCCCAGAAACATAAGTGACATGATAGCCCCTATTCTTGTTGAGATGAATCTAATATTTGCAAAGTCCACTTTGTCAGGTATCACTTGTTTTATTGCATTAATCAGAAACTGCAGCTTCACACGGATTAGGATCATAATGGAAGAAGAAAATCTTGAAAAACATAAACTACAAATCCAAAGCTTTCGATGATAGTAGTTTTCAGTTTTCATCTGCCATACTATCTTTGGTTTTGCTTTGCTTTGTTTTATTTTCCTTGATTTCAAGAAACAAAGTCTGTGAATAAAACTGTTGATCTGGACTCACATTGAAAAGGCTGTCAGGTCAGCAAACATCATCAGCTCCAGTTAAGAGACCTTTACTTTACATGGAACTCTTGTAACTATATTGTCATCTATATATTTTAATCATTTAAAAATTCCTCTTTTGCTATGTTCCAGGAAGGTGGCTTAGCTTCAAGTTTCTAATCCCTTTTGCTTCTCATTTTCAGTGGGTGTTAAAAGCAAGGACAGACAGAAAGCAGCCTTGAAGGTTCCCTGAACAGACAGAACCAGTTTAGTCATGCAGGAAAAGCTTAATTTAGTTTATTTTGCAAAGCTAACTTGACCTGGATCATTTCTCGTTTGTGCCTCTGGAAATGATTAGAAAAACTTGAACTGTTTCACAAAGCTGATATGAGGTAACCACTGAAAATGGTAATATTATAACCAGTCACTGGAAAGAATAAACAGTCACCACTTTCTCACTATTTAAGCTGCTTTATAAATGTGTACATCTTAGCCTCATTCTGTGTTCTGATTTGAGTGTTCCTGGTTGGCAAACTGTCTTTTTAGCATGTGCACAATTACTACTTCAGTGATTCATTGGTTTCACTTTGGCTATTTTGAACCTTTGACATGGGCTATTGATCCTTGACATTGGCAAGTAACCGTGACATAAAATAAGGAAGCAAGAGAAACCTGGGAATAAATCAGACATCAAATCACCTTTCAAGTTGATGATATCTTATATATCACCACAACAATAAATAGGTATGATTATGGGAAAACAAGTTATTACTCCCATTTGGTCTCAAGGTGCACTGAGCACTCAAAAGAGGAAATTCACTTTAATGTCCGTAGATCTAAAAAATATAAAACACACTCAGGAATTTGAACTAAGTAAAAATACATTTCTGGAGGACTACAAATATTTTTGCAACAAATTACTGATAAGATTTTAATGCTGTACTAAATAACTTAAAAATCTTATCAATTTGAATGTCAGTCATTAAAAGAAAGATTACATATATTAAATTGCATCTTGAATATGACTTTTTTGGATAATCTATTTTTTCTCAATGCTGAAAACAATGAAATAACACTTTAAATAAGAAATTTAAAGTTATTTCTTAATTAAAAATAATAATGGATTCATAAGAATTCTCAAAAGTAGTACAGAGCTGTGTAACTCATGCATAGTTTTTTCCCAATAGTATATAACTGTAGTGCAGTATCAAAACGAGCACAGTGACCTTGGTATGATGTGTGTATAGAATGTGATTCCATTTTATCCCACATGTAGCTCTGTATAAGAACTGTAACAATCCAGACAGGGCTATTCCATCACAGTGAAGTCCTCCCCCATGTTTCCTCTCTGTAATCTGACTCACCTTCATCCCCTCACTCCACCCCATTCCCTGTGATGGTTCATTTTATGTATCAACCTGACTGGGCCATGACACGACCAGATATTCAGTCAAACATTATTCGGGGTGTGTCTGTGATGGTCTTTATGTAATAGTACGTATTAGTATTGTTAGTATTAGTATGTATGTTGATATATATATATATATATATATATATATATTTTTTTTATTTCTTTAAATATTTTTTTTATTATATTATGTTAGTCACCACACAGTACATCCCTGGTTTTTGATGTAAAGTTCGATGATTCATTAGTTGTGTATAACACCCAGTGCACCATGCAATACGTGCCCTCCTTACTACCCATCCCCAGCCTATCCCATTCCCCCACCCCCCCCCTCTGAAGCCCTCAGTTTGTTTCTCAGAGTCCATAGTCTCTCATGCTTCATTCCCCCTTCTGATTACCCCCCTTTCTTTTTATATAAGATATATATATCCTATTGGTTATATTTCTCTAGAGAATATAATTTCTAATACATATAAATAATGTTTGGTGTATATTTGGTTATATTGGTTATATTTTGTTATATTTCTCTAGAGGATACAGACTAATACTACTCCTAAGCCCTAAAGATCACTAATCTGTTTTCATCTCTATAATTTTACCATTTCATGATGTTATATAAATGGAATTATATACTATGTGACCTTTTGAGATTTATATATTTTTTTCAATTAGCATGATGTTCTTGAGATCCACCCAAGATGTTTCAATAGTGCATTCCTTTTTATTACCTAGTAGCATTCCATTAGTTATGGTTTTTATCAAAGTTTAATTCCTCTCCTTCTTCATAAAGTAAGTAAGTAGAATCTTCTTTTCGACTAAAACAAACTGTTTGGAATTATCACATTATACAAACAAATACATACATGTATACACACACAGGCACACCTACATATACAAGGTTCATGAACACATTAAAAACACACACACATAAATACATAGGCATGTACATTATTTGGGGGTCTGCTTTTATTTTTTTCCTCTAAAAAAAGTTTATATTTTAACTTCTGCTAAATCCACCCCTCCCTTTGCATTAAAATCATGTTGATGCTGTAAATGTCCTCCTAGCTTATAAGGATGTTGTAAATGTCCTCCTAGCTTATAAAGATGCTGTAAATGTCCTCCTAGCTTAAGATAATTCTATACTCCTTCAGGATCTACCCTCAAAATTTCCTACCGGTCATCTGACCAATAATCAACTGGAGATATGTTGGACCTGCTAAGGAAGAAAAGGGATTATTACCTGGAGGAACTCCAGTATGTGGCTAATAAGAGGTAGAGAGTGTTTATGGGACTATATTCTATGGTGTTTTAGATAGGTATGCTACACTACACAAAGTTTAATAGAGAATAGCTTACCAATCGGAACATTCTCCTTTGATAAAGGATTTAACATCCTAGCAAATACCCTCACTACAGTACTAACATGTACCTAGGATGGCTCTTGAAAACATGAGAAAAATGGTGGTGTATATTAATTGAAGTAGAAATGTCAGAACTATAATGGCTTTGAAGGACAGCCTCGAAAAATCAGAGAAGTGGGCTAAGTAACTCTCTTGTTGATTGTGTCTCAAGTAGGATCCAGAGGACATTCTGCTTACCAAAACAATGAAGAACCAGAGTGAGAGGACAAACGAATTGTTGAGAAGCTCAGAAGTGGCTGTTCTCTACAGGACTGACAATAGAAAATTCTATTACAAAACTGGGCTCCCTGATAATGATGGGGATAATAGGTTTTCAAAATGATAGAAAATAAGAAATGGCATTTATCAGCAGAAACAAGTGAAGGCAGAAATCGAAATAAGAATGGAGTGGCAATCATGAGGTTTCTATCCACACACAGCTATGGAGAAGTCTAACAAAACACAGTGCTTCTTGAAACAAGAGAGATGGACAGCCAACAAAAGAAGAAGAAGATATGAAGATTGGATAATGTGGTAGACTGAACAATATCAAAGAAAAAGGGAAGGTAGAGAGATTTTTATTCTAGAAGATAGAAGATAATGTGACATCAATAGAGAGAAAAATTTGAAGATGGTATGCTAAGGGATGTGAAGATGGGGAAAGGGCTCATGAGTCTAGGACTGCAAAGAATATAGCTCTAAAAGACAGAAAAGAGAAGGAAAGAGATTCTTTCCTAAAGACTCCAATGGGAGTGGGCCAGGCAAACACCTTGGTTTGGGCTTAAACTGATTTCATACTTCTGGACTGTAAGAGAATAAATTATTTTAAGGCACAAAATTTGGGGTAATTTGTTAGAATAGTCATAGAGATCTAACACTCATTATTAGAAGAATGAAGATAGTCATCAAAATAAAATGATACAATCCCTACCTACTTCATAGACTTAAACCAGTTTTCAATCCAGAACCCACAGGCTAACAGAAAACTTAAGTCTCTGTCAGGAAGGAATTTGTACAGAAGACTAATTTGTTCTATAGCAATTCATCAAGACAAGTTGCTGAAACTGTACACACCCCAAGAGAGTAAATGAAAAACAATAACACATACTAAGGAGAGGGAGGGAAGGTAGAAATTAATGTCACCCTAGTTTGGTGGTTTATAATTGGGTGGGTTATGCCACGGATTCTTAATGTTGGGTATTGCTCCTGATCAGATCCCAAATTAATTCACCAATTTGAAGGTACTGAAAGTGCATGTAAATTGGTGGTTGACGGCGGACTACTGCAAGTAATCAAGTAGTAGCCTTTATTGCAACTGCTGTGTCACATATGGCAGGGTGGAATAACATGGTTTCTGGCATCTAGTAAGCGGGCAGCAATCATATGAACGCATACATCTTATTTACTACCAGGAAAAAGGACCAGAAATAGTTCCTATTAAGGTGAAATGGACAAGAGGATGCATTTAACACATGTTCCAGGGCTATGTTAATTCTACTTTTTGCTGTAATTTTATCCCAAAGTACTTGAACTATTTAAGCAGCACACAGAACATGGGATGTCTGGGTGGCTCAGTTGTTAAACATTCGATTTTTGATATCAGCTCAGGTCATGATCTCAGGGTTGTGAAATCGAGCCCTACCTTGGGCTCCACACTGGGTGTGGAGCCTGCTTGAGATTCTCTCTCTCCCTCTACATCTGCCCCTCCCCCTACTCTCCTTCTCTAAATAAACAAATAATTAAATACACAGTACACAGAACATTGCAGTAGGTCACTGTGTTGATAGATGTTAATCAAGCCGGAGAGGTCAGAAGTGGAAAAATGTCCGAGAACTCTGTAAAAAAACATTTGCTTTCTTTTTCTTTTTTCCTAGTTTCCAAATTTTCTATTTTTTAAAAATTTAAATTCAATTAATTAACATATAATGTATTATTGGTTTCAGAGGTAGAGGTCAGTGATTCATCAGTTTTAGGTAAGACCCAGTGCTCATTACATCACGTGCCCTCTTTAATGTTCATCACCTAGTTACTCCATTCTCCACCCCCTCCTTTCCAGCAACCCTCAGTTTGTTTCCTATGATTAAGAGTCTCTTATGGTTTGTCTTCCTCTCTGATTTTGTCTTGTTTTATTTTTTTTCTCTCTTCCCCTACAATCCTCTGTTTTGTTTCTTAAATTCCACATCAGTGAGGTCATATGATAATTGTCTTTCTCTAAAAAAATTTGCTTTCAACTGTAAGTGTGGTGGACAGGTCTTTAACATGGTCCCACTATCTCCACTCCTGGTATTTACACTTCAGTGTAATCACCTCCTTCGTAGTGTGAGCAGGCAGGGCCTGTGACTTGCTCCTAACCAATAGATTAAAGCAAAAGTGACAGGATAAACATGATTATATGTGCAAGATTATATTAAATAAGAATGTAGTTTTGTCTTGCTGGAGACTGTTTCTCTCCTTTGCTGGCTTTAAAGAAAGAAGTTGTCAAGTTATGAGCTGCATATGGAGAGGTCCATATGCGGGAAGGAGGGGCAGTCTCTGGCCAATAGCCAGAGAGAAAACAGGGCTCTTGGTATAACAACATTTCTTTTTTTTTTTTTTTAAAGATTTTATTTATTTATATTGAGACAAAGAGAGAGAGAGGGAGAGAGAAAGCATGAACGGGGAAGGGGCAGCAGGAGAGTGAGAAGCAGACTCCTTGCTGAGCAGAGAGCCCAATTTGAAGCTTGATTCCAGGACCCTGAGATCATGATCTGAGCCAAAGGCAGATACTTAACCAACTGAGCCACCCAGGTGCCCCACTGGTATAATAACTTTAGAAAAACTGAATGTTTCCAACAACCACTGAGTTTGAAGATCACCAGCCTTAGATGGGACTACATTACCAGGCCACCATGAATTACAGCCTTGTAGATTACCCAACTATGCTGGGCCCAGACTTTTGACCCCCAGAAATTGTGAGATAATAAATGTATGATGTTGACATTGCTAAGTCTGTGGTAATATCATCACAAAACAATAGAAAATTAATATAGTAGAAGACAGCCCTCCAAAGATTTAGGAGCTTACATATCGATGATGTTTTTAAGGATCTAATAATCTTGGAAAGGTAAAGGGATTGACAAACTTTTTCAGAAACAATCAGAGAGTAAATACTTCAGAGTAAGTTCTCTGTGGTAGCTATTCAACTTTGTCATTGTAATTTGAAAGCATACATAGAAAATACACACATAAGCATGATGCCCCATCTAAAATGAAGAACAAATGTATGCATTTCTCATTTCCAACTGGAATCTAACACATTACTTTATATAACTCTTCAGGTTCTGGAGGCATCGTCTTCCACACACGTGAATAATGTTCAAACTTGTTAACTGAGTCACAAGTCAAACTTAGACTCCCAACTTTTGTGACTGCCAGAGTAGAAAAATGCGGTCCAGCCTGCTGTATGGTTGGAAAAGATATTACATGAAGTTTATGGTAAGGCCTTAAATTAAAATGTAGTCCCTTAGAACTCTGGAGCAAGGCCACAGCCTCTGGAGAAGGAAATCACACAACATTTGGAAATCCCTTCCTAGAATGTGGGCCCCAGTTCAGAAGGATCACCTGACAATGGATTATTAAATGATTATGCAACCAGAAAATTCCATATGAGCTAGGGCCTGTTAGACACACTAGGGCATAGGTTGAATGGGTAAGATGCAATTCAGTACGATAGAGGTGTTACATCTGGGATGCATCCTACACATCACCATTACTGCTTCACCAGCACTTCTACCACAGCTCATTATCTATGGCTTCACAGGGGCTTCTTTATGACCACAGGACATTAAAAAAAAAAAAAATCAAGCTTCGATCAAAGATAGGTTAGCTCAGTATTTATATGTGATCCAGAAACAGATCCTGTGGTATTACAAAATCACAGGAGGCAATAAAGAGAAAGCCCCCCAGTGTGCTGTTATGAGCAGTGTATCTGGTTCTCCAATAGTAGGAAAAGAGAACTGGCACGTGTAAGTGTATACACAGCCTTAAGAGCAAGGAATTTTCAATTAGCCTGGCTAGCTGGCCATGAGACTTAAAGGAGAAATAAAAAGTTGGAAAGATAAAAGAAATTAAAGTTTCAGAGGAGGCATGCAGATGGGCTTATATGGTCACAAAGGGTGAGGCTCTTTTTAACTCATGTCAACAACAACCACAAAGGATTAACCATAGAAGAACCACTAAACATTGAACAGTAAATGTGACTCTATTACTTCATATCACCCAACCTCTGTCATCAGCCATCCTGGTGGTGGCAGAATGGGTACATGAATGATCTGATCATTGTGTCAAGGATGAAGGCTACATAGAGTGCAACAGCATGTGTGTCCACTCTCCAAGACCGACATCGTTGCTGCCATTGTTCAGTAATCAACCAGATGCCCACAATGCCCAACCATTAGTCCCTAACATGTTCATCCTTCAAGGAGACCAACCATCTACTTATTGGTAATTTGTTGCATTGAACCCTTTCAATCCTAGTGATGGCAGTGAATTATGCTTATCAGGATCAACACATTTTCTAAAAATGCATTTGCCTTTTCTACCTGTGGGGCCTTGGTCAATAACAATATTTGAGGAATTACAGATAGTTTGGTCAACATCACAGAATTCCACATAACATTGTCTAAGACTAAGGAATCCATTCAACAGTAAAGGGAGGATGGGATGGTTGACTAGGTAAATAATCATGGAATGCTTCTATCACAACCACACCATACAGTCGCCACTTGTCTATTAGAACATTTGATTGATCTCATGTAAATGTAACCGAGATGCCAGCTTACAAACAATAACATATGAGGAGTGGGCATCTTCCAGGACAAACTATATGCTCTTAATCATGAACCAGAACTCTGGAATATCAAACATGCAATTTCCATACAATTTTTCTGTGGTGTTTTATTTTGTTTTGTTTTGTTTTAACAGTTGCATTTGCAAGAAATATTAACAAATGGCTCTTCATATCAAAATATAGTATGAAATACCATTCCTTTGTCTGGTGAAACTCAAGTGGAGGGAAGAAAAATCAAATTTCAAAATCATCTTAAAGGTATACTTTAAATGATTATTTTAAATCCTTTTAATCAGAGTTGTCAAATAAATGCATTATATGTTTTCATATCTTAGCATCATCTTTTTAATGTTTTTCTTGGTAAAAATAACAAGAGAAAGAAAATGAGTTTCTTTTATACTGAAATGAAAACTTCAAAGTTGTTATTGATCTTTTCACATCACATCAAAATTACATTGATTGTGGAAGAGACAAACTATTGCCAATCAAGAGCAAGTTCAGAGTAATTTTAGAAGATGTGAGTTGGTCTAAGTCAGTAAGTGGGGAGAGTCAGGTTTTCCGAAGAGGGCTCTCATATGATATCTCTTTTAAAATGGCAATTCTAGAAGACATTGTGCTCATAAATACGTCCTAGCCGAAGGAGCATCCTTTGGAGTGTCAGTGAGAGGGATGGAAGCCCCCTTGACACCTGCTGTTGGTAAGAGAACAGTGTAGCCTTTCACAGATTTACTCCTTCAGTCTCCTCCAAGGACTCCAGAATTTCCAGTTTATCAGATATGCCAGACATATTCTCACTTTTAGTGAGACGATTCTAAGCATAACACTCTAAGAAGCTCCTAATTTTGCATGTACCAAATGTTTTTTGCTCTGTAAGATATGACTACTGAAATTTCCAGATCTGAAAGTTTTACATATCCCTGTGAGGTCAAGAAATGATAGCACATCAAAGACTTTTTATTTAAAATAAAAAGAACTAAAACAACAAAATACCTATCATTATCTCATAAAATATGGTGAATTTACTTCAGTTAGTACCAACATGGCATGTCAAAAGACCTATTATCAGTGCTAGTATTATATATAGATTATATACTATAGAGTATATGCTTTGTATACTGTACATTACTGTATATAGACAGCAATATAATGCACACAACTATGTGTGTATTTATGTGAATGTATATATACTTTTTGCTTCAAGCATTCCTTTATTCATTTTCATTCATTCAACAAATATTTATTGAACTACTAACACTGGCCAGGCATTGGTGGTATCATATTACCATGAAAGCTATGGTCCCTGCCCTCCTAACACTTCTTCTTTTTTTTTTTTTAATTTTCAATTTATTTATATGAGAGAGAGAGTGTGTGTGAGAGAGCACACTAGCAGGGGGAGGGGCAAAGGGAGAAGGAGAAGGACAAACAGATTCCCTGCTGAATGCAGAGCCCCACATGGGTCTCCATTCTAGGACCCTCCATTCAGGTCATGATATCATGACCTGAGCTGAAGCCAGATACTTAACTGACTGAGCCACCCAGGCATCCTGCCCTCATAATACTTCCTACAGTTTGTAAGAATGATAAAACCCAACATTAATAGAAATGCTATAACATGCACTGGGTTAACTATTTACTTGTATTATCTGATACTTGAAAAACAATTTTTTAAAGATTTTATTTATTTGTTTGAGAGGGAGAGAGAGAGAGAATGTGCATGCAGAAGCAGGGGGAGGGGCAGAGGGAGAGAGAGAGGGAGAAGCAGTTTCCCCGATGAGCAGGGAGCCCAGCGGCAGGCAGCTCCATCCCAGGACCCTGAGATCATGACCCGAGCCAAAGCAGACATTTAACCAACTGAGCCCACCCAGGTGCCCCTTTGATATACTTCTTATAAAAGTTTATTGGTAAATATTACAACTGAAGCCAGTTCTAAGTCAGGTAAGTATTAGGGAAGAGAAGGTTATTTTATGTAAGGTGGTCAGAGAACTCGTCTGTGAGACAGCAGCATTTGGGCAGAACCTTGAATGATCTGAAGATAAAGTCTGTGCATAGGTTTCAAGGGGGGAGGGAAATCAAATAGATAAACCCTGAAATGAAAACAAATTTCCTATGTTTGAGGGCCATCAAGAAAATACCAATGAATGAGTGAGAAAGAGAGTGTTAGGAAATGAAGAGGCAAGCATAAACCCAGTTCAGAGTATGTGGGGTCTTGTTGACTATCGTGGACAGGTGTAGATTTGACTAACAGTGAAACTGCAACCATTACTGACCAATGGAATTACTACTACATTCAGCAATAGCTTCATTTAAATCAGGGTAGAATGAGACCATACAGCTGAAACAGCTGTTGATCATAAAAGCTTAGTAAGAAATAGGAAAAAAAGAGATATGATCAAAATTACACTTCCTGGATTTGTTGCAAATGTTTTAGATGCTTATTAATAGTAACAATAAAGATAATAATAATAACAACAACCACAAAAGTTGGGATAGAAATCATAAAACCAATTTCTACTTTTAAAAATGTCAAATTATGTTCCTCTGGTTGTATCACACATAAATGTGAAAAAGAAATATTCTATAACATTAAAACAGTTACGATACAAGAAGTATAAAAGTTTAAAAACAAAACAAAATGTTGAAGCAGCAGCTGAAGACTAGTCATGGGACAAGGGAGTTAGAGAAAATCTTTAGGGTCCTATGCATTTGAACTATCAGCTATTCTGGTTGGAATGGGATAGGAAATCTGATATTGTACACAGTTCAAGGCAAATGCTTTCTAAAAGTTTGGTCCGGGACAGCAAAGCAGAGAGTAAGATTTCCCAAGTGCAGAAAGCTGGAGGTGGGGTCAGAAAGCCTAGAAAACTTACCAACCACTCACAAAGCTAGTGGTTTTGTTGAGAAACAGACTCTCAGCTACATCCTATTCTTGCTTGTCGTGTACGTCCTCTCCTCACACTTTTTATAGGATTTCTTAACACATTAGCCTGTATTTTCTAACAAATAACTTTGTCAATTAAAAAAAAAAAATACCACCTTGGTTCAAAGTTTCTATCATTCTAATTTTCAATGTCAAAATAGCAGAGAAAAAGAAAAGACTGAGGTGGGTGTCATGTGAAGCTAACTCTATTATACTTGTCCCATGATTCAAGAGATATTTTAATATGGCTGGCAACATCTTCCCCTTTTATTAACTTAGACAAAAATTTTGAGTGTTTTTAACTGGTTTTAAAGATACAGCTCAATCATAACCCAGTCCTGGATCTCCATGGCTCCCATAGTCTTCCACTTGATGCCCTCTGATATGGGAAGGAAGGTGACCTAGCATGTGTAGGACATGAACATCTCAAGCACCTGTAACTTGGCTTCATTAAAGACTTAGGTAAAGTGGTTGGCCAGGAAAGCCAAGGTCAATCTTACCAAGAACAAGAAACCTAAATATTCCATGACACAACAGAAAACAGTGATAGAGCCCTTCTTGCATTCGATGTTAAGGAGGCTTTTCTTATGCTCCTTTTCTTACTTTAACCATTCTGGAATTTATGTTTATATACTCTATGAAATATAAATGCATTTTTTTAATGAATAGCCAATTGTCAAAAAATATTGAATGGCCCACATGTTACCGTGATTAGAAATGAAAATTTTAGGGGCGCCTGGGTGGTACAGTTGCTAAGCATCTGCCTTCAGCTCAGGGCATGATCCCGGCGTTCTGGGATCGAGCCCCACATCAGGCTTCTCCACTAGGAGCCTGCTTCTTCCTCTCCCACTCCCCCTGCTTTTATTCCCTCTCTCGCTGGCTGTCTCTCTCTGTCAAATAAATAAATAAAATCTTAAAAAAAAAACAAAAATTTTATTATTTTTATACTGTATACAAACAACGGATTCTAAACTACTATTTTGCGCCAGTGGTTAATTTACACAATACCATTCTTGTTTAGTTACTGTTTTGTACCAGTATAACATTTGTTTAGTTACCATAGTTTTATAGCATGTTTTCATAGCTGATCAAGCACATTCCCATTAATTATTTTCTTTTTCAAAGTAGTTCTTATTTTTCTTGCCTATTTTTTCCTCCTATGAATATTAGCATCTTAACAAGTTCTATTAAATTTCGGTTGAGGTTTTGGGTATGATTTCATTGAACACAGAGATGAATAGGGAGAAGACCGATGTGCTTACAATTTAACGTATTTCTAGTTATGGACATGTCATATCTCTTACATTAGTCAGAATTCTCCAGAGAAACAGAACCAATAGGATACATAAAGATAAATAAGATGAGATTTATTTTAGGAATTGGCTCATATGGTATGGAGACTGAGAAGTCCCACAGCATGTTATCTGCAAGCTGGCAAAACAGGAAAGCTGATGGTATGATTCAATTCAAGGCCAAAGGCCTGAGAACCAAGAGACCAGGAGCTCCGATGTCTGAGGGCAAGAAAAGATGAACGTCCCAGTTAAAAGGAAAGAACAAGAGAATTTGTCCTTTCTTTGCCTTTTTGCTCCATCTGGGCCCTCAACGGATCAGCTGATGCCCGTGACATTGGAGAGTGCCAATCTTCTTTGCTCAGTATACTAAATGCAATGCTGATCCCTTCCAGAAACACCCTCACAGACACACCCAAAAATAATGTTTTACCAGCTGTCTGGGCATTCCTTAGCCCAGTCGGGTTGACACACAAAATTAACCATCACATCTCTCCCTCCCAAAAGTTATTTTTGCTTTTCACTACATTTTCCCAATCTCTTTATATACAACTTAAACATTTCATGTTAAACGTATTCTTAGAAACTCCATAGATTTTTCTATGAATAAGATCTTCCTTCTATGAAAATGTAGAGTTAGCTATGACTTTGTTTGCTATGACTTATTGGAATGCTATAATGCCTTTGCATCTGACTTCTTGGCTAAACTAATTTAGAAATTTTAATAATTGTGTCACTTTATTGTTTTTGTAGATATTCCATGAAAATAGCAAGTATTTAACAAAATAGCCTGAATAAGCAAATAGGAATTTCAACGAGAAGCAAAATAGAACTGCAATTACCAAGTCATTCTTTTGGGAACTTTTATTAACTAGATGAATTTTTATAAACTTCTAATTACCAAGGCACTTTGTCCTAATGTCACGATTTACAAAGACATGATATGGGGGAAAGCATTTGTTTACTACATGTCACTTAAGGTCACAGAGTCATACATGTACACAGATCTCATTCATTCTTCTCCACATCACTTAGTTATGCCAGATATTACTTTTGTATCAATTAATTGCTGTTATATGAAAAATACTGCAAGGTATTTAAATCTGTTTGCTGTGTGAGTGCATATATGTCCACATGCTAATGCACTATAACTTGACATTTTTTATTTCTACTTTGATTAAACAACACAGAACAAAATAGCAATTTGAGAAAAAGCAGAGACACAAACTCACCTGCAAAGCCTTTTCTGCTGTGTCGTATCTATTAGCGGATGACCTCGGTGAAAATCATTATCACTCCTGAGAGGAGATAAATATGTTAATCAGACAATAGTAAGGTAAATGCATGAAGCATTTGTGGTGCCCCTGAAATATAAAATGTAGCAACTCCATATTTTGCAGCTCAATTAGATGCTTTGTTGTTGTCGCTGGTTTTTGTTCTTGTTTTTTTCTAAGTGACTTGGATTGAATTTTGTGGAGAAAGTATGCTGACTTATTGGATTTTCCCCCATTTCTTACTGATAACTATTTCAGTTCCCTAGATTACTTTAAGGACTAATTTCAATCTTTTAGAGGTTTGCTGTGTTTGTTGTTATTAGACACTCATTTAATTATTAGTTACCTATAAGTTGCAAATATTTATAAGGGGTGGATAGCCATCTTTCTAAGCTATCCTCTTGTAGCCAGGATAGAGGGATACATAATATCATAGGACTCGGTTTGCAAAAAAAATAATAAACCTATTTGGCCTTTTAATTTTTTAATTTTTTAAAAGATTTATTTGAGAAAGACAGCATAGAAGAGGGCAGGAGTAGAGAGAGAAGGAGAGAGAGTCTCAAACAGGCTCCACACTGAGCCCCACGTGGAGCTCGATCTCACAATCCTGAGATCATGACCTAAGCTGAAATCAAGAGTCAATTGCTCAACTGACTGCGCCACCCAGGCACCCCTATTTGGCCTTTCAAAAAACCCTTCCCCTCAATGAGATTTCTTCTGACCTAAAAGCTATAAAATTATACCCAAAATTATATTTGTTACAAATTAGCTTTTATATAATGACTGTCAAGTACTTTTCCAGGAAAAAAAGAATCAACGATATGCTATTTAGCAAAGTCAAAAAATGACTTTTATCATTTGTCTCTGCAGCAGTGAGGAATGACATTGGTTGGAAGTTGTTCTTCACAAAACTTCCTTTATTATTACCCACCACCTTGCATTTTCAGCATCCTCTGGGAGATTATGAGAAATGCTGAATTTCAAACCCTGACACCACCCAAGATCTACTGAATCAGAAACTCTGAAGATGCAACCAGAAATACATGTTTTAACTGTCCCTACAAGGGAATCTGAGAAATTCTAAACTTTGAGAACCATTGGACTAAGTGATTATCTACTTCTTAGAGGAACTTACATTCCAGAGGGGAAGATACAAGCAAATGGAAACCTAACCAAGAATGGAAGTCCAAGCATTATTTCTGAAATAAGGTAGTGTAGAAGAAAGAAAAGGAAATCTTCCTTTGTAGGTAAAATTTATTGACTTATTAATTCCAGTGAATAAAATAAAAATGACCATTTATTCTGGCCCTTCCCAATGCCCAGCATTCATTAATTACCTAAGTAATTTGCAATTTACAGATATGAGGTCTCAAAAGAATTAAGAAATGTATTAATTGCCAAGGTCATACATGTAGACATCCAGGTCAATGTTCAAAACCCATTTACCCCTACCCCCATCCCGCTCTCCCCAAACTACATTCCTTCTGCCAAATTTCAGTGCCTCCTATTCAGGAAAAGCTTATTATTATCTACAGAGGCAACTTACAAGAGCTATTAGAATAAGTGAGACACTTGTTTGCATATGATTCTTAGTGTATAAGTTAAATTAGATGTCATGTTTAGGCTGTTTCTCTTTTTCAAAGCTTCTGATTTTCTTCTGACCATCATAAAATATCTAATGTCCAGATTTCACCGTATAGTAACTGCTTATCACTATCTCAACCTAGACCTTTCAGAAACGTCATAAACTGTTTTTCAGAAACTGAAGAATTCCCTCTTCACATAAACGATGTGTCAACCCATATAAATACTTGTTCAATTAAGATTGTTCAAAAACAGGCAGGCATGTCCCTAGGGTAGGACAATTTCTTGAGTATCCTGGGCCGAGTATTGAGAGGATAAGGGATTCTAAACCTCACTGTTCTCTTAATATCATTACAATTCAATTAGTTTTTTTTTCTTTAATGATATTCCAAAGGGCCCATGAAACTCAAACACAGGACAGCTTTTTTATTCTTTTTTTTTTTTTTTTTTTTTTTTTTTTTTTTAGATTCTAAATTGATCCAATTGGTCTGGACTTCATACTTCCTATACTAATATCCTTTTTCATTATTTCTAGTTTCTCACCTTGTTTCCTTTTACATGAGTTATTAGGAAAAGGATTTTGTCTTTATAATTTTATCCTTATCTTGACCCATGTTAGGTGGAATAGCTTTTTGTTGAGTGAATATTACATAAAATATTTTAACTCCTAATATATGATTATAATAAAAATTGAACCTTAAGGATTCCACTATTACACTGTCAATATTCCTTTTCTCTTTAAGGCTGAATGGATATGAAACACTAGTATTTATTGTGTTCACATCATTTAATCACTCATTTTTTCCTGACATCAATATGATGTAGCCACTATTTCCATTCTACAAATGAGGACACTGAGACACAAATAGTTTTGCAAGCTGCTCAATGTCATCTGGATACAAAACAGTGGAGCTAGGATTTAAATTCAGCACACTAGCTCCAGAATCCATGAAGATCTAGTTCACATGGTCAACCTTAGTATTTTGACAATCCAGAATCATTTTGTTGTAAATGTATTCAAAACTGCAAACCTGTTCTTTGGTTTTATTTACTTCTTTCCTTCTTTATTTAAAATTTTCTATTTTTTAGTGTTTGTGGAAGTGTGTGAATGATTATAATTTTTGACTGATAAAATATTTTATAGTTGGGGCGCCTGGGTGGCACAGCAGTTGAGCGTCTGCCTTCGGCTCAGGGCGTGATCCCGGCGTTGTGGGATCGAGCCCCACATCAGGCTCCTCTGCTATGAGCCTGCTTCTTCCTCTCCCACTCCCCCTGCTTGTGTTCCCTCTCTCACTGAATGTCTCTATCTCTGTCAAATAAATAAATAAAATCTAAAAAAAAAAAAATTATAGTTAAGTAATTACCACATGTCTTTAAAAATTAATGCAAGTTTTCATAATCATAAATCTTATCTTCCAATTTGACATATAACATATATTTTAAAAATTAAGTATAAACTATTATAAAAAATGATGGAACTGGAATATAGCCTTGAGATCCCAATGCCACAGTGATCTGTAATCTCCTGTAAACTACATTAAAAAGAACAGCTAAATCCATTTACAAAATACCTAACATAGTAGTTCCATTGCAGACACCATCACAAGCAATTCAGTGCAATGAGAAAAAGCCCATCAATCAATCAGCCAGACATTTAATCAAAACACACAATGAAATATCTATCAAAACAAGGATCTGAAAGCAATTGAACTTTGATTACTTGAACACCAAATGTGCATGAGATTTGAACACCGAGTTGACTCTGTCAAAAAAAGATGCAGCTACCTTTTTTTCCCACTACCTCTATTGCCCCGTTACTCAGGATAGTGTTTATATCAACCAATCAATTTTCTAAAAAGCAATTATCTCTTCCCAAAAGTTTACAAATACTCGGGTAAGGGAGAAAACAGCATAATGATTTTTAAAAAGAAACCTGTAGAAACTTATTATAGTTAGAAGAAATCATTCCAAATTAACAAATGTTAATTACACAGCCAATCAAAAGCATGAAGAAATAAAATTATAAGGGAAGAATTGTTTTCTGACATGCTTACTTAACCCAAATTCAGGAAACAAAGTACGTACTTACTTTTCTAAAAGTCTCACAAATTTTGCTCTAAACTAGAGGAGCTGCAGAAACACCAACAATGTTGACTTTTTTTTTTTTCCAGGCTTCCTAAATAGTAATAAAGGTGTTTTTTTGTTGTTCTTCTTTGTGTGTTTGTTTCAGTTAAGAACTGCTCTGTGATCAGTTGTCAATAATGTCCACACTCATATTTAAATATCTGACTAAATATCACTTGCTATCTAAACTTCCTGGGGAATCACTTAATCAGGAACAATCTGTATGACCTAAAATCAACTGAATAATTATTCTCCATTGGGGAGTGGCTAAAAAATTAAAGGTGGGTTTGGATTTAAGTTTTAAAATGTAATATGGAGCATAAACTGGCTTTCATTGATGAACAATTCTGTCACATCTTTTGAAACAGATATGAATAACATTTTCTAGATTAATTTTATTATATTGTAATAGGGCACAATATTATCTTGCAAATAATTGTTTTGCAAATCGAGCTACAGAATTAAAGAATAAAATGTAAATGAACTTCAGTTACACGTTTTTGAAGGAATGTAAGGGCCAACTATATTTCTGAATCTGGATTACTAGTTTAAGCCCTGTCCTCCACCACCACATTTTTTTAAGGTTCCAACCACAGCACATCATCAAAAAATTACTATCACCCTTTTCTTGCAGTGGGGTTTTATGGAAAGCACCAGCGTCATCTAAACTGGATGCAGATGAACAAAGAATGTTGAAAGCTTCTGTGCTTATGTGAGTACCTTCTGCCTTCAGATAGAAACAATTTCTTTAGCCTAATGTCATTTCTTTTGGGGTTTGGAGAGATACTCATACTCAGGAGATTGAGGACTTCGTCAGGATGCTTATCCTCCGTATCTCATTCCCCGTAGAGTTTCCAGGATATTTTTGAACACAAGAATGTTAGCATAACGTTGATGACTAGGTTCTTTCACTGTTAGGTGGTCAGCCAAAAACAATGGCTCTGTTAGAATGATCCAGTGCATCCTGAAATGTTAAGGAGCTCATTCTAAGGTTTGTCCTTCCCCCACATATTTTTAAGTTGATAACACTCTTCTTATCTACCTCAGACCACAGCAATAGTTTTAAAAGTTGATATGCTACTTCCTACTAAATCTGCCAAAAGACTGTTTCTTTATTAGTGCCCTGAAAGCATACTAGTGAAGAGATAGCCCAAGAGAGAACACTTGGATTTAGTTAAGGAACGACCAAAGACCAGCACTACAGAAGAATCCAGTCATTCCTATCCACAAAAGTCCTACTGTAGCTTTTGTCTTGAATCTTATACAAAAGCCCAGTATCCACATTTTGGCCCTGTACCCATTGATTTTAGATTTTTGAGATGGCACATTCTCTGCATTTATTCTGAAAACCTCATCCGCTGTCCAAATCTGGATTTTTGCATCTTGACATACAAGAAAATGGCCCATCTGGTTCTTTACTTCGACCTCTTGTGAGGCATTACCTCTTGGTTATTCCTTTGTACCTAGCTCCCCAGCAAGCAATTCTTGAATTCTTCTGGTTCTAAAATAAAGAGGCAGGCTCCTCAGAGCTAGCACATGCTTAGATGTTACAATTACTTATTTAGCAGAGAGTCTCTTCTCTTGAAATTCCTGGAGTTGAGATCACCTCTTCACTGCCTTTGAACTTCTAAAATAGAGTGAAAGGTACGGAAAATGAATGAGCAAGGTTAATTCCTCAATATTCCCTGATGATTCCATTTTTAGTCCAAGACATGAGGTCCTAGGGCAAGTTAAGATCATAGTTTTTAATTTATAGATTTATTTTATAGAGATAACAAATGTATAAGTTTAAGAAAACAGAATTTTCTTCAAGTTTTTCCAAGGCACCTGGGGATGCACATACCCTTGAGGTGAATTTTTCATCTGTATTTTCACCATCTGATTTTCTTGGAGAAATAATTTTATGGATGAAGTTGTTTGCATTCCTCAGAGACTAAGAACCATCTGACTCCACAATGAGTGCAGGCAGCTAATTAAATGTGCTATAAAGGCCCCCGCAGACCTAAGTAAGGAAGAATATGCATTGGGTCCTGGGCTCTACCTGAGGTTCATACTCATATTTTCACTTTCTTTCCTATTTACAGAATGAAAAACACAAGAACTGCTATGTATAAGTTCTGTAAAATAAATAAGATCATCAAGGACCAAGCCAAATTTATTTTGTCTATAACCAAAAGAAACTAAAAAGCCTTTGCCTGGAGCCCCAGGCTCCTGAGGGAAGAAGTTGGGTTTCAGCTTTGGCATGGAGTTTTGCTGAAAGACTGGTTAGAAGCCTCGAGAGGAAGCCTGAGGGAAAGTAACTTCCTCCGTCACATCCAGTGCCTCAAAGAGAAGAGGCGCCTATAATCAAGCAAGGCTGCACTTGGCTACTCCCCGTCAGCCTGGGGCAGACACTCCATCTCAAGCCTCCTCAGACTCATCAAGTCATTCTGTGCCTTCACAGTGGCACTAGTGGTGTTACACAGGGTTCTGTAGATCCCTCCCTCTCAGGAGTGAGCCCCTCTCTCACTAATTCTCCACTCTGTCACTTATGAGCTGCCTGGCTTTAGGCAAGTTTCCGACCCTCTCTTGCTTCAGAAGCTTTGCCTAATGGCAAAATAGGAATAATAGCAATGACTTCACAGATGATTTAATTTACGTAAAGGATTTCAAAAGAGACCATCATAAGAATGATTTCAATAAATATTAGGTATTCTTGGTTTTAGTGTTTTACTCTGTAAAACATCTTATCACATCAGTGACTGGATTATCACAAAACTGTAGAAAACATAATGTCTCAAATACTGAACCCATTGACCAAATTAAGAAATTTATTCTCAGAGAATTTGTTACTGTAATTTGCAAACTACCTGGTAGTGAGCACAACTACCAAGTGGTAGAAACAGGCAAGGATCTAAGCATCTTCACATTTGGTCCAATCCTCTTTCTAAACTATTATGCTAACCCAGTTTGTGGAAGTTTTCCATAGTTGCACAGGAAGGCCAATCTGAGTTCTTCAAAATTTCACAGTTTTGATTCCTAGTTTTAAGGCTATCAGCCAGAGGGAAGGTGAAGGTTTGCTAATCCCTTACTGTGAATTAACAGTAAGTAGTACTAGCAGTACTAGTAATTATAGTGATAGTAACAGGAATAGCTATCATTTACTGAGTTCCAAGTACTGTGTCCTTTACAATTAGTTTCACAGTTGATGCTCAAAACTTTTGAAGTGAACACTATTATTCTTATCAAGAAAGGAAGTGAAATTTCGTTAAGTTACTCACCCAAAATCAGATCTGGAGAATGGAGGTATCTGAAATCTGATAAGGTTTTTTTTCTTTTTAATTTTTTTATTATTATGTTCAATTATCCACCATATAGTACATCATTAGCTTTTGATGTAGTGTTCAAAGATTCATTAGTTGTGTATGACACCCAGTGCTCATCACCACATATGCCCTCCTTAACACCCATCACTCGGTTACCCCATCCCCTCACCCCCTCCCTTCTGTAACCCTCAGTTTGGTTCCCAGAGTCCAGAGTCTCTCATGGTTTGTCTCCCTCTCTGATTTCTTTCCATTTGTCAAAGGCATCTTTCACACATGTGGAAATATAAATCCCTTGGCAATGAAAAACAATGTCCAAATTCAGGGATTTATTTGACTACAACATTGTAAAATTCTTCTTAAAATCATAAGATTTAGATTTGAAAGAAACTTAATAAACCGAATGATTCTCGATCTTTTAATTGGTAAGATAAAAGGTTGAGCAACGTGTCCAGGGTCCCCCACCTAGTCAGTAGCAGAAGCAAAATCAAAATACATGTCGTGTCTCCTATATAAGTCTTCCTTCTTTATTTTGCTGCTGCTGCTGCTGCTTCTTCTTATCTCTTTCTTTCTCTGGAATGCATTGCTCTTTCTGTAGCAAGTAGTTTATTTATTTTCCGGATGCCCAGAAAACATTTCTCAAGGTAGAATTAAAGTCACACCAAACCCTAAGCAAATTCCCACTTCTGGATTGACTCTGTGGATTTCTCTTTGTCCCTAAAGCCTTCCTCTTCTCACTGACAACCATATACAACATATAATCCCCTTTAAGACTGTTCACTAAACACATCTTCATTTGTTAACCCTCAATCATGAAGCCCCAATTCAGTTCCAGAAAGACCTCAAGGTTTACTAAAATCCACAATGTGTGTGTGCAAACTAAATTTTAAAATAACTATTAGTTTTGGAAGATGAACCACTTGGATTTATAACCATTCAACTATATTTTACAGGTTAAACACTAAAGATAGAAAGCTAATATATATTCTTAACACTTCACACATGCAAATATAAGGAAGAAAAGGTCACTATACATAAACTCTAGAAATCACCCACAGAGAGAGCAGCAAAACAAAAGCAGTGAAATGGAGAAAATGTTATTTACTATATTTCTTTCAGGACGGTCAATGTTTGATGTAGAATGTAAGATCCTTCCTACATTAGGAATATGAACAGAAATTGTTCTGCACAGGAAAAGGGAACAAATAGTGTTTTCTTCTACAGAGAAAAAGAGAGGTGGTAAGAGGGAGGACACAGGAGTAAAGCCAGACGGATGGCAGAAGGCTTCATACCAAAGGTATTGAACATTTCCCTATGTATACCACCTTCTCCAGCAAATTCTGTAAACTCATAAAATTCTTGGGGATAATTGTTTCTGGAAATAAACAGTATAGATTCCTTACTGAAATGAACATGTGGCAAAACAGTGAAGTATGCAAACATGGAGGCAGGCTAGAACAAATATCACTGACTTCAAGAATTCACGGAGCAGGATCTAAACTGCTAAAGAGCCAGTGTCAAGATGTGGTCAGTTCTTTGAGAGACAGGTAGTGCTTCTCAGAGAAACAGAAGGTTGTCTTCAATAGCTGTCCTTAGCCCCCCGATCTTGGAAGCTAACTGGAAACTTAGTTCTAGACACCAATAAACACTTTTTACATAATCTTATGAAATGTCAAGATAACTAGAAGGCCTGGTGTGTCTACTAAAGTAAAATCCAATAGAACCAGTGAATGCTGCATTTTAATGTATGTAAATTTTTAAAGATTAATAAGAATGCAAATGACTTTTCCATTTATCATTTTTGTTAATTTATAGGAAAATTATATGCATTTTGCTCTGAATTGTAAAAGACAGAATCCTCATAGAAACACAAAATATTTTCACATTCTTAATGACTGACCATGAACACCAATTTCATCATTCTACCACATAGGAAATAGAAATTTCCTATGGTCTTTCTGTTAGTTGATAGTCTAGCTGACTCAGTTGATAGTCAGCTGACTCATGATTAAACAAGAGTGAATTTCCTGAAATTGAATATTATGAGACCTCTTAAGTATTATTTTATTATGAAGTTCTTCCATATAAAGACATTGATGATATTTTATTATGCCAAAGGAACTGCAGTTAATATATGAGTGTTTGCTCTTCACATCACTTTTAACTTAATTTACAAATATACAGAAAAATGAAGGGAAGACTTGTGGGAGAAAACACATACATTGCAAATGGAATTTGAGTTATTCTGCAGTGAAAACACAGATAAATAAGACCCATATTCACAGTAGAGGTTAAGAAAAACCGCAAAATAAAAGGTGGTTGAAGTGGGCAGTCATACTAGGTTCCCTTAGCTAAGGAAAGCTAAGAAGAATTTAAACATTTATCTGACTATCCCTGACATCACAGTATAGGAAAAAACAAGTCAGTGGGATGGTGTGCATTATCTATCAATAAGACATATAACAGCTCAGTGGAAGAAACATTTCGCTTAATGGTACTGTACCCTGAGTGGGATTAGTCACCAGAAACACTGCTCCGAGTAACCAATAATATCATCAATAGCAAGACTTGGTCTGCAAAACCCTGCAAATTTTTTGAATTTTATAAAAAAATTCAGGCCATATGACTTGATGAGGGAACAGAAGGCAAGCTGAAGACAAAGCAGAAGCTGACATACTGCACCCCCCCCCCACGCCCATGTATGCAACATTCCTTGGCAGGCAGGCACTACTGGCTGCCCTAAAACTAAGGAAAGGACCTGCAGCTCATTGATAAGGACACAGTGATAGTGTGGACAGCCTCAGCTTAACAGTGGCGGGGTCTCCAATATCCTGTGAGTCTTCTTTGACATATGAAAGGACCTGCAGCTCATTCGTAAGGACACAGTGATAGTGTGGACAGCCTTGGCTTGACGGTGGTGGGGCCTCCAGTGTCCTGCAAGTCTTTGACATATGAAAGTGCTTTCTCAGCCTCCCTTTTTCCTCACCTCCCCCAACCCCATGGTATATAATCAGCCACCTCTCACAACCCGGGGCAGCAGCTCTTTCTGCCCATGGGTCCTGTCCCCGTGCTTTAATAAACCACCAATTTTGCACCAAAGACGCCTCAAGAATTCTTTCTTGGTCATTGGCTCCGGACTCCACCCCACTGAACCTCACCTATATTCCACACCTCATCAACTTTTTCATAAATTCATTGAACTACTGAGACAAAGTGCTACAATCAAGAGGGAATGCCAGTTGTTTGGCACAGATGTCAAATGACAAGGATGGAGAATCATTCTCAGACCATTACTTTGAAACTGAATGCTGCTTCAGTTGGTGTTCTGAGAAAAGTGAATAATTCAGTTATGAGGACTGTGGATGCCAAGTACGAGGATAGGAACTACTCATGGAGGAGGTCCGTGGGAGTGCCTGAAGAGAAGGACTTTTCTCAGAAAACGGTTGTTGATGAACTTTGCTTGAGCTCTTTGCCCAAAGAAAAAGCTGCATTTTAGAACCTGGAAGAATTTCTTTGTCATGAAGAGTAATGAAGGGATCTCAATTAGCCACTGGCATGAAAGACTGTAACACTGAAGCAGATTTGTTTGTTTCCTTGATTTTATAAAAGGCTGGACACTTCATGGTCAAATCTAATGGTCTGGACTAATAGTTTGGACTTCTTGAGTATTTGTGTCATTAGCAATGGCTCTGCTAGGAAGTGACTGACACTAGTTTTTACTAGTTCCTGAGTACTGTGAGTAAATTGGACTTCTTCCGTCACCCTGTACTACCTTAATTTTGTGGAAATATGTCAACCCACTTGGAGAAAATTTGGTTATCTCTTACAGAGTTTCTGTTGGATAATGATTCCAATTGGCTAGAGCAACAGAGAATTTTCACTGAAAATAGCAGCGGAACCTGAATTCTGGTAGAAGGATCTTGAAAAGTTAAAAGAAGGAACCCATTGTTTAAGAAAACCATTTACATCTAAAAAGATTGTAAATTGTTCTTGCAACTACAGTGCTTGCTAGTCAGCAGGAAATGGATTCAATTTCTTTTTCTGTGATAAAGTGGCTCAGTGTTTTTATATATGCTGTGAATACAAAACTCAGACAGTGGTGTAAATAGTTCTTCAGAGAGGAGTCCTTTTCAAACAATGAAACACTACAGTGAAAGTAGTATTGGTAATAATGTTCCACTTTTACAGACTTCTGGGTAGAATATTTTTAATCAAGTACTATTTTTATGACTGCTTTTTGAGTATTCCTCAGCTTAAAGTATATCCTGATTGGTTTAGACAACACAGCACATTTTTAGTTATCCTCAGTTCTACAATCTTTGCTTGATATTGTGTTAATTTTTTACTTGTACCTTTTACTTAGAATAGCAAGTATTCTCTTGATATATCATTAAATTTGTAATACAGAAAGATAAAAAAATAAAATCTTCAAGATCAGACACTTAGCTTTATGATAAAATCCAACCCCAGTTGTAATGTGGAATAATAAAAATAGTAATAATAAAGCACTGTTAATCTAGAGAGGTTGCTCCTTAGTTACCTTGTTTTGAAAAGAAATTATGTCAATACAAAGCATATAATTATTCAGATTATTCAAAGATATTTTATTTTATTTAAATTAAACATGTATAACAATTAGCAAATTAAGTTGATCATTAAAATAATTCAAATTTATATTAAAGTTTCAACGACATGAGAAATACTCATTACTTAATGTTAAGTGAAAAAATGAAAGCACAAAATGACATTTTGACAATAGCTAACTCTGGGAATAGACAAGATTGCTCTTTTTTCTTTCTTTTTTTTCCTATTTTTTCCAATTCTTCTATGATGAGTTTATAGTGTACTATATTTAAAATGAGAACGTTGTGTTTGCTATATTAAAAACATAATCATAGGGGCACCTGGGTGGCTCAGTCAGTTAAGTGTCTGCCTTTGGCTCAGGTCATGATCCCAGGATCCTGGGATGGAACCCAGCATTGGGCTCCCTACTCAGTGGGGAACCTGCTTCTCCCTCTCCCTCTGCTCCTCCCCCAACTTGCTCTCTCTCTCTCTCTCTCTCACTCTCTCTCCGTCTCTATCCCAAATAAATAAAACCTTAAAAAAAATAAAAGCACAACCATAAATGTAATTTAGAAAATGTATCATTCTTTTATAAATGCATGCTTATTCCAGCTCTCTCCTGCATATATTCACATATACCCTTTGAAGAATTGCCGCTACATGTTTTTAAAAATAGCAATTGTAATTTATATGGAATAGAACTAGCTAGCAGAGTGACTTGTGTGCAGTTTAATACATTGTTCTCTTTGCAGGAGCACCCAGCCCACACTCCACCTGTGCAAGGACAGGTCCTCATCTACCCAGGGAGGTGAATGAGAGGGGCGGCTTTTGATAATTTGTACAAAGGCATGTTATGGACTACAGGAAGCTTGTGAACAAATAAGTTCTCTATAGTAATATATTTGTTTGTCTGTTCGTTTGTTTTTAAGAGCTTACTGTTTCCACAATTTAGAAATCTATTTCTCTTCATGAATATCTAATTTGCTTTGGGGGGCTGAAATCCACTGGGTGGAAAATCAATGGGAGATAAATGGGGAGTATGATGGGGATGAGGCTGAGGGACAACTGGCAGAAATGGGAAAGAAATGGTGTCTCCTAAAATTACAGACATTTATAAAGCTTTAGAAAATATTTCTTTTTAATAAGTGCTGTGTTTAGACACAAAAAAAGTTTTTGCTTGGGAATAAATGGAAGAAGGGATGTTTCTGTATTGAAAGAACCTGTATGTGCTGCAGTGTTTAAACCACAGTGATTGTTAGTTTGGGTTAGTTTATCGGTAAAAACTACATTTATATGATGACACTTGTCAAAATGTATATGTTTTCCAGATAATATCTGCAAATACTAAAAATATAATTCTTTAAATAGGAATTTAAGATGTGGAAGAGAAATTTTAATAATAATTACAGTTGACTGTGCTCCCCGCTCCCCCCTCTTCAGCTATACTTTGAGAAGCTTTATCTTCCCTGTAAAATGAATGGATATATTTCTGGTACCTGCTGAGCTATTGTTTAAATGCATTTTCTGGGAGTTATATTTTAAGGATGATTTTTAATGTCATGTGCAGAGCATTAAGAAAAATATTAGCTCCATCCCCATTTATAGTGATTGATTTGATGAGAATGATGTTTATAATGAAGATTATGTTATAATATACCAGTTATGTTTACTATTACCATTCCACTATTTCTAAATCATTTCCATACTTAATACAAATGTACTTTCTTAATATTTTTAAATCAACCTAGTCGGAGTGCTGAGGATGGTAAGCATTTGCCCACATGCTTATTTCTAATTTGTCTGGTTCATCCTATTTTACTTCTTAGAATTTTCAGCTATTATAGGCATCACACAAAATGTAAGATAGTGCCCCATAGTGTATTGTACTCTTTGTTGCTAATGCACAATCTCTACAGAAGGTATAAATAAAAATTGATTAGAAGTATTTTACCTACCATCTGGAAGTCCAATACCAAGCTTCAATGAATAGCCTTCAACACTTATAGACTCTAATATCCTGGCTCTTTATGATAATATTCTAAGGGCAAATCCAGTTCATAGCTACTTTTTTTTTTTCCCCTTTTACTACATTAACCTATTGCAGTTTTGATTTCAATTACCTTGTAATGCATATAAAAATAAATTACAGAGAGAAAATATTACAGAGAGGTTTAACATGTTAATGGTAAATTAAATGTACTCTCTTCTTCATTATGCAAATTTGCAATGCTGTGGAACATTTAGCACTCTCTCCTGGATAGCACTCAACATTTTATATGCAGATAAGTCAACAGCTCTGGTGAACTTTTGCCTTACTCATGCATTAATACAAGGAATAAATGCTGAAGTTTTTCCAATTGCTTTACCCACCTACAGGTAAGATAAAAGAGAATTCACTATTTCATACAGAGCATCCATTTCTACTCATGTCACTCAGGGTGCTCCTTCTGAAAAAGATTATTGTGCTCAATGGTGAGCAAAGAAGTGCTAATTTTGATTTAAAATTTAAATGTTTAAATGCACTTAAATGTCCTGTTAAAGGGACTGTAAGATCATTGAGCAAACAAATGAGTATAGTTTTCTTGTCATAATTAATGGATATAATTTTCTTATCTTGTAATAGTTCCCACCTATCTTTTCAAATCCTTGCAATGTCAAATATAATGAATCAGTTTTCATTTATTAAGGTTGAATTGGGAGACTTGGGTCAAAGGGTGCAAACCTGCAGTTAGAAGATCAATAAGTTCTGGAGATCTAATACACAACTTTGCGATTAGAGTCAACAATACTGTTATATACTTCAAAGCTGCTAAGAGACTAATCTTAAATGCTCACATCACAAAAAAAGAAATGAGTAACATAAGTACACTATGGTGGTAATCATACTGCAACATATAAATGTTACAAATCAACAAGTTGTACACCTTAAACTAATACAATGTTATATGTCAATTACATCTCAATTAAAAAATAAAATACAGTTGAAATTATCCAAGCACCAGTTATTTTTTGCAAAAGACATTATTTTCAATCTAAGTCTTATTATAAATCTATTTTTTTCCTTAAGTTTTTTATAGGTTTTGATGCAGAATCATCTTGTACCTGGGCTATCAATTTGAAAAATCTGTTTCTAAATTGTCTTTAAAAAGTTAGTATTAAAATTTCCTGTATGCTTCCAGTAATTTCTTAAATTTTAATTCTAACTTTTTTCAAGGAAATTCAAATGACTTGTAAGTATAATAATAAAACTTAGTATGTTCAAAGTGAAAAGTAAAACAGGAAGCACACTGTCTTACTGATATGTGAAAAGAAAGAATTTTAAAAAAGAAAAGAGAAGGGAAGGGAAGAATGAAGGGCAGGGAGGAAGAGGGGGAGGAAGGTGAGGGAGGGAAAGAAGGAAGGAAGGATAGGGTGAGGAAAAGAAAGAGAAAGCAAGGAGGGAAAGAAGTAAGAAAACAAAGTGTGGAAGGGAGGAAGGGAAGCTCTCTCAACGTTATTTTTAACTTTTAGATATAGATGGATACGGATAGATAGATGGAAATATAGATACAGACAGTGACTGACACAGATATAGATGAAATTTCCTTCCAGTGGCTCAGTTATTCTAGGTTCAGAACAGCAGAAGCTTTTGGCCTATTGCACAGTGAGCTCCCAGTCTCTTACCTATATGGATTTTCCTTCATGTGTCTTAGTCAGATTGCCCCGTATCATCAGTCAATACAGCTCCATTTAAAGAAATGTATATCTCCATATTATTGTTCTTTGTAGATCGTTAGAGCTAGACTTTGCATAACGATCTACAAAGAGCTGCTCTTTGTAGATCGTTAGAGCTACACTAGATGAATAAACATTGTACCTTTATGTATCACTTTGTATTCTGATTACCCAACAAAACTATATCACATTCTATTTGCTAAGATGAGAGGGATAAGGGGTAGGCATAAGTGTATCCATATTCAGATAAAATATGTTTGAAAAGTAAAATTTCTGTGTCTGAACACACCAGAGAAAGTTTAGTACTCAAGAGATCAAGCTAAACACTGTAGTTTAAAACCTACTATCCAGGGGTACCTGAGCGGCACAGTTGGTGGTTAAGCGGCTGACTCTTGGTTTTGGCTCTGGTCCTTCCTAATCTCAGGGTCATAAGATCAAGTCTCACATGGAGTCCTGTGTGAGCCTCCACACTCAGTGTGGAGTCTGCTTAAAACTCTCCCTCTCCCTCTGCCCCTCCCCACCACACGTGCTCATTTTCTCTCTCAAATAAATAAATCTTTAAAAAATAAATAAATAAAATCTATTGTGCATGATTTATTATTAAGTGATTGCCACAATTTTTATTAGTTGGATAATACGGGTACTCTATGTAATTCCCTGATAATGATTATTCTTGCCAGGGTTTTTATTAATAATAATGTTGAAAGGTGCATATTACCTTATGTTTATAAGCTCGATTGCATACGCAACAATTCTATGGGATTATTAGCCACAGTATATTGAGATTTTTTTTTTTATTTTAGAAAGCATAAGAAAAACAAACAGAACTTACAGAATGTTTTTTCTAATCTAACATGTCCTGTGACTGTATTATTAAGAGCTCTGAAGATTCTAAGATTTTATCCTACTTGGAAACTAACAAGTAAGTCTGTTACAACTTCATGGAATCTAACAGAAGACATGGGACCCCTGGGTCAGAAATAAAAATCTTTATTAGGCACAGAAAAAGCAATAGCTGGAGTGTTGGCATAATCGTGTTGAATCCCTGAGACTCAGTTCCCACATGGAGAATGCAGATCAGCTTATACACCTACATACACATACAGTAAGAAGCATCACAGGGGAGGAATATTTCTCTTGGAGAGCTTGCCACTTTTATCAGTAAGTGAGAAAGCCTACTTTTTGTCAGTTAGGAGATGCTACCTCACCCCTCATAATTGCTCACTGCAAATACAACCTGTGAAATGACCCTGGTAAAGAGTGGTCAGAGCCTTCTTGGCAACCTTCTTGGCATACTCAACATTTGATTCCCCAAATTAAAATGAAAACTTATATCATGGGCTCTACTACAAAATGTAAAGTATATATCATTCTCCTATCATGAAAATCCTTTTGCTGTTTCATCTGCCATTTAAACAAAGAAATGGTTGAAGAAAAAGGAAAAAGTAGGAGAAAAAGGTAGACTGAGAAGGATCATACAAGGTAGAATAAGGCAGCTATTAGTGGAAACCTCTGTGGATTGTGAGGGTCCATTGGCAAGAAGGCATGCCATCCAAGAGTTTCAGCAACAACTTTTTCACACTCTAGTCAGAAGTATTCCAAAGCATCATTCAGTTGTAGGTCATCCAACTACTAACAGGATGTCTCCAACAAGTTATGGAATCTCAGTAATAGAATTTTTAGATCTTTTGGCATCAAGAAGTAAAACTGAGAGTTTAGGAGGTGGCTTCCATTCCCCAAAACAGATACTAGAAGTAAGGCATATACCTAATTCTTTGACAGGAGCTGGTAAAATATATAAATGACTACAATGGAAATTAGGAACTGTGGCCCTTGGGTCCTCTACACTCAAGAATAGCAGGAAATTAGATGTGTTAGTAGGGTGGGAAAACAAGTGGTGAGAGACCAAATTTCCAAAACAGACCCAACACGGCAATACCAAGTCCTAAGCCAGTTTCAAGCAACAGTGAGTCAGAACACAACACTGGAGCCCCCTGGTGACAGCTTGCATACAACCAGGGTGGAGAATGAGTCTAAGCTCTGCATCATGGAAAAAGTGAAACACAAGTTGCATAAGACTTCTTACTTCAAGCCCAGAATAGCCTGACTACTGGGGTAATGCTAAATATACCCTAAGTTAATGAACACTTTTATTCTTTAGTTAAAGGTATTAAAAAAAAAGAAGAGACAAATTAAAAGTCAGAGATTTCATGAAGTAAGGAGCTGATGAAATCTTGCATCATCCATTCAGTCAAGATATAAAGTTATAATTCTGTTTTTATTTTTCATTCTCTAAGAGCATTCCAAAGGTCTGAAGATCAGGACTACTGAATCCCCTACTTACGAGCAACAGACTAGATCAAGAGGTATTGTAAAAGAGTCATTTTGTTTTATAAATGTTTATTTTTATCTCCTCCCCCATGATTTCTAGGTCCTACTAAAAAAATATGGAAACTGTTATATATTAGAAAAAAGAGAACATTACATCCTAAGATGTGTGTGACAAATCATAAATGTGGGATTTATTAAGCTACAGTGCCAGCAGTAATTCTTTTAAATTATTTAAATTATACATCAAATTATACTATTATTTGAAGTATTTCTATAACATTTTAAACAATGTTAATATAAATATGGTAGTATTTTAAAACAGCAAAATGTGAAGAGAAACTCTTATCTCATGATACATGGAGTTGGGATCATTTGGTTGCAAATGACAGAAAACCTAATTAAACTGGCTGGAACAAAAATGAATTTTATTGACTCATGTAACTGATGAGTTCAGGGGTCTAAGACCTGCTTTTAGGTATACCTGCGTATAAAAGCAGAAACAACATGATCACATCCATTTCTCAGCCATTTCCTGACTCAGCTCAAATCTACTCTTCTTTGTCAGACATATCCTTCCTTTGTGGTTACAAGATGGATGACCACCAATTTCTACCCAAGGAAATCAGTAGCAGTCCTGTGTTCTGGTAACGTCTGTATATGCCATGTGATTCATGTTTAGATCATGTGCCCAGCCCTGAAACAAAGTGGCTTTGGCCTTATCACCACTTTGGCAATGCCCTAGAGATAGGGATGGACCCCACTGGGTGTATAGACTGAGGGTGGAGGGGTGGGGATCTGATCCCTGAATCACATTAACAAGGTGTTACTCTAAGTATGGTAAAGAACTTTTGGGTAATCAAAATGAAATACGGTCACCTCACCTGACTGTAACTTTTAAATGGTCTTTGAAGGACAAGGCATGAAGGGAAAAGTAAAGCACTCAGTTATAACTAGAACCAACCATTTTAAATATAGTTATTCTAATCTTTTCATCTGAATGACCCAAAGGATAAAATGTTTTATTTCATTTTGAAATAGGTTTCAAAATAAACTTTAAAATGAGATTTCACTTTGACTTAAATACATAATATTTAATCGTATTTTATTATTTCTACATCGCATGATTATTACATGCTATAGAATTATGGTTACTATTGATGCTCACTTCAAGATATCTATGATAATATATGTCGATGCCAGTGCTCTGTTTTTAAATATGGTGAGTAAAAATAGAATAAAAAGAGTTTGTCATAGATAGATGCTTATTTGGGCATCTAAAGCTCAACCAGGGATTGAGTTTAGGCACGTACGACGATACACCTGCATTTTTCCATTCCAGTACAAGAGCTGCTTGTATGGCTTGGAAATTGGCAGAGCTGAATGCTTGGGCATGTCTACAATTAAGTGCAGCAAGCCCGGTAACTACCTGGCTTCTTGGACACTGACAGCACTGAGTCCATTTTAAGCCGATTTTTAATTCAGACATTCATATGTGCTCACATGACGTTTTTCAAATGGGAAACTAATCAAACCTATGTCCTTTTCTCATTGACCCACTTATCCCCCCCATTTACACACCTGAATTAAAGAACAGAAGGAAACTGCTGCTTCCATATACCTCTGAAAACAAATGGCTCTGTTTCATCTCAAGTGTTACATTCTTCCTAGAATACAGACAATAACCTTCCTCTAATAGCACAAACCTAACTTGCCCCAAGGACACGAAACACTGAAGTATAAGCAGAAACTAGATCATTATAGAAGCACTCATGACTGGATAAACCTGAAAGTCCCTGAGTTCACTCCACTGCTTTATTTTGACGCTGTTACGAGCTTTGAAATAGGAAAAAAAAAAAAATGAGCTGGTTGAATAATACAAGAAACCGAATATCATTAACCTATTCACTTTATAAAATAAATTCGATTTTTTTCATGATTGCCTAAAATAGATAGCAATAAGCCCAAATGGAGGAAGTCAGTAATTAAAAATAAACCCAAACTGACATGACTTCCTGATATGTGTATGGCTACATATAAGTGTTGAGAGTTCATAATGGGCTGACACGTTTGTGTGGTCTATCAAACTCCCTCCCTCCCTCTCTCTTTCTCTCTCCTTCTTCTTGTCTCTCTGTCTCTCTCTTTCTTTCATGAAAATAAAATGTAAGCTGAGGGCAAAATGTCCAGGATATATATACCCAGCTGAAATGTCTAAGTAAGAAAACCTGAAATTAATTGAAACTATTACAATAAGCAACTCTCCACCTGCTAGCTCACTTAATCCTCAAACTAACTATATTTTATTTGTCATTATCCCTCTTTCCTGCAAATGAAGAGAGCCAAACTCAGAGATTTTGTCTAACTTGCCACACAGTTTTTGTGGCAAAGCCAGGATTTGAACAAAGACCATTCGAACTCCATGTAAAGCATAGGCCAGTGTTATGTGGTGCTAAAAATGCTTCGGTGAGAAAAAGAAGTGACAGTTTCTATTTACCAGGATAATTTGGATTCACCACCTTTGTTTCCCTATCATCCTCCAGGAGCCACTGTAAGCTTTCTACTGAAACCCAATCTCCTTTCATTATAAATTTCACTTATTCTTAAATAAATTTTTGTTTTTGGTATAGCTGCACAATATTTTTAAATTGGCGTTTCAGCTTTTCCAACTACCTGCTTGCAATTTCTTCAGACATGGAATTAAGGGGAAATAATATTTTCTATAAACAGAAAGAAGAAAGAATGGCTTTCTTGGCATGCTTTTTAACAGTTTCACTTTTTCCTGGTTAAAAGATACAATTACCCTTGATTTTGGCAATTATGCAGTAATACAGCAAATATATAAGGGACAAAATATATTAGAAGGATGATGATTTTTCCCTTCCTTCTGTGTTTCTTAGCATTATTAAAAAACTGAAATGAATATACTACATTGATTCATAACAAGTCTGAGTTATCAACCAATTTCTTATTGCATTTAGATATAATGCTTCTACGTGTAATACAGTGATGAAAATCAGTTGGGGAAACAGAACAAGTTTCTCTTGATTAAAAGGAGTAGTATAGGGGCGCCTGGGTGGCACAGTCCTTACGCGTGTGCCTTCGGCTCAGGGCGTGATCCCAGCGTTCTGGGATCGAGCCCCACATCAGGCGCCTCCGCTATGAGCCTGCTTCTTCCTCTCCCACTCCCCCTGCCTGTGTTCCCTCTTTCGCTGGCTGTCTCTCTCTGTCAAATAAATAAATAAAATCTTAAAAAAAAAAAGGTAGTATAAATGCAACATAAAAATTTCCATGTTATAATACAGAGATATATGCCACTTATCTAAAATATGTCATCAAATATTTAAATTCTATCTAAAAATGTTGCATTAAGGTTTGCCATGTGATAAGGCAAGTGGAATCTTTTCAAAGGAGTGTTTCGGGAAAGGAGAATATTTGGAATTCAGCACAGTCTGAAGGTAAATAATATGCCCCCGAAGCAAAAATTGCTGCAGGAGAAAGGGAAAGGCAGTCAGTCTGTGCTTCATTTCACGTGTCAGCTCATTATGTGGCACGGAGATGACAACGGAGAATGTTCACTAGGGCACACTTCATGTTTGGCAGTGTCTCCCCTGCCAGGAGTTTTCTGAACAGAGCTTGGATGTGGTGAGGCTCCCATACTATTATTTTTAAGTGATATATTTCATTATAAGCAGCTCTCACGGCAATGTGTGAGACCTGGATACTACCGTATCTGCTAAGACTACAAATTGATCTCAGAATTTATCTCTCTATATTTTCAGTGCTATTGAATAAGCCACAGAATGTCCTGATTCACCTAAAACATAAGTCTCAAGAAGTATGCCCTTTGATTTATATTTCTGAAATTACATTTTATTCCATCTCTTATATGAAGCATTTTCTTTCTTAAGTTTACCCTGCATCGAGCATTCATGATGTTCTCACAGAATTACATCCGTAATCTTTTGTGGTGATTCAAAGGTTTTGCAACAAAAGCCTCACATATATTGACTATTTTTAGCCAATATTAAAGATATAGTCAGGAAATTAGTGTGATTTCTAGCTAATTCTCACTTAAAAATTAGGAAGCTTTTCTCTTTTCCTCAGTGTTGATTGTATTTGCCACATAGCAGCTTTCATGAGAGAAACCTAAGTATAATTTTGTCCATAGGAAAACTAGTAGTTGAAGATCACATGTGATGTGCTCTCAAGTCTTGGGATTTTCTCTCTGCAGGTAAAAACTATGGCTGAACAAAGGTCCCCAGATTGGCTGTGCCTCTTCTCAGAAGGCTATGATAGTAGCACACATAGTAATAGTAATAGCACACATATTTATAATGAATGATAAATACATAGTTGATAAATTGAACCGAAGCTACAAGGTAGCTGTGGCAGTGATACTCACTAATAAAAAGTAGTATTTGGAACACCCAAACACGGGGATGAATCTTACTGTCTTCTGGGAGCTATTTTTCCCCCCAGGAGCTCAATTTAAATACTCCTTGCAATACTGTGAGACAATGACCAATGTGTTTGTTATTTAGCTACTGACTCTCAGCTTCAAAGTGATCTTTCTTTGGTCAACTCTGAGATGCTGGTCCTGGGATTCTGCAAAACTCATGACTTCTGCCAGTCGGGTCCCTGTTGAGCTCTGCCAGCAGGTAACAGAGAGAGAGAGAGAGAAGTTTCCTGTTGCCTCTTGCTCCTGATGACACTACCTTCACAACAGTTCCTTACTGGGGTAAGAGAGCAGGTGGTCCCCAAAGCAACAGTTTTGCTGGCATTTTCATACTCCTGACTCAGTCTCATTACACCTCCTGACAAACAACACATTAGCTGGACTAACCCTCCTTCCGAGAGGACTGGGTCACGGTCCCACGGGGGGCCCATCAAGAGTCCCTGAGGCATCTGTACCAGTCAGGCAGTGGCCCATCCTCTGGGACATGCGATACACAGCAGAAGTTCTTCCTGGAAGCATCACTTCTGCTCTTAAAACCACTCAACTGATTGACTCAGGCCTACCCTGGTTATCTAGAATAATCTTCCTTACCTAATATTAATTTATGATAAATTTAACTTCTATCTACAAAGTACCTTTATGTAATATCTAGTTTAGTATTTGACTGAATAACCTGGACTATCACCTACCCAAGTTGACAGATAAAACTATCACAAATTCTGAAATTGGAAATATGGACATTTGGGTGTATCCAGAAGAAAATGAAGATTTGAACCCTGGAGTTACCCTAAACCTCCTTGCCAGTAAAGCACTTAGCCTCCCATGTGTGAAGACATTGGTCCCCCTCTTGCTTAAAGAAGCCACAATAAACTGACCTGAGGAATTTTCCCGTAAAGAAGTGCCTTTCATTCTCAAGACACATCTGAACCACTCTTTATTACCTCCAGATCAGCTAACTAGGGCCTGATGCCAGCCTGTTCTAGAGGGAGGCAGACCCTATAGAAAACAGTTTATACTCCTATATAATCAAAAGGTTTTTACTAACTTATGTTGCCATAAACTTGGGAATACGTTTGGGAATAGATTTCCAAGGTATTAGACTAAGAAGGATGGAACTTATCACTTACTGGATAGATATGAATGTATGGATATGGTAGATATCAAAAATTCTAAGTGTGATATATTAACCCAGCATGAAGTGCATCTATCAGTTTACTTGGTTGTCTGGAATTTGGACCAGTGACACCTACATTTAATAGGTTTCACATGCCAGAACTTTCTTGGCAAAACACAGATACAGGAATATGAAGGGTTTATAAAATAGATACATTAATTTTTTACATGTGGTTTACATACCACCAATCCTCCCCCCCTCACTTCAACCAAGTACATCCACTGAGTAGGTCCAGAGGACATTTGCTACATTTCTATCTCAGAGACAGAGAGAGAAAAAGAGAGAAAGAGAACAAGAGAGATAAACATGTAATATATATGTATAAACCATATTCTTGATATATATGTATCAAGAAATTATATTCATATATATATATATATCAAGAAAGATAAAATAAAATATCCTCATATCATCAGTCGCTACTTAGAGATGAAGAATTAGATATACATTTGTATTTTACATCAGGGTTGGCAAACTTTTTCTTAAAAGGGCACAGTGGTAAATATTTTAGGCTTTGTGAGACAAGAGGGAAGATTCAAGATATTATGTAGATAATTATATAACCATTTAAAATGTAACCATTTAAAAATGTAAAGAACGTTCTTAAATCACAGTCTATACAAAAACAGGAGACTTGCTGAGAGCAGTTTTCCTGGTTGTTCTATGTCACCAGAAAAGTAAATGTGATACTAATATTTGTTGTTTGTAAAAACATACTTAACTGGGCAAAACAGAGACAATTTGACAGCATTTATCATATCTTACTATTCGAGCAGATGCTCCTTGGGTTCTAGGATTTTTGTTTTTCTTATTTTAAAATCCCCCAAACATAGCATAGTGCTCAGCACATAGGAAGTTCCCAATAAATATTGAGTCACTCAATCAATCAATCAGTGATGAAATAGGCCACTCAGTCCTCCTCATTTTGAACTGTGCCTCAGTTTAGGTTTTCTTGTTGCAAAGGTTCCACCACCTCACAAATCATCACCAACTTTCCAGTAAGAACAAACAAAACATCTCTGGGTTTCCACTTCTAGTATTTTTGAAGTTTCATATTTTTAAAAATGCAAAAGCAAATGAATTTCAATGGGTGAATTTCAACTCAAAATTCTGAACAAAACCAGTTTGACTATATTGAATTCACAGGTATTGCCCTTTTAGCTGTCTTTGCATAAAATAAATATTGCTGGTTTATAAAAAAATACATCTAAGGTCATATTTATATGACCTGAAATTGTAATTTGAAAAGTTTGTCCCACAGCAATGTGTCTATGAATATAAAAGCTATAAATTCTTCTAAATAAACATCATGTAATGAAATAAGTCTTTTGAAGCAACACAGACACACACACTCACACATTTTTGTTGTGTTATTAGAAAGAAAAATATGCGTAGTTCACATCATTCCTCTGAAAAAAAACCTAAATGGAAAATGTTATTATAATGCCAAGTTTAAAAACTGCAAAATTACCTTATACTCTAAGGGCTTCCTTTCAGGAATTTTTTAAAAAACAATACTTTGCTCATTATACTCCCATCCATTCAAAAAACACCCAGCCCAAATGCTTGGGAAATTAATTTGCTATCTCTATAATTTTAGGTAGTATCTTTAAGAATAAAACCAGACATTCGTATAATTTCTGGAAAAATAGGAAAGAATTTGCCCGAGTTTGAATTATTACACCAGCTGCTCTTCAGTATTTGACCTCTTCATGAAAACCAAATCTCTCAGCTGTGGGTGCTCAGGGTGCTCACCACGGACACACACTTTACGCCACGAAGCTTTGCATAAAGAGGAGAAGCCCCGGAGACGAAACGTGCACAATGCTTCATGTTATTTCAGAAGGTGTATGTGTTGTTACCAAAGGGAGGAAAGCATGAACAAAAGGTAACTCTTGAACAGTAGTCTAAGTCAATTATTACAGTGCAAAATACAACTTGCTTTGGTGCCCGATTCTGATTCTAATGCCCACAAGGATTTCCAAGAAAGGGGGGTGGAAATTATTTTCAGAAGGGGAATTTTCCTTTTCAAAGTTTTCTATTCTTTGACAAATTCCATGGGCAAAGACAGGGAAGTAGCAGTTGGAGCAGAGTCTCTATTGTGTCACTGTACCCTGATTTCCATCCCAGCCCATCTGTGTTTTCTCCTTTTTACTGTCCACAGCCTATAAACCCAGTTACTCTTCAAAACAGAGGCTGGATTTTTACCAGCTCAACAGAACAAAAAAGGTCTTCAGACCTGCATTCTACAAAAGGAATGACAACAATGCCTAGAGTTGAGGAACTTGAATTTTATGATAGACAAAAATATATTCTAAAAAATAAATTCCATGACATGTTAGAGGTATGATGGAGATGATATGAAATAGGAAAGGTAGATGAAGATTGTCACAGGAGGGGCTGAACTCTAAGGCATGGTAGGCCTTACTGAGAAGTGACATCTGGGCAAGGAATTGAGGTTTAGGAATATTCCAGGAAATGAGAACTGCCAGTGGAAAGACTCAGAGAAAGAAACATGGATGTTTAAGGCACAGTGAAGAAGCTAAGTTGGCCGGAACTCAGTGAGCAAGGGGATAACTATTAGCATGTGAGGTCAATAGTAGGACAAAGTCCAGATCTTATTGGACTTTTGTAGACTGCCAACGGTCCTCCCATTAGTAGCACCAAAGTTCAGGATAATATACATAATATGCTGCAGGTATATTACCAAAAAACCATTATTCCATATTGATAAAAATTTGAGAGAAAGTTCTCTGTGGGTGTCTCACATTTGTGTGTATCCTACAGGCAGAGGAAGCTTTTATGACCCATTTAAATTAAAGACATTTGTACAGAGAACAGCCCTGGGAGAAAACATACACACACACACACACACACACACACACACGTATATATGTAAATACATACACATAGAATATATAAATATATATGAATGAAAATAAAATCATTACATATTATCGATGTAAGTATTAGAAGACTGGAGTGGAAATTGATGACCTAAGTATTCAATTGAAAAATCAGAGAAGAATCACAGAGTAAACCCAATTAAGATCAAAGACAAATAACAGGTATAGAAACTGAGACAGTCACTTTTACATGTCAACTTGACTGGGCTAAAGGATGCCTAGATAACTAGGAGAACTGTATCTGGGTGTGTCTGTGAGGGTATCTCTAGAAGACATTACCATTTGAATCAGTGGGGGATCAAGCTCACCAGTGCAGGTGAGCCTTGTCCAATCCACTGAGGGCCTGAATAGAACAAACGGATAGAGGAAGGTGAATTCTTGGTCTCTCCTTTAGCTGGGACATCCATCTGTCCTGCCTTTGGATATCAGATCTCCTGGTTCTTGGACCTTGGCACTTCAGACTCATCTCATAGGCTCCCCTGGTTCTCAGTTTTTTAGATTCATACTGAATTATACCACTGGCTTTCCTGGTTCTCTGCTTCAAGACAGCAGATCATTAGAATTCTTGGCTTCCATAACCATGTGACCCAATTATTATAATAAATCTCCTCTTGATATCTATCTATTTATCTATCATCTGTACTGGTTCTGTTTCTCTGAAGAACCTTGACTAATTCAGAAAAAAATGATTGTAGAAGAAAACAACAGAGATGAGTGACAACTCAAAAGATGGTGTTTGGCAAATGAGTAAAGTAGATAAACTATGACAAATACATGAAGTAAAAGGAGTCTAAAATCACAAAAGGATTAAAAAATAATATAATGAAATTAAAAAGCAAAACTCTGCAACTTTCTTCATGGGTGAAGGAAATTTATGTACTTTGTTTTCTCTTCTGTCTTGGACAAAAGTATCTGGCACTAAGTAGGCACTCAACAAATATTTACTGAATGAATAATTAAATAAGGGAATTAAGCCAGAATAGTTTTAAGGAATGAGGCTTGTAAAAACACTATTTGATTTTACATTTATTCACTAATTTGAATTTTAACATTTTTCAAATGTGCCACTGAATTATGATGCCAGGAAGAAAAAAATATATTACTAATCTTTTAATTTTATATTCTAGCTCCTCATTTTTGGTGTTGTCTCCTTTTTTTCCCCCCTGATGTCTATAAACACTGCAGACAAGACTTTGTTCCTGTTCTGATTTTCTCCTCGTTCTGACCTCCCCTATAATGAGGTGGGTTTGTTGTTCTTGATTTTTTTTTTTTTTTAATTCATTCATTAGAAGCAGAGTTCCTAAACTATGGCTCCCTGGAAACATAATCAGCATCCTTGGGAACTTGTTAGACATGCAAATTCTTGGGTGCAGGCTGGGAGGGCTGGGGGGTGGTGATGGATGATAGTGGTGGTGGTGGCTCAGTTGGTTAAACCTCTGCCTTAGGCTCAGATCATGGTCTCAGGGCCTGGAATTATGGGAGGCTGCTTCTACCTCTCCTTCCCCATCCCCCACCGCCACTTGTACTCTCTCACTCTCTCAAATAAATAAATATTTAAAATAAACATTAAAAAAAATAAATGCAAATTTTCAGTCTCTACCCCAGTCCTACTGAATAAGAAACTCTAGGGTTGAGGCTAGGTCACAATAATCTGTTGGATCAAGCCCCTAGGTAATTCTGTTGTACTCTTAGTTTGAAAACCACTGCAATGGTTCTCAATGGTGGAAACATGGTAGCATTAGAAAAGCACAAGCTTTGAAATAAGACAGACATGAGTTTGAATTTCAGATCTCTAGGTGATGTAGCTTCTCTGTAACTTTGGGGAGATGACTTAACCTCATCGAGGTTCAGCTCCCTCATCTGCAAAATGGATAGAATAATACACCAGAATTGTGAGGATTCAGTGTAATGTGTGTGAAATGACATTTCAAGATATTGTAGTCACTCATCTAATAAGCACTTACTAAACACCAGCTATCCTCTACATGGGTGGTTGGTGATGGGGTTATGAAGCCAGAATTCTCATTTTTGCTACCTGGATTTCATTCTATTAGGACAAAGTAAGGGGCTCCACCATTGAGGGTGTGTAAACTCAACTTGAGTCCAGGGAAAAATCATGTCTCTGAGTCCTGTCTCAGTGAAGAAGAGAAGGTGAGGCACAGGGAGCTGGGAGGAGGGTTCCAGGTGACTTCAGACAGATCTGGGATGTGTGTTTCTCTGCACTCATACTTGAGTAGCAGAGAGAAGGCAGAGAAGAAATGAAGTGGTATAGATGCAGCTACCCATCTAGATCCCAACAAAGAAGTAGCACAAGGTCACTGAGACCCCCTCATCTAAAAACCTTGGAAACCACTGGTTGTAGTCCTGTCTTCCCCTCCCTCACATACTCTGTAAAGGAGAGGAGGCACAACAGGCCACCTAACTGCTTTATATTTAGGGGGAAAAAATCATTTTCTGACTTTTTTTCCCCTGAAAACTTTAGAGGACCTAAGTCAGCAAATATGCCAATGACCTGTTATTTAGGTCATGGTATGTCTAAATGCCTCCCCCATGTTTCTTTATAGATCCAGCCAATCTACTTTACCTGACATGGACATTGGTACTCATTTGGTATTCTGACTTAATTCCTGGCCTCAGGGCAGTTTGGTAGGTCAGTGGTTCCTGGATTTGTTTTTCTATTGGTTAAAGCAAATTTAATATCTCAATCTTCAGATTTTACTCCAATGGCTGGGATCTTCCCGCTACCTACCTCCCTTTTACTAGTTTACTGTCCTTATGCCCAGGTACTCTAACTCCTAAACAGATCTTTTTTTTATCTTTACTCTTTCTTCAAATATGAGTTTTCTACTTTATGCTCTAGTCCAGTACTTTTTAACTCAAGGGGGATGTGCAAATTTTGCACCCTGGAAGACATTTGGCAAAGCCTGGACTGGTAACAGTTGTCACAACACAGGGCTGCTGACAAGGTTTTGGGGTCTTAGTGACCTTGAGGACTCCCTTATTGGAATCTAGATTGGTAGCTGCATCGACACTACTTCTTTTCTTCTCTGCCTGCTCTCTGCTACTTTCATGTACAGGTGAAGACAAATACGTCCCAGTTCTGTGTGAGGTCACCTGGAACCCTGCTCCCAGCTCTATTTTGCATTTTCTTTCTGCACTGAGGCTGGTCAGTAGAGGCCATAGATGCTGCTCAACATCCCATAATGCAGCTGCACAATAACCAAAAAATTACCTGACCTAAAATGCCAAGTAGTGAGGTTGAAATATCCTGCTCTAGTCCCATAACGTTGTTTTCCTGTCCATTTCGCCTTCTGCCTCTGAGAGCTGCCCCAGGCTTCCAGGATGCTAACTGCAGGTCTATAGCAATACTGATAATTTTTTTTTCCTGTCACTTTGATTCCCACTGGATGAACTTCTTTAACTTAGTTGAGAATTTTATAAAAGCTACATTCTGGAAGACTTCTCTTCTTACCTCCTCAGTTCCCATTGTCTGATTTCCTGGCTTACGATACAATCTCTGAGCTCATACCCTTACATGTAGACACCAGACCAAACTTACTCATCCAGACTCAAGCTTTATTCACTTCTGTGGATCCACTGGGTTTCCCATACAACTTTAAAATGCATGTTAAGCATCAAGTTATGGTATATGATGTACTGATTTGAAAATTGTTGGAGTTTGTAGTGTAGATAACAGCTAACGATCCTGGAATAGAAAACTATATTCTTCAGTTTTCGTTAGTGTGTATAGTCTTTTCAAACAAAACATGATACTTTGACTTGCTCTACAACTGCTCAAAACCTTTGTACAATATTCTACAATTACATATGTTCTAAAACCAATTAACTTGGATAAAGTAGTAGGTCTACTATGAGCATCCTGACTTCATTGCTCAATATCTGAATCAGGTATGATACTTAATACTGAGTTAATAACACCAAAATCTCCATGACTTAAAACAACTAAAGTCTCATTGAGCCTTGCAAGGGTGGCACTCTGCTTTATATCACCCTTATTTGGATTCCAGACTGAAGGATGATGCAACGCATGCATTCGCTATTGCCAGAACAGAAGAAGGGATATGCCAAATCATGAACTGGATCTTAAAGCTCCCAACCTAGAAGTGACAGGGTGTCAGGGTATGCAAGACCACCCCCAAGGTTCAGTGATTTGCTAGGAGGACTTGCAGACTCAGCATTTAGTAGCAGTACTCATGGCTGTGATTTACTACAACAAAAGGATACAAAGCAAAATCAGCCAAAGGAAAAGATGCATAGGTCAAAACCCAGAGGAAACTGGGTGTAAACTTACATAAGCCCTCTCCCAGTAGAACCAGACAGGATGCACTACTTTCTCCATCACTAAAATGTGATACAGTTGAATTACCCACCACTAGGAAAACTCTTAAATTGAAGGGGACGGTATAGAGAAAAACAACTCTGCCTTGTGTCCAGGTGCAGAACCAGAAATAGAGGATGGAAAGCACTGATAATCAGTATTATATTAATATTTCACTATGGAATAAAAAAATAACCGGACATGATTAAACTTTGATCTATATCACATCTGTTAGCAATGCATAATAAATATGCACAACATTTCCATGATTTAGGCAAAAGAGTTCTGTAATCTATAAGATTTTCATATTATTTCCCAATATATACATATATATTACATAAATACAGTTTTTTGTTTTGATTTTTCTGCAATGTCTACCCTCCCATGATTTCATAGAGAATTAAATTATCTCTGGGAATGGTAATTTTTTTTCTATCCATCATTATTCTTTTTTCTTGAGAAGTCAGAGATAAATGCCATCTGGACAAAGCATTTTATCATCAGATGTTTTAATTTCTTGATCATCTGTTCTGGCAAGATACAGGTTTCCTTCCGTGTTTATTTTTTCTGCCCTGAGAACTGTTTGATTGTTTCTGGCATCTGTTCCTCTGCCTTCATCTGTTAACATAGAGGCAAGCAAAGCTTTGGGAGTTTGGCAATGCCTCCATCTGCTCCTGCCATGTTTTGCAGCAAGGGTCCCTACTAAACAATATGGCAGAGAGTAGTGCACCAGAATTGGTTGTCCAGAAGGTAAGATTAATATTTTCTCATCAAACCAGAAAACACTACTCCATGTAGGGGAAAGAGGTGCATTGCTTGACCTCTGAAGCCTGCTTTGACACGCTCCTGTTCTAGATGAAAATTCTAGAATTGCAAAGTTTGCAGTTGGTACATGCACTCCAGTTTAAGTACATTAAAATGTCCTAATTTTAGGCTTTCTCCTTCAGTCTCAGCCTTGATTCGCATTTTCATCCATGTAGGGCTTATCATGTCTTGCGTTTTGTCCAGCATTTTTATATAGAGATGGTGAACATAAGCTTTGTGATTTCTTCAGTATCATTTATTTTTTGTACATTTTCTTTTCCCATGTGCCTTTCTGGTCCACATTATTTGGTTTTCTATTTCTCATTAGAGGAAATCAATTTTTTTTATTTTTCATCTTCTTCTCAAAGATGCATTTTAGTTGATTTGATAGAAATTTAAGAATGATTCACAACATTGTACATTAATCCTGATCTACCAATAACGTAATGCTTGTTTCTCATTACCTATGTATGTACATGTGTGGATAGTCAGATAAATATACACACTCTAGATTTCTATATCAATGTCACCCCTTCTTTGAAAATTATTCATTATTGACAATGCTGTGCAAAGCTTTTGTCATCATTCATTACATTCTAATTTTCATAACTTTGATAAAACACTGGATGTTGAAAGGAACGTCTGTCCTCAACTCTACTGCCTACTAGGTCTATCTGTCCTATTGTTGAAAATGCTTATGAAAATATCTTTTCAATGGTAAGCTTTTTTGAACTGATTTGTGAAGAGCTTACTGCCTCCCTGCATAATTCTGAGTTTGAATATAAAGTTTACATAAAATATTTTTCCAAATTCTACTTGCAAACACCGACTTAACCATGCAATGTAACTCTAATCAGCTCTTAGAGTGGACCTATACTTCATTGTGAACACATCCTTTTTTATTTCTATTACAATGATAACTGATTAATTAGATATTAACATGCTGTTCAAATCATTTCATGTGTGCACTTGGACTTTTAAATGAGGTTTGGAAGACTTAAAAAAAAAAAACAACAACTGGCAGTGCAGTTTTTATCTGAAGTTGCCAGGGGTATTTGCTAAGGGAATAAAATGTTCGCTAAAAGATAAAGGGATTAAGAGGTACGAACTTCCAGTTACAAAATAAATAAGTCACAGAGATGAAAAGTGCAGCACAGAGAATATAGTCAAGAAGACTGTAGTAACATTGTCTGATGACAGATGGTGACTGCATTTATCATGGCGAGCACCGAGTAATGTACAGAATTGTTGAATCATTACGTTGGACACCTGAAGTAATATAGCACTTTATGTTAATTATACTTCAAAATAATGTTTGATAGTTGGCTAAAAGATAACTTCAAACTGGAAAGCAATGTAAAATCAAATACCCGAAGTATAAAAATGTAGCTTCTTGAGAAGTAAAACTTGAGAAAAGATACAACAATAACATGAAGCAGGAAAACCTTTTATAACTGAAAGAAGCTTAGATTCCTAAGTAGGGTTTTTTTTTTTTAAATCTTCCTTTGTGAAGAAGGGCAAAAAATAAATTTTAGAGCAAGGGAATTGAGAGAGAAATGCCACATCTCTTTCCCATCCTCTTAAATAGCTTTTCCAGCTACCTGGAGAAGGAAAAGTTTGGTAAAGCAAAGCCTTTGGTGAAGGAGAAGAACGGCTAGGGAGATGCTAAGTGTATCAGGCAAAATCTAAACATTAAGAAGATAATTGAAAATAATATTTTGAACCTAAATATTGGGAGTCTAAAACTAAATGATTAGGATATATATCTTATATAATAATGTAAGATATATATCTAAGATATGTATTATATATGATATATTATTTAATATATATTATATATACTATATATGTATTGTGTATATATATCATTTATATATATTGTATTGTGTATATATATTGTACATACATATCATATTGCATATATATATTGTATTGCACATATATATATATACATACACACACACACACACACACACACACATACACACATATATATATTTGGCTTTTTATACTGTGTCCCCATGTCAAACAATAAAGAGGAAGGAAAGAAGGTGGAATGCCAGGAGTTTATATATTACAGAATATAAACCCTGCAATGACAGTTTTTTCACTAAAACAGAGAAATGGGTGAATGAAATAAAGATGTAGGGAGTGAAGCTTTTTTTTTTTTTAGCCAACTGAATATGTAAGTCAATATTAATACCTCCGCATTTTAATTGATAATAATGAATGGCTATGTAATCATTGGATACTTTATAAAGGGCTTTTTATAGTCAATACCCAAATAAATCCTTACAGCAACCCTATAGAGCATTTACTTTTATTTTTATTTTGCTATCTTACAGATGAGGTAATAGAAGCTTAGTTTAAATAACTCGCTCAAAATGACACAGTAATGGGGAACAAATTTTCAAAACCAAGTAGCCTATAAGACTGGAAAAACAAAACAAAACAAAACAAAAACCTGCATCATCCTGAACTTGAGTTCGTGCACTCAACCATTACGCTATACTGCATTTTATCTGGTATGTGAACTGCTAGAGGAGTAAGATTAAAATCAGTGTTAACCCACCGATTTTTAAATTAAAAAATATATTTTGGGAACAAATGGACCATATACGATGACATTTATTTAAACTGCCAAGAAAAAAGAAACTTTATACTTCACTAAGAAAACCAAAGAAAAATTCTGTGGACCCCCACTATATACCTACCTGCATACCAGCATCTTTACCCACACATTCTTTTGATAAAACCATCCCCCATTATATACTAGATCTTATTCTTTCTATTTCTCAAGGAAATTACTCCATAAAATTTCCATGATGTCTTTTGCATTAGCATTTGTCTCCTCCATTAGAGCATTCCCATCATCATGAAATATACTATTATTTTTTCACACCATGTTAAAAAAAAAAAAGCTTTCTTCATGCCCCCCACATATCCAGATATTTCTTCAACTCTCTCCTTTGCAGTGACATGACTACAGAGTTGTCTATCATAGCTGGCTCATTCTAACTCCATTCTCTTTTAAAGATCCCCCAAACAGGCTTTTTCTTCCACTGTTATCACCAAAATTGCTCCCCAAATGCCGGCAATGGCTTCTTGAAAAATAAAACCACGATTTGCAACCATACTTCATTATAGTTACAATAAATAAAAACTTAACAAACCATAACGTGCAACACAAGCTGCGTATGCTCGAATGGTTTTCCTATCAATTCTAGCAGCCTGCTCCCTCAAGAGGGAAAAGCTTGTTTGTTTTGTTCAGTGATGTTTTCACAATGCTTAGAACAGGGCCTATCACTCAGTAGGTACTCAAAAAATATTTGTTGAATGTATGAATGAATGAATACATGAATATGTGCATAAATAAGTGTGTGATTCAAAGTAATCCAATGGACAGTCCAATCCAGTGGACTAAGGAACATACGCCAAGCTATACAATGATTTAAAATATCATAATTCATTTAACCTCTGGTGATATTCTACAGAAAGTCAACAGTGAAGGAAAGACGGGTAATGAGATCGATACATTGTGTTTCCTTAGGGTAAGTATCCAATAAAAATTTTTGCATTTTACTTGCCTCTCACAGTGCTTGATAAAGCTCAATAAATATTTGCCAAATAATGAAATGAATAAATATCATTTTAATATTGCAATGGAAATAAACATACAAGTACATGTAACTGTAGAGGTATTTAGTCCTATAATACATTTATTTTCCTGTGAAAGTCCATTGTATTTCACAGCTCCAGGTAGACAGTGAATCAACTGTAGAAGTAATACTACCCCGGGAAAATAAATTGCATCTTATCAATATATGTACTTGGGGAAGAAAAGCACAACTTCCCTCTCTGAGGAAAATGAAGTCTTTGTTCCAGGGAACAATGTACTTAAATAGACATAATTTAGGAAGCAACTGAAATCATACTGCATGCAGATTACATGGTAAAGAAGGATTGCTGATGGGTTTTGGGGTGGGGGGGGTTGTACCTTCAGGCCAACTGTGCTCAATCAAACTGGGCTTCTTGAGAAATGAAAGGGGTAACACTAAGAAGCATATGGAAAGGGTTAGTGGTCACAGTGTCCCTGGAATTCACTGATAAACAGTGTGCTGGGCTATAAAATGTAAGATAAAGATTAAGAACAAACCTAAAAACTGAGCTGTTACATCTGTAGGCTGTGCACTGCAGACTTCAGCTTGTATAGGGACAATGTATTGGAAAAGATTGTGAATGGGGTGGGGAGGGGCACAGAGGGTGTGGAACAGGATGAAGTAAAAGCATTCAAGACTCTAAAACTTATTACCATATAAAAGGAATAAACTAATCACTTCTAAGGTGCATTGTGTTTCTGCTTTTATGTTGAATAATGAGGAAAGTGGGAACGCAAGTAAATTTCTCTAAATGTCAATATCCTGAAAGCAGTTCTTTATGACATTTTAAAAGTCCTTGCCTTCTAGATACCATTCTATTAGAACCCTAAGGTTCTAAGACTTCATTAAGAGAGATTTGTAATATTTTCACCTGATTTCCCTATTATTTAGTTTATTCTATTATTATAAGGTATCTTCAAAATTATTTTTCCCTTTTTTAGTTTCTAAAAATGAATATTCTATATTTTTACCAAAACAATGGGAGTTTACAATTGAGGTATTACTCTCTATACTCAGAAGTAGTTATTAAAAGTGAAACATACATTTGAATGTTTCATGCAAAATGGAAAACAATGTATTTTCCATTAAGATTTGGTTCATCATTAATATTCTATAATGGCTATAGTAGATAGCCTAAAATGAATGAAGTTTGTTTCTACAGTTAGAACTTTTTTTTTATCAAGAAAAGTTAATGCACTATAATAAAAATGCAACTTCAATTTTTAGTTTTGTCTACCATGAGTAATAGAACTGGCTGAGTTAAGTTTCTGTCTTTGCCCCAGGCACACTGTGAATTTAAAATCTTTGCAAACTCATTCTCCTTTTCAATTCAGGAATGGCTTGAGGTGTCATAAGAATTTCAAACCTGGAAGAAATGTCTAGTCCAGCACCTGCCATATCTCTACGTACTGTGGAGGATTCATATGGAAAAAATCTTACAAATAACTTTTGCCAATCTAATATTTTAAAATCCCACTGTTTAGGACAATAAGCTAAGAATCTAAATAAAGCTTCATTACCCTTGATACTCATTATAGACAGTAATATAAGCAATTTGAGTTTTCATTTGTGGGTAATAATAACAAATCCAGCTTGTGTACACTAATTCTAGGAAAAAAAATGTATTGTGAAAGTTTTAGGATGTTGTTATTCTTACAATAATACTTAAGATAGTCTCAGAAGAAATATTTAATAATTAAATGCCAGCTTAAATTATTATTGATTTACAAAAAATATCTAAAAAAATTGAGATCTTAAAAATCTTTAGAGATTTCTAAAATCCAAATTAACAAATGAGTAAATAATTTGTATGCAAAGTAAAAATGCAGATTAAAAGAAGAAAACTGATCGGATAATACTAATATCACCAGTAATCGAAAATATAAAAATTAAAGTAACAATGGATGATCATTTATTTGTCCATTTATTTGTTCAGTTTTTGTTTCAAAAACTTCGAAAAATACTTCATGATTAGTAAGGATATGATAAAAAATACACACTGCTAGAAAACAAATAGGTCAACTTATTTTCTGTAAATGTATTTGGCATAAATTCAAGTGGATAAAGCAAGATGTATTGACATTTCTCTAACAATATAAATTTACCAAAATAAAACATGCACTCAAACACACAAACACATACATGAGAGAAAACTAGAAATTCTATTAGAAGTAAAAACATTGAGGCACCTGGGTGGCTCAGTCGGTTAAGTGCTGCTCTTGGTTTTGGCTCAGGTCATGATCTCATGTGTTGTGAGATCCAGCCCCAGTATGGCTTTGCTCTCAGTGGGGAGTCTGCTTGAGATTTTCTCCCTCTGCCCATCTCTCCACTCTCTCTCTCTTTCTAATAAATAAATAAATGTTAAAAAAAAAGGAAGTAAAAATATTGAATGGTTATTGTAGTTGTAGAACTGAAGAATTTATGAGAGGGTTCTTTTGTTTTCTACTTTAGTTTTAATATGATTTTTTGTTCATAATTAAAAATCACAATTGCATCATATATTGAAATATAGAAAATGCTTGTGATATTATGTTGACTAAAATATGTATGTTTTATATAATTTAAAATTTGTAAAATATGGAAAAGAATGAAAAACTATTATAAATAACATAAAGCTGTGAAAGCAAGGATGATTTAATTCACTTTAATTTTGTTCGAAGTCATCAGTTAAATAAGAAATTATCATTGATGAAGAAATATTTTCAGACTTTAAGACTTTATGTTACAAAAAAAATTCAGTCACACAGATGTATCTTTTCTTTTCATTCAGTCATCACAATTGCAATCCTCTTGCATTTTAACTTTAGTGTGTAAGAGATATTTGACCAAATGAGACCTGCTCATTTGTCTTACAGATGTCACGTCTTTCATTATGTCACATGCCTTTTGATTTGTGAAATGTGTAACAAGAAATTGTTCTTTCTACAATTTCTCCCATTTAATAGTATATATTTTTAGAAAAAAGTAAATAATTTCCATGTAATATAAAAACTATTGCATTCAATAATACAGATTTACTAATATTTGAGATGGATTCCAGTCTAAACCTTATGTTATCTGTTTTTTACATAATTTTGATTGGATTTACTACTATTTCTAATGGTAAATGTAGAAGCAATATCAAACTGTGTGTGTTTACTGTGTGCTAGGGACTTTATGGTCATTCTCTTATTTAATCCCAATAATACCCCTTTTATGTAACTCTATTATTTACTCCTATTTCTCATATAGAAACTGGATCTCAGAGAGGTGCATTGCCTTGCCCAGAAGAGGACAGAAGATACTTAAAGGACCTGGGACCAATCAAATCCAAGTCTGATTCTAGAAAAAAAGATTTAATTACTATGATGGGTATGATACCAAGTAGGAAAAGGTAGATCAATGTTCCTTTCCCTTTCATCCTTGTTAGTTTGTCACAATACTGGACACAGACATCTTTAGATATGCTCTGACTGAATTTTGCTTCCAAGGGGCAGTTTGAGACAGCCTAACTTGAAGCAGATCATCTTATGCAACTGATTTGAGAATCATATTTGGGTTTCTCTTCTTGGTCTTGAATTGTTTTAATTTGAATGTCCCTGATGATACATGATGTGGAACATCTTTTCATATGCCTATTTGCCATTTGTTTATCTTCTTTAATGAGATGTCTCTTAAGGCTGTTGGCTCATTTTTAATGGTTCTTCTTTGATTTTATCAGATTTTTGTTTTCCTTATATGGATCTTGTACATATTTTGATAAATTTGTACCTAAGTATTTCATTTTTTGGAGTGTTAATGTAAATGGTATTAAGTTTTTAATTTCAAATCCTACTTGTTCATTGATGTGAGGTTTTTATGTAGATTTCTCCAGACTAAATAACCATCATACAAATAAAGATTACAATTTCCTATTGTTCATCTAACTTAGTGAGTTTTTGTGGAAACAAGTCTTTTGTTCAATCAGATCTCTCTGAAGTCCCACTCATGTTGACAAAAGCAAGTATGAAGAATTTTATGAGTTTTTTTTTCATTCCTGAAGATTTTATTCTATGTTAGAAGATTCTAAGTAAATTGATTCATGTGCCAATTCACTTTTCCATACTAAGAAAGTTACATTTATAAAACAACTAACACTTAGTAAGTAGCTACTTTGAGGCAGACATTCTTCTCAAAGCTTTGAATGTATTATCTCAACTGATCTGTAGAAAAACACTAGATATTATTATCCCCACTTTATTGATAAGGAAGTTGTGGATAAATGTAAAGACATATCCCCAAATTTATAGGCAACTTATCCGAAGCACCTATGACCCTTACAATTGAATGGGCTTCCTTTCAAATTATTTTTCTCCCTTAAATAAAAAACACTGCAGGATAAATAAATATATCATACTTTATAATACACAATTGTGACTGACCAGTTATAAAAATCTGAAATGGGAAAAATTATGTGCTCTGGCAGATGGACCCAAATATCTGCTTGTACATGATCGATAGGCTTCAAATTCCTTTAGTAACTTAGTAGATGTAAATATAACTTGGTAGACTTTAGAAAAGTAGTTTCCATTCACTTCCTGATAATCAGCAATATAATGATTCCTTAATCATCACAGATGTCTTGAATAATCATATGCTAGCCATACATACAGATAAGAGACTCCCTAATAGATAAGGAAACTAGACTAAATGACTTCTGGATTAGTTTCCAATCAACTTATATCTGCCTAGGGAAATAGGTGTTCCCAGTAGCTAGCTCTTCTTCATTGAGCTCTTCTTCAATGAATGTGTAATATAAAAAACAAATATATCATTATCTTCCATGTAGAGTATAAGAACTTCCCATTTTATTAAAAATTAAAGAAGTGTTGAAATAGAAGAGCTTTTATAGTGAATTTTTAGTTTATTAGAACATTCCTAAAGCAGAACATTTAATTGGCTGTGTATTTCGATTCGTAGATTTAGAATTTTACTGCTTTGAGATCATCTTTAATTACTCTACCTACACATGAAGTAATAAAAGTTCTAAATGAATTTACTTCAAAATGATACAGGTCATCAAAATCTGCAAGAGTATTATAAAATACTAGACATCTAATTAAAAAAGAGAAAAAATTAATAACACCTTAAACAGTGCTTTACAGTTTATAAGCATCATATGATACTAAAACTTTTTAATGAAGATATTATTACAAGCTTATTAAACAGATGAAAAAATTGGTCTTTGCAGATTGTATTACCAATGCCTGAAAATGTTTACCCTAACATTCTTCTGACAGATATCGACTAATTTCATAGCCCAACTTAACTGAGTCCTCTTGTGATCCCTTCTCTAATGTCCACAAATATATTTTCACCCATCACTCTACCTGTTCTTATTTCTATTAGAGCATTTATGTCACCACTGAATTTATTTTATATCCTCTTGTTTACTGGGTGTTGAACATCTAACCTTTAGGGACTAGATATTATTCTCCTTTATACTCTCAACATCTATCAAAATTCCTAGCACAGAACAGGTACTTAATACATTTTCTTAAGTAACTAAAATATTGGGTAAGCTAATTATGTAATATCACATAGCTAGAGTAGGTAGTAAATTAAAGTGAACATAGATTTTCTGCAATAAATTTGTTTTCTGATGACCTATAGCCGTTTCACTAAGATAGTAAAAAAAATTGCTGCAGCTATAACTTGTTTTTAAATTTTTGAAAATCGAGATGACAATTTTTATAGTGTTTTTGTTTTGTTGGGTTTTTCTTTTGCTGTTATTTTGTTTAATCAAACAAAGAAACACTAAAAATTTACTAAGACATGTATGCCTTCCAGTAGCACATTCCCACCTTTACAAATCCGCCAGCACATCCTCTATTTAAGTCAATACTGCTGATATGGCTAATTGACTTTACATAATGAAAAAATCAATATAACACTTGATTTTCCTGAAGTTAATAGTGTGTTTCTTATGATCATCTGTACTTCACTTTTATATGGTCATTTAGAATTTTAAACACGGTAATATTAGGCCAGGGCTTGTAGAAACTTACTTATTTGTTGGTAGTATACAATTGTAATCGCTTGATTTCTTCTTGCAAAGTTAACCTCTCTACAGCATTTATAACCATTATCAAATAATGTATTTTCTGCTGTCAAGCTGTATTAATGATTTTTATTGGCTATTTTTTCAAGCCTTAAAAAACATTTATTATTTAAGATGAAAAATCCTGTACAGGCTCCTTAGAATGTGAAAAAACATGAAAGTATGAATGCCTTCACCTAGGAACAGACATTATGAAAATTTTGGCTTATTTCTCCCCAGTAATTTTTAAAGCAACTTTAAGTAATTATTTCATATGTAGGATAACAGTGCAAATAAACCTTACATCCTGCTTTTCAGAGTGAAAAAAATAACATTTTATTTTGACTAAAAAGTGAATATATATTCATTGTAGAAAATCTGAACAAAAATGATAATAGTATAAGAAAAGAAATAAAAAAAACAAAAACAAAAACTAGTCATCACCTTCTATAAGCACTGTTAATATTTTGGTGACCTTTCCTTATAGGATTTTTTTTTTCCTTGTCTTTAACACACCTGTAGTTCACTTGAGGGAGTCAGGCCACTCCTTAAGTATTTAATTACCATTTAACAAAGATTTGAGGTAAAGACCCCTGGAAAAGTCAAGTAGTCTAACAAAAATGAAATGGATTTCTTTTCCCAGTTGACATGTTTTTGTTGAACCCTTGAGTATGGAGGGGAAGTTCAATATTATCTGGGAACAAAAATGCCGCTTGAGTTGCAAACTATCTGATCCTCTGGGACTGGAGCCTGTGTGTGCCTGCTTTCATAGGAGGGCTGGGCTAAGCAAAGAACACCCGGAGACAATAATGATAACATGAAAGAACATTTTAGGACTGAAAGGCAGCTTGAGATGCTGTGAGAGCAGCAATCACCAATTCGTACTCAACATGCTTCTGCTACCAAAATTGCTATTTAGCTTATAAAATTTATATTACACACACAAAAACAAAACAAATCAGCCCACTAACCAACGGCTCTGGTTTTTCTCCCAGGAGAATCCTCTCATTTCACAAAGCTAGGATTACAGAGATTATCGCCAAGAAGAATTAAACTCAAAAAATTAGAAAATAACAATACAGCAGTGACTCACATGGACCAATGAGCAAGACCTGATTGGGTCATGGATATGCCAGAGAATTCCAGCAAGGCCAAATTATGGAGAACTATGTGGAGACCCCTTGCCAATACCCCCTGCCCATCACTGTTGGATATTAGACACAATTCTGGGGAAAAAGTAGATGTTAACTCACTGGAAAAAGGTGTTTACCATTAGGCAAAATTGGAACTAGAAATATTATGTCTGGTTATAGAAAAATATTGGTTATATTACTTTTATAATAAATTTATGACTGAGATTTGTAGACTCTGCAGTTTCAACAACCCCTTCATTCCTTTCTACTTACATCCAGAGAGGTCCTGGGAAGCAGTCTGAAATGGTTGGACCGAAGTACAAATGTGACCAGAGTATATCTTGTCCATAATTGAAATGTATTAAGGATACTGTCTCCTTCCTTTCCAGAATCTAGAAAAGAAAAGAAAAATATTATTTAAAACAGTTTTGCTATGCTACATACTATGCTTTATTATTATCCCATAACTGCACAAAAACCCAACCACACGATAAGGTAAGAAATACTATGTCCATTAAGCAGAAGGAACTTAGAAAAGGTAGGTAAATTTGTTTCAAGCTTTCTTTAATCACATATTTCAAATAATTGTGAAAAAGTTCTGTTGTTTGTCAGCTATCACCAATGGTCAAGAGGAAAGATCTAGTAAGTAACCACTTACTCTTTGACAGCACCTTTGACAGGTGTAAGCTCAAGAAAACAATGGATTCTTCCATAGCTCTTTTCATACAGTGTGAAAGGTAAATTTTAGATCCAAGAGTCCTCATGCTTAACACATGTTCTATACTCTAATACAAAGTACTTTCATTCATACCCATTAATTAGCCACTTGCTGAAGTGAAAAGTGCCTAGACAGTGGCTCACAAAGATATCCAAAAGGAAATAAAGAATGGAACGTGCACTGACCTTATGGGACGCAGGCCACAGAAACTGAAAATTGACACTTCTAGGAGAAACCTTTAATCAGTGACAGGAGTGGGTGGATAAATATTCCATTTTTTCTTATCCACATGAGGCATATATCTGATGTTTATTTCAGTGTCCTGACTATCCTCAGAGCAACCGATGCCTAACTACCAATAGTAGTAAACTACTCTTAATGCATTCTTATTGGATTTCTTCCCTTCTCTGACTTTCTTACTACCCTGCCAGTGCTTTCTGAGATCACCTTCCCTATGAAATACGTGTGTTTGAATCTTTACCACTGAGTCTGCTGCTGGTGGAAGCCAGCTTAGATCACCTACAATTTCATTGGCCGAGGCAAACGCGTCTATCTCCTGAGTAGAAAATTATAACTCCTTTCACTGTTCCAGGGAATCCAGGATTCATTCTAGGCTCATGATCTCATTGCCCTTGTGGTTTGCTGTCTGTATAAAGGTGAGGACCAGCTTCACAAACTTGTGCACACAGGGTCCCACATTCACAAAGGGATTTGATATTTGAGGTTTAATACTCTCCATTTGCTGCCTTGATAGTCTGAATAATGTTATCTTTGTATTTGTGTTTTCTAAGTGAAATCTGATGAGACAATGGGACATTTACGGGCAGCATAGGGCCTTAGCTCAAGTGCAACTGATTTGCCACCTCCCCTGGGATGACATTTTGGCTGCCCATAATCCCACCTTCAGCCAAAAACTCCTGCCACCCTCATACCGTGGTAGGGGTCTGGATGTGGAAGCAGGAGAGGTCAAGAATGGGTGCGCAGAGTACACTGGGATGTGGGGCAAGGCTCAGGAACCCATGAGGGTTTGCACTCACCCTGTGGATATCCGCATGCCCAAGGGAACATGGCATTACACAGCAAATAAAATAACCATTAGAGGTGAAATAGTTTCTAATTTGATGCCATAAAAAAACATAGTACACTTAATGGCTTAGAACAACACAAATTTATTGTCTTACAGTTATGTAAGTCAGCCACACTATCAGATTTGGAGCAACTTCTTCACTATCCTTGAAACAAAAGCTGTTTTGTTTTGTTTTTTTAAATCTGTAAAATGGAAAGAGTAGTATTTTCAGAAGGGAGATTAAATGATCTAATGCATAGAATATACTAGCACAACTTATAGCTAGTGGGCACTCAGATATTTCATTATTGATGCATGTTGCATTTTATCCTATAAAGCTTTGAGGCTGCCAGAGAGTAGGCTAAACTGGAAACGAAGTTCGGAAAGCTGGCCAGCTGGCCAACTACAAGGAAGGAACCTTCAGAGTTCTTCCAAACTTGTAGGAGGAAATGTTTGTCTTTCAAGAGGTGAGAAAACCAGACAGAGCATCTCTATGGAGGTACAGGTCTTAGTCAATCCAGTTCAATTAGCCAAATATTTATGAAGAACCTACTAGATGCCCCAAGCACTATTCGAGCCCAGGAGATACATCGGGCAACAAAACTGACAAAGATCTGGGATTCGGGAAGCTGGCTTTCTTGTGCAAAGTTAGGGAAAGAGCAGCAGCAGAGTCCTAGGGAAGATCGACCTGCAGGTGGGAGCACTCTCAATGGAAAGCCCTCGACTATACCCCACACTCATAATCAATGTTTCTTTATGAACAACCACTGTTCTTAGGAAGGACTGGTGGGTGAGTGGCCAGAGCAGGGCATCCAAGCTTGTGAACTGGTCTTATTTGTTTTGTTTGTCAAGCTGTGAATTGCAGACTTTCTCTGACAGTCTTTGGAAGGTGCCAGATGTGTTTGTGCAGATAAGCCATGGTGACATTAGAGTAGTCATTTGGAAAAGTATTGCCTGAAGAAACCAAAAGCTGGGTCACATTCCTAGCTACAGAATTTCAACATGAAACAGACACTTAAAGTTTTGGAAAGGATCTACATTTCTGGACTGTTTTTGACCCCTGTAGTTGGATTGGGGGTGTTTATATCCCACAATTCAAAATGCTTCTTATGTGGTTTCTGCATCATCTCATTGTTCATGACCAGCATGGCGGGACAGGGAGAAACTGAAGCACAATTCACGCTTCACCGGTGATTCATTTGTGGAGATAAAAAGACACCCACATTTTGTGAACTTGGATACAGAAGTGAGAGAACAGCTCCAAGGGGAGATGGAAGTAACTGCTGCTTATTTGTCAGAGAAGAGGGTGCATTTGGAGACTGAAAAGAGGTTTTAGCCAAAAGTGGAATACAAATCAGTACTACCATTGACAGGATCAGCTAATTGGCTAGTTCTGGAGGTGGAGGATACTGTCTACTCCTTTGAGTAGTGTGGAATCTTATGCACAATGCCAGATCCCTAGTCATCCCTCCTTACACACTGAGGCAGCTGAAGTGTGCAAAGGGTATGCCAGTTGTCCACAGTTACTTAACTAGAATCTGGGTCTCTTAAGTCCCAGACCCTGGAGCTGGCTATCTTAGATTCCTGGAGTGCCATACCTCTTTTCATGAAGATGTATCCAAACTGAAGTCACCAGGTCCTCAAGGGGCAAAGGGAGCGTGCACACACTCACACTGATCTCCCACTCTGCGTGACCCCTAGACAATGAATGTCTCTTCCACCTCAGTCTGACCAGCCTTCTGTGCTGATGCTCTTCAGTGTGCTTCCAGGTTAATTTGCACCTGCCTGGACACAAGACATGCCATAAACAAAAACAAATAAACCAAAAAAACCCAACACCCAACCCTAAACTCATTTCCTTTGCTGCTTATTTTCACTCTTTTTGTTGATTTTCACTCTTTATGAAATATTTTTTGTTGTCTGCAGGGCCTAAAATTTTTAGGAGGATGAGCATGGAAATTAAATCAGACTGACCCAGATCTCCTGGTTCTGTCCCTTAGCAGCTGGGTGGTCTTGGGTGTGAGCTAATGAGGTGGGTAACAACACCCACCTCAGAAGTGACAGAATGGAGGGAAGGTAACTGGAACAACATTAGATGCAAGAGAGGCACCCCATAAATGGTCACTACTATTGTTATCCAATTGGGTTATTTTGTCTTTCATTGTCATAAGCAATCAAGAGAAAAACTAGCTGAATTCCAGTTTGGATTTAGAAAATACTTAGGGGATTACAAAAAGAAAAAGAAGGAGGGGGGAAGGAAGAAGAGGAGGGTGATTAGAAGGAGAAACAACCACGACAACACTATATGACTCCTGTCCTAGAATATTCCAATGAGAAAATATGTTTCTTAAAGATATATCCTTCTGGAAAGAAAAGCAAACAAAACAAAAAATCTCAACAGCATATGTATGTAATAGTCCAAAAATGCTAAATTGAAGAAAACAAAATATTTCTAAAACTCAGTGATTCATAAATTAGACTGAGTTGCAATATGTTTGCAGTTCCAAGCTTCATAAAACTTCCCTTACCCTTTACTTTCAAAACCAGCACTCACCCAACCAAGATCATACTGCCTAGACCCACATATGGAACCTGCACCAATTTCATTTTCTCCTTTGTATCCTAGAAAATACTTCAAAAGATCGGCAGCCCTCTCACTCCAGACATCTACTCTGCCTAGTGTTGGTTCCAGGAGATCTCCTTAAGATAAGTAACCTCAATCTTGAAAAGGAATCATTCTGAACACATTCCCTTTGGAAGCTGTTGGGAGAACTGAAGATGTTCATAGTGAAAGAAAGGAGGAACACATTGAGAAAATCACTGCATTCCATCCAATCAATCACCCCAGCACTAATAAGGAAGTCATCTGGGGTCCCATCCTGTCCTCAGCTCCCACCTGTCACTGCTCTGCACAGTTCTGATGAGGTTACTCCGACAGCCCTTGTCCTTGACCAGCTGACCTTGACAGCACCCAACTGATTCCCCCCACCTGCTGCCACCCCTCCTTTCCAGATATCCTTCACCTTTCTGTGGTCTCTAGTTGAAAAGTTCCAATGACCCCCTCACAGGAAATCTGATCCTGAGGCACTCACTCCCCCCACTGGAAGCTTCTAGACTGGGGGCGCTGTCTCTAATGGCCTGCCTGAGGCCAGGGCACAGGTGGGGGCCAGTCAGATGGTTCTGGGTCAGGGCCTCGTGTCTGCACCCAGGATCCTCCAGGGATGAGTGTGGAGGGGGTGCTCAGGATTCTGACAGGCTGAGAAGGGGCCCGGAGGAGTCCCTCTCACGGCACTGGTGACACTAAGGAGTCTGGGCCCCAGAAACAGCCCGGTTGGTAACCCTTCTACTCCCCAGGTAGGCCCCGCCCCGTCCTCCGGATCTCTGTCTGCGGGCTGCCTGGGATTTCAACCCTCCACGCAGTGCACATACCTTTACCCCAACTCGGGCCCCTTCCAACACTGCTCCTTTTCTGCCCCGGCGCGCGCCCTGACCTTGGCCGGGTTGGCTCTGTCTCACTCAGTCACCGCTTTCTGTCTCCAGGCGAGTCTGAGCCACAGGCTCTGCGCATGCGTGGCTTGGTCCACGCGGCTGCACAGCTGAGCGGCTGCACGTCCTCCGCACCGCCTTTCCAGTTTACTGTACCCCAGGTAAGGCGGTGGGGTCCACACGGCCACTTCTGCGTCGTCATAGATCTCGGGGGGTGGTGATTGGGACTGTCACCACCTTTCCTGCCTCCCCCCACCCAACGTGTCACTGGGCTAAATTCAAGACATTTACGGAGTTGCACCATTTACTGGGAACCCTAGAATAGAATCCATTTTCTTGTATTTTCCAGGTTCTAGAGGTTACCCGTATTCCCTGGCTGGTGGTCCTAATGTCTTCAAAGCTAGCAATGACCTGGGGGTGCCTGGGTGACACAGTGGATTAAGTCTCAGACTCTTGGTTTTTGGCTCAGGTCCTGGTCTGGGGGGCGAGGGATGGAGCCAGGAATTGGGCTCTGGGCTCAGCGTGGAGTCCGCTTGAGATTGTTTCTCTCCCTCTCCCTCCGCCCCTCCGGCTTGTGCTGTCTATCTCTCTCAGATCTCTCTCTCAAATAAATAAAATCTAAAAACAAACAAAAAAAACGCAACTATCAATGACCTGTCAGGTTTTTTCTCACTCTAATACTGACTCCTATATTTCCCTCTTCCACTTTTAAGGACCTTTGAGATTGCATTTGGCCAAACCATATAATCCAGGATAATACCCCACCCCACCCCTTTTTTTTATATAATTTTTATTTTGTTATATTAGTCACCGTACAGTACATCCCCAGTTTTTGATGCAATGTTCCATGATTCATTATTTGCATATAACACCCAGTGAACCATGCAATATGTGCCCTCCTTAATACCCATCACTGGCCTATCCCAATCCCCCACCCCCCTCCCCTCTGAAGCCCTCAGTTTGTTTCCCAGAGTCCATAGTCTCTCGTGGTTCATTCCCCCTTCTGTTTACCCCCCCTTCATTCTTCCCTTCCTTCTCCTACCAATCTTCCTATTTCTTATGTTCCATAAATGAGTGAAACCATATGAGAATTGTCTTTCTCTGCTTGACTTATTTCACTTAGCATAATCTCCTCCAGTCCCGTCCACGTTGCTGCAAATGTCGTGTAATCGTTCTTTCTGATGATTGAGTAATATTCCATTGTATATATGGACCACATCTTCTTAATCCAGTCATTTGTTGAAGGGCATCTCGGCTCCTTCCACAATTTAGCTATTGTGGACAATGCTGCTATGAACATTGGGGTGCATGTGGCCCTTCTCTTCACTACGTCTTTATCTTTGGGGTAAATACCCAGTAGTGCAATTGCTACCCCACCCCCCCTTTAAGGTCAGCTGATTTGCAACTTTAATTTCCCTTTACCATGTAATCTATTTATAGGTTCCAAGGATTAAGAGATGAACATATTAGGGGGACCGTTATCCTGCCTACCACTAAAGGTGGAGAGACTGCAGAAGAAAGGTGGAAAATCCTTCTCTTTAAACAAGGAGCACACATCTTTATTTTGTACTGGACAGCACAAATTATGTAGCCAACCCTGGAGAAGATCTAAGTGGACTCTGCACTAATTCTCTTCTTGTTCACCCTCATGCATCCCTTACCCCCAGAAACCCTGGGCATCACCTTCTGTCTTGCTCCATGATGCCTTGTCTTTCTCAGCGATGAGTCACACTGGACCTCATCTCTCTCAACTCAAGACCTCTGCATTCTCCCATGGAAGCCCCCTCACCAGAGTTGAGGTAGCCCCATCTTATTTTGCCACTTGGGCCTCATAGCACAGAAACAGCTCTCCATAGGGAAAAACTCCCCCACAGCTGACTGGTACCCACTTTGATCATTTTTATAAAATCTTTGGTATAGTAGTTCTCTGAGGCTGCTATAACAAATTATCCAAACCTAGGTGGTTTAAAACAACAGAAATTTATTCACTCAAGGTTCTGGAGTCCAGAAGTCTATAATCAGTATCATTGGGTTGAAATCAAGGTGTCAGCTGGGCTATGCACCATCCAGAGGTTCTGGGGGTGAATCTGCACTGGTGACTGCCAGCATTCCATAGCTTGTAGCCACATCACTTCAGTTGTCAAAGTGAGCATCTTCAAATCTTTCTGCTTCACCTTCACCTGGCCTTCTCTTCTGTGTGTGTGTCAAATCTCCCTCTGCCTTTTTCTTATAAGAATACATGTAATTGCCTTAGGACCCACCTGGATAATCCAAGATAATTTTCCCTTCTCAAAATCTGTAACTTAATCTCATCTGCAAAGACTTTGTCATGTTAGCTAACATTCACACATTATAAGGAGTAGGGCGTGGTTTTTTTAAGGGGGGGAAGGTCAGTTTCCAAAGCACCATACTTGATTTGACTAAAGGGTTCGAAAATAGTGATCCAGGTTTCTCCAAATTGCTTTTTAAATTTCTGCATATGGGCAAATATGCCTCTCCCTCACTATAGAAACTGGTATCTGCCTTATTAGCACCTCATTAGAAACAGTGGTAGCAAAAATTCCATTTTAACAAACTTCAAAAGATAAAATGAACAAATAGGAGAAGTGAGCAGTATTAGACGTCTTTAAATGAATTGATCATCATCTCTCAGTTATACATGCTAAGTATAAGAATATAACCTAAATAGTCATTTGAGGGCACAGTTGCAGAAAGACAGTTTTACTAATAAATAACTCCAGTGGCTAAAGAGATCAATGTCAGGTTCAAAGTAGAAAAAGTGTGTATGAAAATTATTGTGTGCAAAAATACAAATGTACATAGATTTATGACTTTGGGACATTTCTTGTGTTCTTTAAACTCAGTTACTTTTACCTGAAATTATATATAATAAACACAAGAATAGTGTGAAGTTGTTAAATGAGATTACAGGTACAAAAGCACTTTGGGAAATTTTAAATACTGCATAAGTATGAGAGATTTGTCATCCAATAGACTACTTGTAAGCATATTTCCAGTGGATTTCATTCAGCCACATACTGGTGATTTATGACTTCAAGGTACATGGAAGTCGAGTTGTAAACAGATTTACATAGAGAACTAACCATAATATCACTGGAGAATAGAGGAGGGAACTGTCTTTGCTTGGGCTGCTACAACAAAATACCCCGTATTATGTGGCTGAAACAAAAGACATTGATTTCTCATTGTTTTGGAAGGTAGGAAGTCCAAGATCCAGGTGCCAGCAGATTTGATATCTGGTAATATCCCTCTTTTTGGCTTGTAGATGGTGGCTGTCTTGCCTTATTGTCATATGATAGAGACAGAGGGTTCTGATTTCTTCCTCTTCTTATAGAGGCATAGTCCCATCATGGGGACTTCACCCTCATGATCATATCTAATCCTAATGACCTCCCAAAGGTCTCAACTCCAAATACCATCATATTGAGGATTAGGGCTTCAACATTGGAATTTGGGGGTGGGAGGGACCAGACATTCAGCCCATACTAGGAACCATGAGCATATGTGCCAATACTTACATGGGGAAAATGTGATCATACTTGAATGATTAATTCTATCAGCTTTTTGTCAATGTTATTTTGAGTTTGATTTCAAACATGGAGGAATCAGAAAACCTCATCTTGCCTTTCTTCAAATTTTAGGAATTTTACGTTGAATTTAAGGTTTCCTCCTCTGATTTTTCTCAATTGATCTGAACTCAACCCATGTCTATATAAAATTGTGTGCGTATCTGTGACCAGTTCCCCTGTATTAGTAAAAATTGTATAGCACCCTTCTTCTAATGCTTAACAGAATTCAAAATTACTGTGGGGTTTCTAGTAGTTAAGTAAGATGTTTTCAGCCTGGGTTGTAATTCAGTTTGTTAGCTTGCCAATTTGAGATAACTACATCTGCTAACGCAACTGTACATGTCACTCATTCTATCACCATATTATTGTTGTTACCACGACATTGTCCCATTTCTTCTCCAAGCCATGCCACTCCTAGTTTTATTTTTCTTATTTCTTAAAAGGTACTGCAATTGTATTATTTGTGCAGGAAAGATATAACCTTTAATTTTTGATTCTATGATTATGTAAGAAAACATAATTTATGTTTCCCAGCTTAGAAGTATTTCTAAAATATCACAGAAAACTAAAACAAGCCTAATAATGATTTAATGTATGGTATTTAGGTAGAAAAAAAAAAGGCATTCACTGTATTATCATTTTTCTAAACAAATTTTTGAATACACTATTGTTATGTATTTCATTTTCTTTAATATTTATTACACCTTATTACCTCTATGTCTTTTGCAAGAGGCAATTGTGTACTGGTTCTATAAGACTCCACAGGAAGTTATTTCAAGTTAATTCACTATGAAAGTACCGAATCAGCAAATCAGCAAAACTAGAGGTGACTTCATCACCATAGCAGAGGGTGCCAGTGAGTATTGGCTTTCTTCCCCTACAGTGGACCCAACCTCATTTTACCAACCTGCCTGATGTCTTCCTTCTGTTTTCTATTTTTATCACTAGGTTCTATAATGTATTTTATTTCATTATACTTATTAGCTGTGGCTTTCATAATGATTCCTGTCAGAGAGGCAGTAGAGCTTAAGGACATGATCTTTGGCAATTTAAATATGGTTTAAATTTTAGTTTCATCATGTATTGGTTTGCAATGTTGTTCAAGTGAACTGTGAACTTCAATTCCCTCACCTATAAAATGAGGGTAATAGAAACTTACAGGAGTTTGTGGAGATGAAGAGAGAAAAAATGCAAAAGATGTAACCCATTACCTGCCACGTGGTAAAAACTTTATAAAATGGCTGTTGTCTCCATTGTTGCTCTTGTTATGACTACCATAAAATTAATTGTTATGAATATATATTTAGTTTTGTAAATTTTTCAATTGAAATTGGAAACACATATACAGAATGTTTCTTCTCCAATTTCAACAATTTAAAAGAAAAAGAAAAAGAAAACTTGAATTGAAGTAAAGTTACATTTGCAAATTTAATTAGTTTTCAAAAGTGGACGCTATGTATTTTTATCTCTGAAATATGAATATGCTCCTGAGTAAAGGAATCCTTCACAATATTTTGTTCAAGGAAAATGTTGCCCTGTAAAAGGTGCAATGTCTATTCATACAGTTTATAGTTCAGACTCTCCCATATGGTGAATGTATCAAAATAAGTGGACAGATAAAAGTAGTAGAATAATTATAAGTTTTCTGGATGTAGCTCTCTTTTCATCTCTGGAGTATCTTTTATATGAAGGAATAATTTTAATGTCACCCAGCTGAGTATGTCTGCCCTTACATTTAGGGCACTCACAAATTACAATGTACTGGACCTAACCTCTTGGGTAAAATAAATTCAGTCAAAACATTTCAATCTCAAGAATATTGGCTATATTGTAAATTATTTTGTCCCTTTAAAATTTGGACCATACCATCTTTAAAACAAGTATTGCATCTTGCTCGTAGGAAAGGTATCTTCATGGTAAATACTGAATTAGAATATAGATATTATGAATTTGTTTCATCAGGTAAGGATAAAAATATTTAACTTGAATTCTCAAAAGACTTTTCAATTACAATCTAGGAATGTGAGTCCAGTCTTGTTTGGTCAGAAATACCAGTTATTAAAAAATACATCTTAGTTAAATGGATATTTGAGACTTTAAGGGGGAATCTATATCAATATTAAATAGATTTAATTATTTTCCCAAAAAGGCAATAAAAGCGAATTCTTCCTAGCAATGGTTTATTTACGTATATGAGCATCTATTGTTTGTTAAAACCTGCATGAAACATGATTTCATGGAGATACTTTAGAAAACTCAGCATTTGTTATTTCTTATCTTTTTGATATTAGCCATTCTGATAGGTATAAGGTGATATCTCATTGTTGTTTTAATTTGCATTTCCCTGATGATTAATGATGTGGAGCATCTTTTCAATGTGTCTGTTGGCCATCTGTATACCTTCTGTGGAAAAATGTCTACTCAAGTCCCCTGCCCATTTTTTAATCAAACTGTTTTTTGTGTGTGTATGTTGAGTTGTAGAAGTTCTTTATAAATTTTGAATATTAGCCCCTTACTGGATATATCATTTGACTTGCAAATATCTTCTCCCATTCAGTGTTGCCTTTTTGTTTTGGATGATGGTTTCCTTCACTGTGCAAAAGCTTTTTATTTTGCTGTAGTTCTAACAGTTTATTTTTGCTTTTATTTAGCCTTAGGAGACAAATACCATATGATTTCACCATATGTAGAGTGTAAAACCAATAAACAATAAATCAATAAACAAATAAAAATCAGAATTAGACTTGTAAATACAGAGAACAAACTGATAGTTGGGGGGGAATGGTCAAAATGGGCGAAGGAGAGTGAGAGACATAGGATTCCAGTTATGGAATGAGTAAGTCACAGGAATAAAAGGCACAGCATAAGGAATATAGTCAGTGATACTGTAATACTGTTGTATGTTGATGGTAGCTACACTTGTGGTGAGCATAGTATAATGTATAAACTTGTCCAATCTCTATGTTGTATACCTGAAACTAATGTAACATTGTTTGTCAACTATACTCAAATAAAAACATTAACTAAAAACAAAATAAAAAACAAAAAGAAACCTCAACATTTTAGTTGACCCATATCCTCTAAGAATATTATAGAGTGACTATAAAACCTATATATAATGAGAACTTGTAAGTTAATATAATCAATGACTATTAATACTTTTTATATCTTAATCCAACAGATAACATGTTTCTCATGATCAGTAATCCACAATCTATTACAGTAAAGAATGCCAGTACTCAAAGGAAAAGGTAATCCAAAATTTAGTTATATTTTGGTGTTGTATTCTCGTGTTTGTCTGTTTGTTTATTTATTTTCATTTCCATCTTTACATTGAACTTTAGTACTTGAATATTTTTGAATTTATAAAAGCTTAAATGAAATAGTCAATTGTTGAAGACTTAAGTCAGAACACTAGAAAACTATTTTGATTCTTTTTTTTTCTTTTTACCTGGCTCAGCTGAGTAAGTAAAAGCATCATCTTGCAAATGGATGCAAAGCGTATACCTGAATTAATCTTCACAAATTTACTCTACATAAATTGGGAATAGTACATCCTAATTTGTCTGCAAAAGTGGATCGTATGTGATAGCAGCATTGGTGGTAGCAGAAGAATAAAGGTTTTATAAATATGCTAAAATTTCATTTTGCTGGATGATTTCTATATGATTAAAATTTCTATAAGCAATGGAATACCTAGAAAAAAAAACCCTTTGTTTTAGAAGCCAAAATTAGCAGTTTAATTTGTATTTAAAGGACTTTTAATATTGCTGCTTTTGGTTGTGTAGCCAAAAAATCTCACCGTATAGAAAATGCTGTAGATAACATCCAGAAGAAACCCAGCAAAGATATTAAAAACTTTCCCAAAATTAATTGATTTGAAGAGGATTAATAGCCACAGAGGAAAATGTTCATTATTTCATATTAAATTCTGCTTATGGGAACTAAAATTATTGGTATATTGCCATATGGTTCCTTAGACTTAATCATACCTGCTATCAATTATTTGTCAAGTTTCACTGCCTAAGCATATGAAGAATATGGTTACAAAATGTTGGAGATGCCAACAAATTTGACTTATACTCCTAAGGGCCTAGAAACCTAATTTTGAATATTGTCTTACATTAAATTAGATCCTGCTTACAATGATTTAAATTTTTCCTTTTCTCTCCAGTAGCCTCAATTTATTAGTTTTCTCAGCATTGCTTTGTTGTTTATAGACAATTTATCTTAGATTTTTGTTATTTTGAATTGTACTTCTGCTTGAATATGGTGTCTAAAGTGAACAAAAGACCACATTCATTTTAAATATTCAACAATGGTAGCATAATATTAACCCACTTCTTAACCCACTTCTAGATACATTTATCATAGTGACTTAAATAAGAACACAATTACAAAAGAAACTTACGTAGATTTGATGGAAGGAGTCAGTTTCTAAGCAGGAAAGAAAAGAAATTCTATGCCTCCACTTATAAAAGTAGGATTCCTAAACCATACATATAGGAACTGCCGTTTGTTGTGTTATAAGAGTAACCCAATGTTCAAAAGTTGGGAAAATCAACAGGTAGAACCTTGTCACAGTAGTTAATTTTTTTTAAAGGTTTTTTGCAAATATATTTTATTTATATTTTTGACAGTAAGAGAGAGAGAACAAGCAGAGGGAGTGGCAGGCAGAGGGAGAGGGAGAAGCAGGCTCCCTTCTGAGCAAGGAGCCTGATGCTGGACTGGATCCCAGGACCCTGGGATCATGACCTGAGCTGAAAGCAGCCGCTTAACTGACTGAGCCACCCAGGCATCCCAGTCATATGACTCTTTCATGTCACATATCAACTTACGCCTTGCAATTACTGAACATAGAAAGAAGTAAGGTATACCAGCTCTTCTCATATTTCACTGACCAGTCAAGTCATATAACTCCAAAAGAACATGGAAAGCTATGCTCAGGCCTGTAGACAGGTCTGAAGAGAAGGAAACATGATTATTAACATCTTGTAGTAATGAACATAAATCTTATTTTTGTCTATTTGATATTTGTAACTTCTTTGGGAGAGATCTGGTCTTAGTTTTGTTCATTTTGTTTTGTTTAGATTTCTCCAGTCGACCTTATGTATCATAATCATTCAATTATTTACATTTTTCTTTTTTAAAATTTAACTTTAATTCTTTATCTTTTCCTAGTTTTTGAGGCTGGTGTTTCCAACTAAAACTAGAATTATGAACAGCTTTAAGAAATGTCTTTCGAGACAAATGTAGGATATATTAGTGGATTTGCCTAATTCACAACAAAAAATCATTGGTTCTCAATATATATGGTATAGTAAAAAATAAGATAATAGATGAATCTTGTCATGTCTTAGTGGACTATGTCTTAGTGGATATGATAGGAGAACTTATAGTCCTCAGTTTCCTGGCCATTAACATGTTTTTAATGTTAGGATATTGAAAGATATTATGTAGGGAAAAAGAAGGATTTGCTATCAAAATAGCTTAGGAAATTTCAGTTTACATAAAACGAATTTAAAAATCAATATATTTATTTACTCTTAGACTTCTCAGAACTCCCATTAGGCTAAGTGTATTCTGTGAACTTTCTGAAAAAGAAAATAGTATACAGCATCTGCTAAAGTATTTTAAGGCAGGTTTAGCCTTGGTCAAGAAAAAACAGAGCCAGGGGCGCCTGGGTGGCTCAGTCATTAAGCGTATGCTTTCGGCTCAGGGCGTGATCCCGGCATTCTGGGATCCAGCCCCACATCAGGCTCCTCTGCTGAGAGCCTGCTTCTTCCTCTCCCACTCCCCCTGCTTGTGTTCCCTCTCTCGCTGGCTGTCTGTCAAATAAATAAATAAAATATTAAAAAAGAAAAAAAGAAAAAAAAAAACAGAGCCAAAAACAAAGATTTACAGTACAGATTGTATCTTTGGAAGGTCATCCCAGAGAACAGGAATGAGGGACAGAGAATGAGAGAAACAATACCAGGATGAGTTATCAAATTGGTCACTGCTATGATTGACCAGTGTTAGATCTCACATGTGACCTTTTGAGGAGCATTATGAAATGAATCTTAGAACTGACTGCCTGGGGCTGGGAATGAGAAAGATTTATCCACCAGCATATATTCCTAACAGGTCAATGATGGCTCAATGGGGGTTAACTGCTGTCATGTCTGGGTTCATATGTTTGAATGTTAGGTTGATTCCTAACAGGAATGTCAATTTTTTTTTTAGGTCAGCTAGGTCTCTGGGTAGGAAATAAAAGCAGAGAGCATAGGTCTAAGGAAAGCTGGTAAGGTGTACCTGTCCAAACTTGGACAAAGTCTGTTCAGCACTGGTTACTGCATCCAAAGCTAGAGTAAGAGGAAACCCAGCTGTTGCACATGATGCATCTGACATGTCCTCAACCCACTCCCAGAACCCTGTAGGAAGAGACCAAAACTTTGGGAAAATCTTAACTTCCCTTTGTAGTACAATACACATTTTCTGCAGAATGTGCTTTCAGAATCAACTTTAATTTCTTATATTGGTCAAGTCAGTTTAAATAAATCTTATAAATAACTCAAAATATCATGTAAGTAGAAACAATGGCAAAACAAAAATATTAATGTTCTTAATAATAATCATTTTTTAAAAAGTGATCATTAAGGATAGTACAGTGAATACATTCATCTTTACTAAAATTCTCAATTTTTTTTGTACATTTAAACAATACTAACCATAAAAGGGTAAGGGATAAATTCATGAGCATTGTATAAGTTTTACAGAAAATGTATATAATAGATCTCACTGTTGAGAAATCTTCATAGTATTAGCAAGAATAAAAATATATGAAAAACTTCTAATCTAGCCTTTTAGTATACTTGTCACAACTTTTAAGAGCCATTTTAAGGTAAAATGCCAAAATATTAGCTATCTAAGTATCTGTGTGTATATATACACACATTTATTTCTAACAAATGATCTTATTTTCTATATGTAACTTTATGTACTAAGTTCTGAGTTTTCTTATTGAGAACACATTCATAGAATGTAATGGGACTATTATTACTCTCATAGGCTTAACATCTGCAACTCAATTAAAAGCAAAACTACAGAAGAGCCATTTAACAATACAATAATTCTCAAGTTATTGTACACAGTAGTAAACACCCATAGAGCAATCAGCATATCATGGGGGCATTGCTTCAAAATATAAAAGTGGAAACCACAAACAGATAAAGCAATCTAGAAATGTGAGAGAATAAAAAGCTAAAAAATTGGCTTTTAATACTCTAGAACACCCAGGGTTTGTGCTTTCATGTTTTTCATGACCTTTATAATTATATCTCAATTTATAGACATTAAAGTATAGAGTGTAGAAAGAGAATAGCCATAATGATAAGTCTCATACATTTCATTAAAAAGGTATTTCGTTATTTTTTCAAATGATCTTTCTTCAGTCCATTTAATTGAAATACTGTTTTCTTTTTCTTTTCTTTTTTTTTTTTAATTTTAATTCCAGTATAGTTAGCATACAGTGTTATATTAGTTTTCAAAATGAACTTGGGAATGGAATCTGGTTTAGAGTTTATGGAAAACAACACACAAATATCATGAATTGACTATGCATCTTTGAAAACTTTTATCTAAGTGTTCAGTTCACTTACTGATCGGTGAATAGTAACGAGTATTGCCATTTGTAGGAAATTATGGAATTTTCTGATGAAGAACATAGGTCAGATAGATGCCTTAACTGCCAGAAGGATACTTGTCAAATAACTTCTTATAAAGGTAGTAACAGTATTTTTTTTAAAATCAAGTATATTACTTTATATTCTCTGCTTATGAGCTTTCATCAAGAGTTCTTCATTTAAGTTTAACCCCAACATCAAATATAGGTCATACTTTGATCCAAGAGTAGCGTGCTAATGATCTGTTCATCGCCCCTTAAATTTTGCCTTTTCCCAAATGTCCTACCAATGGAATCGTATAGGATGCAGTCTTTTGGGACTGGCTTCTTTCACTGATTCATCCGGATTATTGCTTGTATCATTGTTGAAAACGGACTCTGTGCCTTGGAGCTCAGAATATAATGGGAAGAGAGAGTTTGAGAGAAAGAGGAACAATAGCTTTATTGCTCTCCCGGGCAAAGGATGATGCAGCAGGCTATGACCTTCAAATATTTCAGGCCCCTGGAGGAAGGGGCTGGGGGTTTTATAAGGAAATACGGGCTCTAACAGGTTTCGACAGAAATTGTGTACATACCACCAGCCTCCTGTGTCTTGTCTTTAGGGTGGTACCAGGTTCCCGAAACAAAAGACTACAAAGGGAGAAGGGGAGGTTTGCAGAAAAGAGCAAACAGGATACTTTAAAATTGAGCTTCACTAACGCGTTAGTGCAGCCATTTTGATTTTTGTACAACTTTATGCTGTAAGCAGTTTCAGTATCAATAGCTAATTTCTTTTTATTCACTTATTAAAGGACATTTGGGTTATTTTTTATTTTTGGCAATTATGGATTTTGTATGAATACATGATTTTAATTAGAGAATTAAACAATAATTATTATTATTCTAGAGAGAATAAATTTCTGTCTAGGTATATATTTAACTTCATAAATAACTGCCAGACTGTTTTCTAGAATTGCTGAACTGTTTTGCATTCTCACCAGCAATGCGTGAAAGTGTCAGGTGCTTTGCCTCATTGACGGCACCTGCTGTATATCTTTTATATTAGATTGATTGATTGAGAGGGAGGGAGGGGCAGAGGGAGAGAGAATCCCAAGGAGGCACCAAGCTCAGCACAGGAGCCTATGCGAGGCTTCATCTCAGGACCCTGACATCATGACCTGAGCCGAAGTCAAGAGTCCAGGGCTTAACCAACTGAGCCACCCAAGCACCTCTTTATTATTTTAATGAATATTGAATGGTATTTCATTAACTTAAATTTTTCTAATGACAAATCATTTTTCTTTCTTTTTTTTTTAAACATTTTTTTTTAAAAGATTTTATTTATTTATTAGAGAGAGCGAGAGCACAGGCAGGGGGAGTAGCAGGCAGAGAGAGAGGAAGAAGCAGATTCCCTCCTGAGCAGGGAGCCTGATGTGGGGCTCCTTCCCAGGATCCTGGGATCAAAACCTGAGCTGAGGGCAGACGCTTAACCAACTGAGCTACCCAAGCATCCCGACAAATCATTTTTCTTTGTTTATTTGACATTTGAATATCTTCTTTGTTGAAGTATCTGTTCAATTTTTTTGCCAACTTTTATTAGTTTTTATTGTTTACTTATTATTGGATTTTGAGAATTATTTATATATTCTGGATTAAGTTCTTTGTCCAATATGTGCTATGCAAATGTAGTCTCCAGAGCTGTGGCTTGTTTTCTCATTCTGCTTATGGTATCCTTCAAGCTGTAAATGTTTTTAATATTAATGAAGGTCAATTTATCATTTTTTTTTTTTTTTAAGGATTGTGCTTTTGGTATCTTACCTAAGACTGAATTAGCCAACTCCAGGTCACAAAAATTATCTCCTATGATTTTTTTATTAGATTTTTCCAGTTTTAACATTTTACATTAGGTTAGAGTTTATTTTGAGTTATTTTTTTAATACAGTTATACAGGATGAAGCATAGGTCCAGTTTGTTTTGTTTATATATGTATCCAGTTGTTTTAGCATGATTATTTTCCAAAAGAATATCCTTTCTCCATTGAATTGCCTTTGTGTTTTTGCCAAAAAATAACAACCAAACATATTTGTGTAGCTCTACTTCTAGAGTCACCATACAATTCTGTTAGTCTTATGTGTCTACCCTTTCATCACTACCATGGTTTCTAGATATGCCTTTGTGCTCATTGATGTGAGTGCTCCTACTTTTTTCTTCTCTGTACACATTATTTTGGCTATTCTCTTTCCTTCCCACTTCATATGAATTTTAGAACCACTTTGTTTATGTCTACAGAGAATGTTACTAATATTTTTACTGGGACTGAATTAAATGTATAATTTGACTTGGGAAGAATTGACATCCTAACTACATGGCTTCTTCCAATCCATGAACACAGTATGTCTACTTACTTAAGTCCTCTTTTATTCCTTTCGTGAGACATGTATGGCTTTCAGCATATATTGTTCTACGCATATTTATTAGATTTTTATGTAAATATATACTTTAGGCCAATATTACAATGACAAATAAGGATTGTTTTATAGCCTTCATAAAAATTTTTAAGTCCTTTATCTCATTTACTTTTCTCATTGCACTTGCTAGGACTTCCAGTACAATATTGAATAGAAGTGGTGAAAGCATACAAATTTGCCTACTTCCTGGTCAAAGGAAACGTGAACTAACTTGTGTTCTGCAAAAAAACATGTTGAAATCCTAACCCTTGGTACAGTGAGGGTGATCTGATTTGCAAATAGGATCTGTGCAGATGTGATCAAGTTGAGATGAGGCTGTACTGAATTAGAATGTATCCTAAATCCAATGATTGATGTCCTTATAAGAAGAGAGAAATTTGGAGACACACAGACACACAGGGAGGAGACAGTCTCCTGAAGATGGTGGCAGATTAAGTTTGCGCTGCCACAAACCAAGCAATGGCGGAGGCCCAAAGAAACTGCAAGAGGCAGGGAGCCTTTAGAGTAGACATGGTCCTGCTGACACCTTGATTTGGATTTCTTGACTCCAGAAATGTGAGAGAATAAATTTCTCATTATATGCCACTGAATCTGTGATACTTTGTCTCAGCAACCCTAGGAAACTAACCTGGGGGAAAGCAATCGCTATCTCACAGTTTAGCATGATGTTAACTGTGGTATTTAAAGAGATTTTCATCAGAATGTGGACTCTTTTTTTCTATTTATAGTTTGATGAGTTTTATTATATTATTATTATTATTATATTATTAATTATCATCATCAGTGGAAGTTGAATTTTGTCCAGTGTTTTTCTGCATCTATTGAGATGGTCATGTGGTTTTTCTTTTTTAATGTATTAATATGGTGAATTATATTGATATGTTTCCAAATGTTGAATGAGGTTAATATTCTCAGGTTAAAATACTTTTGATTATGTTATATTATTCTATTTGTATATTGCTGGTTTCAATTTAATGAATTTTAGGATTGTTTCATCTATGTAAAGTATTTTAGTCTGTAATGTTTTCTGTTGTCATTGCTGTTGTTTTGTTTTGTTGTTGATATTGTTTTTTGGTAATGTCTTTGTCTGGTTTTATTATAAGGACCTTATAAAATGAGTTGGAAAGCATTTGGTTCTCTTCTGTTTCCTTAACAAATTTGTATAGAAGTGATATTTCTTTTTTAAATACTACAGTTAACTAGTGAAGCCATCTGAGTCTTGTATTTTCTTTGCAGGATAGTTTCTTTTTCTTTTTTTTTAAAAGATTTTATTTATTTATTTGACAGAGAGAGAGAGAGACAGCCAGCGAGAGACGGAACACAGGCAGGGGGAGTAGGAGAGGAAGAAGCAGGCTCCCAGTGGAGGAGCCTGATATGGGGCTTGATCCCAGGACCCTGGGATCAGGCCCTGAGCTGAAGGCAGATGCTTAACGACTGCACCACCCAGGCGCCCCATGCAGGATAGTTTCTAAATACAAATACAATGATTGTATTTGATATCAGACATCTTTAGTTTATCTATCCCATCTTTGGTGAGTGTTGGTAGTTTACATTTTTCAAGGGTTAAGTCTTTTCATCTGAGTTCTAAATTTATGTGCATAATGCTGTTTATAGATTTGTCTCATTATCTTTCTAACATCTGTGGGGTCAACAGAGTTAATAATTTTTGTCTTCATTCTTAGAGAATATGACTAAAGATTTATCAATTTTATTAATTTCTTTTGAAGTCTCAGCTTTTCTTTCACTTATTTTTCAGGTTGCTTTTCTGTTCACCCTTTTATTTATTTATGCATTTATAGTTCTTTTTTTTTTTCCTTCTGATTGCTTTGGGTTAATTTTGCTCTGATTGTTTTATCTTAGGGTGATGACATAAATTATATACTTGCATTCTTTTTTCTTTTCTAATACACATCATTAATGCTACAAGTTTCCCTCTAAGCTACTTCCACAGATATGAATGTATTATATTCTCATTTTCCTTTTATTTAAATACGTTTAAACTTTTCTTAGACTTCCTTTTTGATATATAGGATTATTGAGTAGCATGATTTTAAAAAGTATCCAAATAATTTTAGTCTCTTTGGGCTACTCTAATAAAAAAAAAAAAAAAAAAAAAAAAAAAAAAAAAAAAAAACACACCGTAGACTGGGTGGCATATACAACAAGCAATTATTTCTCACAGTGTAGGCACTGGGAAGATCAAGATGTTGGCAGATTCCATGTCTGGTGGGAGCCCACTTTCTGGTTCACAGATAACCCTCTTCTTGCCATGTTTTCATATGCAACCGAGCTCTCTGGTTCCTCTTTTATAAGGTCCTTGATTCCATTTATGAGGGCTTCACCCTCATAACCTAATCAATTCCCAAAGGCCCCACCTCCTAATACCATCACATTGAGAATTAGAATTTTAGTATGAATTTTGGGAAGGACACAAACATTCAGTCCATAAAACAAATATTTGGGGATTTTCCAGATAGCCTTTTAGTAATTTTTAAATTTATTTCTTTATGACCAGAGAATATAGTTCGAATACTTTAAATTCTATTAAAATTAGTAAGATGTGTTTTTGACAAAGAATGGGATTTATCTTGGTAATATTCTCAGCACACATAAAGATATGTTCCCGTTGTTATTCAGTAGATTGTTATAAATATGACAAATAAGTCGAGATAATTGATATTCAGACACTCTGTATGTTTAATGATTTTTTTGAAATTTTTATAAGCAATTACAGAGAAGTATGTTAAGGGATTTAAAGATAATTATAGTTTTTATGCTTATAATATTATCCATTGTGTTTCATGTATTTTGAACCCCTATTATTTGGTCCATATAAATTTAGGACTGTTTTCTCTTCTTAATAAATGGATCCATTTGTCATTATGAAATGTCCTATTTTATTTCTAGTAATCTTTGTTTTGAAATCTGCTGTATTACTTAGGGTTCTCCATAGAAACAGAACCAGTAGGAGAGCTATATATAGATATAGATAAGATACAGATTTAGTGTACGGAATTTTGTCACGTGATTAGGAGGCACCAAGTCTACATTCTGCTGTCTGTGTGCTAGACATCCAGGAAAGCCTATGCTGAGTGACAGTCCAGACATGAAAGCCTAAGGACCAGCAAACCCAATGGTTCTAAGTGCCAGTCTGATCCCAAGAGCAAAAGACTGATGTCCCAGCTCATTTCAGGCAAGAGGAATTTCTCCTTCTTCTGAGTTTTTCTTCTATTTAGATCTTCAGTGGGTTGGATCCTCACAGAAAGAATAATCTCTTTTATTCAGTCAACCAATTGAAAGGCTAATGTCATCTGAAAGCACTCTCATGGATTCACTCAGAAATAATGTTTAGCCAAATACCTGGGCACTCAGTGAAGATAGGTGACCCAGTCAAGATGATGTAATTAAGATGCTCACTTTGGCATCCCATATACCTAAAAAGATGAAACAAACATTGTATCTGCTTTTCCTAATATTAATATAGCCATTCAAGCATGTTGCTGTTGTTAGTGTTTGTGTGGTATAGTGTTTACCTTTTTACTTTTGAATAGATTTTTTAAAAAGATTTATTTATTTATTAATTTTACAGAGAGAGAGAGAGAGTAAATACAAGCGGGCAGCGGGGCAAAGAGAGGGAGAAGGAGAGAAGCAGACTCACCACTGAGTAGAGAGCTGGATGGACAGGGACTCCGTCTCCAGACCCTGATATCATGACCTGATCAGAAATCAAGAGTCATATGCTCAACCAACTGAGCCACCCAGGAGCCCCTAGACTTTATTTTTTTAGAACACACAGATTTGTAGAAAAAATTGAGAAGATAATACCGAAAATTCCCAAATACCCATGAACACAATTTCTCCAACTGTTATCTTATGTTAGTATGGTACATTTATTAGTTTCAATGAGCCAATATTAAGTCATTATTAACTAAAGTCCATAGTTTATTCAGATTTACTTAGGTTTTAATTAATGTCTTTTTATGTTCATGTTCAGTATTCCATCTAGCATACAATGTTATATTTATTTGTCATGTCTCCTTAGTCTTCATACTTGTGACAATTTCTCAGCCTTTCTTTGCTTTTGATAACATTGGAAGTTTTTAGGAGTATTATATTTATTGAAGAAAAATCCATATGTAAGTGGACTCATCCAGTTAAAACCCATGTTATTCAATGGCCAACTGTATATTATTTTAATTCACAAATTAAGAATATTTCAAAGTGAAGAAACAAGCTTATAGAAACTCAGAATTATCAAAATATCATCCAAATGGATAGTTTATTAAATTAGACATATTGAATAAGAGTAATTTATTGTTGGTTAATTTTATTCTTTGACAAGTATTTATCAAATATTTTATAAGAGTGATGGCCAAAAAAAGAAAAAAAAAAAGGGTGATGGCAGTGCATAAAGAAAGAACATTTCAGTCCTAAAACTACTAAAGAAAGTCAGGACATATTAACTATTTATTGTAGGACTGTATTATGTAGCACCAATTTCCAGTACCGTATGGCTTTATGAAAAAGGGACATCACTGAAAAAAATATGTTATAATTAATAGTTTAATTGAGGAAACTTGAATATGGCCTTAAGGGAAGCAAATGGTCAGATTGGAAAGAGAATGAAATAGGGCATTCCAGGAACTGTGGAAGACCATAAGTGGAAAGAAATCTGATTACACCTTAATTGGAAGTGCCTCAAAGTCTACCTCTCCACAGTCTTAATTTCTAGCATTTTAGTCTCCCACTCCATCCTAATATTCTAGCATATTTTCTCTGGTCCTCTCACTCTTAAAATTGCTCCACCTCATCAAGAGCTGCAATCCATTGGTCCCACTCTATTTATCTGCCTCTCAAAACTCATGTCTTAAATTCCTGGCTTAAATACCTAGCTTAAATTCCATGTTCAGTAATATTTTTTTTTTATTCTTTTCTTCCTTAGCTTTGGCTCTAAAAGCAATCATTAAGAACTTTCCTTTAAACACATCTTTTCCTTCCTTGTGATTTTTCTCCCTATGTTTCACTCTTTAGGCAAAAACAAAATTGTTAAAATCCAATATTCAGCTTACTCTGTACCTTCACCTGAGTTTGAGTAGGTAAGAGAAAACACACAGTGATGGCCTTTTAGTCTTGCCTTATAAACCTGATTTTTTTTGTTGTTGTTGTTCATGTAGTCTTTTACCTTCCTAGACAATTTTAGACCTTAAATTCTCTCTTTAAAGTTCCAACTGCTTCTCCCACTCTTCACTCACAGCTGATAATCTTGCTTAATAGAAGCATTCAGGGAAATATTACAACGAATGTTACCAACTTACACGCATCTACTTTAGCAGGCTGTTAGCTCACTTCTTTCTCTCTCTTTTTTTCAGATTTTATTTAGTTTTTTTAGGGGGGGAATGGAAGGAGAAATAGAGAAGAGAACACGAGTGGGGGAAGGAACAGAGGGAGAGAGACAAGCAGACTCCATCTGAGCACAGAGCCCAACTTGGGGCTCGATCCCACAATCCTGAGATCATGACCTGAGCTGAAATCAAGAGTCAGATGCTCAACCAACTGAGCCACCCAGGGGCTCCCCACTTCTCTTTTCTATAAATTGTCCATGGTTACATCTAAGTTTGGCCTCTTCACTTATGCCCTGGATCAATTCCATTTCATTTCACATAAGGAGTCCTTATGTGAACAATTACACCTGTAATTGTTCCATCTTGTTTCCTGTGTTATCCAATTTTCCCTTTTTACTGCAACTTTCCCATTAGTATGCACACATATATTAATATTTTCTAGTTATTTACCTTCCAACTACTGACCATTTCTTTTCACTTCTTTCCAATCAGACCCTTCAAAAGAGTTCTCTATATTCTATCTCCAGTTTTGCTCCCTTACACCACTGGTTTTCATCATCAAACTTTCATATTCTAATGTCTGTTCAAACTGTTTCTGTCAAGGTCGCCATTACCTTCACATTGTCAAATTTGGTGGTCAGATATCAGTCTTCTTGTTATTTCACCCGTCACAGCTAATCAGAAGCCTTCCACTTAAAATATTTTTCTTTACTTGGCTTCTTAGGTGTACCCTCTCACATGTCTTCTGAGGCAACATTGTTGCCAATTCTTTCTCTGTCTCCTTCATTCTTCCTCCTATTTTCCAGTTCTACACATTGGAGAGTCACAGTTTCAGTTCTTGAACCTCTTTTTTTCTTAGTGTATGCTTTTTAATCTTTTCTGTTACAGTTTCTTTTAATCTTTTCTACTACAGTGAAATCCATATGTTGACACTTCCCATATTTGTGTCTCCAGTACCAACTCTCAACTGAGCCACAGGTTCAAATACCAAACTATCTCCTCAGTATCTCTGCTTGGATGTCTAATAAGCATATTACATTTTACATATCCAGAAATAATTTCTTCCTTTCCCCTGCCAGAGTCGATCTTCCCTAGTCTTCCCTAGGCCCAAACTCTCTTCTTTGCTCTTGGCTCTCTCTCACACCACATATCCAATTTATCAGCATTTCTTATAGTCTATCATAGAAATATATCAAAATTTAGACCTCACTTCCACAGCTAAGTGGTCTAAGTACCTTAATCTCTTAGTTGTATTATTTCAGTAGACTCATAACTGGACTTACTGTGATCCCCAAAGCTACAACTAAAGCGATGCCATAAAACACAAAGTCAGAGAGTGAAAACTCCTTTACTGAAAACTCTTCTTATTGGATTTCTGTCTTACCTACAGTGGTGTTCAACTTTCTTATAAATCCTTATATGGCTCAGACTTCTATTATTTCTTAGGCATAATCAACAACTCTCTCCTCATCATTTGTATTCCAGAAATGTCAATTTCTGATATTAGGGTTTTTTTTTATTATAGTAACTAGAGGAATTTTTTTCTTTAACTGTAGAAAGCCAAAATTTTATATATATTTAAAATATATACATATATAATATTGTTATATATTATATATTATTTATATGTAAAATATTTATATGTAAATAAGTATACATTATATTTTAATATATAAAATATATGATAATTGTATATTTTAATTTATATATATGTAAAAATATATTTTTTAGCCTATATGTCCTAGCACATATCTTTGTTGAATATTTAACATTCACTGGTAGCCATGCCAGTCCCTTTAAATTTGTCCTAATATTAAATTCTCAAAACAAAATCATATGGCAGACAAAATCATTTTCTCCTCCAGCCCCTCCTCCTCCTTTTTCTTTAACAAATGAGGCAACTAAGGTTCACAGCTGTTAAACCTCTTTCTCAAGGTCACGTGACTACTGAATAACAGTAGGGATTTGAATATAGTCTCATTACATGTGGTTTATTGTACGTTTTTCCAATTCTGTCTTCCCTCTTTGCCTCATTGACTTTGGGCTTAACATGTAAATTCTTTTGGTTAAAGAATGTGAGTGTATATATGCATTGTGTTTCTAACAAGAGGATTTAAAAGTGCTTTCATGGATGTCTTCCTCTTATTCTATGTAGGAAGAACATACCAGGGTAGCCACAAGGTTTGTACTCTGACTTCAGAAAAAGAGACATATTTCTGTTAAAGATCTCAACCTATAACGTGGAGTAGAGTTGCCCCAGCCAACTTATATGAACAAAACACATGAACAGAAAGTGAATGTGTATTGTTAATATCCACTGAGCTATTTCGGTTGCTTGTTACATCATATTATTGCAGAAATTGCTGAGTAATACTGTTTATAAGCAATGTTCCTTAACCAAAGTATTAAGAATAATTACTGCTATCAAATAAAGGCAGGTCAGGAAAATAAATTTATACTGTGGCAGAAGAGACTTAGTTTAGCTATGAACATGTACATTGTTGATAGAAAGTCTGTGTCCAAATGTTGTCTATCTTCTCCCAGCCAGTAAGTTTTATTGGTTTCCTAAGGTTCTGTTTTTTTAAATTAGATATTGGGAAATACTGTATCTATATTGAGTTGCTGTCATATTAAATTTGCAAGATGTGCAACATTTCCTAGCATAGAACCAGGCATACAATCAATCTCTAATATATAATATTTTATTATTTAATGAAGATTATAGATACTGATATAAGCAAAGACACCAATCTAGTCACTTAGAAAGTGTCAACATGTGTTTCAGTGTATTAATGAAATACTTTTTACATTCTTCTAATGATGTGATATAATTTTGTAATATGATGTCATTCTAGGTAACATAGGTTATAAGAAAAAATATTCTTTATTCCATTATTCTTATTCATATAGTACAAAGGAAATAATCCATTTAGCATTTATCTAGTAATTTTGACTTACAAAATAGTCCACATGGATTCTTCTGCATTAAATAAATTAATATGAATTGATAATAAAAACCATATCTATTTCTTTAGAATATGCTGTGTATTTCAGGGTGCTTATATTATGGTCATCAGCTTCTTGGTGTAAATGAATAAATGATCTGCATGACTGGAAGTTGAGATTTCTATAGTGAACAAGGGTTGAAAAGGAGTTCTGAGAAAGTAGATGGTGAAAAATATTTAAATATTCCCCTAACCTGCCCCTCCTCCCCCTGAATAAAATCTGACGGTGCAACTAGGGTAACAATTAAAAACCCCTGAACAACATATATAATAGAAGTAGGTGACACATTTTCAGCTCAAACCTTTAAGTGTGCATTGTTGTAGGTGAACCATTGGCAGCTCATGAGCTGAACAGCGTGAGCAACTATGTAGGAGGCAGAAATAAGCAATGATATGCCTCAGGTATCTGAGAAACTCAATATGGCCCAGCAGATACTCTCCTGAAAGCTCACCAGGACAATTTAAGAAGAACATCTGCAATGGGAAGCTGGGGCTGTACACACTACAAGAGTAGGTGAAAAAACTAATGTTCTGTATGAGATTTTTTGGGAAGTCTGAGCTCTCTGAATTTTCAGGACTAACCAGCCAAACTCCTTTCCAGGACAAAGCCTCACAGAAAAGATAAACTTCTAAGAATGGAATCTAAATTGGGCAGGAAAAGCAAAATGGAAAAAAGAAGGTCCAGATAAAAGTAGGAAAGGGATATAGAAAAATTCAGGAATCAAGATGTCATACTTTGAAGATTCCTTCAGACAACCTAAGAAGACATCCTGAACTGTACAATTATTAAAGCAGTTTTGGACCATTTTATTTTTCTTTTTTAAAATGACATTTAAAAAAACTAATTGACTTACCTTTTGAAGATTCTTGGACATCATTTTATATAGGAATGAGTAAAAAAAGAAGTGAAGACAAACCTTATATGAAGTCATTGTAACAAAGAAAATAATGAATTGCATCACATTCCTATAAATAATAAATAGCATAACATTCCTATAGACAATGAAAGATTGCTAGAAAGAAATGCCCACAACACAGATAAATATAATATTTTAAATAGGTGACAAAAATTACATAATACATGTAAGAAGGTTATAACTTTATAATTCAGAAATGTGGGGATAAAAACATAGAAAAATAAAATTAAAATGTATTTCAGAATTGAAGACAAAACAAGAAGATAACAATAGAGTCAAAGGCAAATAAACAAAACCAATAATGCCTTATGAGAAATAGATAATTTTAAAAAATCAAAAAGAAATGAAGAAAAGGGATGAAAATAAATTGAGGAAATGTGATAAATATAGAAAGACATGAACGGACACTTCTCCAAAGAAGACATACAAATAACTAACAGATACATGAAAAAATGTTCAACATCATTAGCCATCAGGGAAATTCAAATCAAAACCACACTGAGATACCACCTTACACCAGTTAGAATGGCAAAAATCAACACGGCAGGAAACAACAAATGTTGGAGAGGATGTGGAGAAAGGGGATCCGTCTTACATTGTTGGTGGGAATGCAAATTGTTACAGCCACTTTGGAAAACAGTATAGGAGATTCCTCAAAAAGTTAAAAATAGAGCTACCCTATGACCCAGCAATTGCACTACTGGGTATTTACCCCAAAGATACAGATGTAGTGAAAAGAAGGGGAACCTGCACCCCAGTGTTCATAGCAGCAATGTCCACAACAGCCAAACTGTGGAAGGAGCCAAGACGCCCTTCAATAGATGAATGGATAAAGAAGATGTGGTCCATATATACAATGGAATATTACTCAGCCATCAGAAAGGATGAATACCCACCATTTGCATTGACATGGATGGAACTGGAGGGGATTATGCTAAGTGAAATAAGTCAAGCAGAGAAAAACAATTATCATATGGTTTCACTTATATGTGGAACATAAGAAATAGCATGGAAGACATTAGGAGAAGGAAGGAAAAAATGAAGGGTGGGAAATCAGAGGGGGAGACTAACCATGAAAGACTATGAACTCTGGGAAACAAACTGAGAGTTTTAGAAGGGAGGCGGTTGGAGGGATGGGCTAGCCTAGTGAAGGGTATTAAGGAGGGCACGTATTGCAATGAGCACTGGGTGTTATATGCAAATAATGAATCATGGAACACTACATCAAAAACTAATAAAGTACCATATGGTGACTAATATAACATAATTTTAAAAAAAGAAAGAAACTTAATCAAAGAAGATGCAGCCTATACAAAATAGGTATTGCTAAAGACACCTAACTAAGAGAATAAAATAAATACTAAAATGTATAATTCAAGAAAATTATCTTGTGGCATCTGGCTGGCTTAGTCGGTGGAGCATACAACTCTTCATCTCGAGGTTGTAGGTTCGAGCCCCAAGTTGGGTGTAGAGACTACTTAAAAATTTTTAAAAATCTTAAAAAAATGTCCTCTTGAGCTTTAGAAAAAGGAAAATATCAGGTAGAAAAAGAAAAGATCAGTCAGTGAGAATTCATGAGGATTTATATTCATATTTCCTAGCTTAGTCCCCTGGAAATACCTAAAAACAATGATCATTCCTAATATCCAGAATACTGTTTCTTACAAAAAGATATAATTTGGAGAATTGTCTGCTTCTAGTTCAGATGCAGACTAGCCAAAATATAAAATATTTGAAAACAATGAGGATAATAAGTGCAGTAGATCAAACCACATCAAATATATTTAAATTTAAGAGTTTAAAATGACACTTAAAGAAACAAAACAAAACTAATTGGTGACCTTTTGAGGACTCGAGGAAATCAGCTCATTATTTTGACAGCTGGTCAATAAGGGAAAGAATCTAGCATTTATTCTACCTTTCCTAATATGTCTAGTGACATATTAACTATGTCACTATATAATAAGAAATGTGAAATAAAATATATCTATATTTTATTTCTGTGAAGAAATTAAATGAAGGAATTTTAAAATTTGAATAAATCTATTTTGCAACCCTAATGAATGAATTGAAAAATCCATGTCTGCTAATATCACCACATTAGGGACAATCAAATATTATATTCTTCCTAATTGAATTAAATACATTATCTATGAAGCAGTCTTGCCAAAACATTGACCCTAAACCTCATTAGACTTACAGGTGCAATTACCAATTAACAAAAACTATGAAAGACAGAGAAATATATTAAACTACAACATTGTGATCCAGTCAGCAGAATCCAGGCTGTGGGAAGGTACAGATTATCCAATTCCTTAGACAAATAGGTTGCAATTTAAAAAAGAAAAAAAAGAGAGAGAGAGAGAGATCAAAGGGGAACACAAGGATTTAAAAAAATTAAAAACAGCACAAACAGCTAAAATTAACTATAAAATATTTTTAAAAAAGTAAAATAGGGCTTATCATAAAAACCAGGCTATGCTTTGGAGGGTGTACTGGAGGATATATGTTGAATTTCTGTTTTCTGATCTAGTAGTTGTTAAAACTGTGCTTGCTTTTTAATAATACATAAAACTCTAATATTTTAAGCATTTTTAATTTAAATATAAAAATGTTTAAGAAATAATATTTAAAAAGGAGTCTGGGAAGTACTAGGTTACATACCGTTAAATAGATTTTCTTACCTTAGGAAATTCTGAGTTTTAACATTGTCAGTGCTTATCGTGAATCACCGAGAGAGCAATTTAGTTTGTAACATTTAACAATCTAATTTGTCCAAGAATCCTTTTTTTTTTCCTTTAAAACACTTATTAAAGTTTCTCAAGATCTCAATGTTGTCTAAAGCATAACTCAGGAAATGCTCATCTATTCAATATATAAGTATAGTCTACTGGTATCCTAGGCCACTGCAGTGCAATGTGCATATTCCAGTAAAAATATCAATTGTCAAATAACTGTGCTTACCTCACTAAGTAGTCTTCAATATAGATAATATCTTATACTTCAACCAGTGATTGTCAATGACAATTTTCAGTAGCAACTGTTTCAGTTCTTATATGGTGTCATTGAATTAATTCTGAAATCTAGTTTTAATTCTTGATTTTTTTGGCATTTCCCATTGCTTTCTTGATCATTAAGAATAGATATATCCTTTTCTATAAGAACAATGAACCTAAGATTCAACAGGGCAATACAAAATTAAAGTGTGTGGAATTAAAATGTCAAAACTAAAGCAGTTTTATAAGATAGCTCTGCAGTATACCATAGACAGAACAATTATGAAAAGTGCACTTAACTTGACTGCTTGTCCTCATTTGTTATACAAGATTCAAGCTGACCTTCCAATATAGGACCAAATACTGTGGCTATATCCAGGCCAGACATGATCTTTTCCTCCAGAACCCTAGAGAATTCATATCCCATTGAGATAAGTGAGTTTAAGGAATAATATAATTCAAACATATACCTAGAATAATTCATTTTTTGTGTTATAGGATCTAAAATTAACTCTTAAGGCTTTGTTCTATGACAATGTTTGGGTAAACCCATTTATGAGGTCACCTTATGTGAAAGGATGATTCGATAAGAAAGTTCTTTGGGTACTTCAGTAACCAGATTCTTTAACATCAAAATTTAACCTCCAATAAATTGTTCATTTAATACTATGCACTTTAGGTAAGCATGGTGTGGTAGATTCAGTGAATTCCTTTTGCTTATATAAAAAATCAGTATCCAATTTACTGTTAAAAATAAAATAGGGATACAAACAAGATAAACAAGGCTTTCATCAATCTTTCTTAAACATAACAACAGACATTATTAAATATTTTATCAACTATATTAGGTAGCTACAGCTACCATAACAAAAAACTATAGACTGGATGGTCTAAACAACAGAAATGTATCTTCCCACAGTTCTGGAGGCTAGAAGTCCAAGATCAAGGCATAGTTGGTTTTCTTGAGGTTTCTCCCCTTGGTACAGATGGCCAGTTTCTAGCTATGTCCTCATATGGCTTTTTCTCTCTGTACCCATGGTGTCCCTTTTTCTTATAAGGATGCCAGTCCCTCCTTTATGATATCACTTAACTTTAATTAGCTTTTTCTCTCTGTACCCATGGTGTCCCTTTTTCTTATAAGGATGCCAGTCCCTCCTTTATGATATCACTTAACTTTAATTAGCTTTTTAAAAGCCCTATCTTTAAATATAGTCACATTGGTGTTTAAGCTTCAACATGTGAATTTTAGTAAGACACGCTTCAGTCAATAACACCAGCTAAACCAATTGCACATATAACTCAGAACGGGGCTTTTTCAGAAAATTGAATAAGCATAATGAGTATAATAAATTTATCCATTAGACATATTTATTGAGTAGCTTCGGTTTTTGTTTTTTTGTTTTTGTCTTTTTTTTTTTTTTTTTTTTTTTTTGTGAGGGAGAGAGAGCGCACAAGCAGGGAGATGAGTGGGGAGAGGGAGATAGAGAATCTTAGGCAGGTTCCATGCTCAGCACAGAGCCCCATATGAGGCTCGATCTCATGACCCTGGTATCATGACCTGAGCCAAAATAGAGAGTCTGTGCTTAACCGACTGAGCCACCCAGGCGCCCCTTATTGAATAACTTCTAATTGTCAGGCACGCACTGTACTAGCCCTTAGAGGCATAACAGGAAAAAGAGAACATAATTCCTGCACTCAGAGGTCCTGAGTAGATAGGCAGTCCACATGCTGTAGAGTGATAATGGCTGCCACAGAAGCACAGTGCTCTATGAAGGCCCATCTAGGAACACCTAACCTAGACACTGGGCACGAAGAGCAGCTCCCTAAAGAAAATGTCACGTAGGCAAGATTTCAAGGATGAGAAAGAGTATATTCACACAAACACAAACAAAAACATATGTATATGTGTGTCTTGGGGGTGGGAGTGGTACTGAGCGTACTGAGCAGAGGAAATAATATGCCCAAATACTCAGTGGCAAAGAAGTCTGGAGATTTGGGAAACCTGAAATAAGACAATCTCACTGAAGTCCAAGCAAAACGTTTTGCTAGAGAGAAGGTTGGAAAGTTGTGTTTTTTTAGATTTTCTCTAGATGCCAACAGCATCCTCCAATGCCAGTTACTAGTTATGACAGCCGAATATGATAGTGGACATTGCCAAATATTTCCTGGTTGAGAACCACTATTCTAGAATTAACCAGTCTCTTATTATGTACTTGAAAATTAGGAGGAAGTATACAAATATTCAGAAGACACAAGGATCATAGATTGAATAGGTAGGGTTGGGCCATGTATAGTTTCGATTCCATAGATCTAGTCCTGACCTCTCCTTTTGAACTTAAAATAGTTTTCCAGTATTCTAGTAAATCATATTAGCATTGGATATAAAGCACTGCTGCATTAGTCAGTTTCGGAAACTGTAACAGAATACCGGAGACAGGATGGCTTATAAACAACAGAAATTTATGTTCTCATGGTGTTGGATTCTGAAAGCCCAAGAACAGGGTACTTGTGTGGTCAGCTTTGGCTGAGGATCATATTTCGGGTTGTAGGTAGTCATCTTTTACTTGAATCTTCACCTGGCAAGAGAGCTAGAGAGCTCACTGAAACCTCTTTTTTAGGGCACTAGTTTCTTCCAAAGGCCTTACTTCCTAATACTGTCACATTGCGGTGAGGGTTCAATATAAGACATTTGGACAGACACAAACATTCAGTCCATAGTATGATTTGCCAACCCTGACTTAGAACACTGAAGAAAATATAGTAGACAGTTAATCCATGTTAAATAAATGAGTGTTCAAAACTTAATAAAGTTGGTGATCCATTCTGTTTTCTCTTTGAAGAACTCCGATGGACATTATTTTTACAATTGGCTTTTTATTAATATTTAATTTTAAAAATTAATGACAATTGCCAAGTTTTATTCAATGCTTTCTTTGATATCAATTAATATGATGGGATTGTTTTCTCCTTTAATTTATCAAGTAATTAATTATGTTGAAATATTTTTCATATTGAACACCTTTGTGTTATTTTAATAATCTGTACTGTTCTGTTCTATATTCCTCTTTTAGAATGTTAACAAATTTAACTTGTTAAATTTTAGTTTGGAACTTTGTTATCTAAATTCACAAATGAGATGTATAGTTTTAACTGTGCTGATTTTATTAGTTATTTTATATTTGAGTTCTATTATTAACCCACATTTTCTTCTGGAATTCATGGATGATTACATTTATATTTTATAACTTTATTGAATATAAATCTAGTCAGCTCCATGACTTTTCTATATGTGTTTTGAAAACAAATTTTGAAAAAAAAAATTTTTTAAGTAGGTTCCATGGACATGGAGCCCAATGTGGGGTTTGAACTCTTGACCCTGAGATCAAGCCCTGGGCTGAAATCAAAAGTCCGACACTTAACCAGCTGAGCCATCCACACACCCCTTGAAAAACATATTTCTAATATGGCTAAACTTGGGTATAGAAACATCCAGAGATAAATGTGTTTATTGGACATATTCAGAAATCAAATGTCAGTTTATTTCAAGTTACAAAAATTAGCATATATTTGTGAACCTACTATGTGGCAGGTACTCAGAAGGAGATCAAAACCAAGTAGAATTTTATATTAAGCGTAAGACTATGTAGAGAAGCAGAGTTTGTGTTATACAGTTCCAATAATGAGATCTATCTGATACTCAATTTACCTCTCTAGAATGAAATTTTACTCTTTTCAAAACTTAAAGATATTACTACGTGTACCAACTCATATCTTTCATTTTATTTAGTCCTCTTCAAGAGACATCTCAAACATGAACAACACTTACTCTGTTTCTAGGGTAATTTCTAGGGAGGTGTCTAATCCAAGGAAAACTTTTTTTTTTTGGTTGAACTAATTGATTAAAGATGAAATTTATTAATAAAATAGTAACTACTTAATATAATTATTTTACATCCTTTGAAAGTCATTCAATAAGTAATTTCTTTGAAATGCTATATATATTGTCCTGGTTTGGACTCAAAAAATCTAGTCACTGTTGATGCATCAGTATGAGCATCAGGTAGTAAAAGGAGTCCAATATCTAAACCACCAGGATTTTTGTAAATACAGAGCTCAAACAACATAACTAATTCAGATGTTAGAGTTGAGATGCATTAGATGAGTACAGATCAACAGCCCTGTTAAAAACATCCTCATGATTTGAGGATTATGCTTATATTACAGTGACCCCCACATATTCTCTGTTAGTATACCAAAAGTATTAGTTAAAGAATGGCACAAAGCTGACTGTTTACAACGCTTCTTTGGTTAAATTAAACATTATTAGACCTTCTGCTTTATGCTTATAACTGAAACAGCCCAACACGAGAGCCAGATCCAGCAAAATTATACCTCTGCATGAAAAACAAGAAATGAGACATTTCGACAGCTCTGGAACATTGCATTTCATGGGGCTCAGTGCACAGCTAGGTAGCACAGGTGTTCTTGTAATTGCAGTACAATGGGAAAATTTGGTGCTCAATAGCCTTCAAATCCTCTACTCTTGTGTGTGATGTGATGTGAAGATCATATGTCAGTGCTGCCTGCTTTTTCTGTGATGGGATGTCATTATGTGAAATGCAACTGAAAATATTTTGGAGTTCTGGCTCTCCAAAACTAGATTACGGTTATATATTTGGATTCTGTCTATGTTTCCATAGCTTCTGTAGGTCTGCAATTGTAACTTTATAAATATAGAAAACATATTTTAAAAGCCTTTGTTAACAAAAGTTTATATTGTGACTGATATCTTCCCTTTCTCTTATTAGAATGCTACACCCAAACTCTGCTACCTCCCAAGACAGCCTGCAATAAATATCTTTAACAATGTGCTTTATATTGTGAAAAGAATTCTGGTGATTTTTAAAAATATTTTTCTTGCCAGAATTGTGCCAGTTTCAAGTTTGAATTCCTAAACTCCCTCTCATTGAAACAGCAGACAGGAGAGAGAGCAGCTTAGGTTCAAAAATAGGATCAAGTATGTATCCACTTAAAGCCATGCCATATCCAAATTTTGAAGAAGAATGTTTGATATTAGAAGATGTTTTGTTGAAGAGATTTGCAAGTTTAATTTTTGAAATCACAATGAAATTGACTAAGCGATAATTTAATGCGGAGCCATGAGCTCTTAACGGAATCTTTAATAAAAATCGTCCTGTCTTTCAAAGTTTGCCTATCGTAATAGGACATGGCAAGATATTTCTTTTTAATTATAGAGCGCGAAAGTTAAGTTCTGTTAATAACTGGCTTATCCAAAGTGAGAACTCAGAAATAGTGTTTCAGGCGGGCATACCAATTGAAAATAGGAGAAAAATCTTGAAAGAGAAGCAGATGCAGGGAGGGTAATCCCCCAAATCTGAAGTAAATTATGCACAAATACTTGGAAAATCATTAAACCATGCCAATGTGGTGGATATGCCAAGCAGCCATGTGAGGCTTTGCAGGGCTCCTGAATGATGATGTTAAGGACTTCTACATTTAAAAATAATCTATGGGTTATTCCTTAGTATTTCCTTTCTTGGAAAATGGTATAAAATCAATACTTACTTTTTACTTTATTTTCTGTTTTATTTTACATGATGTCTGAAAGAAAATTAATACTTTTAAGGTTTACAATTATCACCACTATCTTTAGCATAATCAACAAAAATGCATGAGCTATCATACGAGGCAGTATAAAATGAGATTTTCTTGAAATTTCCCACTAGATATTGATAACCCAAATTTTGCAAACCTTCCATATAGTGAGATATCAACAGGTGTTTGTTGAATAATTGAGTTAATGACCTGATCTAGTGCATTGGAAATGACCCAATAAATATGTCCAAGTTAAGATCTCTCTTTCCACAGTTCATTCACCTGTTATTTCAGTAGTTAGTCATTCCCCCAACACTGCTGGTTGTCTTAATCACTGACTCTGAAACAGAAGATGAAACAATTTCTGAATAAAGGAGGCAAGCAGGAAATTGCCAGGTGATCGACATAGCCAATATTATTATCCTAACCCTCCTCATAATGGATCATACTCCATTGTGCGACTATTTGTACATCCACAAGACAGATGCTTCTCTCCCTTTGTTGTCAACTCACAAACTAATAGCTTACTTCCCTTCAGACTACACAAGCCTCTTCTCCAGGCCAAACATCACAGGAACATTTTTTTTTTGGCATTCCTACAGATAAAAACAACAACAACAACAACAACAGATCTCCAGATAGCCAATTCTCAGGTGTCCCCAATAAGCAGGTAGTGAGGACCTAAGCATAAGTTTTGAACTATTAAAACAGGAAACAGCACTTGATATCAAATAATTATGTAATTGATACCCTTATGATTTATTTTAAACCTATTGGTATCAAATTGGCATAGATTGGAATATATTACACTACTGTGAATATCATGGTTACTATTAGCAACTGTCACCATCAGGTAGCAACAACCAGACAATGTTATAACCATATGGAGAATAGCAAAAAATTGTTTTTTCTTGAAGTTTAAGCTAACATGGAAAATAAAAGTGGGACATTGATCAACATAAAGGTTTTTCTTGACTGTTTCATAAGAAATTGACTTTGGACTTTCATTTGCATATTTGTTATGTAGAGTGTAAATGCAAATATGCAAATATGTTACATACAGTCGTTCCTTTGGTTTTCACAGTCCATTTAATTTTTGTATTCACCAAACTGAGGCTTACTTAATCAGGTTAGTTTACTTAATCAAAATCTGGGCACCAGGAAGATTATGGGGAAATCTTAGAAATTGGGTCAGAGATAAAGTCTTTCCATAAAATCTGAGAAAGATGTATGTTCTGTTACTACCACATTAAAAGAGGATTTTTTTTTCTGGAACACGTGCTTTAAGATGACATGCACCAGAACTAGCACATTCTTATCCTACTTCCAGCAAAGGATAAAGCTGTTTTTTCTCCTTTTCTTACTCTATTCAAAGCAGAAATGATTGACCATGTGCTTTTCTTGCTTCCTTTGAATCTCTAATGGAGGGGTGGTTCAGGTTTTGACATGCTCTTCTACTGAAAAAAAAAAATCAAATATTATTCTAACCAAAGTGATATTACTAGGGGTCAGGGGACATGGCTTTTTTGTTGTCCCTTCTTGCAAATACGAAGCTTATTTGTGAAAGGGCCACAGGGGTGTTGCCACACCTTTCTTCATTAGAAGAGCTATGGACAAGGTCAATTAATCCTTTTTGTTTCCCATGAGGACAGATGGCATATCAGGGAATCTCAGGGCCTAATAAATAGGGGATCTTCAATTCATGCAGTTTCTTAAAAGTATTCATAAAAGATCAAGAAGTTGAGATTTCTGATCCACATGTAAGACACAAGGCCAACGGTTGTCCCCAAGATTGGAGACATGGATAGACAAATATAGAGTCATGGCTTACTGAAGCTGAGACCCAGAGGCAGAAAACCATGGGAACCAGTGCTGGTATAAGAAAACATGAACCCTAATTGATGAATTGCTGGAGGCTTACTGTGGACAGCTCTCAAGAGACATAAAGCAAGAGTTTAATAATTATAATGCTTCTAAGAGAATCCATTGTCAGGCATATATTATTATAAAACACAAAACTATGTTCCCACAGCCCAAGCAGGTATATTCATACATGAGATTTTCTCATCAAAATTTCCGTATGAACAATCTGCCTCTCCATCACCAACTTAATAAATTAGTCTGCTCTATGCTGCTCAGAGATATACAGGTATATATACCCAAAGTACATATTTTCTTTTAAATATATTCAAAAGTTATTTATAAATTGGTTAATTTACTAGCTCTACTTTTTATCATTCGTTGTCTCAAAATATCTAAAAAACTTGGAAATTGTGAAATAGAGAATGAACTTTGTTCACAATATACATAGGTACTTAACAAAAAATGTACATATAGAACTATAGTTATAATTCAAAACTGTCTTTTAGATACAGAAATAGTAGTAATGAACCTTTCCTTTGTCCATCCTCTTCTCCATCCTCCACCATCCCAATGACTAAATGCAGAAATGCATCCAGCTCCAAGAGATGGTTCGACAAAGGTTAATCCCAGAAGACAGTACTTCCTATAAATTAACACAAATGACAATTGCAAATGATTTATTTTATTACCTGTACCTTTCTCATGTTTTTAGCACTTAGGTTATTTTAGTACTTAGACCATGGGAGCTCTTTTGCATTTCCTCCCTGCACCAAGACCTAGTGAACAGTCAGAATGCTGCCTTAAGAGACCAAGTTTCACAGTTTCATTCCCCAAACACAATCATTTCCATAAATTCACAGGGAAAAAAAAAATCAGAGTGCTATTTTGCATTCTCTACATTCTCTACACTATGTACTTCTAGACATCTAGAAAGACTAGACATTTCAAATAAAGACTGAAATTTATCCACTATACACACAGATACATTGAATAAATTACACACATAAAATAGAGGCTATAATCTCATTGTGTCTTTTAAATAGGAACATTCTGGACCAGAACTCTTACTCTTCTCACTTGCCAACTCAGTGGATAACTGCAAGCATCACTAATGTTTGGAGGTGATTTTAACAATTTATCTTCTACATGCCATTTTCAGAAAATGACCTTGCCTGTGAATTTTAACACAAGATGTATTAATTTTTTAATTCTACTTTTGTCATGTTGTGGCAAACTCAATGACATCTGGAAAGATTAAATGTTGTAGATTTATTATTCAATTGTCCTTCATACTGTTGGAGGAGGTCATAGACAGGATATGACCACCAATTGACTCATGAGATGGACCCAGGCAATTAGAGCCTTCCCACCTTACCCCCTGTCCTTGGAATGTATGTTCTGCTCACCCTTTCCACAGTGGGAGCTGGCTTCAGGGGTGTAACCTTGAGAGATTAAGGTGTTGTTGAGACCATCTGGACTGGAATAACCCAGTTAAGGCCACTATGTAAACTTTTAAGATTTGACAGGTGGGTACGGAGTTTTATTCGTCTGTGGTCACCCAAGACAAGCCTCATTTGTAAGTTATCTTGCTTATTAAAACTGTCATTTCTCAACCTGGAATGGTCTGCCCCTTTCTTCAATCTCTCCTTCCCTCCTTGTATGAAAGCCACATTTTTATTTCACCCAGGGAACTCCCAAGATTAGGAAGAAACACACATCCGCACATTGTATACAGAGCAAAGTAAAACAAAATGCGTAGAACATAGGGGATAATGATTAGTTTTGTCTCACTATGAATCCACAGGCAGAGCCCGTTTCACTTCTTTCTCCTTCTGCCGTCTTAAGCAGTGTAAACACAACGCAGTACTTTCTCAATGAGATGGTTTGGCAGCTCCAATTAAAAAAACAAAACAAAGCAAAACAGAAAAACGGGTCCCTGAATGGCTCAGTCAGTTAAACATCTGCCTTGGGCTCAGATTTTGATCTCAGGGTCCCTGCTTGGGCTCCCTGCTCGGTGGGGAGTCTGCTTCTCCCTCTGCCCCTCTCCCCCGCTCATGTTCTCTCTCTCTCTCAAATAAATAAAATCTTAAAAAATGAGATAAATTTTAAAAAGTATGTTATAGGAATTTTAATTAAAAAAGATACTGAAAAAAGCATTTTATTATCTCTACTTTTAACACATCAGGCACTTGAGATCATCTAGAAACTATTTAAAAAAGTACTAAGTATTATCAACTATATATCTGTAGTGCAAAATAAAATGCACACACAGAACAATGGTTATAAAACAAAAATGTCTTTCAAATATGACCGGCGTAGCATAAAAGATTCTTCTCTTCTTTTGGAGACCTTCTACTCCACTCCTCTAACCCACTGAACAAACATGGGTATATTATTTCTAAAGGTGATGGTCTAACAATTTCATTTCCAAAAGTCATTTTTAGAAGACATTTGGTGTGCGTGTGTCTGTGTGTTTTAAGGACATTTACAATATGATTCTCTAGCTCAACATTATCATAGCTAGCAATCTGCTTATATCTAGACAGCCTAGATATTGCAAAATAGGCTTATTTTGCAGAGTTTCCAGGGAGGTTTGAGAACAGCTTTTTCATATATACACTAGCCTTCTATAAATGCAAGAAAATCTCCATAAAGTGTGGTGGGCATTTCTTATGTGACAAATGTGGAATATTATCTTACACTTTCTTCCAATATCAAGGTCAGATAGAAGGAAAATCACACATAGGTTGCTGACCACTCCATCCATTCTCCTCTGGGAAACTGATGGGCTTGCTGGACAGATGGAGTCTTCTCCAGTTAGGACAGTGTAGTGATCCAAGATCCCAGATCTGCATAGCTCTAGGGCTTAAAGCTGATATGCTGGAGCTGTGAACCACTTGCTATGCACCCGCCTTCTTAAATCCTGGAGAACCCTTGGAAATTGACTTTGTTAGAGGTGCCCTCATTCTTCCTACCCAGCAGTATAGTGGCCTAAGGTCTGGAGGGGGCTGCACAGTCATTGGAACTGCCATCAGCTCATGGGATGAGAATGGGATGTTCCTGCTGCCTCAGGCCCTGGGACCAAGGGGTATGGATTTTTGGCCTTCCCCAAGACCAGACAATGCCTGTGACACCCTCATCTCTGACACCTGCCAGTCCATCCAGAGTCCCTGCTCATCTCTCTGTCTTCACGCCCTGCTTCACACTGCTCTCTCCATCTGAATTGACTTAGCAGCTCTATCTTGTAGAAAGAGAAGCTGCTTTTTATTTTATGATTAATTTTTGTATTGATGTATAATCTGCATAGCATATGATTCACCTTTCTAAAATGCATCGAGTTGTTCGCAATGATATGCAATCATCGCTACAAACTCCAGAATATTTTCATCACCTTCGATGAGAAACCCATACTTAATAGCTTTTATTCCCCATTTTCCTCTCCTCCCAGACCCTTGCAACCCCTAATTTACTTTCTGTCTTTATGAATTTTATTCTAAAAATTTCATATAAATGGACTCATATAATAAGTGGCCTTTTGTGTCTGGCTCCTTTCACTTAGCTTATAACGTTTTCAAGGTTCATCTATGTTGGTGTGTATCAATATTCCATTCCTTTTTATGGCAAAATAAATTATAGCATTGTATGCTATATCATATTTTGTTCATCCAATCAGTTGTTGGAAATTTATGCCATTTCCACTGTTTTGCTAGCATAGATAATGCTGCTGTAGCATTAATGTACATGTTTTATGTGGGCATGGTTTTCTTGCGCATATAAAATAATATAGAATTTCTGAGTCATACAGCAGCTCCATGTTTAATTTTCTGAATAACTGCCCAACTGTTTTCCCTGGAGTTTGCTCCATTTTACATTTTATGACTATTCCTGTCTTATCTACACTTGCCGTTGTCTCATCTTTTTGATTACAGCTGTCCTGACTGTGAATTGGTGTGTGCGGTTCTGGTTTCCATTCTCTTAATGACTAAAGATAGATATATCTGGAGAAATGTTTATTCAAATTCATTGTCCTTTTTAAAGAATTATAACATTTGAATAGACATTTCTTCAAAGAAGATATACAGATGGCTAATAAGCTCATATAAGATGCTCAGGATCACTAGTCATTAAGTGTCCAGAAACATATAAAGAACTCTTGCAAACTCAGCAGTGAAAGAACAAAAACTGGATTACTTGTCTTTTTGTTGTTAAGTTGTGACAGTTATTTTTTTATTCTGGGTGGGGGACCCTTTTTAGGTATATGATTTGCAAATGTATTCTCCCATTATGCAGATTGTCTTTTCAATTTCTTGATAGTGTCTTTTAAAGAACTTTTTTTTTTTAGTTTTGATAGTCAAATTATGTTTTTTTTTTCTTTTGTTGCTTGTGTTTTGGTGTCATATAAAAGAAATTATTGCCTGATCCTAGGTCACAAAGATTTGCACCTATATTTTTGTTCTGAAAGTATTACAGTTTTTTATCTCTTATATTTAGATTTTTGATTAATTTTAATTTACTTTTTGTATAGGGTGTGAGGTAGAGGTCTATCTTCATTCTTTTGCATCTTGATATCCAGATTCCCCAGTATCATTTGGTAAAAAGACTGTTTTTCGCCTATTGTATTGTCTTGGCACCCTTGTAGAAAATCAATTAGTCATTAATTATTGTGTTTGTAGACATTCAGTTCTTTTCAAATGATTTGATATGTCTATCCTTAGGCCACTACCACATAGTCTTAATGACAGAAGCTTTGTAGTAAGTTTTAAAATTGGGGACTGTGAGTCTTCTAACTTTGTTCTGCTTCAAGCTTGTTTTGGCTATTTTGGTTCATTTCATTTCCATACACATTTTAAGATTAGCTTGCCAATTACTGCCAAAAAAAAATAACCACAATTTTATAGAAATGACATTTAATCGAGAGAGCAATTTGGGGAGTATTGCCATCAACTTAGCAATATCAAATCCCAGTACGTGAACACACGATGTCTCTCATTTACATAGGTCTTCTCTGATTTCCCTCAATAATTATTTTTTGTAGTTTTCACTATACAAATGCTGTACTTTTTTGTTCAATTAATTCCTAAGTATTTTATTTGTTATAAATGGAAGTGCTTCCTTAATTTCTTTCTGAATGGTCTGTTGCTAGTATATAGAAATACAATTAAGTTTTGTATATTAATGTTGTATCTTGCAACTTTGCTGAATTCATTTAATCCTTGTGTGTGTGTGTGTGTGTGTGTGTGTGTGTGTATTTTTATGATTTTCTACACCCAAGATCATGTCATCTGCAAATAAAGTGTTACATTTTTCTTCCAAGCAGAGAACTTTTTACTTCAATTTCTTGCCGAAGTGATCTGGCTATAGCCTCAATGCTGAGTAAAACTGGCAAGAGCAAACATCTTCGTCTAGTTCTTGATCTTGGGGGAAAGTCTGAATATTTTACAATTAAGTATGATGTTAGCAGTGGGTTTTTGTAGATTTTCTTATCATGTTAAGGAAGTCTTCCATTTTTAGTTTGTTAAATGTTTATATAATAAAAAGGTCTTGGATATTGTTAATTGCTTTTCTTGCATCTAAGATGATCATGCTTTTCCCCCCCTCTCCTGTATTCTATTAATACAGTGTGTTACAGTGATAAATTTTTATATTTTTGAACCAATGTTGCATTCCTGGGATAAACCTCACTTGGTCACAGTATATAATCCTTTTTATATGTTGCTGGATTTGATTTGCTAGTATTTTGTTAGAGATTTTTGTATTTATATTCATAAGGGATACTTTTCTATAGTATTCTTTTCTTGTGATGTCTTAGGATCATTTTGATATCAGGGTAATTATGGGCTGGTAGAATGAGTTGAGAAACATTCCTTCTATTTTTTGTGGGGGAGGGGTAAGCATTTGTGAAGGACTGGTGTTCTATAAACATTTGGTAGAATTTACAAGTGAAACCATCTGGGTTTAGGTTTTCCTCTACAGGAAAAATTTTTAAATTACTAATTTAACCTTTTTATTTCTTAGTGGTCTGTTCAGATTTTCTATTTGTTCTTGAGTCAGCTTTGGTAGTTTGTACCTTTTCAGGAATTTGTCTATTCATCTAATTTATTCTGTTTTTGCCATACAGTTGTTCATAAAATTCTGTTATAATCCTTTTTATATCTCTAAGGTCAGTAATAATATTCCCTTTTTCATTCCTTATTTAGTAAATTGAGTTGTCTCTTTATTTCTTGGTCAGTTTATTTAAATGTTTGCCAGATTTGTTGATTTTTTACAAAAAATGAGGTTTAGGGTTTGTTTTATGTTCTCTGTCGAATTTCTATTCTTGATTTCATTTATTTTCCATTCATTTTTTTTATTATTTCTTTCCTTCTGCTTGCTTTGGGCTTTTCTTTCTTTCTTTCTTTCTTTCTTTCTTTCTTTCTTTCTTTCTTTCCTTCTTTTTTTTTTCTCCTCAGTTTTTTATGATAGAAGTTTAGGTAATTGGTTGTATATTTTTCTTTCTCTTCATACAGGTATTTATAGTTACTAATTTCCTTCCAAGCACTGCTTTATCAGGATTCTGTAAATTTTGATATATTATGTTTTTGTTTTCTACCATGATGAAGTATTTTTCAAATTCACTTTGATTTCTCCTTTGATCTATTGATTATCTTGGAGTATTTTGTATATCTTCACATATCTGAATTACACAATTTTTTATTATTAATTATTAATTCCATTCTCCATCTTCATGGTACACACTGTATATGATTTCCACGTCTGTTAAATTTATTGTGATTTGTTTTGTGGCTTTGCTTATGGTCTGTTCTATAGAATCTTCCATGTGTACTTGAGGAGATCCTATAATGTTATGCTGATACACTTGATGATATTCCATAGGTCTCTGAGTCTCTGCTCATTTTTCTTCCTTCTTCCTCCTTTTTTTCTGTTCCTTAGCCTGAACAATCTCAACTGACCTATTTTCAGGTTGATTGATTCACTTTCTTCCTGCTCAAATCTTCTGTTGAGCTGGTTTTGTTTTTTATAATTTCTCTTTATCGATATTCTCTATTTGATAAGACATCATTTTCATATTTGTTAGTTCTCTAGACATTATATCCTTCAGGTCTTGGAACACATTTTATTTTATTTTATTTTTAAAGATTTTATTTATTTATTTATTCGACAGAGATAGAGACAGCCAGCGAGAGAGGGAACACAAGCAGGGGGAGTGGGAGAGGAAGAAGCAGGCTCATAGTGGAGGAGCCTGATGTGGGGCTCGATCCCACAACGCCGGGATCATGCCCTGGGCCGAAGGCAGACGCTTAACCGCTGTGCCACCCAGGCACCCCTTGGAACACATTTTAAATATCTGACTTAAAGTCTTTGTGTAGGTCCTCCAGTGTCAACTTCCTCAGGAAGTTTCTGTTATTTATTTATTTATTTATTTATTTATTTATTTATTTATTTTCCCCTATGTATGAGCATACTTTCTTATTTCTTTGCATGTCTGCTGTTTTTTGTTGTGGCTTAAAACTAGACATTTTATTTTATTTATTTATTTTTTAAGCTAGACATTTTAAATAACTTACCGTGGCAACTGTGGGAATTAAATAATTTCCTCTCCTAAGCGTTTATTGTTATTGTAATCTGTTGCTGTTGTTTTGTTTAGTGATTTCTTTGGACTTACTCTATAAAGGTTGTGGTTTTCTTATGTATGTAGCCACTGAATTTTCTGCTCAGTAGTAGCCACCTAATGGTTAGACAGAGATTTATTTAAATACCTGAAACCCAGTGTTTTTGAAAGGGCCCATTGTATATGTTAAGGCGTGACTTCAACACTAAGTCTAACAGTTTACATCTTTGTCTTTTCCGTTACTTCCTGCTTTTACCAAGTCTCAAGATTAACCAATGGCAGGAGGACCTTTTAGATCTTTTGAGAATGTGTATACCACCCTGGGCATGTGCACAGCCTTCCAGATTCCCAAAACACATTGGAGTTTTCCAAACTGCTGTGGAAACCTCTAGCTTTCTTTTTCAAGCTTTTGGTTGGTCTATATTTTGCCCCAACTAATATACACCACCATAGACAGGATGTTAAATGTTGACTCTTTATGTTTACAGCATAAGAAAAAAAATTTCTCCTGGGATAGGCCATTTATACTGGTAAGCTCTGAATCAAGTCAAATAAAGATAGCTTAATGAGTGAAATCTTTCAAAGAGCCAACAGACAAATCGAATAATGATAATAATTAGGAATGCTGCTTTAAAACTGCTTTAAAGAAGTTATAACCCATTTCGTTTCCTCCAGTCACTGCTAGGCTACTAGTTTTCCTGTGGCTGTGGGTTGTTGGCTATCACATAGCTGGGGAGGAGAGAATGAGAATTGGGCAAGTTAAAACACCACAAAGCTCTCCATTCTTACCAAGATTCGGCTGTTTTTTTTAAATAAACACCTTCTGAAGTGCTGCAAGCCTTTGCTTAATTTTCAAAGCTCCAGAAAAGTTGATTCTAAGAACTTTTTCCAGTGCTCTAGTTGTTTTTATTGAAGAGATTGTTTTTGCAGATCCTTCTTACCATTTCATCGGTCACCCTTTATCTTATTTTAAACCGCTTTAATTGTGAGTTTCTAACACATTGTGCTTAATCTAATATTAAACAATACTTAGACATGATAAGAATGGATAATCATATACTTGAGACTGAAAATTTTAAAAAAATAAATAATCCGTGTAGGAACCTAGAATATATTGAGTGTTCTTTTGGAATTTCATGCAAAAAATATATATAAGATGCTTAGAAATTAAAGACTCAATACATATTACCTGGTAGCTATTGGTGGTATTTGAAACACTGCACTGGTTGTCCTGAATAGGGTGTGATGTACTGTTTTACAGATTCTTCTCTTGTAATAGTTCCAATACCTAGCAGAATGGCCATCCCAGATTAAGTTCAATGGTTGATATAAAGTATGGCGTTCTTTCTTATGTGTTTTATTTTTTTTTCTTTTGTGAATTTAAAAAGAATAACAACAAAGAGTAGTTTTCCCATTATACACTGAAAACTTATTTTTAAAATGCTAGGTTTGGAAATTTATTTAACATTTCAAACCACTTATTCTAACATATTTATTATACATTAAACAAATCAAGTGCTAATCTTTTCATAATAATATCCTCTTGGGAATATATACATTCTTTAGACTATAATTCAGAAGGAACTATAGAGAACTAGATATAGTTGCTTTTGTAAAAATATCATATTTCAAGAATATCTTATATCCTGGTATACCATTTGAACATAAACATCAATTTGCCCCATTCCTGGCGGTGTTAATTTTGATCACTTGGTTAAGGTGGCAACTATGAGGTTTCTCTACTGTGAAGTTAACATTTTTACCCTTATAACTAATAAGTACTTAACTGGAGATACTTTGAGACCATGTAAGCATCCTAATTTTACTTACAGTTGTGCTAATTTTATTATTCATTGGTGATTTTTGCTGAAAGCAATTATTTCTGTGGTCACTGCCAAGTGATATGCCATTATCTTTTAAAAGGAAAAAAAAGATGAAGTCTCTTTTATTCATGGTATAACCAAACAAAATAGCAGTACAGAGAAAAGGCAGGATAGATTGATTTATTCACTAGACTCTGTTGTCATTTACACATTCTGATTGATTTTATAATTCAGAATCCTGGGCTAGTTTATATTTTCATAGTAGTTTTAGGCGAATTTTCATTAAAAAAATAAGTGAATTTAAAAAAAATAAGCAAAGCTATTTCATAATTTAATTCTGACCTAGATGTTTATTTTTGAATTTAAAACTTCAATGATTGCTTTTGTTAATGCAACATTATAATAGAATACATGTGGTTTGGCAAAACACTTGTCATTGCCATAACTAATTTTTACTTAGAACAAGCAAAACATTCATCACATTTTAGATGGAACACATAGCATATCAAAACAGAAGGAAGGAGTGATTGACAAAATGTTTATGTGACAGATACAATCACCATATAAATACACATCTGATGAACTTGAAAATTAACTTGCTATGTGGAACAGAAATGCATGTTCTTAGAATTCAAATTCCATTGCTCGTTTCAGCTAAAGAAGACTAAACTCATAAAGCTAATTAAAACAAAATGATTTCTGTCACTAAGCCATTTCAAGCCACTTGTGGTTAGGAGATGTAAAGGGCAACCCTTCTAAATTCCAAAGATACGTAATGAGTGAAATACCATTCTTTTTTTGAAGAAGAGAGATCACCATTTTGCTGGATAACAGTATGCATTGATAATGTTTTCATGACATTTATTTTGATCTTTCTAGACTTCAGAACCGGAGATGTATCTACAATGAGTAGTTGAGCTGTATTTCCAGTATACTAGTACCTTAGTCTGCAGTTTGGATTCCCTACCCTTCCTTCCTGCTTGCCCATGATGCTTTCCCAGAGACTGACTCTGTTTTCTCCTGGCTTTTCCTCAATATTTTCTTTAGGGCCTTCCGGCTGAATTTCTCACGATTCCACGAATGTTTACTATCCAGCTTTCTTCCGTACTGGTTCAATTTCTTTACTTTTAACCCAATAATGTTCTCTTGCTGATTCACAGCACAGAGAAAGCAAAGCCAAAAACCAAAAGGCAAGGAAAAGCAGTAAGGCCCTGCACTAGAGGGAAAGTACCAGAGTTGCTGCCAATCTTAACATGTGAACTGCAGGCAGCACCCCAAGAGTCACACAGTACTGAAGTGTTGTAGAGGGTTTGCTATAAATCTTCAGTGTCAAAAGGTCAAAGACAGCTCTTATCACGCTACTGGCCTCAAAGTGAGTTTCAGGTTTTTTTGTTTTTTGTTTTTGCCTTGTTTTTAAGACAGGCCAGGAATAATGGGAATATTTTTTACAACAGTGGCATATAAATGTTTTAAGAGGGGTAACTTTTATTTTACAAAATCCTTCCATTTATCTTAAAATAGACATTGGGTCATTGAATTGAACACAAGGTGCATTCTGAGATAGTTGGAAGGAGGGCAAGAATAAAATGACCTTGGGGTCATAGAGATTTGAATTCAAAGCTTAGTTCAACGGTTTACTACTCTGTTATCTTATCTTAATTTCATGCCCACCCAGCCTTAATTTTTACTTACCTTGGCAATATTTTTTGTTTTTGTTGTTGTTGTTGTTTTTAATATTGATGTTGTATCCTGCAACCTTGCTGGGCTTGTTTGTTAGCTCTACGAGTCTTTTGTGTAGATGCTTTAGGATTTTTTTAAATACAAAATTATGTCATCTGCCTATAGAGATGGTTTCACTTCCAATTGTGGGTGTCGACACAGCATTCTGTGTATGGTGAATAATTGTAACAGATATTGATCTAAGTTGATTTTTTTTTTTTCATTTACTAATAGACTACTTCAGGCTTTGATAGGGATAAGCCTAAATGAAAATGGCTGTGGAGGGACCTCCGCAGGTATGTGCACAGAGCTCTCTGATTGAATGAAAATACTTAGGTCCAACTTGAAGCTCTTTGAAAAAAAAAAAAAAAGACAACTAAAAGAACACAATAAGAAGTAAACATTCTCCATTTAAATTAGCAAACTCTCCTTTCTCAAGCTATGTAGAGATAGACTGTCTTCTCCAAACGTGGGTTCAAGCATAAACTTTAAAAAACATTTCCTTGAAAAGGAGATCTATCTTTTCATCCATATAAATAAGAAACTGAAATTTGACTCTATCTCAAAAGAACAAAATCATGAAAGGAAGAAGAAAAGAAAGTGAGAAGAAAGAAAGTTCAAAGAGTATTTATTTACTGCTTTTATATTAATATCAGTGACAGTTATATCTCATGACAAAAAAATGACTGGGAACTCAATTCAAGTAGTGTAAACAAGAAAATCAACACTATTTTAATATATTTGCTATGAGGGAGAAAGAAACCAATCTCGGCCTGTTAAAAATTTACTGTGCCTCTTCAATGTCAAAAAGCAAAAGAAACAACAACAAAGAATCGTATACAAGGTGTGACAATATCCTATGTTATTTTATAAAACTTTTAAACACTTGTATCCTAGAGGTCACAGGTATTGCAATGCAGCACATCTCATAAGTATTTTGAAGTACTTATACACACCATTTTGTAAGATATTTTCATTTATTTCAAATAATTTAATTTTCATTACTTAACTCTTTCACTAAATTTGGTGATGCACTACCAAGCTCTTCCCTAGTGGGCAGCAAAAAAACTCATCCCTGGAGAAATTATGGTTTGAGATGTTAGTGTTCAGGATGGTAGTTTCCAAGAAGAAAATTGTTTTGGAACTGGTAAGAAAGGATCAGCAATCTTTAATTCTGTCAAGAGTTTTAATCTTGTAATGAAGCTGGAAATTTTCATTTTTGTTAATAGAAAGAGAACCAGCATGAAATGTAAAGAGCAAAACATTTTACTGCCAAGTAACACAGCCACACGGAGTCATCATGGTCTGGTCCCAGCATATAAATTTGATTTAATTATATTGAAAAGAAAGAAGACAAAAATGGACTGAAGCAGCACAGTCAGCCCAATGCAAACAAGGCACACAACTCAGATTGTGTTACTGGTGGAGAGGTAATATGCCTTGGGTGTAGAGCTGAGATTTTCACCCTTAAAGCATTCTCAAGTGTCCTAACTGACATTGAGCATCATTGGTCTTATTTAGAAGCATCTGTCCTTGCGAGGTATCTTGTCTCATTTTGGATATGGCTTCTTTGGAACAGCACCTCAATTGTGCTCATAGAGAAAACCAACAAAAGAATCCAATAGTGGTATGCTCATTACCTTGGTTCATTCCTTAACAGTCCTAGAAATCCATTTTTCCAGAGAAATGTGTAGCGTCCTCCACCTCCAAATGTGATGCTGCTTATCCAAATGCAGATAGGATCAACTTTCACTCGTTTTCTTTAGGGTACAGGTTGTTCTCCAAATTGTTCTAAAGAAATCTATTTCACTGAGAGCAAATCAGTTATACTTCACACATCAAGGCAGCATGGCGCAGAGCAGTAATTCTGGATTGGAGTCAAGAGACCTGGGACTTTCTGCCAGTTGTGCTACAATGGCAAATAATTCACTTACGTTTATAAAGGTTTCTGAGTGACCTTTCTGTACTTCAAGATTTCTCATTTGTAAAATAAGAGGATTGTTGGGAGAGTTCGTCACAGCTCCACAATTCAATGATCTTAGCTTGGTTTATTAGGCTTATAAATAAGAAAAGTCAACCTAAATCCATTAGGAATGACATTTCTCATGTCATTCATTAGTAATCCACAAATTACCTAAAGCAATAGTCGATGTGACTAAATTTGGAGCCTGTATTTTGAATTATGGTTTGTTTTTCTTTCTGTTTTTATTGTTCTTTTTGGGATTTCTTTTTTGGCAGTTATGAACACAAGTAAGAGTGTAGGCCAAAAATGTATGGCTAAGGCTGACATCTAGGTGTTGAGGACCCTTTGCAATATACTTCAAAAATATTCTACTTGGAATTTTTAAGTTTCCTTAATACTAAAAGGAACCAAAATTAAAGAAAAAATGAAAATCCATCATTTCATCCCTTCCCAGTTTATCTATGTTGATTGGTTTTCCTGATTTGGTGATGTCCTACGAGAATACTAGATGGTTTTGCTTTAACCGTGAAATTAATGTTCAATAGCCAATCAAAACAGATGTTCAGAGTTTTAGTTTCTTCTCACATTTAGGATGATTTTTAGCATGGCCCTAGTTGTCTAGTGGTGTTTTCATTATTTTGGGGGCCAGTGAAGAGTGTTGGTTATATGAAGGTTGCTTGTTGTTCCTGCAATTTCCTTCTTGGTTCCAACTTGTAGTAAACATACTTTTGCTTCATTTTAAAGGAGTTTTTTGCAGAAGGTCATTTAGTTGGTAGTCACTTATCTGTGAAAAATCTGAATTACTCTGTATTTGACAAATTGAGCAAAGTAATATTGCATTTGAATGCTAAATAAGAGGGAAACCAGACAGATGTGGAAATATAAGAAAACATAAATACATTCCCAGTTAAAGAAAACAGTTCAGTGCATCTCCCTGTTAAAAGGGTTAAAAGGAAAAGTGTTCCCACCAGCTCTACTAAAGTTAAAAAAGCATGGAGTTTATGATGTTTTCCCTTTAAAGTTAAAGTAAGAGCACAAATAATTTATGACTGCTACAGGGCTATTAGTTTCATTTCAGTGGAATCTTAGTGCCCCCTACTGATACTTAAAAAATGTTTTACATCGACAGTATTTTCTGGTATTCTCTTTAGAGAAATATTTTTCTATTATAGTAATTATGGAAATCCTCCAAAAACATTGTTTTCCTCATCTGAGCTTTGTAGAGGTGTTGAATGGAAGTGAGTTTGAATTCTATTTCCAGACAGATTTCTGGAACCCAACTGAAGTTGCCAGTTAAATACAAAACACTATTTTCAGAATCAACCCATCTCCATGTTTTTTTGTGGAATTGTTTTTGAACCAAAAGGTGAACCACTGGTGTATTTTCTTTTTTCTCTCCTTTTGTAAATTTAAAAATATATTTAAAAGTTATTATAAGTTTTTGGAAGAATGTAGGCCTCCAAGACTTTTAATGAAAACAGCCACCATTAATGAACATGCCTTCCTGACCTGTGTTCCCAGAGGCAATAGAGTTCATGTCTTTTAACTGCATCCTTGGAAATCTACCTCAATATGTCTAAATAGTGTGCTTATGTATCTACTTTTCTATCTTTCTTTCTCTCTCTCTTTTTTAAAGATTATTTATTTATTTATTTATTTATTTATTTGAGAGAGAGAGACTGAGAGCATGAGGGGGTGGGGCAGAGGGAAAGGGAGAAGCAGACTCCAAGCTGAGCAGGGAGCCCAATGTGTGGCTTGATCCTGGACCGTGAGTTCAGGGCCTGAGCGAGAGTCAGACGCTAACCGACTGATCCACCCAGGAGTCCCTTTCTTTCTCTGTCTTACTTTTTTTTTTTTTCCCCCCGAATTAGCCTTTTTCTACTGACTTCCTATAATGAAAGATAAGACTTAAGCCCTCTACCACACACATACACAAAATCAACATCTCCCATTATATATCACACATTACATAAAAATATGACTCACAGCTAATCTTTTATTATGTGATAATTGCAAATATTTTCTTGTGTACATTTGCTTGTACTACAAGCAGAAATAACTTAATTCTTTTCTTCTATATGGTCATCATTAAATACTGATGTGTTACCTGTGATTTATACGTATTTATACACAGGTTTTTGCATATGAATAACAGGTAAAAGTGTTTAGTGAATTTGCTGAGAGAAGAAAGCATTTCCTTTTGGTGAGTCTAGAATGGATTCCAGAAGTCTGCAAAGTAATCAGACTTCTGCCATTTACTAGTGGTGAAAACTTGGGTCATTTTACTTCTCCAGACCTCTGATTCTTCATCTGTAAAATGAGTATACACCAGTATACTTGCTGAAGTTTTCTGACCTAATTCTAATTTAAAAATATGATATCAAATGAAATTACAGTGTATTTGATTATGTTATCTTATATACTTGTACTGGATTTTCTTTTCTTTTTTTTTTGACATGTACTGGATTTAAAATTGTTAGTAGAGAAACTCAGTGGCACTAATTTTGTTTCTCAGTGTCTAATTCTGCAATAAGGCAAATACATGATCCTTCCTGTGAGTTGAATCCTTTCTATGCAGTGGACGCTTTATTTTACATTCTAAAAGCCTACAAGAGTGCTACCAAACTTTCACATCCATCTAATAACTCACCCAGAGTCGTTGCTAATGTGCTGACTCTAACTCCGTCGATCTGAGGACAAGCCTGAATTACCACTTTTCTAACAAGTTTTGCAAACATCACTTAGAGCAGCAAGAGTCTACAGCTTAATTTTAGCTGGAGACATGGAGAGCAAATCCGTAGTATTTCTTCCGGCAAGCAGGCCATGCCCAAGCAGTACACAGCTTGAGTTACCCATAAGGCTGTTGAATCAAGATAATGAGAAATCATCAATGACATTTCTGTAGAAGTCAGTTGACTACGTCAAAGTAGTATCTCTCAAAACAATGATCATTCTATGGATAGGTTCTATTTAACAGGACTTCAAGCCATCAAAAAAGATGGAAAAATATGAGTGGTACTTTAAATGCTGTATTTAAGTACCACATGATATCCACTTATTAGCAAAGTGTATCTTTATTGAGAACTTTACTTTTTACCTGAACAACTTTACTTTTTACCTCACAGAGTTATGAGTTCATAGTTAGCAAAATTTGTCTAAATTACTTGCAAAGCATTTTTAGGTAATGTTATTACTTCCTCATAAAAAATACAACATTTTAACTCCTTTTCAAGTTCTTCCACAAAAACTGTATAAATTAGAGAAATATACCTAACATTAATGCTTGATCACAAAATCTGACTGCAAAGCTTGCAATACCTGAGAGGAATTCCCAAGAAACACACTCTCGTAAAATTACCACCATCCTAAGGAAGTGACCTCAAACACACAAAAAAACAAACAAATTGGGAAAGAATCCTGGTAGTTCTTAGAACATAGCTCAGACTGCTGGATTATAGTCTGCTTCGAACAATGTGCTCTGACAGCACCCCATCAGAAAGCACTGGGTTGAATCAGTAACACTTTGTTCTGTAGTTTATCAGGAAAGACCATGAAATACAGTACTTTTCTTTCTTTCTTTTTTTAATTCAACACACCTAGTTCTAAGACCACGTCCATAAATCATTGTCTTTGACCTCTGCAACCTCATTTCACTACACCAGAGGGGGAAAAAAACGCCTGCACTATTTCCTCAAGAAATCAAAAAAATCAAAGTCAATTTCCTTTGAACTCTCCCTCTAAGGTATCAAGGAGAAGTAATCATCTTACAAATCCTTCTATCACCTTCTTTTTAATGCTTACTAGAGACCTGAACAAACCCCTGTTCGACACCCCAAATGCCTCTTCTCATACAGAATTTAGCAGACAGCCTGACCTTCAGAAAATGATCCTTATTATATCAACAAAAAATGTGTCCTTCCCAGGAAAATGTCACAAACAGCCTCTGTTATTTCCTAAAGTTTCTTGTTGTGCAGAAAGATAAAGCAATTTATTCCTTGATTTATTAATTTATTTAACAAACACATAATGAATGCCTGCTCTATGTCAGACACCCGGCCAGCCCTGAAGGTAAAGGGATGAGGAAGAGAGACAGTTTCTGACCCATTCTTAACTTCTGGTCCCACAGTTTAATAGTGGTCAAGTTCAGACTTAAGTCTGAGTCCCCAAATGCTTGGCCTTCAACTTCTTTATATCTTAACACCAAAAAGTGTTTCTAATTCATTGAATCCTAATATTTGTGAGAGCCAGAATGAACTGTGAATCCTTGTAAAGTAACCCCCTCCCCACAAGAAAAAAATTCTGGTTCGGTTCATCTGTGGTTATGATTAGGCTTCTGTCTTTTTAAAGGTCTGAAGAGGAGAGTCTCCATGCAGAAAATTTACATGTTATCATGCTGTATTTTCTCCATGTATTGTTTGTGTACTCACTTAAGTACTAAAATATGGATTGGGGAAATTAAAGCAAGAATATGGTTTATAAAATGGCTTAACTAAAATTGTCAATAGTCCTAAATTAAAATACTGATGTGCCTTTTTTCTTTCTTTCTTTCTCTTTCTTTCTTTCTTTCTTTCTTTCTTTCTTTCTTTCTTTCTTTCTCTCTCTTTCTATTTTTTTTCTTTCTTGTTGATGTGCTTTTCTAGTTGTGAAATTTACTGCTGAGAATACATTTGGAATTAGAACTATCTAGTTAATACCATTGTATTCTTCTCTCCACTGCATAAATGGAATGCCATTATGAAAATAGTTCCTTTATGTTTCAGATCTAAACTCGTATGTTTAACCATAGGAGAAATAATGTTTACCCAAAGCTAGAAGTCTAGACATATTGGAGATCAGAAGGTTTTCTGGTAAAGAAAAGTGTAAAGGTGGCATGCTGGGAGTTTCACACTGGTTTCTGAATAGTTACAGGGAAAATTGAGGCTTGAAGCCAACATGAAGAATGTTACTATAACTAGCCTTGATTCTAGATTCTAGTTGCTGTGTTATTTTATAATTCCTTTGAAGGACTTTGATCTCAAAGCTTATTAAAATAAGTTCCTGAATAATGAGACAAAGAAAAATTGATTGCAGATTATTACTGGTTACCTCATATATTGTTTAGATTAATAAACAAATGTACAGAAAAGGTTGCCTATGTATTATGTAAAAAGTATCACAGGAAAATACCTAACGCTGTAAGCAGTTTAAATTATCAGATTAAACAAAACACAAATACAAAATTGTTTTTTGATTTTCCTGTAGTTTTTCTAGTCAGAATTAGGTAGACCTTTTGTCTAATGTTAAAAATTATCCACACAATGCAGAATATTTTGTAATTATTAAGAATTTTTGTTAAAGTTCAATTTTTAAAACAAACATAATATATCAGAATCGTAGGCTCTCCACCATAAAAGCACCATGGAATAGATATTTAATTTTTCTTGTTGCCAAAATAATCTCTTCAAGGAGTTGTATCTAGTTTGATTAGTTTTTTAATCTAAATATTTTGATGAACTCTCTTTCTTGTTTAATATGTCAAAACCATTTGAAGCATACTGAAGCATATTGTCTATTATAATAAAACTGTTCAACTTATTGAAGATAGTGGTTAAGAAGCAGACTCTGACTTAGGTCAGACAAATTTGGCTCCAGATTTCAGCTCTGATTGTTCTTCAGAAATGACCTTGGATATGTTATTTAGTCTCTCATGATTCTTGTCATTCTCCTATAAAAATGGAGGTAAATCTCATGGAGTTTTCATAAGGCTTAACATTAATAAAGTATAGATCTCATTATATTGTTTTTTTAAATAGAGGCTTAACTGGCACAAATTAATTATTATTTAGAAATAAGCACAAGTTCAGAGAGGCCCAATTTGTGATAAATTAAAGGAAATTTAGGCAGACTAGTGTTGAGGGGTTTATTCTATTCAGCCAAGGAGGTCTGCTCAGCTCAGTACACCAAAGTCAACGACACTTGAACTTGGAAGGTGTTTGCTTTGGAAGAGTTTGATTTTTTTTTTTAATTACAGTTTTTCTCAATACTTCCAGATGATTTTTATTTCCTTTCTTAGGCTGATAGAGTTTATTGATTTTGACCCTTAGAGCTTTCTCTCCAGAATCTTTAATTTTACCTTCTAGGTATTTTCTGCTTTAAAATGTCTTTCAGGCTTCAGACTTTTCTGGGGAGAAACTAAGAAGTTTATACATAGCTAGTAAGAGGGTTTAAAAAGACTACATGAGTTGAAGGCATATGCCTCCTGGTGGAATTGAACTTTGAAGAGGATTTAAAAATTTGAAGGGCATCTGTAAAGTTGACGTGCCACTGGCTACCACTTATGGTGACGTGCTATTATAATAATCTATTAAAAATTGCCCAAGAATTGCAATCAGGACTTGTCCAGTAGTAAAGACTATGTGTTTTCACGTTTTTAACAAAATCATAAAGGAAATCTATTCTATTACAGATCTCAAGCAAGGCAAATACTTTTAAAATTTGAAGCCTCTGAATGTGAAATTTATTAAGCAAGGGAAAGGTTTTATTTATTTATTTATTTATTTATTTTTAGATAATATTTATTCATTTGAGAGAGAGAGAGCACAGAGGGAGAGGGAGAAGCTGATTCCCCACTGAGCCGGGAGCCCAATGTGGACTCCATCCCAGGACCCGGAGATCCTGACCTGAGTCAAAGGTAAACACTTAACCATCTGAGCCACCCAGGCACCCCGTGAAAGGTATAATTTAATAAGAATCTTACTAAATTAAATTTAAGGAGTGTCAAATAGTGATCCATGCTGATATTACTTTAAGATCTTTATGTCTCTGTGTCATTCAAGTATTTACTCTATCCTGGGTGACAGGGGATAAACTGACTTGCAAATCTGCCAAAACCTGAGATTTATACAAAAGAACTTGAAAAGAGGAAACAGAATGTGGTCAGAAAATCTCATGGGGGCACCTGGGTGGCTCGGTAAGTTAACCATCCAACTCTTGATTTAGGCTCAGGTCACAATCTCAGGGTCATGAGATCAAGCACCAAGTCACGCTCTGTGCTGAGTGTGGAGCCTGCTTAGGATTCTTTCTCTCCCTCTCCCTCTGCCTCTCACCCCATTCCTGCTCACGCATGCTCTCTCTTTTTCTCTAAAAGAAAAAAAAAAATCTCACGAAGAATGGTGAATTATATCTTGGGACTTGGCATCTCAGGGCTCATAAAATGAAAAATGTACTTTTAGTTTTCTCTTAGCTCGCCTAGAGACATACAATATAAACAATTCTAAAAAGTAGAACATTTCATTGGTTCTATTATATTAAACTGGAAATAAAACAGTGCTTATTAAAATTATTATAAAAATGCATCAAGGCTATTGATGAGAGAACTGAAAAAAAATGATAGCACTCCCCGAATTATTAACTATATTATACTGTATTAACTCTAATTAACATATTGAAAGGCAATTTGGTAAACAGCTGAAGTTTCTCATTCAAGCCTAAGACTACTATGTCCTATGGCAAAGAGAGTAATCCTAAGCATCAGTATTTTTTTAAAGTCTTTATTTATTTATTTTTGAGAGAGAGAGCGGGAGGAGGGACAGAAGGAGAAGGAGGAGCAGACTCCCCACTGAGCAGGAAGTCCAGCCACATGGGCTTTGATCTCAGGACCCTGGAATCATGAGCTGAAGGCAGATGCTTAACTGACTGGGCCACCCAGGCACCCCACAAAGAGATTAATCCTATGCTTAAGAACAAAAAGAAAATTTCTTCCATAATAAGTGTAAACCAAAACTTCAAAATATCAATATAAGCGATCAGTAATGTATTTGCCAAATAAAATGAAAAAACACTGTTCAAAGAAGATAACTAAATCCAAACTCACTGAAATATATATAAGAAAATACAAGCTTAGTAGTATATAATAATAAAATTAAAGAATAAAAAAGTAGGGATGCCAAAAAAGAGTAAACTGTGACTCATTGTTAGAACAAAAGCAGTCAATAGGAAAAGATATTGAGATTTACCCAGTATTGGAATTAGAAAACAAAGACTTAAAATACAGATTTTAAGTAAATTTAAGAATTTAAAGACAATAATAATCATAAGATACACGGCATTAATTTAGAATCAACAAAAATAAATCAATTAGAAAAAAACCCAAATATCTTGAAATTAAACACACACACACACACACACACACACCCCCCACACTGTTATGATCTGAATGTTTGTGCCCCACCAGAATTCGTATGTTGAAATCCTAATCCCGATCCTCAGGGTGATGTTACTAGCCTTTTGGGGATATCATACTTAATTGTGAATAATGAGTACTTTCCACCTTCCTAATCCTGATCCTCAGGGTGATGTTATTAGCTTTTGGGGATATCATACTTAATTGTGAAATAATGAATATTTTCTACCTTCCCCCTGAGATAGGGAAAAACTACTTGCTCTCATCAATTGTATTAAGTATTGCTCTGAGGTCGTAACATCCAGTAACAAATAAAAATAAATGGGAGAGATACACCATGTACATCAATTAGAATATTAAAATGTTCTTTTTTCTCAAAATTCATGTATAGATGAAATATAACCCCAGTTAATTTTCCAATGTGCTTTCTTTTGAGAATTGGATAGTGTTTCCTAAAATTTATATGGAAATAATCAAAACTAGTCAAAACAATCTTTAAATAGAAGTACAAATCTAGAAGACTTACACTGCTTGATTTCAAGACTTTATATCAAGCTACAGTAATCAAGACAGTTGTGGGAGTGTGGAATTGACAAGAGGATAAATATGGGTTAATGGAATAAAATAGAGAATCCAGAAATAGACCCACATATTCAAATGGGGGGCAAAGACATCAAAGCCATTCAATTGAGAATGGACAGCCTTTTTTACAAATAATGCTGAAGCAATTAGCTAAACAAATAAAAAAATGAATTTCAACATCTATGTCATATTATGCAATAAAAATTAATTCCAAATGGATCATCAATCTACGCTTAAAACCTCCTTTGGAATCATATGTTAACTTTTTTTTTTAATAATATGTTAGTCACCATACAATACGTCATTAGTTTTTGATGTAGTGTTCCATGATTCATTGTTTGCGTATTAACACCCAGTGCTCCATGCATTACATGCCCTCCTTAATACTCATCACTGGGCTAGCCCATCCCACCATCCTCCTCCCCTCTGAAACCCACGGTTTGTTTCCCGGAGTCCATAGTCTCTTGTGGTTCCTTTCCCCTTCTGTTTATTCCCCCTCCCCACCTTCATTTTCCCCCATATGTTAACTTTTAAATGTATCTTAAGCTTTGTAAATTCATCCTTTTTCTTATTTAAATCTTTCTTAATTTTGGAAATAAACCAATCAAAAATGAGAAGAACACTTCATATCCAAGCAAAGGATAAAACCACTTAACTTAGCATCCGTCAGGCACTGCCAGACAGTAAAGGCAAGATTGATAAAAATTTCCTTCATGCTAGATATAGCTCCAATAAAACAAAACTCCTAGATCCATACCCTATTTCATGCTGATATATTTTGTCTATAACCAAAACACATAAGATGATTCAACCTTTAGAAGACAGTAAATGCGGCTATCCCAGGAGAGCAAGTTATGGACACTGCAGTGAGGCAAGAGGTTCTTTTCATCTCTCTCTTTTCTCTAAGAAAATGTTATAAATATTTGTGTTTGAAATCTAAACAGTTTTTGTCTCTACACTGTTTTCAACATGGCTGCACTATTTGATGACTAGAGACACACTATTATTAATGTTATTTCAACTACATTTTATTTAGTATTTTAAAACAAAAACATATTGAAGTCTCGTCTGAGATTGTAGTTTAAAATGCAAAAATATGAGCAGGTGCTGGGTTACAGAGGGAAGTTCTCTAAGAAAGCATTTAAAAGCTTTCAACAAATGAGTTATCAGAATAGAACTTTGTATAGAGCTCTTGGTGTCTTCATCTCCATCTGTGAGCATGAAAAGATCTGGTTCCCCTGGTGCCTAGCATAGCTAGGTAAAGGCATATGAGTCTGGTAAACCAAATAAACTTGGAAGCTTGGAAAGCAAAAGCAAACAGAATGAAATAATTATAGAGAAAGCAAGGCTTCGTTTCCAATGCCAACAAAGACAAAAAATTACAAAATGAAAGAAATGTGAGAAATTTTGACGAAATAATAAAAAAATTAAACTGGAGCTTATCTTCTCCTCTGCACATAGTTGTTTTTTGTAAAATAAGTAGCAGCGGATGTGAGAGGATTGTATACAGCGAGGGAAGAAAAGACACTGAGCAGAAGGGTTGCTCCCAGTGGAATTATACAAGAAAGAAAATTGTGGAAACACTGTTTTTGTAAATGCTTAAAAATATTTTGCTATTTTGCTTTCCCATTGTTTTCCCATCTGTACTGCCACCCATTTCACCTCTCATAAAAACATCTTTATCAGCTTTTGTTTTCATTATGTGCAACAAAAGCTGGGAAAGAATAGTGGGAGTGACTATGTGAATGGAAAAAAATGGTCTCTATTTTGACCAAATGTGACATCACTCTCCATATTCCTCTGAGTATGATTCAGGAGGCAGAGGAAGAAAGGGGAGGAATGAGACTTAATTGAAATATAAAATGAAGAGGGGATATAACTTGTGTAGTTTCTGTGCAACAAGGACTGAAAGTAGATTAAAAATATAATTACAAAACAGGAATTATTTTATCAAATGTGCCATTTCTGGTTTTGCCCAAGCGTCATGAATAGCAATGTGTAGCAGAAGTTGCTTTTTATATATAATGTGATACATTGGAAAATATTAAAAATCTAAAGGCATATCCTTAACTATTATTATATAGGCTTACTGACATGGAGTTGGTATTTTGAGATATCTTCCCTACTCTATAACTAACACTGACTCAGAATTTTCTTACATCCATAAATTAAATGTTCTCAAATGAGTCAACTTCTAATTCATTAACTCGAACAAGTCATAAGCAAAACCTGTTTTTCCAGTGGCAATTTTTGGAAGCAGTAGTAGTGGTATTTAGTGGAGTTAGGGGTAAATGAACTTGTACTTGACTTTCACACTGCTTACTAGTTTGAACACACCTACGCCACAGATTCCTTCTGTTAAAAGAGGAAGCTGGATATGTGGACTAAATGGCATGTGAGCCAGGCACTGTTCCAAACACTGAACATACCGTGATCAACAAGACAGGCAATGTCCTTATATTAGAAGCCTACATTGTTATAAATGAATAAGGCAACAAATAAATGAACAAGGTGACTTCATGGTGTGGTATCTGCTATGAGGAAAATCAAAGGCTGATTTGTTAAGAGTGACGAAGTGAGGGAGAGATTTCAAATTGGGTGGTTATAGAAGGCCTCCGTGAAGAAGTGACAGTCATCATGTCCCTACATGGTATATGAGTCAGCCAGCTCAGCTTCGAGGAAAGACCTTTTCTGGTAGGTGAACATAATGTACAGAGGCCCTAAGATGTACAGTTGTTTCACTGGTAGGAAGAAAAAGAAGGCTGTGTGGTCAGAGGAAAGTAAGTGATGGAGAAGGTGGTAGGAGATGTCTTGTGGTAGAAATGGCCTGATTGCAACGGCCTTGTAGACAGTGATGGATGCCTTATGTTTACCCCTCCATATCCATTCTTTACTCTCTTTCCCCTGTTTTGTGCACCCAGAAATCTTAACTGTCGTGGGTTGATTTATTCTCTTCAGTTGTGTTTGGTCAATTAGTCACTCTGGAAGAGACCCAGAAGACAAGAGGAAATGGAGGTTCTGGTATTCATTCACCTCAGCTACTTCCCTACCGAGTCAGCTACATTTCATGCAGAAAGCTCCAATCTCAATGAAGTTGCCCTTGCATATGGCTACTCTCTCTGGATTCCTATAACTCTATTTCTTCAAGTCAAGGCTTGATGAAGTCTCCCTCCCGTTTCCATTCCTGGAGCACTGTACTATCCCCTGATGGTTTTCCTGAACTCTGACTACACCTATAACAATAATCCCATTATTAAATTATCTTTTAAATGCCAAGGTTGAATGAGCGCTCTGTTTCCTGCTGAGACCTTATCAGGTACAAACAGAGTCAAGTTTTTGTTTTAATTATAAAATGTACATTGTGGGCAAGATGCACAAAATGAGAAAAATATGATGATTCATAATTGGAAAACACAGCGCACTCCTAGTTGCACTATGGGAAATGAGCTATCAACATAGCACCTCTTTCTTGATCTCTTGGCTAGTGACCATCCGTGGCCAGGCCAGGAGGTTGTATTTGTGGCCTTAAAGCACAAACTGGATCTTTTCAAATAAATATCTTGATTCTTTGGTTTTTCAACCTCCTGACTTGAAGAAGCGTAATGACATATGATAATAAAAGTACCACTGACAATAAGAGACAAGTTGCAGATAGTTTTAAGAAAAGTTTCACTTCCACGGGCACAAAAATGCAAGATGATAATGAGAAAAATAATTTGTTGAATTAATTCTGCTCTCCTAAGTATCCCCTTGCAAAGCTGTATAAAAAGAAAAAATTTAAAAAAGGTATCAATTGTCTGGAATACTAGAAGGCATTTGCAAAATGGACTACTAGAATACTCGAATTTATTACATCTAAAGTGTTGCTTGCTGCAAAGCATTGTTAAATCATTATTTCTTCTAAAGAAAGGGAATATTGAATTTTGTAAGACAAACCATCAGATCTAAGTATACACTATTCATTTGGGGATAAATATACGAAGTTTCTCTTGGGACATCTCAGATCTGCTAGTTTCTTTAGCAAAAGACATAAATAGGAAGATCCTCCATCTGAGTGTAGGTTTGTACAAACACAGATAAAATGCTTGAGCTGTTCTCTGAAGCTGCAGCAATACCTCCCCATAAAACTTCCTCCAAGATATTACATCACATTTACACAGGAAAACAGGCAGAGGTTTGAACAAGAATCTGATGATTTTGATCAGAGTAGACATCTAGTAATTGGATTATCTGAATAATTAAGATCAAAATTTAACTCTTCTGTTAGCATCTGTTTTGTATTTATTTATAGTAAACATTTTGTGGATGATTAGTGTGAGGAAAGAGAGGCTTGGCAATTTTCTTTTCAAATTAATTTGTGTAGAGAAGATATGTGAGGACAGGAAATTTGTTAACTCTTTACCAAATTAGAGTATTTAGTCATGGCTTTAAGAAAAGTCCGTCAAATCTACATATTACAAAGGAGAAAGTTAAAAAGTGTATAGGAAATTAAACCATGCAGCATTTTCACCAAATCCAAAAGCCCAAGACCTGTCCTTTTCTCTATTTATTTTAAGGTAATACAATTACTCATTATAAAACAAATGGTTCTTTTGTCCTTGAATTCAGTGAAGCCATAGCAACACCAATGGAAGCACATGTGAGATTCTGAGTTACTGACAGGAGAGATCTTTGTTCTTGAAGGTGGTAGGTGATGCTGATTACTTATAAGCAGGGTTGGGGGAAGTGAAAAGGTTTAATCTTGTTCATTTGGCGGCTCAAGGGCATCTAGGTCTAGATATTCCAATAAATCACATTGTTTAACTTACACTATACTGAATGCTAATGAAAGTTACGGAGATAAGGAAATTAACAATAACAGAAACAGCAAAAACAAAACAAAACAAAACTTCCTTCTTATTCCCAACAGCTCTGGATATGCTATATTTCCTTGGGTATAAATCTTCCCTCTTTGGGCAAACAAACAATCTAATCTTCATTCTCAGTCTTAACATTTATTCATTCCTATTGCTTCATTGTTTCATTCGAGGATTATATTTGTGTGATGCCTTCTAAATGCCAAGATGACATGAAGTGGTGATACACTGATATATAATGCAGAGAAATGATTTCCACTATGGAGAGAGTTAACACTCTTTAATTATCAACTAATAACATAATGAGAAGCAAAATTTGAAAAAATAAAAATAGAAGCAAAATAAAAATCAACTATTACTTTGCACTTACATTAGGTTTTGAGTTATATTTGGTTAGGAATGGAAAAAATGAGACATTTAACTGGAATATTTAAACAAGTATTTATTAATATTTACTAACATATTTTTACTTGCACTTTTGGTTTTTTGCCAAGGTTAAAGAAGACTTATTATAAATACAGATGATTATGCTACAATGCTATTATCAGGTGTGACTTGTAAACTTTGTCTTGCCTGGAAGATTTAAGCAAATTTCAGTGCTTCAGAGAAAGGGTCTTCAGTTATACAAAAGTTAGAAGTGTATTTTTTCTCAGCAAGGGCAATAGTATCCATACGTTTCTTATATCAGGAGGGATTATATCAGTTCTGCTAGAATGAACCAAACTTGAACTTTTTTTCCCTCTCTAAACACTCTCTAAATTATATATATATTTTAATTTTTATTAATTTACTTCATTTTATCTCAAGACATTGTTAGCAATTAAAATTAACTTTCTAGCAATCAACATTCCCTAATGACCCACTTTCTAAACAGAATGTTAAAAAATCTCAAAACAAATCACTGAAATATGAAAGCAGTGACATTTCTAAAGCATAGGCTTCTCTTCTGCTCTAGGGTGTATAATATTTACCAATCTCATCTTGTATAGATTTGACTTGATACGAATTAACTGTACTTTAATCTGTTTAGGCTCTGGTTCTTATATCTTCCACCAGTCCCTTGATAAAGTTAGATAAGATTAGGGAACCAGGGCTGTCCTTGAGATTAAATAGTTAGTAATCAGAATGAGAAAGAGAAGGAGAGGAAAGGAGGAAGAGAAGACAGAGAAGAAAGAAATTTGTCCTTGGTGTTGATTTTAACTAACAGTTCTGGGCCACTGTAGGCCAAAGGTGAGTTCCTGGAAAGATATAGGACACTCCATTCTAGAAACAGCAGGAGTCAGGATCCTGAGTAGGATGAGCTAGGCCCCTATTCTGCTGGGTAGGCCAGCCCCTCACTATAGCAGGACATTGGATGACTCAGACCCTTGCTAACTCTTCTGAGCCCTGGGTTCACTCCTGAACCTGGAAGCCCCACAAAATGGAACGTTAGGTTTTCATGTTTGATCACTGTCTCCTTTATTGTCATAGGGTTTCCATTCAGATTAATATCTGTTGTATGGATATTTTTATAAAAATAAAAATATTGACTAGCAAAAATAATCAGATTTTTGTATGTGATGAATTGCTAGTTATATATATGTTTATATATATATATATCCTTTATTTAATTTTTATGTGATTTGTAATAAAATAACCTTTAAGGTGTCTATTCTGTAACTACAAGTCAAAAGTATAAAAAGGATGAAAAATTTAAAGGTACAATTTTTATTTTATTTATTTTTTTAAAGATTTTATTTATTTGTCAGAGAGAGAGAGAGATAGAGAACGCACAAGCAGAGGGAGAAGCGGGCTCCCCGCTGAGCAAGGAGCCTGATGTGGGACTCAAACCCAGGATCCTGGGATCATTACTTGAGCTGAAGGCAGACGCTTAACCGACTGAGCCACCCAAGCGTCCCTAAAGATACAATTTTTAAAAGCTAATGCCATAATCCATAACACTGACAGCACCAAGTGCTGGTGAGGAGGTGGAGCAACAGGAGCTGTCACTCGTCGCTGGTGGGAGTGCAAAATGGTAGAGCCACTTTGGAAGACAGTTGGACGATTTTGTGCAAATCTAAATATATTTGTCTTATATATGATCCAGCAGCCACACGTCTTGGTATTTGTACAAATGAAATGAAAACGTATGCCCACACAAAAACCTGCAAATGGGTATTTGCAGCAGCTTTATTCACAATGGTCAAAACTGGAAAGCAACCAAGATATTCTTCAGGAGGTGAGTGGATAAATAAAGTAGTGTATCCAGACAATGGAATATTATGCAGCACTAAAATGAAATACATTATCAAGCCATGAAAAGACATGGAAGAATGTGAAATGCATAAAACAAAGAGAAAGAAACTGATCTAGAAAGGCTACATACTGTATTATTCCAACTCTATGATATCCTGGAAGAGGCAAGACTGAGGGGACAATAAAAAGATCAGTGGTTGCCAGGAGTAGGTGTAGGGAAAGGGCAGAACACAGAGGATTTTTAGGGCCGTGAAAATACTCTGTATGATACTATCATGATGGCTACACGTCATTATGCATTTGTCCAAACCCACAGAATGTACAACACCAAGGGTGAACTCTCTTATAAACTATGGGTGTTGAGTAATTACGATGTATCAATCCAGACTCACTGATTATAACAAATGTATCACTCTGGAGGGGGATGTTCATAATGAGGGAGTCTAAGGGGGGAGTGCAGGAGGTATACAGGAAATTTCTGTTCATTCAGCTCAATTTGGCTGTGAACCTAAAACCCTCCTAAAAAGTAAAATTTGTCAATTAAAAAAGTGAATAATTCTCCAAAGCTTATCAAAACCTTTTGTCGTTTTGTGCATCACTTCAAAAGAGCTCCTATCAGAGTCATTAAACCAATAATTCTTTGTAATATAAAGCGATTTGTGTAGCAATTGTTATAATTTTAAATAGAAAATACTGCCGAAAGCTAAAAAAAAAAAAAAATAAAGCAGAGAACCAAAACGCCCTCACAGTAAAAGCATTGTACTATTAATAGCAATGCTCAGTTTACAAAAATTAGGGCTTTGATAAATCCACTGCTAAGTTGTTTGTGTGAATAACTACTCTGTTTTGACAACTAACATAAGTCATTTGAAAAGCTCATTCTGCTTACACGAATTGTGGATTTTTTTTCCCCTGTCATTTTGAGTTGCTGACGGGAAAAAATGTGGCTACTAACAAATTCATCATGTAGGAATTTTGAGCCTTGAGCATATTCTGATTTCTTTCTTTTTTGCTTCAATGTTTTGGATATTGGTTGTAAAAACAGCCCCTATTCATCACCCCTGCCTACATGTATACTGCTTGTATGTGACATTACAGCTCTGCTCAACTAGTAGTAGACTTGCTGTCTCTGCTCCTTGAATCAGAGCAGGCCCTTTGACTTGATTTGGAGGAAAGAATGCGGGCAGGCATGGCATGGAGTCCTCTGCCTAGACCTCTAAAGGCCTTTTGGGCTGCCCCTATCTTGGAATTTTGCCCACTTATCCTTGACAATAACAGGGACTGGGGTGCCTGGGTGGCTCAGTCAGTTAAGCATTTGCCTTCAGCTCGGGTCATGATCCCAGGGTCCTGGGATTGAGCTCCACATTGGGCTCCCTGCTCAACAGGGAGCCTGCTTCTCCCTCTGCTCGCTTCTCCCTCTGCCTGCAGCTCCCCCTACTTGTGCTCTCCTCTCTCTCTCTCTGTCTGACAAATAAATAAATCACAATCGAAAAAAAAAAAAAAAGTAACAGGGACTGGCCAGCTTTAGGGTGAGAGACTACCATGCACAGAGCTGATCCTTCCCAGCTAAGGTCATCCTAGACCAGCCAGACTCAAATGGTTCATCCCCTGAATGTGTCAAAATCAACCAAGTAGGACCTAGATGGGCAGAACCTTCCAAAGACTCAGTCTCTTGAGAAAGGATAAGATGATTATAGTTTTGAAACTCTAAGTTCCAAGTTGGTTACACAGAAATAGCTAACAAAGAGTATCAAACTGCTGACTTCGATGGTATTAAATCTCTCGTTTTTATATAACAAATATTTGTTAAAATCCACCACTGCCCAGCATTCCTCAAGGTACTCTAGAGGAAATAAAAATTATGTGAGAATAAGCCTCTGACCCAAATTAACATAATTATTTGAGGAGGACAATACTGAATGCCTTAGGTAGGCTTTAATATTTATGCAGGCTTCAAATTTCTCTGATCCATGACAATTCCCTCGTTGTGAATCTAGGAATGCCACCAAGACTTTCTGACTTCCACTGATCTTTAGAACTATGCACATTAGAAAAATCTCCTCATGGAAGGAGAATCTTAGAAAGCAATATATGTCCTTAGATTAAGACTGATCTAAAATAATTGAATTAACTGATAAACATAACTGAAGTCTCTTTTAAAGGTATTGATGTGAAGTAAATGTCTATTAAAATTACCTTGTATTAAATATGAAAAAATTAAGAAAAGTTACTGTAGTTTATTTCATTATTCAAAAATTTTAATCTTTATGTTGTTTGAATGTTAAGTATGATGACATTCTTTTGTTCATCCTTGTACCAAGAGCTATAGTTCTCAGCATTTAGAGGATATTGAGACTTTTTTCCCGGGAAACTTCTTTCACACAGCCAGACTTCCTAGATAAACCCCCATGTCTACCTACACAGATGTAAAGAGATCCTCACATTACAAGACTCTGGGTCATTCTACAACACACGTGGTAGAACTGGAGACCTTCCAACTACCTTAAAAGCAAAAGAGTTAGTCTTGAAAAAGCCCTAACCTGCCCCACTAGAAAATATCTGTGATAGAAACTGCCTACATTAAGCTGTTTTACTTTGAACTCCTGAGAAGAGGACAAGGATTATAACACAAGGCTAGCAAGGAGTGAGATGTGCATGGGTCATGGAGTGTGGACAAGCGGGCCGGGAATAGAAAATCCTCAGGTTAGTCCAGCTCTCATTTTTACCCACTGCAGAGCAAACTAGAGAACTTCTCTAGTCCTCAATGTGCCCAATTTTATGGGAGTTCTGTAAGAACCATATGTCACAAAATCTAAAAGATTTTTAATATTCATAATTTGAGAGGTATACAGATTATATAAGCTCTTCTGAAGTAGATTCTTAAATTTCTGTATATCCATCACCCCAAATCACAAAATGTCACATATACCACAGCAGTTTAAACTACTTTACTGTAAACTTATTCTAAGTGAAATTTTTTATCTGTTTTATTTAATGTTGAATATCATGTGTACCTCTTACACACACATACACACACATGTATACCTTACCATGTAACAATCAGGCGTAGGTTCTTATTCCAAGGCTAAGTTTAATCAGACAAATGAACTGGTTTTTTTTCTTCCCACATATATATTGTTTTTAACAATGCAACTGACGGTCTCATTTTCATTAATATGCCTTAAAACAGTCCATTTCACTTCCTTTTATATCTTTGTTATGTTACCGTAAGTCACCTCTTCAACATAATTAGTGTAAGTGTAGGAAATTTTGAGAAAATGCTAAAGTTTTTGATGTAATGGTTGAAGGGGAGCAAATAGGAAACATGGCCAGGAGAAAGTAAGTGTGCACAATTTTGAAGTGATCTTAGGAAAATTTTGCACATTCTTGGAATTAAAATATATATATTTCTTACTTCTGGCTGATTACTATGGCTATTTCAATATATACATAACTTTGTTTCCTCCAAATTATTCAGAATACCTTTTTCCTAATTCTGTTTGTCCTTAGAGTATTAAACTGCATAGTGATTTATTAAGAAAATAGTGTTAATTAAATGAAGGATATAGATAAGTGAGAAGATACTTAGTTGTACAGAGCATATTAAACTTGTAACATCTACTTGAGTGATACTTGTGATTCCTAACAAAAGAGTCACCATGGGATTGTGAGGAATTTATTTTACTGAGTAGATTTTGCTCCGTGTAAAAACAGGAATTTCGGATCTAATCACTCTATAATTTAAGGGGCACAAGTCTTTAAACCTTGAAATGAACCCTGGATTATATCCCTGAGAACTGAAGAAGTCAGCAACAGAGTATGTGCCCCAGAATGAACCACATTTCTGTAGTTTCCCACTACTACAGTTACTCATAAGGTGCCCTAATAACCAGGGACTCTAAAGCAGAGTATAAAATAGTTATTAATGTAGTCAACTAAACATAACTATTTTCTAAAATGACTTCTGTACAGCATGTAATTTCTGTGGCTGAAGGCATCTCATGTATTGTATGTTGTACATAAGAAGGAACTTTTCCGGAGTACCATCTGCATTCTGGCATTTTTTGAGGTCTTAACAAGGGCCTTTATAATGCAGGGGTGTGGTAAATTGACAGATTTTGGGCATTTTAGTGCTTTTTCATAATGTTTGCTGTGTTCATCACAATATAAGCTTTCAGGTTTAAAATGTGAGCTATAAGTTCATCTTGCTGTGCAAATCAGCACATTAAGCAAGCCTAGCAGAAAAGCCTAAGAGGTAAACAGAAAACCTGCAAAAGGTTTTCTATCAAAAGCAATGGGAAGTAGGACTTACATAATGATTTGACCTAAAGGTGTGAGTCCTAAGTTAAGAAGTACAGAAAAATGTCCTGAACATGTCCATTTACTTGCACAGTATATTATGAAAAGTGAAAGAAGGCAATCAAAAAATCAAATTAAAAATATTGTGTTCAACACTAATGTCAGTGTAGGATTAACTGCTGTAACAAAAAGACCCATAAAGACTTTATGTTTCTTTCTGTTTTAACAATCCAGGCAGGTGTTCCTGGCTGGTGGGCAGCTCCCCTCCATTCAGGGATCCAGAGTTTCCTGCTACTCCCTTCACTACTCTGCTGCCCTTCGTGCCCCTGTCAGTCATCCAGGTCAGGAAGGCTGGTCTGTTGGTGGCAGGCGCGAGAAGAGAGCATAGGGAGGCACTCCCATTCAGCTATAGGTTCAAGCATAAAAACCTCATACTCTTTCTACTCTCATTCCATTAAGAACTCAGTCAAATGACTACACCAACTTCAAGAGAGGCTGGAAAATGTAGTCCTGTCATGTGTCTAGGAAGAGGATTTGGGTTGACAATCATCTCTGCCACACACACCAACAAATTCATATTGATGTGACCGTGATAAAATAGGTGTTTCTAAAAAAAAAAAAAAAAAGGCCATCAAAAAGAAGCTAAAAAAATTATGACACCTAATTCGCACAATTTAAAAACAATTACTGCCATTTGGCCCTTATCAAATATGCCATGTGATGGACAAGCAGTGACTGTTAGAATACAATTTTCTAAACTTGGAGAATACTTATGAATACAGCATCAGTGTGAACTGGAAGAGATTAAGGATTCAATAGAGAAATGGGAAGAAGAGAAAACTCATGTCCTCAAGTCCCTTTAATCAGGTGTGTGTGTGAGTGAGGGACCTCTCCCAAATTCAGATTTTTCTTCTGTATGTAAAATGGCAAAGCACACCCAATCTAAGCAGTTCCAAAATTGCTTTACTTAACAATATTAAAACAAGGTAAAGTGTGTGAAAGCACTCTCCAGTGTCAACAAGCCACATAAACTCATATAAGGCAGTGCATAAAATGCTGATATTTTTAATGATTGTCATTAAAATTTTGAAAAAATAGTTGAATTGCATAGGGTATTATTAATTAGATGGTTTAAAATTTTAGCACAATCCCTTCAACACATTTTTGTTTCATAATCAATCTCTTTTTCTTCTGTTTTAAAAATTACTAAAGGAAAACAAAATATTAGTATTTGCATTAATTTATTATTTATAGGTCCTTTGGAAAAAATAGCATATTAAATTTTTACTCCTAGCATTACAGCAACATTTTTAAACATTTTTGTGAGCACATCTCTGTCAGTAAAAAATTTTAAGTTTATAGTATGTTTGTGTGGACATGCGCATATACATATATATATGAATTACTATAATCATGGGATATCCCATATATTTAATGAGAAATCAAAATTTTAAATTGGTGAGATACAAATTAGAAAAAATATTGTAAAATTTTATTATATTTTCTAGGGATAGAGAAAGTTTTTTGTTCTCACTAACATATTGTTGGCAGTTTTTGTTATATAATCAGAGGATTATGATTAATATATGTTATATGTCATTAATAATATATACTATATATAATTAATGTGTTATAAATTATTAATCAAAACCTCACTATTGTATGTGGGACCAGGTATGTTCTAAATTTTATATTAAGACCTTCTTTTAACCCCTTCTTTTCTTCCTGCACCACAACGAATAATCTTGCACATACCTGGGTATGTCACCCTCCCTACATTGTTACCAATAATTTTATGTCCATATTATTAAAATATTTTAATAAATACTACCTCTCTATATTAATAATAATATTGGGGATTATGTTATAGAGTTTGATTCCTTTCTAAAATATTGTCTCAATACTGTAGGATACAGATATTAAACTGATTCTAAATTAAAGTTTTATGTAATTGTTAGTGGATGTGACAAAATCACAGAGGGAGACAAACCATAAGAGACTCTTAACTATAGGAAACAAACTGAGGGTTGCTGGAGGGGAGGTGGGGGGATGGGGTAATTGGGTGATAGGCATTAAAGAGGGCACATGATATAATGTGCACTGGGTGTTATATGCAACTGATGAATTACTGAACTTTACATCTGAAATTAATGATACACTGTATGTGAACTAATTGAATTTAAAATGAGTAAAAAAAATTGTTAGTGGATGTGAAAATTTAAAACGATAAAGTTACAGTATTTATTATACAAACAGTGATGCACACAGAAACGTAAACACACAGACACTTAGGAGATAGTCCATTGTTATGGCAGTGGATATAAATCCATTATCCATTACTCAATAAGATGATAATTTTCAACTAACATATTGTCACATCTCATTAGTCATCATTGTTTTCCCCTCACAATCCAAAGATCTCCTACTAGTAATAGGAGAAAAATTAGTCATTTTTTCAACGTTCACTTTTTTGCATTTTAGTATGATTTTTTAACTACAATTTCTGTGGGAGAATCTTTTTTAAGACTGTTGTTCATTTTGTGAAGAATATCTTACTTCAAACTAGACATTTTCACTTAAGTAGGCAAAGAGAAATTGTAGTTTGCGGCACTACTTTGAAAATAAGTGAAAAATAACAGCAATTCTGTGAAACTCTGTAATAATTAAGAATATCTGGGGCATTCATTAGACAGATTGAGTGTCCTAGTCACCACCTCACTACTGCAGGTAGGCTACAGGACCAGGTAAGATCTTATATTTTATACTTGAAGTCTTAACCTTTTTTTTTAGTTTTAAAATAAAAATATAATTGAAAGTTTCATGATTTTCTTCCTATATCATATTGGATAATCTTGCACATATCTGAATATGTCACCCTCATATTAAGTTATCAGTAATTTATTTATTTTATTCTATTTTATTTTAATTTATTTATTTTAGAGAGAGTGAGAGTGGGGGGTGGAGTGGAGTGGCAGAGGAAGAGGGAGAGAATCTTAAAGCAGACTCCCCGCTGAGTGCAAAACCCAACAGGGCTCAATCCCAGGACCCTGAGATCATGACCTGAACCGAAATCAAGAGTCCAGTGCTTAACCAATTGAGCCATCCAGGAGACCCTTAACAATAATTTTCACTCCCTCAAAAGAACCCTCGGATATCTTATCCTTGTATAAATTTGGATCACATACTGTAATAAAAAAGGGAAAACTTTTATTAACTCTCAAATATTGCATGAAATAGAAAATCCATAAATCCAAGGTAAGTACTTTTTTATATGTATCATAAAAGTACATGACTACTTATACTCTGGATTTATTATGTTTGCTGAAAAATAGCTAACCTTGTCAGAGAAACTTTTAACATTTTCTGAAGGGTTCTAGAAAGAAATGAAAACTACTAAACAGGCAATTTTATTTTAAGGTTGTGTGCTTGCCTGGGGAAAGAAAAGACATGGAAGAAAAGTGTATGCATATTGAGATGTCTGAGTTGCATGAAAACTTTTGATCTCTTCCTTGCCAAAAAATCACGATTCAAAATTACATTATGTATGAAAACCTGGAATATATGCATTCACTCATTTGACTATATTTTCATAAATCTGCAATCTCAAATGTCTAAATGATACAAGTTTTCCATATCATATTTGTAGGAAATCCCGGCCAGGATATTTTACTCTTTATTTGGAAGAGAAAAATAGCTAGACACATCTTACTAAAAGAACTAAATATGCATGCCATTTTTAAGAAAATACTTTGTAGAATATCCTGAGGTCTATTTAAATGTATGCCATATATATATATGTATATATATAGATATGTATGTCCTATTTTCTTCAAGAAAATAATTAAAAAATCAAAATCATTTTATAAAATATATTTGCAGGTGAAATGTTAAACATTTAGAAATACCTTATCACAAAGTGCTTGGTCATTGCAATGATTAAGCAAGACTGGAATTATCTGGGTTTTGTGCAAAAGCAATAAGATGGTATTCTGTTCAACTAGTCTATGGTTTCTCAACTTCAGAGCTATTGACATTTTGGACCTGGTAATTCTTCATTATAGGCCTCTATTCTGGGCATTGTAATATGTTTAGCAATATCCCTGTCTTCTTTTCACTAGATTCCAATAGCACACCCCACCCAACCCAATTCTAACAAATAAAAATTTCTCTTGACATTGTGAACTATTTCCAATGGGGCAAACTCACCCTGGCTGAGACCTATTAAATAGTAGAATAGCGTAAGTCAGAGCACTTCACCTTGTCCACATTTGTTTTTCTACCATGTGTGTACATACACATAGAGACTAAAAAGAACATTAAAAATCAAAGAGAACAATAGTCTAATGGTCAGCAATATAATAAAAACAAATAAAAAATAGCACATGAATCCACCTGCATACTCATGAAACAATAGTCACAATAAAATTTGTCTGGAGAGAGTGAACAGAAACTTCATCAGAAAAGGAAGTAAACCAAAAAAAAACCCCAGAAAACAAAACAAAACTTCAGACATTATCTCCCGGAGACATCTATCGCTACCACAGTAAATTTAATTTTCATATCTCAAATGTCCACTAACTATATGGGGAGAAAATATATGTTGCTGCGAACGTAAAGGAATAATGATACACACTTCTTTACATTCCGTGCTGCCGAAGCTAGAATAAACTAAGTATTACAAGTCTACTAAATAATTCATCCAAGGTAAATCTAAGCAAAAGCATTTTGCATCATACCTCAAGGGTAAACTACTAAATAATAAATGTCCTGCAGTACTCAAAGTATCTGATATACTGGCCAGTTTTGAACCCTGTTTGGTGACGTGCTACCTCCTCAGGAAAGTTCAAGATTCTGCACACCCAGTTACTTCTCAGCCACGACAGCTCCTTTCCTCTCACCTTATTTAAGAAGAAAAATCTGTAGTCTGAATCAAGGGCAAAAAAGAGTTCCCAAGGGGTTATAGTGAGACCACTATAGCAAGATATAAAACTTTGAGAGAGAGGAGTAAACGGGAGTCAAAAGTTCACTTTCTCTGTGGGCTTATTTCTCTTTCCCTCACTGCAGCTACAAAATGAGCAGGGAAGGTTTTAAGGGAAGCCCTGCTTCCACCATCTCTAGGGAAAGAGGACAAAGGGATCATCAGGCTCCAGTGACGTCCTGACCACACACCAGCTACACCTTTACTCCTGACTGTCAAATTCATGAAGACCGCGTGCTCCAAAATGTCACTTTTGTGATCAATAACTCTAATGTTGGCTCATAATTTTAAAAATGGAGACAAAACAAATGTTTGTGGAAACTAGATCTTTCAGCCGTTAAATGAAGCAGGAGAGAAAGACAATGTCACTTTCAACACACAATTTTAAAAATTTCTCCTCTGCATATTTCTTCATGCCTCTTCTTTATCTTCCCCCCCCATGTCATTTATTTTACACATACTCTCTTTCACCTAACCATTCAAACAACAGAGCTGAAGAAATTTGTACTACAAACAAAAACTTCCTTTTTTGATTCTGCTTTCTGTCTCCCTACAGAATTCCCATTTTCCCTCCGCGGCCACCTGGATCAAGTGCTTTGCCTCAACGCTGAGTAATGTGGTCATCCCTGGTGACCTGAACATTTCCATGAAAGTTTTATTTCAAACAATGGCCTCGCATTTCCTTTGTCTCATTACCTCTAATGATTTTCTTGGCCGCTCCACCTGAGCCAATTGCAGCCACAGTCATAGCTACTCCTCCTCCAAAATCGCTTTCAAGCTTCCTTAGATCCTGTGGTTTGTAATTCCAGTAACATTCCTGAAAACGCACACTGAACTAGTGGTTATGGAGCCATCTTTGATAAAAGACATTGTAGCTATCGATGATGATGAAAATGATGGCATTTACAATCCATTGTGGCACACCAATACTTTTATAAAATAAAAGAAAATGAATTATTAAAAATAAAGTGTAAAAATCCACAAAGACATACAGTCTACATCAATTCGTACTATTAGTTTCAACAGATAAGCTATTATCAATGTGCTATAACATTGATAAACATTTACTCCCATTTTCTGTGTATTTCTTTCCATAGACTGATAACAAACCATTTGAAAACTAGAAACCGGTTTGTTTAACTACAGTTTGAATAGAATTGCATTAACTTCTCTTCCCTCTACATCTTGTCTTTGCATTCGTCTGACAAACTCCTGTATCAGATGACCTGCCTTTCCCTGTGTTTCCAAAGACAATTGGAAGTTATCCCTCCCACTGCCAACGACCAATCTCTTAAACTGTGTTTTGGATCCTATTTGAATTCATCTTCTAAGAAATCTTACGCTATCAACCTTTCTTTTTTTTTCTTCCTTTCTAATTCTTCCACTTGTCACAATTATCTGGGTCCTTCTCATGGTTTTGTTTTCATTTTTTTTACATGTCCCCAACATTGTTCATCTAAAAAAATGAAGTTTTCCCTCTCTCTCTTCCCCTTCATGACCAAACTTCTTAAAACTTTGGCTTCCTCTATTTCTATGGTTTTACCACCCTAATCCCTAAACTCACTCCACTTGAGTCTATTTCCGCCACTCAACTAAAATAGTTCTTTCTAAGGTAACCAAAAATTTCCATTTTGATATTCTCTATAAAGATTTAAGTAGTACTACTGATTTCTTCTTCCCCCAAAATTTTTTTTTTCTTTTCAGAGTCTCTGAAAACCTGCTGACCTGCTGACCTAGCTCTTTTATTTCTTTGTAGAACAATTCACCTTTATCTAGATCATTAAAAGTTAGCTTTTCTTCTGCCATTTTCTAAGCTTTTTTTTAATACTTCATCTGCACTCTGTAGCTATCCCATCAATGCATGTGGCTATTTGGCTTATAATACCCCCAAATGCTTGTGAATTCGAAATTTACTTCATACTTAATCTTTTCTATGGCAAACTTTATTTTCCCATTTTAATGTATCTGATAGGAGAATGTGTCTTACAATAGATGGGGTTTCATATTTTAATTGAGTTTATTTTTTTCCCAGTGACATGAATAATGTGGATCTTAAAATCTATGGTTTCTTAGATTTAGTATAATACAGTTATATCCAACTTTAATCTCCTTTCTGAAATCCAGACCCATATAACTACTCATCATTTCCACTTGAATGTCTACAGTAGTCTTCAGTAAAAACCCTGTTGTTGGAACACATTTAAATTCTACATGAGTGATGAACCCTGGTGACCCAGGTAAATGAACTCAAACTCAACATGTTCAAAATTGATCAAATGATCTCCTCCTTCCATGTTCATCCACTTCCCAAACACCTCAAAATGTGATATTTATCCAGTGTTCATTGTTTCAGTAAATGCCAACCTCACCTATCCATATACATAAACCAGAAACCTAAATGAAAATCTTTATATTTTTATCTCCTCAAATCAGGCATCAAGTCTTTTTGATATTATCACCGACATATTTCTTTAAATCCTCTACCTTTCTCCGTTTCCACCAATCCTTTCTGGTGCAAGTGGACATCATCCCACCTGGAACTCTGTAATGGATTTTTAACTGCTTTGGCCACAGCTATTTGGCCTCCTTTCTCATCTTTACTCTATCCTGTGGTCAGGGTGATATAATAATGTCACCCATGTTAAAACCCATCGGTGTCTTCCCGTTGCTTGTGTCCTCCTGGAAGGCCTTGTATTTTCTGGTCATTTCCTGTTGATCGAGGCTCATTTTGCATTTCACTCTTCCTTATTCTCTTGATTGCATTCATTATATCCCCAGTATATAGTGCAGTTCCCAGGATATCATAGAAACCAGGTAAACATCTGCTAAATATTTGTGTCAAGACTGTGTTGGTCTAGAAAATTCTCCCAGTCTAAACTTATGTGTAATCTTAAGACTGCCTTTAAAAATATACATATTGCTTATTGTATTTATCAATGGTATAGGTTTTCTTTAGAAGAAAATTACTTATTCATTTTATTTATTTGCTAAATTGTTGTATCTGTGCCTTGAATTAAAAAAAAAGTTTTCAAACCCTCATGATAGTAAACAAAATTACATATTTATTTTTAATCACATTATATTTGTTTTAAATTTAAATTTAGGATGTGTTGTGTTGCCTTTTTGGAATAATAGCTTTAATTCTATGGTAGTTGCTATGAAGAGTTAGATTAAGAATTTACTGGTTTAATGGTGACTAGCAAGTGTTGCTCTGCCATTTCTATATCCCCGTTTTTATTTCAATTAGTATAATATTCTCATTAAATTAAGATATATGTTAGGGGGCCTGGGTGGTGCAGTTGACTGAATCCGACTCTTGCTTTCTGCTCAGGTCATGATTTAAAGGTCGTGAGATCAAGCCCCACATTGGGCTCTGTGCTTAGCATGGAGTTTGCTAGAGATTATTTCTCCCTCTCCCTCTGCCCCTCCTGCTCATGCTCTCTCTCTCTCTAAAATAAATAAATCTTAAAGAAAAAATGTAAGACTTATGTTAAGACCCAAGCAGTCAATTGGCAGAAAGAAAAATAACTCAGATGGGTCAATTGGAATCTTTTTATTAAATTAACGTTATAGTTTTCTATAGCAGAATGTAAGAGGATGCTATTATGAACAAAGGTATGGCATAAATTAAATTATGGTTTTTATGCTTTACATACTGAGTATATCTTCAATTGACAACTCTTCATAGAAGAAAAGTTGAGCTTTCAAAATATTTAGTGTACTGTATTCATTTATACGTAGAGCAGTTTACCAGTTGGCACAATTTTGAAAGAAGTGCCTGTATACTTGGTCAGTATTAACAAGGCAGGAGAACAAGCTTGTAGAAAGTTGATAAATATCATGTGCCATTGCATGTTTTAGTCTCAGTTTATGTGAAATGGAAACTAACTTCATAAAAGATTTTGAAGTTTTTTTGTTTTTTTTTTTTAATCTAGGAAAGTAGTGCCACTTATGACATCCAAACTAGAATTACCTGAAAGATTTTAAGATACGAAGTTTTTTATAATAATGAACTAAATTACTTCTTAAGCCTGTCTTTTGGCTAATGTCTGTGATTATACTAATTTTCTGGAGGTGAAATCATCTATATAATGAAATTCCCTAGGTCTCTTGGGCATAGCATAATGAGAAGTGCTTCTATACTTTGAAAATGCATTATGTTCACAAACAGCATTAACATTTAATCTTACGAAAGTTTTCAATTCGTACACTTGTAACACACTAAAATAATTCAAATTGTTTTATCCTCATAGCAGCAAATTATATAAAATTATTTTTCAGAATGTATTATAAATTACATTTTGAACTTTTTAAAAACTAGACATTCTGATTAATTTTAAATATTATTCATCAAGATCATATGTAAACTTCATATCTACATCTTTGTTGGTCACATATGTATAAATATATTATTGAGTAATCTACTTATTTCATTCCCCAGGTATTTTCATGCAAAATATACCTGAAAATAAACTCATTTTTATTTCACTTTAATATAATATATAATTACTTCTATTATGTAATTTTATTCCAGAAATAGATAATTGGGACCTCATCTCTATATTTGTTCTATGCATCTGTTTTCTTAAGTCCTAAATATTCAGACAATAATGAATAACTTCTGTAAGAGAATGTCAAAATGGAAAAAAATGAGGGAAGATAGTAAACTTCATTATTATTTTAGCTGCAGTTTAGGGAGAAAGAATTGAATGCCTCATTTTGGCTTTAGAATAAACTATTTTTCTCTTATATTTACACAAAACAGCCTGGATTCCAATGTTAGAAAGCTGATACTGTATTTCAATCAACATGTGACTGTAGGTCTCCTTCCCTTACTAGTTAAAAACTATAAAAAATAAGTATAATGATATTACAGTATATAATATTACATATTGCATATTATAACAAGATTATATCACTCTCAAGGTAAAATTAGTAGAAGTATATTAAGGAAATTATTACTTAATTACTTATTACTTATTAGACACAAAATATATTATTACTCCAAACCTAAACATCAACCTATACATGTATAAAACTTTACAATAAGAACTTTTTGAAAGACTATATTTCATATTTCTGTGTACATATATATGGAAGACAAAAATTAATAAAGGATGAGGAATTTCAAATTATCTGTAGCATATTACTATTTTATTTAGTAAAAGATCACAAGCTAATTATATAAAACTAGAAAATTAGGATTTAATCAATGTTCATCAGAAAGTGCGAATCAGGTTTTAGTACATTTCTATTTAACAACCAACCAGCTATTAATTTTATTTCTTATACTATTTTCTTTGTTGTTGTTGTTAAAGAGAGAGAGAGGGAGGGAAGGGCAGAGGGAGAGAGAGAATCTTAAGCAGGCTTCATGCCAAGCACAGAGCCCAGTGTGGGCCTTGACTCATACCCCTGAGATCATGACTTGAGCTAAAATCAAGAGTCAGACACTTAATCGACTGAGCCACCCGAGTGCCCCAATTTCTTATATTATTTTTAGAAACTCATTTTTAATTGAGAATTTAGAAGCAAAAAGAACAAATGTCTTAGGTGTGAGGGCAATCTAGCGACGATATCCATCACCAAATTGATAGTTGATCTCACTGATTTGGCTGGCTAGGTGTGTGTCCCCTTCCTTCCTTACCCCTCCATGTGCATCCCTCCCAAAGCTGCATGTTAGGTCGAAGAGGATGACCTTCCCTGACAGAGGAGGACTGTTCTTTGATCAAGAATATATGAGTAGCTACATTCCCCCGATATAATCTCCAAACAAGCTCTCAGTGTCCATTTATAAAACATAAGGTAGTCAAGCATCTAAGACTCCTGGCACACTCAAACATCCAAATGAAGTGCTGCGTGTGGCAGTCTGCCCTTCCTAAGAAAAGATAGAAAGAACAAATGTCTTGTACAGCATGACGATATGTGAAAAATGTCTTTTATGCTTCTCTTGGTTTATATTTCTCCTGAGAATATAAGCACTAATCTGAACTACTGCAAAGGGTGATGAAGTGTTTTCTTATTATAGCCTTTAAAAATCTTTTTTCTGCTCTTAAAGAGTGAATTTTCATTTTCTGAGCTAGACAGTATTGCTGCTACAAATTCCTACTAGTTAGAAATTGAAGACTTCTGAGAAAGTGGGCTGTGCAGAATGAAACCAATGACCTTGGCAAGGCCATTCCCATGAGCCACAAGGCTTGTCACTGACCTCTCTGCTTCACTCAACCTGAGTTGTTTCTCTCAGACAGAGATTGTGTTTCTGCCTCTGACATGAAACAGCCAGGCCATATGTAAGAACATGGCAGGCATTTTATTTCCAGATACTGTATCTTAAGGGGGGTGTTAGGCAATTGAAACAATATTGGACCTCATCAAAAGGGCTCATTTCCCTACTTTATTATTGGAAAACAAAATACGTCTTACATTGAAGTGTTGTGCTGCTCTTTCATTAAGTCTATTATACATCCATAATTAACCATAGAATTTGAACCCATCTCACCTGAAGTTAGGGTCATGTACTTTTTCCTTCTTCTCTGACATTGTCTTAACAGGCTCTGTCAGTATAGACAATACAGCAATCCTACTATAAAACCCTTCCAAATCTCCTTTATCATGAAAAGTTACCTCTCAATATAACTTATGCACTATCTCCGTTATACTTCAGTCTTTATCCTCTGACAGTTAATTGTTCTTTATTACATATGTTGGAATTATCTCTTAACTGGCTATAAAGACTGTTTTCCAAAATAGCTAATGTACTTACGATGTCTACACTGTGATTGATTAGAGATCATGAACCTGAGAGTCTCTACTGACCAGAAAATTCTCCCAGAACACCGAGCTAATCCGTCTTTATGGATAATGAACCCAGCCCTGGGAATAGCAATATGGTCTTCAGCTTAATCATACCATTTCTACTTTCTATTATATGTCTTGTAGATTTCGAAGGAGAAGTTCTATATATCCATATATCTATATATCTATCTATATACAGAGATAGATAGATATAGATAGATACAGATAAAGATATATACAATTCTTATATAACAAAGAACTTTAACTTGCAATCACTGCATGAACTTTAAAATAATATTGATAAATGCACCTGTATATAGTCATCTTTACACACACACACACACACACACATACACAAAATGCACTGTGTATAGTAAAATATGCCAGTCTCCTTCATTCTTACTGATGGAGATGGTTCATCCTCCTAGGTGACAAGGATCACTACAATTACAGCAGGCATACTCATCCCTTCACCTTCTTCTAAGATTGCATGGGTCAATTAGGTACCACATTGACATTGTCCTGTAGTATATGGCCCAGGATGCAGGAAGAAACACATCTGGAGAGTGAGCACATGCTCATTTTTAGGTCCTGAATGACAGGTTGGTTAAGTTTACTCCAGCTTTAATATCATCTGTCACAGAGTGACAAAAACCATATTGTGTCTGTAAGGTACCTTCTTCAATTAAGCATGCAGCATCCCTGGGAATGCTGTTCCCCTAAGCAGGCTCTCAGTCCTCCATTGGCCTTGTTGCATCAGATAGCATTTCCAAAAGTAGTGTGAAGCTCAGAGAAACACTAGATAAAATTGGTTCTTAAAACTGGTGATACGAGCAGAGTTGAGAAGTCAGGGGTTCCTCAGGAGAAGCAAGCTAGCAGTTATTGAGCCCCTACTATGGTGCCACAAACTTTACAAATATCTCCTGCAGGCCTTAGAAACAGCTATTTGATCAGATATTTCTTTCTTTCTTTTACAGTACCATTCATCCAAAAACATAGTTTTTGGTAAGCATTTACCATATGACTCACTGAAAGTTGACCACTCGTAAAGGACGGAGAGGTAACTTGCCCTTAAGAAGTTTATAGACAAAGGGAAAAGAGAAACCTAAGGAGGCAGTGAGTGCTATGAAACACAGGACAGGTGACTCTACTATCCAATAAGTATCTCAATCAATGTGTGTTCCCCAGACCAGTGCCATTTATACCCTGTGAACCCATCCATAAATTAAGTACAGACATTGGAATGAAGCACAAAGAAACTTTGACAATTCAATACTGCAGTAATATCCAAAAGCCTAATCATTGTGGGTCATTCTGATAATTCTGATTGTCCATACTTATTTAATTTTACAAAAGTTTTGGTCCATGATAGTTCGGGGTTTAAACAAAGAAAATAACTAGTCTTTCACCAAACTATTTTGAGAAACATTAACCCCATATAACTGTGGGTAGAAAAAAGATAGCCAAGAGGAAAGACCAGTTCAGTTGATTCATGAAACATCAGAACCCATGTCCTCTTCAATGAGGCTGGTGAAAAAAAGGCAAGAGTGGTTCAAACTGAGAAATCATCATGTAAAAATGAGATAGGAATCCAAAGTTCAATCCCCTTTCTAAATTATGGTAATTTATAAACCTCTGAGTCAAGATTCAAACCCAACTTAAACAATCAAGTTTGTGCTTGTCTCATTTTCCTCAAAGTACCATAACGAAATTGGTGACGGATGGATAAACGATGCTTTCCTATCCCATAGAAGTGAGTTTAGAGTTGGCTCGGAACTGCTTTGTTTCTCCAGGGCATATCTTAATAGTTTTGCTGTTTCTGTTGGGATCAAAATACAGATCGAAAGAAAAAGAGATGTGCAGGAAAGAAACAAATCTCCGGAGGAAGGAAAAAAAAATAGACCTTTACAACTGCTGAATTTCCCTGAAACATAGTTTCTGACACACTGAAGATCTAGGTGGTTGTACCCAGCTTCAGTTTTCCCATTGTTCATGGTATTTTGTACCATCTGAAGTATACAAAAAGCCAAGAAACATTTTAGTTAATATTGTTTAATATTGTATTTTATGAATAGACTACTAATTCTTTGGTTCCAGAGGTTAATTTTTAATGTTGTTTCAAGTCTTATAAATTAATAGATATTTTAAGGGAAAGTTTCATTATCTTTCATTTAGCTAGTGCAAATCATTTTTTTAGACTTCTAGGATGGTATGTGTTTCCGAGAGGCATTTTTTCCTATGGAGTGGCAAGATGTCATTCAAATATAAAATTCATAAACCTATAATAAACAAAAATGTAACTTAATCATTGATTCCACCTGATCACACTCTCCATTAGCACAGTCCTTATCAGAACCATATTCAACAGTGCGCAATTAGTCCTGACTCCTGCAAGGCATTAAGTCATCATTAACCATGTATGGAAATATTCTACATCTGTAATCTCAGTCCTGAATCAAGATAAAGAGATGATTTTATTCATTCTGGGATAAGAGATTTCCTGTGGAGAAGTGGAGTGAGGGCAACCAGGGAAAAATCCAAGGCCTGGAATCAGGATCATACACAGGACTGGATATTGAAAGAAGGAAGCAGAAATTGCAGACTTCATTAAGGTTATGATAAGAAAGAAGTATCTCAGAGCTTCCAGTGTCCTTGGAGACTAAGACTCAGGATCAGAGTAGGGACTTGGGTGAATTAGGAGTGATCATGGAATGAGATCAAAATGGATGGCCTTTGATGCAGTGCCACTTCATGTGATGTTGTTGGTGGAAGGGCCTGACCTGGTGATGGAAGTTCAGAATTCTGAACTGAATTCTGCAGACTGAAGAGGCCAGTGGTGCTGCCACCAACTACTGTGGGTGGGCTTTGCATGGAGAATTGTCTAGGGCACTGGTTCTCAAACTTGCACATGTGTCAGAATGAATAAGTGTGTTTGTTGACAATGCAGCTTCCCTGACCCACCCTAGAGATTCTAATTTATTCTGGAGTTGGCCCAGGAACCTTTACTGTAACAAGACTCTGAAGTAATTCTAAAGGATATTTCTCATGAGAAAGCATGATTTAGGAGGTAAAAATGAGGTAAAAGAAGTTGTAGAAGCTACCTCCAAATTGGGAGCCCCAAAACCTGTAACAAATATATAATCTAATAAAATGTTTCTTGAGGGCACAAACAGGAAGACAAAATTCACCATTCGGTACCACTTTCCCCTATTTAGGTTATAAGATAAAGATACCACATTATGATGCCTCCAATTTTTAGAAGCTATTAAGAAATTGCTGGGGCGCCTGGGTGGCACAGCGGTTAAGCGTCTGCCTTTGGCTCAGGGCGTGATCCCGGAGTCCTGGGATCGAGCCCCACATCAGGCTCCTCCGCTAGGAGCCTGCTTCTTCCTCTCCCACTCCCCCTGCTTGTGTTCCCTCTCTCGCTGGCTGTCTCTATCTCTGTCGAATAAATAAATAAAATCTTTAAAAAAAAAAAAGGGGGGGGGCGGGAGGGGGTTCAAACCTTAGTTTTTTTCCTTAGTGAGTGTATCATGATTTACGTGCTATTTAACTGCTCTACATGTCAGACTGCTTAGATAGAAGATGGGAATATTGTACCTGTTGAAAATAATTAATGTAAAATATCGGTAGCATATGCACAAGCTTCTATTGCTATATGTGGCATATAGAAGCATTCCAAATTTTTTTAGTGGATGGATGAATGAATGAAAAAGTATTTGGATGAGAGAGATTCCTTTTATAGAAATAAATAAAAGGTTGACTAATTCAATGTGTTAGCTTCCAAAGTAGTGGCATACATGATGAACAATTATTATTTTTGATTATCAATTTTTTTCTTTTTACATTTTTATTTTTACCCAGTAGAATCACCAGTGTCATTATTCTCTATTTCATCCTGCTCTGCTTTCATATCCTATGTAGCCTTGGTGTAAATCCTTAAATATACAATTCAAACATCAGAATCAAACAGCCTTTGGATCCACTGCTATTTAACTAGAGAGAAAAATTAATTCTTCTATGTGTCTTGAATTTTGAATATCCCTCCCATCTTCTTCAGTCCTTTTGTGAATCTCCAGAGTATGGACTGCAAGTAGTCCCACTGAAGTTCCCAATTACTGGGGCTGTCTTCCATGTTAACCCTTCATTTGGCCTCATTTACAGGCATCGCTGACTCATCTCGATTTCACTGGGAGTGAGGCAGAACTGGCATTTTCCTTGTCACATTCCATTTATTTCCCAGCACATGTTGTGGCATACATTAAGTTCATTTTCTGTGGAGTCGCTCTTGAGGTGTAGAACCACGCACAGTTGGATGGCATTGTGCTCTGCAAATGGGACAAAGATGAATAAGGCAGACAAAAGGACAGGCAGAGAGAAGGTGATTTTTCCAATCTGTAACGTACACTTCACACTGTGGAGATTCCCAGGTTTGCCCCAAAGTAGAAGAAACACTATGACTTAGAGGTGAATGTCACTTTCCTATTTATAAGCAATTTCACATATATGATTTAATATTCATGACAACACTCTGACAGAGGTAGCAATTTAATGCTGAAAACCGGGGCTCAAAAAGGTTGTATGAATTGCACAAAGTCAACACAGCTAGTCAACTGCATGCAGCACCTAATGTGAAATCTCAAGATTATTACATATCTCCTAATGGCAGGGTCCTAAAGTAAATAAATATGTAAAGAGAGGGAGCCTGGGTGATTCAGATGGTTGAGCACCTGCCTTTGGCTTGGGTCATGATCTCAGGGTCCTGAAATTGAGCCCTGTGTCAGGCTTCTTGCTCAGCTGGGAGTCTGCTTCTCCATCTGCCTCTGCCCCTCTGCCCCTCTGCCCCTCTGCCCCTCTCCCCTCTTGTATGCATGCGCTCTCTTTCTCTCTCTTTCTCCCCCCTCTCAAATAAATAAATAAAATCTTTAAAAAAATATGTAAAGAGAAGGAAACATTACCTGGGTCTTTAGTCACAAATTACCTCATTAAAAATTGGTTGAAGGAAAGTAACACGTTGAAAATTCAAAATTCAATATTAAAGAAATGGCACCTTGCTTCCCTTTTAGCTATCAATTTTTGGCTTCACAGTTACCTCAGATAATAGCTGTAGGCAGTCTCTGGGCTTGAAATCAATACCATTGAGATACCATGATGCGAAATCACTGATCTTGAGCAAATTTTGTAGACTTAGCTCTCAGTCATGATGCTGAGCTAATGTTTAATTGTGATATTCCAAAAAGTTGGAACTATATGGTGGATTTGGTGTCTTAGTTTCTAGCATTCTACTCTGCCCTCTGAGAGGATTTCCCTTCACCATGTCTTTTAGGGCCACCCCTGAGTAGGGCTGTGGTGTGGCAGCACTAGATTTATGACTAGCTGTGACCCAATTTTTCTTTGTCCATCATTTAGTCATAACAACCTTCCAGAAAGCCGTAGATGTGAACTGATAGAACGGTATCAGTAGAAAAAAAAAAGGAGATACTACTGTAGTCTTGGCTTCTGTAGATGTCAGGTCCCACACTTCCTTAGTGTCTCATGTCCAGGCATTCAGTCTCCACTAAGACCCAGTTGCATTCCAGAAGTCACTTTTGAAATGGAGAATAGTTTACACTATAAAAGACATAACTTTGTTCCAGAACCCTAAAGATCTCTGCTTTGGTTCTTCTATGAAAACTTGTCAGACACCCCACACAGCATCCTTATCCACTGGATCTTATGTGTTATGTGGACTGATCAGCACAGCAACTTGCATGACAGTCTAGACTCAAAACCAGTAGTCATCTAATTCACGATAAGGAGAGAAGAACAATATTACCAAATTCGGCATGGCATGTAGTGTCTCAAAATCCAAATGTTATACCTCTTTAATAATAGAGGGTAAAAGGGGAACAACTTATTCTTTCTCTTAGGAAGAATGCCTTTGCCTTCCCTGAAATATTGTAATCCTCTAGACTTACCCTTGAAACTTCATAGAATTTATCTCCTATGTGCTGGCTTTTATATGTCTTATTAGAAAGCTAGACTGCATATCAGTTTTTGCTCACCATGTCTAGTTAGCAACATGTCATCAGTGGAGTTGATCAATTTGATGTTCTACAGAATTTCAAGATGTTAAAATTCCCTTTGGACTATAGTTTGACAAAGAGCAGGAGAGTTAACATAGCCCTAGAGCAAGAGAGAAAAATGGACTCCTGTAGTCCTATGTAAATTCAAACCGCTTTTGATTTCCTGGCTAATGTGGATATATAAGAATGTTTTCATTAGGCCAGTTACCAAGTGCTAGAGGTTATATTGATCTTTTCCAATAAAAATTCCACATTCAGCACAATAGCTGTGCTTTGAGCTACTACGTGTTTAAGAAAAAGGTAAATTTTAACACACAAACACCTCTGATACCATATATCCAATCCTGTTTATAGACAGAAGAGCTTGTGTCACCTTTTGTTTATCAGGGCATTCTCACAAGACCAAATGTTTTGTAAAGTATTTTGCTTTGGAACATTTCCATAAAACAAATTTCAGTTAGAGAATTAATATACAAAACAGGCAAAGGTGGAGCTCCTCAGCTTAAATTGGAGATAAGGCGACCTTCACCCTGGCAATTGCGTGGTGAAAAAAGAATTGCTAAAAGAAAGAAAGAAAGAAAGAAAGAAAGAAAGAAAGAAAGAAAGAAAGAAAGAAAGAAAGGGGAAAGAAAAGAAAAGAAAAGAAGAGAAAAGAAAAGAAAAGAAAAGAAAAGAAAAAAAAAACTAAATACAATTAGAAACCATGGCCTTGTAGGAACAAAGAATCAAACATCCCTAACATAAGAAGATCAAAATCATCCAGGCTAGCCAACTACCCCAATATATGAATCTTATTAATTTCTTCTACAACATACCCTCTGGATATTTATCTAGACTCTTTATAAACAATTCTAGAAAGCTAATGTTCCTACAGGGTTGAATTCCTTAATGTTCCTTCATTCTAATGAGGCAATATTTAGATCAACACAATTCTCAACCTTAACCTATGTTCTAGGGATGCAGATTTAATCAAGTAAAGATTTAATCAAGATGAAGTCAGTATGATCCAATATACTTGCATCTTTATAAGATGATAGTTATGTAAGGGCAGAGAGATAAAGGGAGAATACTGTGTGGAAGTGGAGCAGAGATTACAGGAAGGCATTTTTTTTTTTAAGATTTTATTTATTTATTTGACAGAGATAGAGACAGCCAGTGAGAGAGGGAACACAAGCAGGGGGAGTGGGAGAGGAAGAAGCAGGCTCACAGCAGAGGAGCCTGATGTGGGACTCGATCCCATAACGCCGGGATCACGCCCTGAGCCGAAGGCAGACGCTTAACCGCTGTGCCACCCAGGCGTCCCTACAGTAAGGCATTTAAAAGCCAAGGGACACCAAGACTCTCTGACCATTACCAGAAGTTAGGAGACAGGCATGAGAGAAATTCTCCCTCAGAGTCCCCAGAAGGAATACACATGACTAACACATTGATTTTGAACTGTCAGCCTCTAAAACTGTAACATAACCAATATCTGTTGTTTTAAGCTACTCAATTTGTAGTACTTCGTTATGGCAGCCCTGAGACTGTTTCCAGTGGTGGGAGCCACTTGAGCATAGATGTCAAGGGTGTACATGAGAGAGCGGTATGTCACTGAGGTGAGGTGAAGGCAGAGGCAGAAATGAGTGGGTAAGGAAGCTGGAAATTTCTTTCCAGGAGTTATGAGCATTTAGAGAATGGAAAAGAAGACAGATTTTAATAAGATTTTCCATGAACTATGTATTTCAACATGTTTCAGACTTTTAAGAAAAGCAAATAAAAACATGACTTATTGTTCAGGGTGTGCTTGCATAAAGACATCATAAACTATGGGCAGGAACCTCAGGGACCATGGCATCTACAGGGTACAAAAACCTGTGCTTCCTCCACCTGACCCATTCCCATCTGTCTGTTCAGATGATGGCCTGAGTTCTTTGGCCTTCCCAACACCTCTCCTGATAAAAAAAAAAAAAAGAAAAAAGAAAAAAAGTTCCTAGAATTTAAGAATTGTATAATTAATCAAATAAATACTGAAGAAAATCCATTTTCTTTGTGTTGAAGCATAGGTGAAGCAGTTACCGTGAGCTGCTGCTGGGAATCCATCCCACTTTAGGAGTTTCCACTTTGTCCAGTCTAACTCCTGTCTGAGTCTCTTGTGTGTCTGGCATCCTAATAACCTACTTCATAACTGTGGCTCCTTATTTTTGCAGGGGAGCAGTTTTATCCTATACTCCAGACTACTCTGTACCCTAAGCCTGGGGCTGGCTTGGAGTTAGTTGTTCATATCAACTCTTTGGCTCACCTTCTTTTAATGAATCTTCATTTTTGCTTGTCCTTGCTTGTATGAAATTCCTCGAATAACCTAAAATCATCTGAGACTCCACCCAAAACTTACACCTTCCCCGAGCTACATATTTGAAGCCCTGTGCCTGATGTGCCACCATTTTCCATTTTCCAGATTTGCTGACCATTGATTCTTGACACCTTGGCTGAATATGCTGAGTCCTTTCAGAACTTGGCCCTCTCAAAGAGTCTCCAGCCCTCAGAACTGTTTTTTTTTTTTCAGCTTTAACATTTAAGCCTAGTCCCCTTTTCTTTACATATTCTATGCTGATGGCTCTAGCAAATGGTTCACCCTAACCCAAAGTGCTTGAAAAATACAGGCTGTCTATTCAAACTCAACTGCACTAAGTTGGAAATATGGAATGGAAAATCAAAAGTGATTTTTTTCAAGCCATTATTGATATTCAAAGAGCTTTAAAGATGAAAAATAAATACTGTTCTTATAAGTACTAAATCAGCTTTAGTAGCAAGTTGATTATTTCTTAAGAATGTCTATACCTTTATCATCCTACACAAATTTCTAAACTTAGAAGATGATTGAGTATAGGGGAATGGAATTCATCAATTGGGATTAAAAAGCCCTGCAATTCTCAAGTCTTTTGGCTTACTGAAACCAATTGAACAAATAAACAATTAGGTTATGCTCAAAATCCTCTTATGGTTTCTTATTCATAAGATCAAAAATGTTTGTTATAAAACGTACTTAAAATTAAAACATATATATTAGCATCACTGTTATTTAACTCATGCAGACAGCTGTTCAGCTGATTCCTTTCCTTTTTCCACTCTATTCCCTTTTACCTTTGTAAAATATGTTCCTCTTCTGAGTGTGATATACCTTGTCTCTTAACATTTTTTTCTTCACAAATCTCATGTGCCAATGATACTCTTATCTTTACTATAATATTAATTTATCTTTATTATTTTCTATTCCCATCCCAGGCCCACATTTTTTTTTAACGTTTCTTTGATGTGTTGCAATGGATTTCTTTCCTGAGTCAAATGTAAGATGAATCTGAAGCCATTAAAGTGTTCACATATTTGGTTATCAAGCATCCTTGCAACATCTTTGCCCCCAGTTTTGTCCAGAATATATATCTACTGTGCTTCCTTTCGTATAGGTAATCTTATTCCTTCCTGGTGCACTAACAGTAATTTGTATATAACCTCTTCAAATTTCACACTTGGATCCAAATTGGAAAGCACAGGCTCACTGTCAGTCTTAATGCTGTCTGCAGAGGAGTATGGTGAGAGACAGCCTGTGCTTTGACTTTGTCAGCTCTTTAGTAAATTACATGCAAGGATAAAGAGGACATCTTGCTTGCTGATAAAACACATTCTCTATTCTCTTTTTTCCTACAATATATTGAATAACACCATAGGGCATAAATCATCAGATGCCTAATATAATAAATGCATAATTAAACACATAAAGTCAAAAAAATGAGCCTTTACAAAGAACATTATGTTTTATACAGAAAGGAGAGAGATATTTCAAAACAGTATACAAAGCTTTCTGTCCTTCAGGGAAATGCAACCAGCAATAGCATTAAAAAACTGTGGATGTCAGGAGGCATTTGTTCCCACTGTTATACGTGAGGCGCTTTACTTATGATGTCATTTATAGCAAACCCTATGGAGATGGTATAATTATTCCCATTTTACAGCTGAAACCCAGAACTAGAAAGTGATTCACCAAGTAAGAAGTAGAACCTGCAGACAAACAAAGTCGGTTAAATCTATTAGCACTTGTGTGGTTAAACTGGAGCCCACAGTAGAATTTCTGCAAATAAAATTACTATTATAGTTTTCATCTTTTTGAAAGCAAAGATGCAGTTGTCCCTTAGGGATTTTATATAAACAAGCAGGGTTTCTTAAAGTTACAATCATAAGACGTGAGTTTCATAGACATAATATTAATATATGTCTACATATGTGTATATACATTTATTATATATTGTACTGTATATTGTAATATTATATTATATATAATTTTATGTATATATACACATATGCAGTATTAGGTCTTTGAAACCTATACCTTATAATTAGAACTTTAGGGACTTTGTTTATTATATCCTAAAACGTGTTGTTCTTATAGCTTCCTGACCTCCAGGTTTGTAGTCCGACTCAGCAAATATATTTTCACTCAATCTAAACACAAGATACATTTAATGGGATTAATTTTGAATAGTTTACTATTATGATTTTCTGGTTATGTTACTTTGCTCTCTGTTTTTTCTTGTCTTTTAGCTATTTATATATTATCATCTTCCTTTAAGCTTCTTGAGGCATGTATATTTCAAAACTAACAAAACATTAAATATAAAGTTACATTACATGAAGAAATGGGGGGATAAAAATAAGGAAAGTAATAAGGAAACTTACGTATATGTGGCACTCCTGCCATCTTGTGGGTTTTCTGTGTTATCTATAGACCTAATTTAGTTTTCCTTTTCCTTTCTTTTCTTTTCTTTTCTTTTCTTTTCTTTTCTTTTCTTTTCTTTTCTTTTCTTTTTTTTTTTTTTAGGGCTGGGGGGATTTTTGAAGGAGTATTTTGAACATTTTGACTCCTATAGTGTAAATTACTTAAACCTAACATACTCAACAATAAACAGACAACAAAATGCAATTTATTCTCAAATAGTTCAGAAAAATGATATCTATATCTATAATCTACAACTATACTTACACCTGTATCTACTTTTATGCTAATGCTTATACTTTTCAAGAAAAAGAGGAATAGCTAATGATAAACAAATGGGTCCAAATGATAACAATAGATGAATTTGGGTAATATTCTATTCTTATTCTTGCAATTATTCTTTTTTTCAAATTCTTTGCCAATAAACAATTTATCTCTCTCTTTCTTATTTTCTCTGTCTCATCTTTGTAGATACTCTCCAACAGTTACCCCTCTCCCTGCTGCATTATCATCAGTGTTTCTCTACTGAATTAGTTTGAAACACTTTTCAATGCCCCACCTCTTCCTCCAGCTCTTGCATACTTTCTTCTCAATCTCCTCAGGAAAAAAAAAAAAAAAAAAATTCCTCTAGAAGAGAGTCTATACTTGTTCCCATTTGTTTCCCCTCATTCTATCTTAAAACATTAGCTCAAACATAACATAATTAATAATTAAACTGAACTCCTGATTTTCCTTTCTAACTTACCTTTCCAACTATCTTCCCATCTAATTAATGGGTATTCCATTATCTATTTGGCCAAAACCCTCTGTACATGTATTGTCTTTCTCTTTTTCTTACAAAGCACATTGATGTATCAGCAGACTTTATCAATTTTAAAATCAAAATATATCCAGAATCTTGACATATCAACTCCTCCACTGTGATCTTTCTGACTCAACCACCTATGAATTGGGTTACTTCCATAAGCCTTCTAACTCTTGCTTCCCTGGAATTTATTCTTAGCACAGTATCCAGAACAATTATTTTAAATAAGTGAGATCGAGTCATTACTTTATTCAGTACCTTTAATGACTTCACTTTTGAGGACCCAAAGTCCTTACAAAAGCCTAATTAGCCCTTTAAGATCTGACCATCCCCTTAGCATCTTTCCCTGTGCACAACCCCCACCCCCCATCACTTATCTGATGACTTAAACCCTGACACAGAGACTCTTCTCTTCTAGTCCTACTAGCTTCCTCACTGTCCTTCAAACATACCAGAACGCTCCTGCCTTACTGCCTTTGGACTTCCTTTACCATCCTTGAAGAAATTTTCTTTCCTAAAGATTTGCAGAGATGCATTTTTTTAGAGCTTTACTCAAATATCACCTTTGTGGTGGTCAGGTTTAAACTCATGACACTGCATCATACACTCCAGGTGCTCCTTATCTTGCTTCCCCTACCCTTTTTTTTTTCCATCATAATATTCCAAGACAGTCTATAAATAGATTTATATCTATTTACTCATTTAGGATATAAGCTTTCTGTGAGCAAGGACTTTGTCCTTCTGGTTAGTCTAGAACAGTGGCGGGCTCATTGAAAGTGATCAATAAATATGTCTACAAGGAGTAACTGAGTCCTTTTCAAAAACAGTTGCCCAAGTTGCTTTTTCTGATGATTGAAATCAAAATAAGTGGCAGTATATTTATGGTATCATTGATTAAAATGAGATCTGTATGCTGCAAAAAAATGGGTATATTGTAGTAAACATATTTTTCTCACAAAACCTAAACTTCAATTCTTCTTCTGCTCCTTGGAAGTATGAATCTTTTAAAAAACCTCTTGGTTAGTTTTGCAACCCAGCACTGCCCCTCTCAAGGACCTAAGTTATCCCTTTGAAATATAATCATCAAGGAAGATAGGGTCTCCATTTGCCAGTCTCTGTAGGAGGGTAGAACTTATTTTCGAAGAGGAACCTACTCCAGGTTGTAAAAACTACCTCCTGGAGACAGAAAAAAGTTTATGTTTGCTTTGGGTAAAGCCATTTAGTAAACTAGGGTAGCCTAATATCCCAACCCCCACTCCAGCCTTTGTTTCAGAAGAGCTGATTATCAGGAATGGGTCTTTCCACTGTCCCAGGTTGCTGGCAGTAGTGTTATAACGAAATCAGTTTCTTTGCTCATCTTATTGATGAGGGAAGGCTGGCTCACCATAGGACACTTCTGGTACGTACTTGACAAATATTAATTTAACAAAGTTATAGCACCGGTCCATTGATGCTTAAACTTCTTTAAAATATTTTTTTATTTCTAAAATTGATATATATGCTCATTTTTCATAGAAAAAAAATTTTAGCCCATATTCCATAACTATATATGAAATCTAGAAAGTGCTTAATCATATATATCTATGTTGAGGAAAATATGCTTTTTCCTAAGTTCCTTCATTTTTAAATTTGGCACTTAATGAATTTGATCATATAGAAATGATGTTTCTAACCCATTCTCATAAAATTATTGGTGTTTTGTGAAAGCAGAAGGTACATGGATTCTGTATGAAACTCCATTGACAGCTGGAAAATTGAGTAGTTCAGACACTGTTATACCACTTTTTCTCTCTCTCGCCTACTTTTTCATCCATCTTCAATATAAACTCCACTGGGATTCTTTAAAAAAATTTTCAATTATGTATTTATCTCTGAAACTATCCCTCTAGCCCTGTGATCTCACTTCCCTTTATATCACATTCACTTACATTCAACTATTTGATTTTCATGCTCAAATTCTCTGAAGTGAATGTTTTCTTCATATTTCATGATGTGATATTGTACCAGTGCATTCACAACCTAAAATTGAATTTTCCATTTTAACTCTATAACACTGTAAGTGCCCAGATAATCTTCCATCTATTATTATTTCTTACTCCCTTAAGGTATTAATCATTTTCAAATGTCCACTCCTCCCAGCTTTCTCTATTAGATTTTTATTGTGATTTATTTATTAACTTGCTATTGGCCATATATTAATTTTATATTGCTTTCACAGAAGGGCAAAGAGGGACAAAGATGTAGCATTTAAAATCAGTACACTTAGTTTGTTACTGGTGTAGATACAGAAAGAATACACAAGAAAATAATGTGTTCTACTTATTTTATGCTGTTATGTTTAAACCTGAAGGTGAGAGCTTCCATTCATTTAACTTATTACTTATTACCTATTACCTTGGAGGTCTGACTCCACTAGTTTTTCTTTCTTCCACTTGCAGATTTGAAGTGTTAGAAGGACTTTCAAATGGACAAAAAGATTTAAAAATAATTAATCAGTGTTCTGTGTCACATATTCGAGTTATTTGTGCTTTCTGTGCCTTTGAGCTATTTTACAACTCTGTAAATTGTAGAAAACTGATAATACAAATGAATTTGTCCACATAAATGCAAGCGGTTGTGTCCAGTAGAATGCGATTGATTATTGCTTTGTGGATAGACTAATTTTTACATATATTTGCAAGTTCATTTCAGCATCCCCTCACTGCATACAAATGTGTGAATTTTTTGAACTCATTGTAACATCTTACTGTTTTTCTTATTAATACATGGATTAAATTAAATCATTGACATGTTCATTTCATATTTGTATGAGATTCATGACTATGCCCTCTTTTTAAACTTATTCTTTAAAAAACAGTAAAGAAAGGCAATGCGTTGCCTAATGTTAAGACAAGTTTAATGTTAAGTTAAGTTTAACTTAAGAAACATGTTAGCCAAGCACTCTTTATAACCTCCTCCATGATTCAGGAAATAGGAGTTCCCTCCCTCTACCCTTTGCCAAAAGTAAGTGGATCTCAACCCTATTACTGTTATGGAGAATAATTCCAATAACATCCAATGTCTTGAGTGTGTGTGTAAGCATGTGCTTTCAGATGTTATTGGAAATTATTAGGAAAGGTGAAAGAGTATTTTAGAGCAAATAACCCAATTACACAATCTCATAAAACCCCAGTCAACCTTCCTGTCTTCACCAAAAGTCCCCACTGAAATATTTTTGGGAAGTCATCTTTTCTTTCTTATCCCTCCCATAAAGCAACCAGTCCTGCCCCAGAATTTTCTCATGTTTACCTCCATCAAATGCATCTAGTCTTTATTATGTAGCTGCAATGTTCAGCCAGAAAATTTGGAGCCAGCCCAATTTCCAGACTTTGGAGCCTGCTTACATCCCATTGAGAGCTAATATGAACATCTTCCAACAAAAAATGCAATATTCCTGATAATGCTAGAATTCATTATAGTTGACTTTACAGCAATTAACTTATACACATTTATTCTTAGTTTTTATAACATTTACTCCATTATTCACATCAATAGCATTTATTACAGAAGCTGTACAAATACATATCACCCAGCCAGATTTGAAAAAAAGATGACTTAACTTCCCAAGGCTACAGAATGTTTGTCAAACTAACACATATTTTTCATAAGGATATTTACATGGATTCTTTTTATAGAATTCAATAAAATACTTTCATTTAATAGGTTAAAAATGTTATCAAGAAAGAATGTCTTCTTTCCTTTGCTCTACTGCCTCTCTCACTCCGTTAAATCTCTGTTTGTCAATTCTGCCCTAAAAACATCTCATAAAAACTACTCATTCTCTCTATTCCCCCTGCCACTGGACTCAGTCAGACCACCTGGATTTTATGATCTGGTTTCCTATAAATACCTCCCTTACTCTTCATTTCCTGTTTCTGATTATTTTACAGGTTCTAGTCTTCTAAAGCATGAGTCCAGACTCTTTATGTTATAATAAGACTCTTCCTGTCCTCTCCTCCAACTGTTTCTGAATTGTATCTAATGTATTCATTAAATTTTAGAGCATGCCCCAGTAAATTCACATTGAGGCCACTTTCAGATCAATCAGGTAATCATGCCCACCTCAAAATGCAATCTTCATACACTGATAAGTTAACAATCTCAGTGCTTGCTTCAGGTATCTACAACTCCTATTTTTTCTTATCTTATTGCTTTACTTATCATTCCCCAGAGGTTCTCTCACCTGAAGTGTCACTTTGGTCCTCTAGGAAGCCAACGTTGAAAAGAAGTTAGAAGTAACACCTTTGACAGCTAAAGGAGCAGGAGGCAGAACAGGCCATAGAAAGGCACCAGACCACAGTGGAGATCAGAAACCTGTGAGAGGAAAGGGGGATGAATATGGCAGCACAAAGAGAATCTAAGACTGTGATGCAGACAACCCAGTTAGAAACTCCAGAGCAGAGATTATCCAGCAGAGAATTTCTGTATTGAATAAAAATGGCCAACTCATAGTACCTCCACAACACCTAGTCTGGACTTGGGCTGCTCAGGTGAAGTGTTGTTGGCTTGAAAACTGAGGTAGGTCCCAAGGCTGCCAACAGTGTGAGATAACTGTACTTACTGAAGCTGAAGAACAAACTATTTGTTGGAAAAAGATTCCACTGGGACACCTTCTAACACCATACAAGGTCAGCCTTAGACTTTTGTCCTGTGTGACTTGGTACATTAAAAGAAAAATGTATTTTTCTCTGTTGATCTGGTATAGCATGGTGTTTGGTTCATTCGAGATCTGTCTCTCAAGTGTATAGATATATTATTCCTAGAAATTGGGAGCTCTCTCAATTTAATAGTTTTTATTCAACTTGAATAGTAACCTGTTTAAGACAGACAAACCAAGAATCAACCTTTGGGATCATAACATTAATACTGTGGTGTGAAACTAAGTCAAACCATCCACTGATCACTTTCTATGAGAAACTGAAATTAACACAGTGAAAACCACATCTCTGGTAGCCCTATGTGGTTGAGTAGAATATAGTTCAAACTATTCAGTATCCATCACTATGTATTCATTTACTCCAGAGTCCTTCCATATGGAAATATTATACTTCACATCCATTGACAGGCTTAGACATACAGCTCACTTTTGCAGATGAAATATGAGAGGAAGTGACATGAAGTACTTCAGAAGAAATGTTACAGAAGCTGTCAGGCAGTTTAACTATTACTCTTTAAATTATATATTTTTCTCTTCCACAAAACTAATAACGATAGGCACTGTCCAAAAATAAAATTTAAGGAAAGATGGACAAAACAAACAACCACAAAAACATATTACAGCTGCTCTGCAATACAGAATGTGAGGTAAAAATAAGCCTTTGTTTTTTTTAAGTCATTGAAATTTTTTGAGTTGTTTGCTATCAAAGACTAAGGTAGCCAAAGATGACTGATTCACTTTGCCTTTGCTGGTCAACTTTGGGTTTCAGTGTGGTGCAACATGGGTGTGTGCCCTTGGTTTCTTTACACCCCAAGTCTCTTCAGTAAAACAGAGTAAGAATGAGACCCACTTCATAAACAAGTGAGTTCTACCATGTAAAGTACTCAGAAGAGTACCTAGAACATAATGAATGCTTCCACCACTCTGGCCCCTGTTATCAGTTCTTCCACTCGTCTTTTCCACTACTACCACAGCTCTATGGGAATTCTGGTTCAATCTTAATTTCCCAATTCTGCCACTTACTACATTTTTCAGCTGGCATAATTTCTTTAAACAGCTGAGCCTTGGTTTTGCCACATAAATTACTTCATATCCATAAACTTTTTTTTTAAACATTTATAAAATGACAATCAGCATATCAGACACCTCTGGTGCCCAGGTGGGTCCATTTTCCAAACATTTTGATAAATCAATGGCTTCATTTTGGTATTAACTTCCAATGATTATATCAGTGATTTCTTTATTATTTTTTGTCCTTTACTCTTAGACTGAAAAAAGCAATCCAAACACTCTCAAACCTTTCAGTTCATCTTTCTGGATATCCTCATGTTGTATTTTCCTAAATTTTCATGTATTCTTCACTCTAAACAGAGCTCTAAATGAATCATTTTAAGTATCAGCATTTCTTCTATAAAGGATATACTACAAAGTTGTATGCTAAGTTGGCAAATGCTTTAAAATATCTGAAATGGTCATAAGTTATGGAATCTCGAGGAAAATTCTATTTAGAAGCAATTCTTCCTACTGTTATGTTTTCAAGGCTGGAGAATAATGTGCTCTCTCTCTCTCTCTCTCTTTCTCTTTCTTTTTTACTGGAACTTAAACAAAAATGCAAACTTTTTTCTCAGAAATCCTGTAAATTTTGTTTCCTTAATTTTTCCATGTCTCTCTATTCTTTCCACATAAAGCATCTTTCATCATTTGTGTATAACATTGATTTTCATTGCAATCTATACACAGGTTAGATATACATTTTTACCAAACCAAAGGAAAGCAAAACAAAACCATATTTTTCAAAAATACGATTCATCACTGAAAAAAAAATAAAATAAATAAAATAAAAGTTTAATTTTAAGTTAGCTTTTCTGCTAGGCTTTTTAGATGTTAAATATTTTTCATTATTCCCTGACTTTCGGGCCTCCTTGACTTCAATTTCTCTTTGAATTCAGTCTACCCTCTAACAATGTCAGAGTTACCTTCATAAGAATTAGATTTGATTATTATGCTTTCCAGAGTTCAACCTCCGTAGACTCGCTGACATTAATGGCTAAAGGTAGAAGTACTTCACATGAGCTATTTGTGAAACCTTTCATGAATTTCCCTTTGCATTTAATTCCTGTGACGTCACCTACTTACACTTATTCTCTAGATCCTTCTCAACCTCCTTTCCTTAGACCCATAAATATGGAAAGCAATATATTCTCCACAATTCTGACCCCTCTGTCTACACTCCTCCTTTTGTACTTTTCCCATAGAAATCTCAACTGTTCATGAGCTTGTTTTGGGTTAATATCACCTATAACCTTAAACATTTGCCCAGGTGCCACTTCTGTGTTTTTAATGATCTGGTCAGTAGTGCTTCATGAATGCTCTAACAGCACCTTATATTAATTGTGTTTAAAAGACAACTTGATTCCCATGTACCATCCCCTTCACTATTGCCCCACAAAAACTATCAACTTCTCCTCCTGCCTTCCTTGGATCAATCATTGGCTCCATTAGTATCTTAATACTTAGGTTTTATAGTTATTATTGAATTGTGGAATGGGAAGAAATCTTATCACCCAAGCCATCTCTCAGAATGCATAAATGTCCTCTACAAATTTGACTTTTGGTCCAAGTATCTGTGAACTCAGCAATTATAGGCTAAATTTTGTGTTTACATATTGTCTTAGTATGAGTTTGCTAGCTTTGCCATGAAAGAGAGTTTAAAAGCAATGGCCTACACTCATCCTTTTCTTTTTTCTTCACTACTTTTTTTTTTTTGCTTATTTCCATATTCTGTTTTTTCAATCTCCCCAGTATTCCTCAAATACAAACCTTATTTTCCTTTTACACTATCCCCAATTTCAGCCATTCTCATGAATCTCTCCCTGAACTATTGCTGCTCTGCTTCAAATATTAAAGTAAGAGACCCTGCCAATGAGCATTCGAGAAAACAATCTGAGTGATTGGAAACAGAGTAGTTCACAGAATTTTCTTCCTAGTGGTATTAGTTTCTTATTGTTGCTATAACAAATTAACAACAACTTTGTGTTTTATAACAACATGCATTTATTATCATTCACTTTTAGAGGACAGAAGTTCTAAAATCAATATATGTTTCTTACAGAGGTTTTTTGGGAAAAATCTATTTATTTGCCGTTTCCAGCTTCTAGAGGCTGCCTAAATTCCTTGGCTCTTGGTCTCTTCCTTCATCTTCAGAGACAGCAATGTAACATCTTCAAATATTCAACTCTTTCTCTGTGTCTCACCCTCTGTGTCTCTCTGACCATGTCTCTCTTACTCACACGCTTCTTTTCAAGTCCAAGTTGGCGATGAGGTATGCTGTGAACAAGCACTGTGATCTGGATTCATGTTGAAGCTGGAGGCCCCATCTGAGACCACAGATTTCACCACCAGTGTTTTTTACGGCTCTAGCAGAAATCTTTTAAAGGTGATTTTGTGATAAATGGTGGAACATTTTTGCTGTTAATTCCTGGAACAGACTATAAGGACACCCTTGTAGTCACATTGATTTGTTGTCATTTTCACCAGATCTTTCTGGATATCCTCGTCTCATTGGAAATGCAGTATATTGTATCTTCTCTCAGTTTTGACTAGATTATAATTCCCTCTAGAGTTTAGGGCTGGTTTTTTTTTTCTTTTAATAGTATTCCTCTTTGTTTCAGCTTTTTCTTATGTCTAGGAACAGAGTTCTGAAAGCCAGACTTTTGGTAAATCCTTGACAATTGTAATCGTCCCTTAATTAACTTTTCTGTCCCCAGTATTTCCCCAATCATTGCATCTGTTATGACTCCTGTTTAAACTTCTTTGGTAAAATGTTTATGTCTCCTTCTTGAGCACGCTAAAGGCTACTACCCCCAGCCCAACAAATAATATCCAAAATCCCAGTCATTCTGTGGTCTGGGTTCCTTCTATGATTTGTTCTCAAAACTAACTTTAGAGATTTAACTTCCATATTTCTCTACCCAGAGCTTATTTCTCACAAGGGAGGTACAACACATTTCTAACTTCAGCTTGTCATTTAGTTAGTATTTTCAAAGGTACCATTTGAAAACTGTGTACAACCAATTATACAAGGTCACTGCATCAGAAATGGGGTCTCCTCATTACACATAATTTCTGTTAATGAAGTTTGATAAGCTAGCCATAAATAAGGTATTTAATTGGTCCATGTTGTTCAGGCTATGAGAATCAGGAACGTACACTATAAGCTCGTGTATGAAAATCTTCATCAATGACTCATTCTTTCCATATAAACCTTTGTAGTCAGGTGAGAGGTCAATGCCACATAACATAGTGACCTGAAAAATGCCTTCAGATTCATTAAAAAAATTAAATTGCTTTCTAGATGCCATTTTAAATGTGGTCTCAATATTTATATTCACATTTTGCAACTTCTCACTCCTAAAAATGATTGATCTTCCTGGAAATTTTCAATGTTTCAAAAGGTGAAGGGATGACAAGACTTTTTATTATATGCCTCTTGGACAAGAGCTGGTCTCTGAGATCAAATTCTTTGGCTGTTCTCTGTAAATGTTCATATATGCGATAGATCTATATATAAAACCATTAGGTTTAATTTTCCCTCACACTGTTCACAGATCATAGTGCAAATTGCCAACATGTCATTTATGTCCTTATCTTTACTCACTGGTAGAACCAGAATTGAACCTGAGAGAATACTGTAGATGTTTAGCTGCCTGTGCTATTCATCAAAATGCTTGCCTGGAGAAAAGAAACTCATTGCCATGAGAAATAATACTTCAGTTTTTCAGACCTCCACTGAGAGAAAATATCCAGTGTTCACAAAATTCAGGCAATGTAAATTAACAATTTCTCCAGCTCCTCTCGTTCAACAGTAATAAGTACTCAGGGGAGTACATAAGTATCCTTGGAAAATAAACAGGAGGTTGGTGACTTCTTCACAAAATCTCCTGTGACTTAGGAATGTCATTTAGTTAAAAATAGTATTCAGCGACTGGACTTAGAGATACATTTACTCTAAACTAATTAAAGCACTTATTTAAATGGAGTAAATATGATAGGCTAGTCATTCCAAAGGTCTAAACTGTCCTTTCTAATATAACAAAAATCCTTTCTAGAATTATTGAAACAATTAAATGAAATTCAAATCCTCTTTATGACTCTACAAATTTATTTATTTATTTATTTATTTATTTATTTATTTATTTATTTCCTGAGACTGAGAGAGAGAGAGAGAGAGGGCACAAGCATGGATAAGGGCAAAGGGAGAGGGAGAGAGAATCTCAACCAGGCTTCATGCTCAGCCTGGAGCCTGATGCGGGGCTCAATCTCAGAACCCTGAGACCATGACCTGAGCTGAAATCAAGAGTTGACCACTTAGCCAACTGAGCCACCCAGGTGCCCCTTGTCCATTGTTTTTATGACACCAACAGTAACTGCCCATGTCGTATCATGAAATACAAAACCCAGAGGAGCATAGTCAGACAAGGTCTCAACATGCATGAGCTCATCAGGAATCATTTTAATGATGGCAGCATCATCAGATTTCAAGATTTTGGGACCATCTCCCAGTTAGTTTCTCCCCATTAAGGCAATAAATTTTCTTCTTTAATTCAGCAAAGTTGCAAGTTATGTGAGTTGTGTGACTTTTTTTTTTCCTTTTTTTTTTGCTTTAAAGGAATTCCTTATTAACCATATATGGATCACAGATGTTCTTTTTTTTTTAAATCAACTTTCTAAAGGAATATAATCCTCATGAATGACTTCAGCTTTGCATCATAAGTCTTGTTTAAAAAAAAATCAGTGTTGCAATTTTTGTACACTGTGATACTTTCTAAATAAACTCTTAAAAAATCAGGTCTTTCCTTAAATATTACAGTAAAACAAATCCAAAATAGACAACGAATTACAGTTTATATTTACAATAAAACTGTAAGTGCAAGCAAATTTAGATTATAGATGCATGTGTGCACCTGCACAGGCGACACAAATAGCCAGCATTGATTTGAGCTGGATGGTTCAGAAGAATCACTTGAGCCTTGAAGTTGGCTGCTTCCCTTCTTCATGGGTCATTTTCTTTTTTTTTCTTTCACCAGCCACATGTCACAATGGATATCTTTGACAGACACATTCTTGACATTGAAGCCCACATTTGTCCCTAGGAAGAGCTTTACTCAAAATTTCATGGTGCAGTTTAACAGACTTTACTTCACTTATAATGCCGACCAGAGCAAAGTTGACCACCATGCCAAGTTTTAGAACAGTCTCTGTTCAGCCCACAGAGACAGGACCAATACCACTAATTCTGTAGACATCCTGGAGGGGAAGACACAAGGCCTTGCCAGTTGACTAGGTTGGTGGGAGGATACAATACAGAGCTTCAAGCTATGTGGTTCAATTGGCATTTCCATCTTTATGGGTGACTGGAACCATGACACTAAACTTGACCAAGAGAGATTTAATATAGCAAATAGTTGTAGGACTAATTACCTGTTATTTAGAGTCCATCTAAATCTCCTGGGGTGGAATCCTATACTAGCTTATCTCATTGTTCTTAAAAATATATAGATGATGATGATGATGATGATGATTTAGTTTATATAGCCTGGTTTTAGCTGCAAACTTGTGCCTAGGCTCCTTGAGCCCAACATGTCTCACACATATTTTGATGGTACCTTCGAATACTCTGCTTTGTCTTTATGCAGTTGTTTGTAAGTACTTAGAATATCTAATCCTGTGTGATCCAGTATGCAGTTGGCATTGTAGGAAGAATAAATGAAATTATCCTCCAATGCAGGTTTGCCTCCCAGGTCACACCTGGTTTGAAGTCACACACACTGTTGGGAAGACAATATATTAATGGAATTTGTAGATCTAAAGTTGGACAAATAACTAAATTAGGTTTTGTTTTGTTTTGTTGTTTTGTTTTGTTTTAAAGAGAGAAAATTGATCAAGAATTCTTTTGGATTCTTTGGGCTATTTTAGTGAAAATGTAAGAAAATGAAGAAACAAAACTCCAAGGCTGCCAGAAATCCTTTTAAAAATACAGAGACATGATTCTGAAAGGGAGTCAGGAAGACATACCAGCCTTTGATACTAAGTGGAATTCTGAAGCAGCAAAAAATATTAAGAATGCTTGTATGTTTAGATTCATTTTATTATGATACCAAAGTATCACCTAATTTTACATCTTTGACCAAGTATTTGCTTTGATAAAAAGTATTCCAACTACTTGGACTCCTTCTAACCCTGCTGTTGGGAGGGCAGGATAATTTGTGGTAGGCTATTAGCTCAGGTCCTTCAAATAAGATTCAAGTGTGGGAAAATATTGGAAATTATTTTGAACAGAGAAAACAAGATTAAAACACTGAATAATTTTGAGACAGTTAAGCCAGTGGAAACATTTCTCCAGTTCATTTAAAATGAAATAAAATAAGAGATAGATGAGGTAGCTATAAAAATTTTAATAGATTACAGTAAATATTAGGTGATCTGGCTGGTCTTCAACTCCTTAGACTACAAAAGGACTGGAAGAGATTCACTTGAATTTTCCTAACCTAAATGATTTTTTAGATTTGTTAAGATAACAAATACTGAAACTATGGTCTCTTCAGAACAAGTACAATTAAAATGGTGTGAAGTAAAAGAGAGTTATGATTCTGTGTGATGGGTTGATAAGGGTCCCTTGACACAGAAATAGGAGAGATCCGAAACCATTTACACCGATATGGGTTAAGTGCCTGAAGGTGTTAAGGAAACTATTGGATACCAGTTCACACTATACTCTTATACATAAATTTGCTAATGAAATGAATTGTTAATAAAAAATTAAGGGATGACTTCTTTCTGTTAGAGAATATGGTGATACAATTCTGGAAGACTTAAATATAAAAATGACTCAAAGTAGAAATCTATGAAGGGAAGTATTGTATTCTAATGCATTACCCCTATCAGAAGGTACTATGGGAACAGATGTGATTTCTGAACGTGGGATTTTTTTTCCATACTTAAACCATTAAGAAAAAAGAAGCCATGCCAATCTGCTCTTCACTTGTTTAAATGCAGTATGCTAGATGGAAATCTTTAGAATTACCTAAACCCACTCAGGTGATTAACTTAAAACAATGTAGGATATTTGGTGTCATCAAGGGATTTTTGCTTTATTTAAGGGTATTTCAGTTTCACCTGAATTAGTACCCTAAAAGTCTTGTTTAATATTCTGAGGAAAGCTAATAAATCCTGGAGTTTACTTGTAGGATATAAAGAATTAGGCAAAGTGTTGCCTTAGCAGTATGCTGTATTCAGTGTGGTTTTAACAGTTCAAACTAAGCAACATGTTAAAGGATATTAGTGTTTTGTGAACAATTTCGTTAGAGTTTTCTTCCCCAATTCTTATTTCAAAAGGAAGCCAAACTAATTTGTGTTCATGTGGATTGAAACCCAACAAATACTTGCAGTATTCTCACACAGATATAGATCCTGCTGATTATTGACAAAATCAGCTCTGAAGAGACTTAGATCTGATTAAGTGGAAAAAAAAAAAGACTGTTATTCATAATATTGATGATGCAATGTTGACAACTCAATCTGAAGGTCAAGTGGACTGAACTAAATGCTGATAAATCAATATGTCCACCAGAGGGTCATGGATTAACCCAGCTCAACTGCAGAGTCAAGCACAAATGATAAGATTCTTAAAAATTACCTGGATTGGAGACACTAAGATATACCTCAAAGAACCAGAAATAAGTTATTTTCCCTGCCATTTCCAAAATGAAAATAAGAGGTATGAAGATTGATTGGGTTGTTGGTCTCTAGAGAAATCACATACCACAAGTAAAATTTTTGCTAGTCCCTTTTCACAAAAGTACCGGGGAAAAAGATGAATTTTAATGATGTTATGTACAACAGAGGACACTCAGAGTTTCAAAGAACTCAGTCTAATGGCTTACCCAGTCTATTCCTTGGGGTGGTACAAGCCCAATGCTCAAATGATATAAGTGTCAGCCACTTGCTCTTATGCTGTGTAGAGCCTTTTGCAAAAGCTCATATCTGTTACCCAGCAATAATAACTGCTGGGATTTCAGAGTAGAAATTTGCCAGAAGCTGTTGCCATATAAAATCCCTTTGAAAGACAATTTTAGGTCTGTTACTGGGCTTCAAATGAAACTTTCTGTTATGGAAGGACGTAAAATTATTTTGAGACACAAAATACCTTTCATGTCATGGATTATGTCAAAACAACATTCCAATAGAGAGGAAAACACACAGAGGAGTTAGGAATGATTATTAAAAAATATGCTACTGCAGTACCCATCCCATACATGAACAGGTGGCTGCCATTCCTGTGGGTTCCATAGTAGATCCACCTGGGGATTCTCGAACTCTGCAGTTGAATAGGTATGTCCCTAAGATCACCTAATAAATGATGCTAAATAAGCAATAATGTTCATATACGGTACTTCCCAGGACACTCAATCGGAAATGCCGCTGTATTGTATCTGGCCAATGGCTGAAGTTTGCAAGAAGACTTAAAAAATAAAACCACTAAGTTATCAGAATTAGGAGAAGTGTCCCTTGTGGCATCTGAAGAACTAGATAAAAATAATAAAACAGTAAAGTTTTGTACCAATTCTTAAGCAGTAGCCAATTGTTCATAAAATGGTTTGTATGGTTCATAAAATGTGCCTTAAATTATTAGAAAATAAAAGGAGTCCTAGTATGTGGCAGTATTGTCATGAAAAAAATATGGTTTTGACGATGACAAATCAGATGTATATAATGAATAAGAGTAATGAATATGTATATAATGAATACAAACATGTATATAATGAGGTATGTGTTTGCCGGTGCACACACATGTATGCACACACACACACTTCAGAATGGAGCTGTACCTAAAAAACAGATGTTCTTTTTCACTCTTTGGAATTGATCACTGGAGTACATGAGGTGAGTGGTCATGGAGCCATTCAGACTTAAAAACATGGCAGAGAAAAGATACACCTCACTGCCCTCAGAACCTCAAAAATATGTCTAACAATTCTTCTCTTTGTTCAACAGGACCCTGAGAAAGTAAAGTCGCCTAAAAGCACCCTGAGGGAATCCAGGCTGACCTACAGATAACTAGGGGATGATCCTGGCAGGTTATCCATGGCTCTAGTCATGGGTCTTAACTAGGATAAAAACGCGTTCTGGATTTGGAATTCAATTCTCAGTAATTGAAGCAGACACCTCCAACACTATTTTCTGTAAGAGAAAATAAGCAGTTTTAGTGTGCAACCTTTTAAGTCCCCTAAGAAACTACTTTACAGCGGGTGGAGTACAACAATGAGTTAAGAAACATCATATACAATGGGCTTTTCATAAACCTTCCAACCCACAAATAGTGGACTGTTTGAAATTTGGAGTGAGCCATTGAAAGATCTGGTTACAAAATTAGGAGGTGATTGGAGACTGAGCAGATAGCTTGCCTGATAGAATGATTTATGTGTTAAAACAATGTGTGGAGGTAAAGGGGATTTACCACTGTATAGATTGATGATATAACAAGGAAAAAATAGGGAATAGATGGAACCTGGTGTAAGAATGCACTTACTTGAACTTACCACCTCCTCTTTCTGCTTCTCCTCCTCCTCCTCTTCTTTCTTTCTTTCTTTTTCTCCTCCTCCTCTCTCTCCTTGCTGTTGCCCTCCGCCTCCTCCTGCTCCTTATTCTTTTTCTCTACCTGATCCAGCAGTTCTGGGACCTAGATTTCAATTACTAGTTCCAGACAAAAAGAAAAATCAATTTCTAAACTTGACATCATGACTATTCTAAATATTAAGTATTTGAGTATTTAAGAAATAATGGGGTGGTTGTTCCTTCCTGACATCTTGTCTAAATTGAGATTAATGGTTCTGCCTCTTTGCTACCTAGTGAATGAGCAGTTTCATTAGCCTATACTTTTCCACCCCCACATGATATATCTGGGAATGGACAAAAGGGGAAACATTGACAGGTCTTATGCTGCAACCAGCTCTATGAGTCAGTACCCTTGCTGAACTTGGCAGTTCTACCCCAGGGGAGTTTCTGGGTGAAATTTAATAATAAATGGAAAGAAATTGACACAATTGCTGATTGAACAGGAGCAAGAATTTGGTAATGCAAAAAAGGAAAAGGTAACAATACTTTGGTGCCTAGATAACAAGGGGATCATACTTTTATCTCCATTCACAGATACCTATAAAGGTTAAGCTATTTCCTGTTAGAATATCTTCCTCTGTTTGAATCTGAAGACCCAAGATGGGTCCTGGTGGATTTAGCAAGCATTCATTCTACATTATCTACATGATGATGCATCTCAATGAGTTTAATAACACTGTGTGGATAAGCATTTGAGATAACTCTGAAGTTGATTTTTCTTTTGTTTCCCATCTTATAGGTTATGGTAATCACATTGTACAGCTTTTGGGGGATAACCTATGGTAGGTCTTACTTCTCAAGCACCTACAAAGGATTTTGTTCAACAACAGAGTTATGGACCATTATGCAATTATTGACTCACGTTATAATATGTTGAGAAAAGTACCCAGAGAAAATGGACTTAAAATGTCTTTGGTATTCAAATTATTTTCTTTCTCAAGATGTAGTATTCTCAGTTCCAAGATTTTTGAAAGTAGAGGCCAAAATCAAGATAAAGAATACTTAGCAAACTGAAATCAATGTTAGTTTAGGGAAGACTTGGTTGGCTCACAATAGTCCCTGTGCTCTTTGAGTATACCTATAAGGAGTTCTTTGGAATATTCCAACTAAACTATATTTGGAAAGTAACAGCTAGCCTTATGACATTCTGCTGAGGAGGTCAACTTTTCTGGTTCCAAGATAAGTTATCAAACTGCACTTAATCACTAAACTCACTGGCAACAACATGTTTGGTGGATAAGACAAAATTGTCTATAACATTCTAAGAGAAACTTGAGTGATATTGGCTCAAGTCTAGAAGTTGTGTAATAAAACAAACTTGTGGGACACCTGGGTAGCTCAGTCATTAAGCATCTGCCTTCATTTTAGGACATGATCCCAGGGTCCTGGGATCGAGCCCCGCATAGGGCTCCCTGCTCCACTGGGAGCCTGCTTCTTCCCCTCCCACTCCCTCTGCTTGTGTTCCCTCTCTCACTGGCTGTCTCTCTCTCTGTCAAATAAGTAAATAAAATCTTTAAAAAAAATTTTAAAAATAAACCAAACTTGTCCCTAATGAAGAGAGATAGACTGAGGAATAAGACTCATGAGCTTCTATTGCCTTTTGGAATGCATGATATTTTAGGAGGAAGACAAAGGATAACAAGTGGCCTGAATAGAGGATATGCTTTTACAAAAAAGGGATTAAAAAGCTCAACAGATTGTTAGAGAGCATTCTAGGAGACTTGGTTGGGAAATAGCATATACATTGACCTGAGAAGGGCTATCTTTGTATGCTCATCTAAATGGAAGTAGCAATAGCTCAGGGAAAATGGTCTTTGACCTTGGCAGAAGAAAGCACAAGGAATGAACTTATGTGAAACTTTGGCCCCAGTAGGCTGTGAAAATACATTTACAGACACTATATTTTGCATAAATGTTCTTCAACTTTGAAAGCATCATGAATAAATTTAAGAAGCAAGTTTACCCAATATGCAATATATTAGAACTGACACCTTTTAAACGTGTCTAGGATTCTTACTAGAAGTAATAAGATGGGGATTATTTAAGGAAAAGTTCTATTGGGAAACTATGAGTGTGTAAACTTGCAGTGTGAGACAGGAAACAGGAAACTTGGAATCTGGAATTAACTAACAGCTGGCCCTTTGAATGATTTAACAACATTTATAACAATACCAGTATTGATGAATTGGGAGATTGAAATGGTAGCTTGACAACATGCTCTTCCAATGGAAGATGATTGGCTAGAGAAAATGTAGACTTAACCAATAATTATTACATTAAATCCATATATTGATTCTTTTCATATATTTCAAATTTCACCACTGAAAAGAAGTAAAAAGGTTGTAAGCTTGTGCATGACATACACATTTCAACTGATACGTTTAGTAAATTAACATGCCTCTTTAAAAAGCATTACCTAGGTCTTATTGGGTGATACAAAGGTTAGTGTTTTGATGCTTATCCTTCTACTTTTTCTATCTTACATGTATATTTATGTGTTTATTTTTAAATATTTTATTTCAGAGAGAGAGTGGGGGTGGGGGGAGGGCAAGAAGGAGAGGGAAGAGAGGATCCTAAGCAGACTCTGCACTGAGCACAGGGCCAGACATGGGGTTCCATCCCATGACCCTGAGATCATGACCTGAGCCAAAACCAAGAGTTGGTCACTCAACTGACTGAGCCACCCAAGCGCCCATTTACATGTATTTTTAAAGACACAAAATAAGAAGCGATGATGTTGAGATATACAAAAGTAAGAAAGCTGGGGGTGCCTGGGTGGCACAGCGGTTAAGCGTCTGCCTTCGGCTCAGGGTGTGATCCCGGCGTTATGGGATCGAGCCCCACATCAGGCTCCTCCGCTATGAGCCTGCTTCTTCCTCTCCCACTCCCCCCTGCCTGTGTTCCCTCTCTCGCTGGCTGTCTCTATCTCTGTCAAGTAAATAAAATCTTAAAAAAAAAAAAAGTAAGAAAGCTAGACAAAAGGACAGGGGGTTGACTAAGAATGGACTCAACCCACAGCTTTATGGTGGTCGTTTTGTGATTATCACCAGGGATGCATGGAACATGATATTCACCTGTGGCCAAAGAAGGATGGAAATGTCTCATTGGTGATATAAAATACACTGATCAATGTTCAAAACTCCTCTGTAAGCATTATCTCCATGTTTGTCTACCTATGTCATTAAAAATATGTAGATAGATGTGTTACACCTGATTTATAGGATTATACAGCCTAGTTTCAGCTACATAATAAAAAGAAATAGGGGAGTAAAAAACTTCCTCATTAAACTTGTGACATGGATCCTTTAAGACCAGAGTATATCTTGGTGGTTCATCATCCGGAGACAAAGTATGTCATCTGCAACTGAGAATGGATCCTGGAAACTTTTGCAAGAAGTCTTGTGTCTCTATAATGATTGCATACGCTTCTTTCTTCTGCTGTCTCCTGCTGTAGCATATCCTTTACCTTCCTTTTAAAAAATATTTATGTATTTGACAGAGAGAGAGAGTGTGTGTGCAAGTAAGAGGGAGAGGGAGAGAGAGAATCTCAAGGAGAATCCTCACTGAGCCCAGAGCCCAATGTGGGGCTTGATCCCAGGACCCTGAGATCATGAACTAAGCCCAAATCATGAGTTGGACACTAAACCAACTGAGCCACCCAGGTGCCCCACATATCCTTTACCTTTATTAAAGTTATATCTGAGTATTCCCATGGTGTCTTGTGAGTTCTTTCAACTACTTTTTTACTGTGTAATTGCTGCATCTTACAAATTTGCTACTTACAGTTTACAAATACATTCTATGTTTGCTCTTGTGTTTTGTAATTATCTTGAAGTTATTTGATCTATAATGCAAATCATTAATTTAAGCGCTTAGAAAGAAGGTCATGAGAAATGACCAATGCTCTTGATTTTACTGGGACAATATAAAAATAGGATTTGAGCAAGGGAGGAGTGGTCTTCGAGGCCCTCTGCTCTGGATCCAGGAAATGAGATGAGACTTTCTCCAGAGAAGTTATTGAAAGAAGGAAAGAAAGAAAGAAAGAAAGAAAGAAAGAAAGAAAGAAAGAAAGAAAGAAAGAAAGAAAAGGAAGAAAGAAAGAAAGAAAGAAAGAAGAAAGAAAGAAAAGAAAGAAAGAAAAGAAAGAAAGAAATAAAGAAAGAAAGAAAAGAAAGAAAGAAAAAGAAAGAAAGAAAGAGGAAGAAAGAAAGAAAGAAAGAAAGAAAGAAAGAAAGAAAACTTATGAAAAGTTATTCTTTTTATCTTCAGTTTGCACTATTAATTTTCAACAAGGTCTGTGATAAATTGCTCTTTCCTGCTGGAGTGGCTCCATCTCCCACATGATAAGCCCTGATTCTATCCCTGCCTGTGGTATTAATTTAATTAGTCATGCCACCTTAAGATAAGTCATTTTTCTTCCCTGGGATCTCAGGTTTTTTTATATATAAAATAAGTGAGTTGTAGAAGACAGGTATCAGAGCCTAACATTCTAATGTATTTTGCGTTTCAAAACTCATCCATGTCTAATCCATAGCAGACACACCAGAACATTGGAATAATTTTTGTTCATTCCTATATAAAAATGTTTTCACACTAAGTAACCCAATACACCAAAGTCTATACTTTCTAGATGTTGCTATTTTAAAATCATATTTGACATACAAATGGCTAGCAGACACATGAAAAAATGGTCAACATCACTCATCATCAGGGAAATACAAATCAAAGCCACAATGACATATCACCTCACATCTGTCAGTATGGCTAAAATTAACAACTCAGGAAACAACAGATGTTGGCAAGAATGCAGAGAAAGCAGAATGCAGCCACTCTGCAAAACGGTATGGAGGTTCCTCAAAAAGTTAAAAAAAGATCTACCCTAGCTCCCAGCAACTGTACTACTAGGTATTTATTCAAAGGATACAAAATACTGATTAAAAGGGGCCCATGCACCCCAGTGTTTATAGCAGCACTCTCCACATGGAAACAGCCCAAATGTCCTCCAACTAGAAACATGGAAAGAGCCCAAATGTCCTCCAACTGATGGATGGATAAAAAAGATGTGGGGTGTGTGTGTGTGTGTGTGTGTGTGTAATGTAATATTAACCATCAAAAAGAATGAAATCTTGCCACTTGCAACAACATGGAGGGAGCTAGAGGGTATTATGCTAAGTGAAATAAGTCAGTCAGAGAAAGACAAATACCATATGACTTCACTCATATGTGGAATTTAAGAAACAAAAGAGATGAACATGGGGGAAGGGAAGGAAAAGTAAAATAAAGACAGAGGGATGCAAACCATAAAAGACTTAACTATAAGGAACAAACTGAAGGTTGTTGGAGGGTGGTGGGTGGGGGGATGGGGTAACTGGGTGACAGACATTAAGGAGAGCACTTGAGGTAATGAGTTATATGCAGCTGATGAATCACTAAATCCTACTCCTGAAACTAATACTACAGTATATGTGAACTAACTTGAATTTAAATAAAATCTTGAAAGAAAAAATAAAATCATAGTTGAAAAAATTAAGAAAGTCATGCTGGTCAGAACTATGTCTTCATTTTTTTTGTTTGTTTTTTTAAAGATTTTATTTATTTATTTATTTGGCAGAGAGATAGCCAGTGAGAGAGGGAACACAAGCAGGGGGAGTGGGAGAGGAAGAAACAGGCTCCCAGCAGAGGAGCCCGATGTAGGGCTCGATCCCAGAACTCTGAAATCACGCCCTGAGCCGAAGGCAGACGCTTAACGACTGAGCCACCCAGGTGCCCCTATGTCTTCATTTTTTATTAGGTTTTGTGCTGAGCGATTAGAGATACAAAATGTATAACAGCTTCTATTTTATTTGTCCATCTAGTTGACAGAGATAAGTCAACCCTCACTATTCATTTATCATGAAAGTGAAAAATAAGAGATGTGGAAAATATCCAGGTAAATATATAATGCTAGTGTATTAGAATTCTCCAAAAAACCCAGAACCAATAAGAGATATATCTCTCTCTATCCCTAATTCTCTATCAGAGAGAGAAAGAGAGAGACTGATGTATTATAAGGAATTGGATCACACGATTCTGGAGGCTGACAAACCCTAAGATCTGCACTCAGGAAGCCGGCGATCCAGAAGGGCTGCTGATGCCCGGAAGCCTGAGAACCAGGACGGCACACCGTACACTTCCAGTCTGCGGGCCAGCAAGCTCAAGACACAGGGAAAGCCGCTGTTTCAGTTTGAGTCTGAAGCCAGGCAAAACAATCTCCTAAAATGAGAAACAAATGAAAACCCTGTTGATGACTGAAAATGAGACCGAATATCAAACTGGAGTTATTCGTCATTGCTTTGTCACCGGAGCTGCTGTAACTAATATGCTTCATTCTTTGAAGCTGCCTTTAATACATTATGGCTTTTTTCCCCCCTGATTATAACCATAGTAATAGAAATGTTATACGAGTCACCATGTTCAGTTTCAATAATATTGAAAGACACAATGATAATTCCGTTAGAGAAAATAGAAAAAATAGTTATTTTGTTCTTTAAGTCAAATGTATTAATAGCAAAAACCACTATTTGATTATTTCCCACATCTATCTGCACACAGCTTTGGGTAACTTTGGAAAAATAAAAAGCTCTGGGATTTTTTATACATATTTCACAGAATAGGTTTGCAAAACAAAACCTTGTAACCTGTTTACAGGAGAGATCCTACATAATATGTTGAAGTGCTTTGTTTTAGATATTTACAACTATTTGTAATATATCATCTTCTTATAAAATATATCTTCATACCAAAGTAAGGTTCCTATTTTAGAAAACTATTTAAAGCAGAAAGCTTTACAAAGCACTTGAGCAACTTTCCTCGATCCTTACTAGTCACTTGGATTTAAGTGCTTTATTAGGAGTTTGTGTGTTGAGATTTTGTCAATACATTTTTGTTTTAATCATTACAGAATGAGTCTTCCTGGCAAGTCTCAGATTTTTCCCAAGAATCAGAATTATTTCTGTAAAGAAAGATGTTTGCATTGAGAGACATTTAAGACAAAGTGGGAGTTAAGTGTTCAATAATTGTATTATCTTTGAATTGCAAAGCACAGAAATAGAAAGCTTTGCTGTAATATGAATAGAATTTTAAGTAAATCATCAAGTCAAAATAAACTTTTTTAAATTATTATTTGAAAATCAGTTCTCACACATTCCCCCATGTATCCATTCGATAGACTTCAGGCTTAAAAGAAAAATCTCCAACTCTGGAGATTTCTTCCTGGTCTCAAACCTACGCATAAATGCTTTATTTAAATGAAAACTTCTTTTTTCTCTCCAAAATGATTAATTTCATTTAAATATCATAGACATGTTTCAGGTATGTCTAGTCATTTCATAATTTAAAAATATTCTTCATTAAATTTTAGCCGGCTCCTCTGATGCAGTTATTATCCTTGAAAATTAATATCATTATATCTTAACAGTTGAGGCATGAAAATTTCTTATCCACTTTTAGCATGAGGATTAGAGGAAATTCTAGCTGAAAACTGCACATATTGACTGATAAAAACTGAACTTATCTAATTTGCTTATTCCTTGCTATTTGAAGCCTGGGTCATTAGGTAATCTGACAGGTATTGTAATTACTGATATACTTATCTTTAAATAAAACAAACAAAATAAAATTAGTAACTTCCATATAAGCAGACCATGGAAAGCTAGTTACTGATAAAAATAAAATATTCAACATTACAAATACTTTTGACTACTTTCATCCTGAAACTATATTTCATGTTTTTGTTTGCTTTATAAACTTAGAAGTTGATCGATAAAATCGAATGGAGATTTAAAAAATGAAATAAAATTGCCTGTTATGTTAGAAAACTTTCAGGAGCAAAACATTTACTTTAGAACACAACACATAATTCTTAATTTTACTATCAACGTATAGAAAAAAAACCAAACCATTCATAATTGGAAGTCAAACTTTTTATTATAATATCAAGCCCAAGAAATCTGGAAGATTAGGTCCCTCTTTCTAATGTTCAAAAATGCTTTTATGTTTCAATATAAGCCAAAACCAACCCATTTATTTTCAGCATTTCAAAGATATTATGCTTTCAAAACAAAGGAGATCACAGGCATGCTGCATTTGGTTTAACAAAGTAAGTACTGATTGCATAACACATTTAATTACATTTAGGATATCATTTGTATCAAGGTAGTCATTATATATTACCTATTAGTTATACTTCATTATTATATGAGATAAATTAAATTTAAACATGTTAACAATTCATGGTATGAATCATCAAGTTGTCTTATTTACATTTTTCCCCATCAAGTTTTTTGCATCTGCATTTATTTATGAGGGATAAAAACAGTAGTTAGGCAACACGAGGTACCTTCTAAAGTTCCAGGGATATAAATTAATATTATAATAAATCCATAACAGTTCAATATTGAGGTACAATTTACTGAATTACCATATGCATGTTTTATTACAAATGCATGTTTAGTTAAGATAAAAATAATTATTAGAGTCTGTATGTACAGAATGAGTTAAGATGTGATTTTTTTAATGTACAAAGAAAATGAAAGTAACAAAGGCTTATAACAGAAATTAGAATAATGTCTTATTTATAAAGGGAAACATATTTTACCTGTGATTTAACAAGTTGTCTTATTACCCTGATTGTACCCTTACCCTGTTATCTGTAGGGTCTTAAAACAAGAATAAGATAGCTACTTTGTCTAAGTCCAGAGACAATTCCCGTTTTACACCTAGTAGGGTATTCTTAAGTATTGTATTGGAAAGAAATTGAAACACACTTGTTTTCACTCTAGTTAATATGAAGAACAATATATTAAAATGAAAGCAATTTTTTAAGATCAAGTCTTTTAGTTTCATCTGTATGGTAGATTACAGGTGTCTGTAAATGCCTTGCTACTCCTCTAAGTAAGAGAGAATCAAACTTTTTCCTGTTCTTGAATCTGAGCAGATCTTGGTGAATTGTTAGCCCAAAGTAATGTAGTAGAACTGACCTTTCAGGAATTGCAGAGGCTTGGCCAAAAGGGACATTTCAGCTTGGGCCTGGGTCTCTTGAAATACTTCTCTAGAAGCCCTGAGTTGCAAGGTATGAATTCCAATTACCCTGAGACTGCCAGCTGAGTCCAGCTGACCAGCATTCAGCCACAGTGCAAACTAGACCATCCGGCCCAGCACATTTGTCCAGTGAATCTAAAGAGTGAACTCTTTTGGTGCCATGTGCATTTTCTGACTCAGAGAATTTTGATATGTAATAAATTTAGTGTTTAATAAACTTGGGTTTTGGGGGTTGTTAAATGAAACAAGCTATTTCTTTTTTGGGAGGATTGGAGGTGATCCAGGTTAGCGATATAGGAATCCACCAGAAACACTTTAAAATATCATACATTCCTCATAAGCACACGTTTACTATGGCGTCATTTTAATGAAGTGATTTAATCACACCCCTAGGTCACAGACCTAAGGGCTACAACTTGATTTGGATGATATCTCATAGTCTGTAGGTTAAAACGTATCTTAGACAAGGTGAGGAAGAACTGGTAAAGATTTTTTTTTTTTAATTTTAAACTCCATGTAATTCATGTTATACAATCACAAAAATCTTCACATAAACTGAATCCACCCAATTTTTGGATTGCAAAGTTTGTAAACGTGTGTGTGTGTGTGTGTGTGTTTACGTCTCAAAAAATTTGATTGATTGAACATGTATGTATGTTAGTTTTGACAGTTTTTCTATCTTACACATACTTTCAATGAGTTACTTTTTTTAAGGTGATGTTCTGGATCCTTTCAGGCAGGCCTACATTTTTGTCAGTTTCCAGAGGAACTTTACCAACTCAGACTTCTACCTGTGTGCCTTTGCAAATGCCTATTCCCAAATTTAGATAGTATATAGTTTTCTTTGTTATCTATGGAAGAGTTGCTTTCAAAAGTTTTCTAAAATACAGTAGTCCCCCTGATTTACTCAGGGGTATGTTCCAAATCTTCAGTGGATCCCTGAAGCCACAGATAGTACTGAACTCTATATATCTATGTTTTTTCTTATGCATACTTACCCACGAAAAAGTTTAATTCATAAATTAGTTACAGTAAGTGATTAACAACAGTAACTAATAATAAAATAGAGCCATTATAACAATACACGGTAACAAAAGTTTAGCAAAATATTGTCTCTCTTTCTTTCTCAAAAGATCTTATTGTACGGTACTCACCCTTCTTATGATGATGATGTAAATGATAAAATGCCTCTGTGAGAAGATGAAGTGGGATGGATGACAAAGGCATTGTGATGTGGCTGTTAGGCTACCATTGACCTTTTGATGAGACATCAGGAGGATCATCTGCTTCTGGACTGTGGCTGACCACTGAAATCACAGAAAGTGAAAACACAGGTAAGGGTGGACCACTGTACATTAATTTATAGAAATTGACAGAAAGGTAATTTATTCTGGTACTAGTTGTGTTTATTGATGATATATTGTATTTTGATGTATAAGGAAGACCATGCATGTAATATCTTAATCCCATCTACTTGTATCTACTACATCCTTATTCACATTTCCGTTTAAATTAATATGTTAACATATCAAGTGACTATATTTTGTCACAAGAAACCTCTATCTTAAAATAATGTAAATAGCAACAACTAACAAAGTCAATGAAATGAATTGAGAAAAATAATACTTTTTCATAAGATGGAAAAATGACTTCTACTATAAAAATAAATTTGTTTGGTGCAAACTTCAGTTGAAATAAAGACTTTCACTGAGATTAGAACTTATAAGATTTTAGAAGCATAAGTAATCATGAAATCTGTACATTACCTTAATTACAGTGTTTACCAACTAAGCTCAATAATATTCAAATTACCATCTATATATTAACATGTATACATTGTAATTACATCCTGGGAGGCTACTGCCTAGATCCAGTTGGGAAGATATTTTCAAACTGTAATCATTACATCCTTTGAAGAGTAGAGATAGAAGGTATTAGGATTATTTTATTTTACAATACATGTTTTATTTATAAAATGCTGTTATTTCCAAATGGATACTTTCTTATTTTAAAAAGGAAAGGAAAGGAAACAAAATGAAACGAAAGGAAAGATTAAAAAAAGAAAAGAAAAGAAAACAAAGGAAAGGAAAGGAAAAAAAATTCTATTCTAAGCATAAACTATACCTTTGGTAAACCATATCACATAGTAATTAGTGTGGTCATAAAGAGAAACAGCTAAGTATAAATTTTAACTAACCAAATATTTCAATTCAAATGAAAAATGTCCTTTTAAAAGAAAAAATCTTTATGCTCTGTAAAAGAAAATTTATATGTAGAAAATACCAAATTTCAATTTTCAATTATAAGGACTAAAAAGAAGAGCAGCTGTTTGGTAAAATTATTGCTTTCTTTTCATTGAAATCACAGTGAAATACACATTCAGAAAATCTAAAATGAGAGTGAAGAAAATGTCATGTTGCCCCAACCCAGAAAGCTTTGTTATATTTAGGATAATATTCTCAAAACATGTCAAAATGTCTTACTTTTTATACTTAGATGAAGTTGTTGATTTATGAGTTGTTTACATTTCACCATATTTAGAAAATTAATTTCCTACATATCAATCATCAGAACAATTGTTAGGGCTTCAACTGAGCCTTGAAAATGTACGTTTATAGACATAAGACTGGGACAGAGTATGCAAGTGAAAATCTCATGCAATTAATTAACAAATTTCTAAGAAACAGACTCATTCATCAAGTTAACTTTTGTGTTGGAATGTGTCCTGTCATTCTAATCAAAGGATCACCGAAATTGTTATCATTGAAATAAAAAAAAATACATCTTAAGTAGCTTAATAGAAACAATGGGATAGGCTGGTGATGGGTAGTAAGGAGGGCACGTATTGCATGGTGCAGGGTGTTATATGCAACTAATGAATCATGGAACTTTACATCAAATCCAGGGATGTACTGTATGGTGACTAACATAATATAATAAAAAAATACTATTATAAAAAAAAGAAGAAATAGATGAGAAACATAAACTAGATAATAGAGTGGAAGAAAATATTTTAAGCTCAAGAGATAAGTTCAACTATGGAAAAACAACGTTCAATTTAAGTTAATGGATGAGATCATGGCTTTCTGTGTTTAATTCTAATGCACATCTGGAAGAGATTTGAGAATGAAGTACTTTCAATGAAGGTAATAGGGGAGAATTTGTTGTGAACTGGTACAAGACAAGGATCTTTAGAGCCTAGAAGCATGATTTCCAGTCATGGAAAACAAAACAAACAAACAAAAAAACTGAAAAGGATGCCACAAAAAAAATTCCAAAACACTGAGGCAATGGGATCATAAGCGAAGACTGATTACTTACAAAAAAATAGTAGATTTCGCCACTGCAAAAAGAGGTGCCAGAAGTCAGTGAAATATTGTCTTCAAAGTGTTGGGGAACAATAACTTAATTTGCAATTGTTTACTTAGGTCAACTATAAATAAAGAACTTACAATTCACAATACCCTTTTCTTTAAATTTTGTTGTTATATGGACACTTGAGAGATTCTAATGAAAGGTATGGACTCCTGCCATACATAATACACATACATGCTAGGTTTGCATAAAACTTTAGATTTGTAAATGCCCTGATCTCTGCTCTAGAGAGCACATCCTTACCTGTGACTCAAGCTACTGTGGTACCTATGAGTACCCATGGTATATAAGACTGTATATACTGAATACTTATGCTCCTCTCCTTAGAATCCCTGTAGTTTCTTTTTTTTTTCAATGAATTATACTGATTTTATTAAAAGTATTATCCATTATGTTACATACAAGGCTCAGTTGAAGCCCTAACTCAATTCACAGACTCAAAATATATTTCATGTTTTTTTCAGGCAATCTCAGGCACTGGCACTCTCAACTTCTATTCATTCAAGTAGAAAATGCCTGCCCTAGCTTCATATATATGCATGCAGAAACAGAGTCTTTAGAAGCCAGACTATATAATTACTGGTTTGGGGAGAGGGATTATCTATTTGTTTTCTTCTGTTACTAGTAATAGCACTTGACATTCCAATATAAGTCTCCAAAATTTTGGTTTTTTTTTTTTAAGAGAGAAACTTATAAGGAACAGTGTTCTTTAACTTTTGAGTTCATATACGACTCAGAATGGCAAAAGGATCTATAAAACTACTTTCCCTTAGCCGTTGAACCCATTTTGAAATTGGCACACATATAATGTCTTTGATGCAATAACCTCTGTTCCATTCTTTCCACCCAAACTGACTGGAGGGTGAGAACTGTATAATTGCTGATGACAGTGGCTCTGAAAACAAGCTGCTTGCCTGAAGAGAATCTCTGTATCACCAGCATCTTGCTATTTGAGCTAGAAAATGTTTCCGTTCTTAGATATGCTTTTTCTTTTGTGAATATTTAGCCTCTCTTTTCCCACCTGAAAATAAGAATAGTGATAGTAAATCCTTCTTAGGTTATTGTATCAAAGATTTAAATTATTTATATCATTTATTACAGTTGCTGAAATAAACACCCCTAACCAGTTATCACCCATTATAATTAGTTTAAATACTTAACCAGTCATATTCTATTTCTTTTGGAAGAACAGCTCAGTTACTTCAAAATATTATTAGTGTTGACTATGGGATAGAATGAGTGAATTTTAAAGGTAATGACATTCAACTAAATTGAGTAAATTTACTTATACATAAATATATTTTAATTTCATACTTTGGATAAGTGAATATACAACTTGGAAAATACCTATACTTGGAAATGTTTTGAGAAAAGATTAAAATATTACTTAAATTATTAATATTAATATCAAAAATATTTAAATATTAAAGACGTGTTGTGGTTTACATGTAACGAAAGTTGTTGCATGTAAAATTTCAAATCAAATTCTTGTCTTGTTTTTCTTTTGTTCACGTAAAGAACAGTAGTTAAGTTAGAATGTTATATCTAACTGAAACCCTAACAGACTTGAACTCTTCAGATCAAATTATACACTGAACTAAGATAAACTGAGGAAAATATCAGTCGAAAAAACATTACTTGTCTGCTGGAAAATTTCTCACATTTCCTAAAACAAAGAGGGCAAAATCATACAGAATTCTGTCTACTATAAATATGGAATTTCTGGCTGTAAGAGAAAGTAGATTGCATGTAATATAAGCAAAACCATCTATATAATTTTGTCAGACAAATGCAGTGTATTATATATTATGCTTATTATATTAACTTATATAATTGATTTGCTTATAAAATATGAGAAAATAAGCAAGGGAAATAAAAGCAAAAATGAACTATTGGGACTTCATCAAGATAAAAAGCTTCTGCACAGTGAAGGAAACAATGAACAAAACTAAAAGGCAACTGATAAAATGGGAGAAGATATTTGCAAATGACATATCTAATAAAGTGTTAGTATTCAAAATCTATAAAGAACTTATCAAACTCAACACCCAAAACACAAATAATCCTGTTAAGAAATGGGAAGAAGACATAAATAGACATTTTTTTCAGAGAAGACATCCAGACCAACAGACATATGAAAAGATGCTCAACATCACTCATCATCAGGGAAATACAAATCAAAACCATGATGAAATACCACCTCATGCCTGTCAGAATGGCTAAAATTAACAACATAGGAAACAACAGATTTTGGCACAGCTGTGGAGAGGGGGGACCTCTCTTACACTGTTTATGGGAATGCAAACTGGTGCAGCCACTCTGGAAAACAGTATGAAGTCTTCTCAAGAAGTTAAAAATAGAACTATGCTATGACCCAGCAACTGCCTTACTAGGTATTTAACCAAAGGATACAAAAATACTGATCAAAGGGGCACGTGCACCCTGATGTCTATAGCAGCATTACCAACAATAGCCAAACTATGGAGATAACCCAAATGTCCATCAACTGATGAACGGATAAAGAAGATGTGGTGTATATATACAATGGAATATCACACAGCCATCAAAAAGAATGGAATCTTGCCACTTGCAACGATGTGGATGGAGCTAGAGTGTGTTATGCTAAGCAAAATAACTCAGAGAAAGACAGTTATATGATCTCACTGATATGTGGAATTTAAGAAACAAAACAGATGAAGATAGGGGAAGGAAGAAAAAAAGAGAGAGGGAAGCAAACCATAAGAGACTATTAATGATAGAGAACAAACTGAGGGGGGGATATGCTAAATGGGTGATAGGTATTAAGGACGGCATTGTGATAAGCACTGGGTATTATATATAAGTGATGAATCACCAAATTCTACTCCCAAATCCAATATTACACTCTGTGTTACTAACTATAATTTAAATAAAAACTTAAAATAAAATATGAGAAAATAAAGTTGACTATTCCATCAAAGTTTTATGGAAATTTAATTCACAGAAGCATTAAAATATTTATAGTTGCCAGTTTGAAGGGTGGATACAAAATGTCAGGAAATTTTTAATACAGTCCACCTAAGTGCTCGCATGTACTCACACTTGGACATTTCAGATTTTAATATAAATACAATGTGTATTATAACACAGCACTTAACTGATGTGAAGAATTTCTGTAGGACAAGTTTCAGAAGATATATTTAAAAGTTTTTTATCAAATCAATTTGAAGTGACATTCAGCATATTTCACTACATTCCATGTGAAATATAATTTAACTTGTTCTGAGCATTAAAATCATTATTATGAACATTGTTTATTTTCCCTATCATACTACAGACATTCTTAAAGACAGGGGAGGAGTAAAAGACATCACCCCATTTAACCAAGAGCTTCAGACAACTGGATGTAGGAGAGTTAATGCCTTTTTATTTTTTTTAAAGATTTATTTATTTATTTGGAGTGCATGCGTGAGCACGGGGAGGAGCAGAGGGAGAGGAGAAAGAGGGAATTTCAAGCAGATTCCCTGCTGATATGATGCAGGCTCAATTCCAAGAGCCCAAGATCATGTCCTGAGCTGAAATCAAGAGTTGACTGCTCAACCAAGTCACCCAAGAGCCCCTCAATGTCTTTTTTTAAATACTGATGAGCTAGAATATAGAAAGTTTTGTGTTGGTGTGATTAGAAATGGTTTCCTCGGCTGTCTCCATCCTGGATCTCTATCTTATTATTTTATGTATGGATTGTGGAGATGGCCTTTTCACTTGTCTCACTGTCTCCATCTTACTTGTTCTATCTATTTCTGCATTCTGTTGATGATTAACCTTCTAAAATCCCGCTGCTATTCTTTCACAGTCATATTTAAAAACCATCAGTCCCTGCCCCATGTGCATCATTGCATACACCAGTGAGCTCTTAAAATAAGATGAATATTCTCCAGTGGATGTGAAAGCTCACCTGTTGGAGGCATACAAATATTCTTAATAATATTTTAGATTTATATTTGTTAAAATAAATAATTAAAATTGATTAATATTTAATTTATGATATTGTACAATTTTCTTACTAAGAGTATATAATGAAAAAGTTTGAAAACAGTTCATAAGGCCAAATGCAAATATATTAGCTTTTCTTTTATTTTTAAACTTGTCTCTAAATATTGTTTATGCCAGAAGTCTTCACACACAAATCAGTCTACTCACTATGCTAAGTGTTCATTCCATTCTTATAAATACTACACAGTTGACCCTAAGCTGCACAGATCTGAATTGTGCAAGTACACTTATTTGTGGATTTTTTTCAATAAATATACTGGGAAATCTTTTGGAGATTTCTGATAATTTGACAAAACTCACAAGTGAACTATGTAGCCTAGCAATATTGAAAATAATTAAGAGAAAGTTATGTATGCCATGAATACATAAAATATATGTAACTTATGTAACTCTAATCTCTTTTACCATTTACTACCATAATATCTATTATAAGAAGCTAAAATTTATCAAAACTTATGCACACACTTATAGACCATACATTATTTTTTCATTTTTGATGTCTAGTGTAAGTAACACATGTAACATCTGCAGTGTTTTGTATCGTAGAGGACAATACTGATGTAGGTACTGACAGACAATTCATCTGGGAAACAGACTATATAAACTTATAGTATTAATAAATACAGTACTGTAAATGTATTTTCTTTTCCTTATGATTTCCTTAATATTTTCTTTTCTTTGGTTACTTTATTGTAAGAATGCAGTATAAATACATATAACATACAAAACATGTATTAACTGACCATTTATGTTATTGATAAAGCTTCCAGTCAACAATAGGCTATTAGTGGGGAGAGTCGAAAGTTATGCATAGATTTTCAGTTTTGCAGGAGATCAATGCCCTTAATGCCCTCTTCATTCAGGGTCAACTGTATTTAGTTTTGCTATTCCCCCTCACAAGGATGTCCTTTCTTTTTGTCATTCGCTCTTTTCTTTTTTTTTTTTTTTTTAAAGATTTTATTTATTTATTCGACAGGATAGAGACAGCCAGCGAGAGAGGGAACACAAGCAGGGGGAGTGGGAGAGGAAGAAGCAGGCTCATAGAGGAAGAGCCTGATGTGGGGCTCGATCCCAGATCGCCAGGATCACGCCCTGAGCCGAAGGCAGATGCTTAACCGCTGTGCCACCCAGGTGCCCCTGTCATTCGCTCTTTTCAAGTACAATCTAAATTCTAACTTAATGCAAGACGTTAACTGGTTATGCTTTAGAAGTAGAAATGCTCTTTCTGGAATCATGTGTTGCTTACACTGGTGCTTTGAGAGTTAGGTTAGCCTACTGTAGAGTAGCATGACATAAGTCATCTTGCTTCAATAAGGCTGCAAGACTCAGAGACAGTGTGCCAAACGGGGTGGATCGTTGCAATTTCTGTATCACTAAATATAAATGAATGAAATGTTTATTTCCTAAGTTTTCTTATAATCATATGAAATTATACAGTTGAACACTGTTTTCAGACTTTTTAGTTATGACATCTTCATGTGTTACTCAATTAAGCCATCTAAGACTTCCTCTATTCTTTAGAGACCCTAGAAATAAATCTAACAAGGTTTACTGGGAGTTAGTGCTATGAAGTTACTGCTCTTCAGCAATTAATTATATAAATTTCATTAAAAATTTATTTAAATTATCAAGTTTCTTAACTTTTCCTTTGTAGCATTTTTTCCTAATTCATGAATATTCTTAAATAAATGGAGATAGCAGCTTCCTTTTCTCTAGTAATTGATCAATGATTTTCACTTGTTTCTGAAGATAATTTCTCTATACTCATTCTTTGCTGTCAATTGATAACTAGTTTTATTGCATTTACCTCTGTCATAGTTTTAGAAGGCAGGATAGCATAGTGACTATTTCTTACTGACTATGCTATTTTGGGTGAGTTACTTATCCTCTAAAACACAAAGGTGAACTTATATATGCATATGTATATATGTTAATTAATACATATGTCACTTACTACTTGGTGATCTCTATTCAAACACTCCATACCATTTATTTAATCCAACAAACATGTTTTTGATATCTTGAGCCAGGAATTATTTTGGATGCTGAGGATTTATCAGTGAACAGGTAAGCTTTTGAACTCCCGCAGTTGACATCTTAATGGGAGAAGCTTTTTTGTGTGTGAGGGTGTGTTTGGTGATGATTACAATTAAAAAGGAAGTAGAACCAGGAGGTGTTAAGTAGGACATCCCTTTAGAAAGGGGTGATGAAAGAAGGACTCTTTGCCAAGGTGCCAGTTGAGCTGAACCCTGAATGAAGTAGCCCAGGTAACTGGGGGAAGGATGTGCTGGGCAGAGGTTAGTGAGCAGCTAGCCTGGAAGGAGGAGTAAGGACCCTGGAAGGAGGAGGAAGGAGGAGCACCTGCAGAGGTAGGGAGGAAGGAGGCAACACTGGAGAAAGGGTTAAGGTCTGTATCATAAACTCAACCACTCGTGGACCAAACTGAGGAGTTTGCCTAAATATAATGAAATAAATATGTTTTTTAAAAACATATGATAGGAAACCAGAGGATGTCTCATAAGTAATATTTACTAAAGCAGCTTTGGATTTAACTTGAATTATTTTCAAGGATTGTGGCAACTTAAAGAAGTCCTCATAGCGAAGAAGTTACCAAACTCCTCTTCATCGTTTACACACAAAATCCACTTGCTCAAATTTAAAATTCGTTCCTTTTGCTTCAGGCTCAGTTACACTTCTCAGGCATATTGATGCTTCTTATATAAAGGTGTCCTATTTCAAGTGTTTCAAAGTATTTTTTTCCTTTTTCTTATTTGGTTTTATCCTCTTTTATACTTTATTTTTAAAGGTAGAAAATATTTGGTGCAAATAAAATTAGTTTTCAGTGTTTGGTTTTCTTTTCTTTTAGAGCATCACTTTCATTCTTCTACACAGTACTAATTATGGCAAAAATCAGGTATCACTCGTTGAAATGTTAAGGTTTATGTTGAGCTGAAGTTATGATTTTTATGACTAGAATTCCTGCCAGAGTAACTGTGAAATTTATAGAACTTACTTTAAAAGAGATAGAGCCATCCACTCTTTTCCAAATATATAAAATTGACACTCACACACAACTATACTCTAAGAAGTATCAGTTTCGCTTAATTTAAAACTAAACTCTGAAATGGTATTGGATTTTTTACTATATAATTATTTATTAAATATTTACTGTGCTCCAAACACTGTTCCAGGTGCTAAGGATACAGTGAGAAATAGCAACAAATTCCCTCACGGAGATCACATATTCTATATTCCAAAGGTACTCCCTTCCTCCCTCCCACCTCCTTCCCTCGCTCCCTCCCTCTCACTCTTTCTTTCTTCCTTGTGAAAAAGATATATAACACTTTTCTTCAAGATTTCCTCAATTTATCTATAAATTGAACTAGTGCACATGAACTTCATTGGCCCCACATCAATGATAGTATTTAACAGAATACACATTGCATTCTAAAAGTGCAAAAATTGCTCACAAAGTATGTCCTTGTCTCCAAATTGGATAGTCTAAAATAATGCAAAAAAACACCTTATGCTTCTATGTTAGAAATTATTCCAGACAGCTTCAAAATGTGTGTAAGACAAATGGTCTTGATTCACTGTATGTGATGGCCCGTTTAATGGACTGACATGAAGCATGTTAGCAAATTCCAGGGCTTTAAGGAAGAAATCCTGCTCTGGTTCTTGTGGGACACATCCAACACTTAATGTTCTTAACCAGTAGGAAAGCGATTATGGAAACAAATGTTGGAACTTGCTAACTAACAGCTATAGAACTTGCTTTTGTTCTCAAGCACGTGGTTAGCACCATTCTGCATTTTCACAGGTATAACATGAATTTTCCTTCTTCAGATATTGGAGGAAATTATTATAAATAGTCCTGGGGAGAACAACTAGGAACAATAATTTATTCTCCATGGCATGTTATTAGGTTTTACTAAACTCAAATGGGTCTAATAAGAAAAAGATTATAATTTTTGACTCTTAAAATTTCTCACAAATTGGATTACATAAAGCTTCCTCAAAATTCTAACTTAAGAATAAATACTACTTCATTCAGTCTATTTTTCAATTTAAACTTACTTGGCTTTTAAAAATCCTTATTTTTTCCCCTTAGCTTTTGCTGCTGAGAATTAGGTTTAGTCAGAAACTTCCAATTCATGAGATGTAGAATAAATCCATTTCATATTTCTTGTGTCTAATTTACAGTCCTTGTTAGTCATTAAAACCTGAGTTTTTAGTCATTCAGTTTCTAGGGCCTGAAAACTCAAGATTCTGAAGATTTTCACTTCAAGATAGATTCCAGTGGTTGTTCTCAGATGAAAATCTTAGATATTATAAGAAAATTTTGTAATGAATCTAGATACTTATAAGATGCATTTTTTGGCCATTTAGTTTTAGTTATTAAAGCAATGTATTTCCAAAGTGATTTCTAGCAAGAAAATTTATAAGTGGTCAGAGTAGTAATATAAGATGCATAATGTATCCTTCTTATAAAAGCCGTAATTTAAAAAAAAATCATGGACAGTTATTTTTTGCTTGCCGCAATATTTTGGGAATCAATATCTTGGAAAGGGTTTATGTGACTCCAATGTAAACATTTAAAGGTAAGTGAAAAGCAATATAAATTGTTATTTAGCAAAAAAAAATTTTTAAAGGATGAATATTCTCAAATGTGCAAAGAAAGAGGACCATTATCGTTCCCAAAATTTTATTGAAAATAAAACAATCTTTATTTAAAGCAGATGAAAGTATTTTTAGTTAGCTCTATGAAAGAATGCTTTTCCTAAGGAAACTTTCCCATACATTCTAAGATTTTCAATGATATTAGCATCATCCTTTGAAACTATGGGTATTGTCCCCTTCAGTGCACTGAGTCAGAATGCAGCATACATCATTAACTCTATCCCCAGATCATGTCTGCATAGTTTGTGATTTACAGTAGAGTACATGTGTGAGGAGTAAGACCTGCTTATTCCTCATTATTTGGTGGTGTGGTTGGAAATCTTGAATGGAGTACATGAAATAAACTGATTTTTTTGTTTTGTTTTTAAATCTTAAGTGAAAAATTTAGTTGGCTAGGACAGAATATGGGTAAATGTACCTGGTAAGTGTTCCTCTTCCAGGATGGGAACCATTGAAATTCAAAACTTTATCAACCAGTTGGTCTGGTCTGACGTTGCCTTGAATGTCTCATTACTCATTTTGATTTTGATAGTTACATACATTTGAGATTTAATTAGCAGAATCATTCAATGTCATTCATCTTAAAATATTTGGAATCACAAAGATCATGAGCAGGTACTTATTTAGTGATGCATTCAATGCACCCATGATATTAAATAAAACAGAGATACTATTTTCTTTCATAGGTTATAATTAAATTTAAAAATCAGATATAACATTTTTATTTTATAACTATATAATAAATATGTTAACAATACAATTAATTTAATATAATACTTTTCTTACCTTTCATGGCCATTCCTTTTTTTTTTTATTTTTTTTTATTTTTTAAAGATTTTATTTATTTATTTGACAGAGATAGAGACAGCCAGCGAGAGAGGGAACACAAGCAGGGGAGTGGGAGAGGAAGAAGCAGGCTCATAGTGGAGGAGCCTGATGTGGGGCTCGATCCCATAACGCGGGATCACGCCCTGAGCCAAAGGCAGATGCCTAACCGCTGTGCCACCCAGGTGCCCCAAGGCCATTCCTTTTTTAAGCGAGATCTTTTGTACTTGAGTTTTACAGATAGACATGGTATTGTGACTGAAAAAAAGATATTGTCAGAGAGAATCATGTCCAAATGCAAGATTTGGCCCATATTATTTTTTAAAAATTTATATTACCAATTCTCCATATCCTCCATAAAATCAAAAAAGTAATATCTCAAGATAAGTCTAAATATTTAAAAAATGTCTCTCGTATGTGACATGAACAATGATGTTTTCCCCCAGAAATTAAAAATGTTTTCTTTGGAGTAATAAACATGTTTTACAGATTCAAAGAAAAACTATACAGCCAATAGATGATAAAAGACCATATGAAGCTTTGCCAGTTTCTACCACATCACATCTTTAAAAATGGTTCTCCATTTTGTACAAGCTGATGAGTGTGAAAGTAGAAATTATCTATGCCAGAGAGCCACTGGGGTATTTTGCCCTTAAATGAAAAGTCTCTTCCATGTTCCTGCGCTGTCTTGCTCCACAGCTGCTTCCCAACACGGTCAGATCTGTGGCCAGGAAAACACCTGTTGGTCAAAGGTAGTCAGTTGTTTGCTGCTTCAGCTCTGGACAAGTCTGAGACCTGCTGCCATTCTGACACATATAAGAAGCAGCTGTGTGATATTTTCAGAAGGTGGTGTGGTCCTCAAGTGATTGGTATTTAGATCGGCAAAATAATTTTACAGATTGCAAACAAAAATAAAAGTTTTTTTATGCATTTCATTCTTTTAGAATAAAAAAAGTACATGCTGCTGGAATAAAATTGCCTTTCCTCACTTTGAAAATTATTTAGCATATTTTTAAAATAGCAATTCATCAATTTTTTTAGTGGAGGATTTGCACTCAGAAATGAACTAACTTTCATGAGGGCAGGAAATGATATCCACGATGTGGTTCCTGCTCAGAGGGAACTTGTGAACAGATTAGACATATACCTTATATTCATACAACAGTTAGAGGGCATAAATGAAAGAACACATGCAAATTAAAAACAAGGGCATGATCAATAACCATCAGTACTGTGATGAATGTAAGAAGTTATTAAAACGTTAAATAGCTTAGATGATGCTTAGAGTTTCTGAGATACAATGGAATCACTTGACTTCCAAAGCTCAAATAGGAAAGGGCTTTTAGTCAAAGAGGGGTTTATAAATATATCTTCCTCTAAAATTCTGGAATTTAAGAAAATCTGAGTGAGAAATAAAGTATACTAATTATTTAATCCAACAACAGGTTTCATGAAAATAATGCTTAGAACCTACAGTTTAGAATATAAAATAACTTTATTTGGTAATTATACTGTGTCATACTTTACATAACAGCTGTCTTTGTGAAAAATATATTAATTGAACTCCTCTTGGGTGAATGATAGTTTATATAAATACAGGATTTTATATTTGAAATATGATATAGTGTGCTTTATTAGGTAAATAATTTTGTTTTGATCAAGAATGACTTTAACTTTGTATCTTAAATATGGTTTTCAAATACTGGATATACTTCAAGAGAAAGAAATCTATTTTAAGGGATATGGATATGTAGACTTACGTAAATCTTGAATTGTTTAAAACACGTATTTGCCAAACATTTATATATATTAACAGGGTTTTGTACTCATGAAGGAAGAAAGAGCATTTAAATTAATATTGGATAGAAACAATTACTAAAAACCAAGGTAATGAACATGCCCTAAAAATATTCTCATCAGCACAGGATTTTGAGTAAGAGACCCACAGAAACAATGAGGATATTCATTATATTTAATCATTACAATATTTATTGTTTATTTTTGTTCAACTTATATACTCATACAAATTATTTCTTCAACTTGTTTTCGATTAACATTTCTCATTACTGAATTCAAATATGTCAGATCACATTTTTACGCAACAACTATAAGTTTTGAAAATAATATAATTTGTATAAAAGTAAAAATTTAAATTATGAAAAACATAATGGAATTGAGATTATCACATATAAATTTCTTAAGATAATTTAAAGAGACATTAGTTGTATTAATAACTGAATTAACCACTCTCATCTTCATATTATGTATCAAATAAGCAAATTATAGCATTTCAAAATTAAAAAGATTTAAAAACACTTTTATTATTTTTCTGGCTTGCTGTCTACTCCCGCACAAAGGAGTCAAAGAATTGTCTCAGAAGAAAACCCTCAAATTTCTCAAGTATTGTATTTTTTAGAGAGCCAAAACTAAGCTTTACTTAGGTAAGAAACTTGAGTGACTTCACTGTATTCTCACATTTATCAGATGAGATTAACAGCAAGTGTAATTTTGAATAACTAACCTTTTTATCTTTAATAAGCTTGATGATTTCACATAAATATTTGGTACATTTCACTTTTCTTCACAAAGATGAACAGTTCCAGTTTACATGGTTAATACAGCGGTTCTGCCTCAGGGGAACTCACATTGAATGGTGGGAAATGTCATTTAAGATCAAAGAGACGGCACAGCTACATTGAATACTTTAGACCTTTGCCCAGCCTAATTTGTTACCAAATATGTAGTTTCTTCTACTCCTGTGGCCGTAAATATTCTGTATCCTGTAATTTCTTGATCTGAAAGAAGGAGGGGATTTGCAGCACATTATGTTTATGAAAAAGGAACTTTCTCATTCCCATTTAATTAAGTCTGATTCCTTTAAAGGGAAGCTACAATTTCATATCGAATTTGTCTCTGGAACACTATTATTTCCACATTTCCCAAACAATGTTTAAAAATGTTTGTTTTTTCATGCCATTGCTTAAAAAATCATTTCAACTGGTTTTAATTTGCATGTTAAACTAAACTTTTAAATTTAATGCCAGAAACTGAAGGATTCTATGTGAAACCCAACTATATTTGGATCACGCAGAAGCATTAAATTATGAGGAAAACTAGACTCTTCATAAGACCTCTCACTCCTGCTGCTTAGAAGAAAAACTTCCACGTGTGGTTCTCTTGTTTTACCAACTGCTTTGATAATTTGATGGAATTTCATCTGCTTTAAAGTATCAGCATTTTACTTTTCAGTGGCAGTTTAACCTCGGTTAATCTAAAAGATTGATTTTAGCAATATGCCAGTATTTTGTAAAATTTTTTAAATTTTTTATTTAAATTCAATATAAGTAACATACACTGTATTATTAGTTTCACAGGTAGAGTTTAGTGATTCATCAGTTGCAAACGACACCCAGTGCTTATTACGTCAAGTGCCCTCCTTAATATCCATCACCCAATTACCTCATCTCCCCACCCACTTCCCTTCCAGCAACTCCCAGTTTGTTTCCTGGAGTTCAGTGTGTCTTATGATTTGCCTCCCTCTCTGCTTTTAACTTATTTTATTTTTCCTTCCCTACCCTTATGTTCATCTGTTTTGTTTCTTAAATTCCGCATATGAGTGAAATCTATATACGGTATTTGTCTTTCTCTGACTGACTTATTTCACTTAGCATAATACCCTCTAGCTCCATCCACATCATTGCAAATGGCAAGATTTCATGCTTTTTGAAGGCTGAATGTTTTAATATTCATATCTCCTCAAAATGTATATATCATTTTATTCAGATCCATGGCTTTTCCTCTCCTGAATTTTTATACTCCTTCCCTTTAATTTTATCCCTTTTTAAAGAGCTGTTTCTATTTTATTGAAGTTATAATCTATATTTTCACAAAATGTTAATAAGCTTAATAATAGGAATTATTACACTAAAATCTTTATATTCAAGAATCAAAAACAGATTGACTTCTATTTTTACTGGGACCTGGAAAATGCGATGACAAAGTTATTCATTCCTCTTCCCTAGTATTTTTTAATGTCATCAATAAACTTCTCTTTTTAGCTCAGGTTATAGAAACTTTTTTCATAAACTCTGTGTGATTTTTCCTCTTTTTCCTCCATGAACTGCTTTGATGTTGTTTGTTAGTCAGGAGCTTCCCAGGTGAAATCTGAAACCAGCCCGTAAGCCTAGAGCAAGGAAAGACCTGATAACCTTAAAAATAAAACTGCCAGTAACTTTAGTAGCAAAAGATGGGTTTATTTGAGAGTAACAAAGAATTGCAATCTGGGACAAGCGCACTATGAAAAAACCATAAGTAAGTATGGAGAACAAGGGAGAGGAATGCTCTTTTATAGAGGAAAGTGGGAATCTGGGAAGGCTGTTTGTTATAAACAAAACATCCACTGGCATAAACTGAGAACTGAAAGTATAGAGGCTTTTATTGGCTGAGTGGTGATTGTCTCTCACTGGCTGAGCCATTGAGGGCGATGAAGGGGTGGAAGCCTTACTTCCTTCTGCTGGGGTAGTAAAGTAGTCCCACGTGGGCCTTATCTTTAAGACATAGCATAAGGAATAAAAGCATTGTACCAATTGGGAAATAAAAATCCTCTAAGCCATAAAATCCCTAGAAAAGCCTGCACCTCTTTCACATTTTTTGGAGTTGGATAAGCTTGTATCTTATCAATCACAACTTCTGGGACCACACACATTTTACCCCAACAAATGACTCCCAGAACCTTACGGTAGTGCCTGGGCCTTCCACCACCCATCCATTTTCTTACAGGTGTTGAAGCAAAGTCTGCTGAGTGTCCTGCAGCCGAGGTAAACCTTCGCATGTTAACATTATATCATCAATGTAATGGGCCCATTGCATGGGTTGTATCCACCAGCGCCATCTCTCTTGTTTATTTCTGGAATTCAGTGAGTAGTGAATTTGACACGAGGCCTGGTGAGGCAGTCTTGGCCTGCGTCCTTTGTCAGGGGCATGGGAGGTACCCACCCAGAATAGGACTGTATCCATCAGGATAACATCCTCCTCTTTACTCTCTTTTTAAAATATTTATTTATTTATTTATTTATTTATTTATTTATTTGGCGGGGGGGGGGGCAGTGGAAGAGGGAGAAAAAGAATCTTAAGCAGACTCCCCACTGAGCACAGAGCCCCACACAGGGCTCCATTGATCTCACAACTCTGAGATCATGACGTGAGCAGAAATCAAGAATCAGATGCCTAATGGACTGAGCTACCCAGGCACCCCGTCCTCCTTACTCATCAGTTTTCCAGAGATTCTTTGCCACAGTGTGCTATTCACAGTTTCTCGCCAAGCACACAAGAGCAGCCAGCATTTTCAGGGCATCCCCATCCTTTTGTGGTGGTCCACAAGCATCTGACATACAGACTACTCTTCCCCATGCAAAGATGCTGACCAACTCAGGATTTCCCCCTAGGATGCTTCATTCCCAAGACATTTCTTTGGTCTCCTGGCTGGATTACCAATTGTTGGTTTACATCCTCCTCTGGAGCTTCCTGGGTGAAATCTGAAACCAGCCCCAAGGGCAAGGAGAGACCAAAGAAAGGCAGTCTACCCTAGATCGGTAAGTGGTAGATTTAACAAGCAAAGGAACTTATAGATGAGGCTCGTTGTGGATGACCTCAGGATGAATAGATTTTTGTACCTACTTGACAAATTTCAAAATTTGTATAGAAGACTTAACCGTGTTCAGTCACTTATACCTTCCAGATGCTCTCAACAACACATCGCTATCTCAAGGCTATGTCTTTGGGGCAGCTTTTGGAGAATGCAAACAGAATGCACATTCCAAGGACAGAGGAGAGGATAAATCTCCTTCAATTGCCAGGGTCCGGATCACAGGTCAACTAGTGGTGAAATCTCTTGATGACTTCCCACATGGATGTGAAATTTTTTGTGGGAAGATCTTGAAACTAGGGACAGAAAAATACAAGGAACCTTGGTGAAAATTCTCCCTAATGGACCAGAATGTAAAAAAAAAAGAAAAAATAAAAAAAGAAAAAAAGCTTTTCCTTGGCTAAAAGGGAGGGGTCAGTCTTTAAATTTTAGATTAAAGCTAATTTAATAGGAAAAAAAGAAATGGTTTTACATGTGGGGTTTTGGGCCTTTATTTTTCTTGGGTTTTAAATCTAATAGTTTTGTCTATGACAGGAAATAGTTATTTTTTAAATAAAAATATTAAAAGAGTGTACTTAAACTGATCTGTCCCACCTCTGTCTTGTGAATAATTTTATTTACCCTAATATCTGCAATATTTCATATATATACACTTTGAATTGCATTGTTTTTCATCTTATCAAGAAAAACAAGTGGATATAAATGTTACTAATTATCCTTTTCTTTACATATTCACATAGTTTAAAGAAGGAAAAATGAGCATGTTTAATCTCAGTCAATGGCAGCCATGCAAGGAGTCTGCGCATACGCATAAGTAGCAGAAAGTGCTATGAGCATATATTGCAAACTCCCAACTCTCCTGATGTAGCATATTCACTATATGGCTTATCTGTGTAACTTCTAAATTATATGATATCTGTAATTGCATTGGAATCATGTTACATATTTATTGATTCCAGGTCAGTAACTTGGTCTGGCCTTCCTGAAAAAGCTTCCAGGCTGTTAGTCTGCCAGAAAACCCTGGATTCAAGTGTCGGCTTTTCCATAAATCCGGCCGCTTCTAATCAGTCCGATTTCTCTGCCAATCAATCTTTCCCTGGTTGGTCTCCCTTTGCTCTTCCAGTGTTGTAAGTGGAGGCTTGGGCATGGCAGCATTATCTTCTTAAAACTAAAGTTTAGGTTTTTTACAAAGCAGAGAATAAAACTAAGAAATCTAAGGAGAAATTTTGCCAGTGGAACACTGGCACTTCTTGCTGACTCTAAGCATCTATACTGAATTAAGTTCTGGATGTTATCGGAGTGTTAACAAGATTTTAAACCTTGTATTATTACAATTATCATTTATGCAACATTGTATATTTTAGCTCTTTTGGATTTTGCACCCTAAAGAAAACAACTTTATAGTCTATTCAGATTTTTATTTTGTAGAAATTAAATAATTGTAACAATATAAGCAACATAAATGTCACAAATGTCAATACTGGAAACGTACAAAAAAGGAAATACTAGGGGCAACACCTGGGTGGCTCCGTCAGTAAAGCCTTTGACTTGTGATTTCTACCCCAGGTCATGATCTCATGGGTGTTAGGTTCAAAGCCCAGGGGCAGGCTCCATGCTCAGCGGGGAGTCTGCTTGTCCCTCTCCCTCTGCTCCTCCCTGCTGCTCATCCGCTCTCTCTCTAAAATATATAAATAAACCTTATTTTTAAAAAAAGGAAATAATAAAAATGAAATCGTTAAACAAATCTATATGGTGTAGAATGAAATACTGTGCTCCTTAAATCTATTTAAAAAATACTTGGAAATATTGTTAACATGAATGGATTTTAGAATTTATTTAGACTTATTCACAGTAGAACAAAATAAATAATTATTTTACAATGCTGAATACATTGAATATATTATACTTTGTTGTTCATATAAAACAGTACTCTTGTTTATAATCATAATTATAGTTATATATATTTATAATTATATGTTTACACATAATTATAATTATAGAATATATATTATATACATTTCACGTATAATTAATTATGTTATAGACAAATTTAATGATAGTTACAGGGACATCATTTATATAATTTTATAGAATATATATAATGCATTATATATAATATATATATGCTATTATAGCTTCTACTTCTAATACCCCAATGTGAATTGATTCTTCAAAGTTGTTTCATGAAAACCAGATCATTTTCTAGCTATTTTAACAAAGACCAGTGAAAAGTTTTATATTGTTTTGTTTAGACAAAGTAGAAAAGACACGGGAAACAACAGAATTAAGATGGCTGTAAGAGTCATTTGGGAAGATGAAAAATTCTGAAAGTTGGATTTCTACATTGAAATATACTAGAACTCTCAGTGTTCAAAATGGTCTCCACTACCCACAGGTGGCTCATAAGCATTTGAAATGTGGTCAGCCCATTTAGAGGCACTGTGAGTATAAAATACAAGACTTCAAACACTTAGTATGGAAAAATATATATAAAGTATATCATTAATATTTTTATCTTAATTACATATGGGTGTGATTATATTTTGGGTTTATTAACTATTAAAATTAATTTCCTCCATTTTAAAAAATTTTATTAGAAAATTTTAAATGCCATATGTGACCCACATTTGGTCTCACATATTTCTTATGTGCCACACAGCTCTAAAACATTCCAGGGGATTGTCATTACTATTTTAAAGATTTTCTATTGCCCTTCAATTCTCTGTGCTTACCTTGACTGTATCTTTTATTTTGGCAAAGCATACTTATTTCATGTTAAGTCCAGATCAGTTAACCTGTATGCTAATATTAAAAATAATTTTATTTATTTTGATATTATCATATAAGTAACCTATTTCGGATGCAGATACACATTTTCTACATGTCTTTGATGTGTCTGATAGACATCAAATTAGAGGCCGATGTTCTCTATTCAAAGCTATATTTCTATTAAATTCTAAAGAAAAAAATCCAGTTAGAGTAAACAGAAAGTAAATTAAAAAAAGGTGTTTTGTTCTTATTACTCATTTCTTGGATCCATAAAGAGGAAAGAAAGTATTTTACTTTCTGCTTTGTAATTATAGATACTGTGAGAAAAATCTGTTCATTTTCTTCTTTTATAAAGCATTTTCTGAAAAATTTTATGGTGAAATAATTTTTTAGAATTATCCTGGCTTGATACTGTTTTTCTCAATAAAATTTCTTGGGTGTAAGTTATATATTATATATAAATTTTAGCAAAGGTTTGTTCTGAGAGAGCCAGAACCAAAGTCAAACCATTAAATCAGGGTTGCTGCTATACATAGAAAAGAGCAAGGAAATTAGAGTAAAACACGATCTTCCAATGTAAACATTCCCAAATAGTCATGTCCTACTGTGCTAATGCAAGATTTAAAAAATATTATTATGCTTTACATTTGCTGTTCTCCAGCAATTTTTTAAAAAGGAATTTAAAAATGTGGGTAGATGGTTAACACTTTTCATAAGTGAGTTTTATCTAACTTGAAGGCATTTGGATGACTCTGCCATCTCAGAGTACAAGAAATAATCTTTCTCTGGTCTAAGAAAAAAAAAAGGTGTATTGAAATACTTAGAGAAAAATCTTCCTCAAGAAATTGTTTCAATAAAGATGGTGCCCTACTTATTCATATTCTGGTTGATTGGATTGTAGTGTTGAGACTTGATTCTGTGTGATAATGGAAAATTGTCTATGTAACATGACCAATATTCTATTACTTTAATTTGGCATGACTATTGCTTTTATCTGATAAATTAGATCGGCACTAAGTATGAGAAAAATGGAACCAATAAATTAGCCTATTAAAGTAGTAACTACAGGAGAATAATGACTATTATAGCCTTAAACTCGTAACATCCCTTCTTTGATATATTGTCCAGCAAATTGAGTTTACTTGAGAATGTTGAAATACACTTCAACAGAAGTACCATTTCCTTTAATGTAATATGCTATGAAAAACAAACAAAATTTAATGAGTCTAAGTGTATAGTTGCTATTATATAATCTGTCAATACCTATATAAATAAATTATTGTATATAAGTAAATTACACCATGATATTAACCATATATGGGGATGACAGATTTATTCAATTTATGTCTTTGGGCTTCCCAGCATATTTTATTCCCTGCCCTTAGCCAGGATCTCACTCTACCACCTGCACCAGCTACTTTCCTGTTCCAAATTCAGTCTGTGTCCCCAACCCCATTTTCCAATTCCTCCATTTACCCCCAGATAAGTACCCATAGAATTTTGTGGACTGCTCTGATATCAGACATCTGTTTGTGTAATGTTTCTGTGTATAGACTGTGAGGTAGCAATGTGTTTAGCACCTAAGTACTTGATTCTTACAAATCCTATCCATCCTTCACAATCCAGCCGAACGGACCTTCCCTTCATTCTCACTCAACCATAATCACCTACAATGGTCTGCCTCTTTGCTGAACTTCTAAAGTTTACTACACTTTAAGAAGCGTGAAGGAATACCACTGAGTCTAAACAAAGGAATCATGATAACTGAGATACCTGTTCCATGAAGCTTCTATTTCAGTAGGTAGGATAGCTAATAAACAAGAAGCTGATTGCTATATAATTTAACTATACGTTGGATACAATATTATATATAAATTGCAGTTATTTGGCTGGGATTATTGGTAAATCATTCCTTAGAATGAATTACTTTAATAAACTAAACAGATGGCTTTACTCTTAACACTATAGAAAGAATAGTTAGACTGAGAACATAAGGCTCTTGGTTGGACTTGAGAATGAAAGAACATCATTCTTGGAGTTTAAGTAGCACTAGCTAGAGAGAACTAAAGGGTCTTTAGAGAGCCATAGACAAGTTTGTAGAGCCAGAAAGAGGTGTTTGGGCCATTTGGTATGGTGAGAGGTGAAGGAAGCCAACAGATTACGGACTTATCTAAGAAATGGTTTGAAAAATTTGCCACTTCTCTTTGAGCTAAGTATGACTATATATTGTTTACTGTAAAATCTGTTAAAAATGAAATACACTTTAAACAGAAGTTATGTAATATTTATTTTTTATGTACATAAACATCTTGATAATAGAGTCAGTTTTGTATTTATTGTGATTGAATTTTAAAAGTTTTGCTCAAGGTAACTTTTAAGCAAAGAGATTTTTAAACAATTATGAGTCACTGATCTATAGAATAGTATTCCATAATTTTCTAAACTTCTATTTTAAGACTTCCAAATTCAAGCACCTAACTTTTAAGACACAGAGAAAATAGGAAACATGATTGTGATTATTTGATTTTTATAATTATATTTACTCATCAGTTCATCGTTTTGATTCACATTGACACTGATGAGTAGCTAGATGTATCCACTGGAAACCCTAAGACACCTATGAAAGATCCCATAATTTTTCAGTGAACCGGATAGTTCCGTATTTGTTAAGCCAAGTTTCCTTGACATTCTAAAAATCTCATCTGAAAATTAAGAAATGATTCCATGAGAATAGGCCCTTCAAGTATTTTAAATATAGAATGATTCATGCATGGAATAGTTAGGTGAAAGAGTTTACAGAAAAATCCAAAAATTTAATGCAAGAATATAATGCATATAAAAGTGTGATGACCCATTCTTAGATTATGTCAAAATTTTTCTTATGAAAACTTTGCCTAGGAAGATATTTCTTAATGTTGTTTTTCTAGAGTTGCCATGATAAATTGAAGTGACTCAAATGCTATATTCAAATCAATGATCATTATTGATTTAAATTAGTAAAGCATAGACTTTATATTTCCTCTCATGTCTTTTCTTGATTTGTCAATAAAATTATCAATGAGATTTATTAGTAGAATTCATATATTTTAGGAATTTCTTTCTTGCACTTGTGTTTCTAATTACAATATTCTTGCTGTGGATTTCAGTTACCTAGTAAGAATATGGCTGCTCATGTCGTAATTCATATAATACTTTTTCAAAACAAATATTCAAAAACTAACAGTGTAAGGTTATTTAGAAGAAATGTCTTAAATCTGCCAGAAAATTGTCATTTTTTAAATAAATTACAATCACAAATTAATCTAAACTGTACATATACATATACAGAGAGAATCCTGAAGTATAGAAAGCATGGATAAATTGGTTTAAATATACAGATATTTGTTTTTCTCTTTTTAAAATAGAAGTTTGGTGTTAGGAAGTGCAGGGCCCAGGAAGGAGTTTAGGAATGCTCTTAGATATCACACCATGTTCTATCTTCATCTTCTGCCATTTTCCCCCTCATGCTCATGATCTGATTTTTCTAAGATGGATGCTGTGCTCCACATTCAATTATGGACATGGTAGAAGAGATAAAAGAGTCAACAGCTTATGCCTTGCCTGTTTGTCTCCTTTTTATAAAGAAAGTGAAACATTCCCAGAAGCCTCACACAGCAATTTCCAAATTTGTCTCCTTAGTAGGAGCTATGCCACACATGCCTGCCCTACATGGAACGTGCTTAGAGAAGAGGAGATTGAGGGAAAAGATGAGGGCAGTGAGTTAATGATGTCTGCCTCTTTCTAAACTATTTGTATTATCTTAAAAGTTATCTGTCACAAACCCAGCATAATTCAATGGGAGAAATATTGGCATTTTGAATAGGAAAATTTGGATTAGGCAAAACTTACCACCCACTACTAGTTGTTTAGCATCTCTCATCCTTATCCATTGTATTCTGGTAGAACTTCCCTGTCATTGTGACAAAAAAATGCCTTCATATATTTTCAAACATTCCTTAAGTTGTTACAACCACACTGATAACTTTTCATTAGTTTCATATAATGGAACTGGCAACATTGGTCAATTCTATGAACACATATGGCTGAAAAGGACATCTTATTTTAGAACTGATCATAAAATAACAATTTTTTCACATACATAAAGTAATTATTAAATGTTCTATTTGTAAAATTGTCTAAGATTAATATCTGCATTTAGAAAGGAAAAATAATAATGAAGTACCTAATAGAAATAATTAAGACAATAAATCTAGTAAGTCTTAAGTTCTTATAAAGTTGGTTACTAAATTTCATCTTAGTACATAAAACATATAGAATAATTTGAAACATAAATGGAGCCTTAATTAAAATTTTGAACCAGAGCATAATCATCTTAAACAAACTTTTGTCTTTCTTTCTATGCTATTCTTTTCTTCCCCATAATTAATCACGGATTTCATCTTGCCCCTAATTTACCCAATACTGAGTCCTAATATTGGGACTTAGTTCTTTCTAAATTCCACCTTTTTCTTTTGCCACCTTTTCACCCATCCTCACTTCCCTTCTCCCATCCTCACCTCTCAGCAACAGTTTCAAGAAAAATTCTCTCAAAAACAGAACAATGGAAATTATTTGTTATTAGATCATAGTGGATACTATGTTCTGCAAATGAGTCAATACGGTCCCTCTCTCTAGGCTACTAGCATTTTACTAGGGAAGTGTGCATTTGCAAAGAAATAAAATTCTAGTTGGGCAATTTTAGCCATTAGAAGCAAGTACAGCATGTGTATAAAATTACCTCACTACTCTTTAGATTTTAAGGATACCCAAAGCAAGAAAATACTGTTAGTCAATAGAGAATTGCCTGTTACTTACCACAACAAAAAGAGACACTTTCTCCCATCTCCATGGGTCTCAGAGAAACTTTAGTCTAACATCATTTTGCTGTGGCAGTGACTGAACGAGAGTCTCTCTCTGAACTTCGGATCCTCCTATAAATTATCTCCCATCTTACCCCAACTGCCTAGCTCCCATGCTGTCAAGCAGTCAGTCATGTGTGCTCTCTTCCTTTTCCATGTTATCTGATAGTCTGCCCTCTGCCTCAAATCACTAAAATGCTCTCCAGAATTCTATTTACTCCAAGATTTTCTTCTCTGTGGACTTACCTTTTCTTCTTTTTATCTGAAGAAAATTTCCCAAAATGCCAATGACTTGGTGTTTGAATGTCTGCAGCACTTTCTTGCTTCTGACAACCTACTCCAGCAATTTTGTTTTTCCAGCCTGTTTCTCAGCAGGTGCAGTTGGAGATGTCTAGGACCCAATTCCAAGTTATATTAATGGGGTCATGTGGTATTCCAACTGAGGGTAAAATATCTCTCTTCATATGTTTTCTGAAGAGATAAAGTCTTCACATTTTCCATTTTTAATATGATTCACTATTAAATATGATAGCATTTGCCTTCATGTTTAAACTTGATGTTTTAAGAATAATTTCAAAAGAAGCTCTTGACCATTTCTTATCTGTTATATGACCCCGTATAATTTCCTATTTTCATGCTCTATGCTGAATAAATTTACACAATCTACACATTTGGATAAAAAAAATGGGGAAAGTAAAAGGTAATAAAAGTTTTGAGAGTTTTTACTCAGGTGCGGTTTTTTAATTCCATCCTTTGTGTGTGTGTGTGTGTGTGTGTGTGTGTGTGTGTGTGTGTATTCCTGATATAGTAGGACTATGTGTTGCGTACACCAAGAATATAAAATTAAGATAATTTATTACCCATGCTGGTCTTGATTCGTGGCAGAACTGCTAGTAATAATTTGGACCTGATATTACTGAGAATTAGGTAGAAATTGTCCATATTTCAAGAGAAAAAAAATTAGTCCATAGGTAGTAGACCTGGAAGTTCATTCTATCCACAATTTTCTAGACTTGGCACATGCCTCCCTTTGCCCATGCATGCACAAAACAACACTTATGAGATAGTATGAGCTAGAACATTGTAGGTCTCTGTAGATCTTTAGTAAAAATTGAGATAATGAAATTTAAAAAAATAAAATAAAACTTGGAAGATGAAAACAATAAATGAGTATAAAAATGTCACATTGTGTATGGAAAAATGTTTGGAAAAATTTTAAAGGTAGATTGTCTCACATCAACTTTCTACTTGAACTGTCAATACAGCCACATATATTTTAATGAATAGTTTTGGACATAGTCCCTTCCCTATATTTTAATGGAAATTAAATTCTATTTAATTTGATGATAGCTATGGTATTATATTAGTCTTGGCACATTAAGTAAGTTTTCTGAGCTAAGGAGAACTAAAGAAAATTGGTAGTTTAAATTCAATTAAGAGAAAAGTACCAAGGGATTAAGCAATTGTGCTCATGGCATAGTTTCTAAAGCTTAATTGACCTTCTTAAGTTACTTGTAGTATGATAGGTTGCATGACATACGATGGTAATAAAAGGTGGATAGGCAATTTTAAATAAGTTTTTAAGATAATAAATAAAATTAAGTGTAATCGTCAAGATAATTTATTTCCTAGTTTTATATATAAATATATATATTATATATATATTATATATATATTATATATATATAATACACATTGAAATTTACTATATATATATTATATATATATTATATATATATAATACACATTGAAATTTACTTAATGCCATCAACCTAGGCTTTTAAATATATTTAAGTCAAAAACAGTTTAAACATTACATATTGCTAAGCATTTAAATATATTTTCTCTGTTGTGATGGAGGGTGCATTGTTTTTGTTTTTGTTTAGATTTTATTTATTTATTTAAAAAAATGTTTTATGATTTTTATTTTGTTATATTAGTTGTTTAGATTTTATTTAAATTCAAGTTAGTTCACATATAGCATAGTGTTAGTTTCAGTGGTAGAATTTCGTGATTCATCAGTTGCATATAACACCCAGGGCTCATTACATCAGGTGCCCTCCTTAATGCCCATCACCCAGTTACCCCATCCCCATCCACCTCTCCTCCCGCAACTCTCAGTTTGTTCCCTGTAGTTAAGAATCTCTTATGATTTGCCTCCCCCTTTGTTTTTATCTTATTTTATTTTCCCTTCCCTTCCCCTATGTTCACGTGTTTTGTATTAAGACAGAATACCTAACACAGAGTAAGCCCTCAATGAATATTTATTGATTTATAAATAAATGGTGTAGATAAATAAATGAACACCAATGTTACACAGTGGTGTGATCTGTGTAAGGAAATTGATTAAAAATTTAGTAATTAACATATTAAAAATAAATCTCCTTACACCATGTAGCTTGTTTAAGAGTGTGAAAACATAGAAGGTGAAGTAAGAAGGAAAATATTATTTTTTCCAAAGCACGTTTTCTCAACCTTCGTACTTTTGACATTTTGAGACAGATAATTTTTTTTTTTTTTTTTTTTTTGCTTTGGGATGAAATGCTATGCATTATAGGATGTTTAGCAGCATCACTGCCTTCTACCCACAAGATACTAATATCATCCCCCACCCCTCCCAAGTTGTGACAATTAAATTATCTCCATACATTGCCAAATATCCTCTGGTAGGCAAAGTTACTCTAGTAGAGAAACACTTTCCTTAAAAAAAAAAAAAAGTATGGAAGAGAAAAGCCAGGAGTAGCTGAAGTAGGGGCAAGTCCAGTACTTAAACATTAATAAATGAACTTGAATAAAGTTTAAATCAATAAATCTTGACGTGGAGCAAGATTCATTTGAATAAATTATGATAATGGAAAACAAGATTAGAAGTTGAAATCATATTAGGAACATTCAAATCTTAAATGTTTTTAAATCTCAGAAATAACTAAAGGGTCTCATTTTTTCCTCAAGTTTTATTTAAATTATTTAAATTTCAGCTAGTTAACATACAGTACATTAATTTCACGTGTAGAATTTAGTGATTCATCACTTATATGCAAGACCCAGTGCTCATCACAAGTGCACTCCTTAGTACCCATCTCTTGTTTAACCCATCCCCCTGCCCATATCACCTCCAGTAACCAGCAGTTTGTGGTCTATTGTTAAGAGTGTTTCTTCCTTTGTCTCTCTTTCTCTCTTTTTTTTGTATATATATATACATTTTATATATATATATATATAAAATGTCCAGTTTTTCTTTACAAGTCACTTTACTTTTTCTCAACAAATTTTCACAAAAGCTTTTACACAATTTTTAATGTTAAATTTTCACTATGTATAATGTTTTAATTTTCCTTCATATGGTATTGAAGATATTATTGATCAAAAAAGTAAGAAAAATAGGTAAATAAAGGCAAGCTGAGATGCAAATACTTAGAAGTACTTTGTCAATGTCTGAATAATCAAAAAGTAATCATAGAACCATTAATTTTCTTTTCAGACTTGTAAAGGACATGTCAAACAATATTATTCTCTGTGTCATCAAGATCCTTGGTAATGCAGCTTTTTAAAAAACTAAATACATATATAGTTTTAGATATATATTATCAAGATAATAATCCACCTTATTTTGTAGGTTTGTGAATTTCTTTTTAACATATGATGGAAGTGAATGTCTAAAACCCACATTCTGTTGAAATATATCACATAACTGTTGATCAATGTCAGAGAAAGTCTACTATTTATACATATATTTGTAATCTTATTTGAAAATGTCTGAGGCAAATATGTGTCAGAATTGAATTTTTTACACTAATCTTGAGTCTAATGAAATTGACACTCTAAAAATCCAGTTAACTTACTAACATAAATATTGGATCAGGAAGGCAATAATAAATTTGAATGCAAATTCACAGTGTGAAATACAAATATAAATTCCAAAATATGCATAAGACTTTTTTCTAATAAAGAAGATTTGTAGAAGTGTAAAAGACAATCTTAACACTGTCTATGGCTTTCAACTCTATTCACAGAAAGTGTTACGGAATATCTATCTATTCATGTTCTCAAAGTCGAAATAACGGAATCACAAAAAAATGTTCACCTACCTGTCTTTCAGTCATATTTCATTCTGTGTATTTTATCTTACAGGATTTTTCACATTATGCCTTTGTCTTCAGTGATAAGAGACGTAACTGAGGTCCCCAATCAAGTCTTCCATTCCTACGTATTGGTCTCATTTTCCACTTCATTTTTTTATTCTTCATAGTGTCTACAAATTTGTAGTAGTCAATTCAATGAAACCTGCAAAGTTAATAAACATGTGCCAGAGTTTATGTTTCGAAGATAGAATGGATATTTCCAATTGATTCAAATGAAGGCTCTTGGTAGGAAGAACTATTAAATATATTAACTTCTAACAAAACTGTTAAAGGTATAACAAAACAACTTAGCTGTAGCTTAAAAATTTTTATGTTGTCTCAAAATAAATAGCATCATTCTTCAGCTACTAGCATTCCATTGCATAAAACCTTTAAAAATTGAGGTTTCTCAGATGAAATCACACTATTTCAGAATCTGAAGAAAACAATTTATGTAAAAAAATCCTCCTTTGGACTACAGGGTTTGGAGGGGATGAATTATTTCAGTGACTACAAAGCACTACTATGCAGATTAGGTACGTAATGTACATTTTAAGGTATTTTTAGATTCAGTTTAACAGATTACTTTAAGATTGAAATTGTTTATTGAAAGTAGTCAGATTCATAAGAGATGTTGTGTTTCCTCCACTTCCAAAATAATAAGCCATTTGCATGAATCAGTGAATAACAATTTCTCATCTATTAAATAACCAATAGAACTTTGTGTATTTTTGTTTAGAAACTACAAAATAAAGTTTACTTGGATGGACCCAGTTGGCACAGCTGTACTTTAAAAAAAGAGAGAGATGAATTGCTAGCTAATTTAATTCTCTACCATGTGACTAAAAAATACAGAAAAATAGAAAATATTAATAATTTTTAAGAGTATTACGTAAGCATACATAGTGAAATACTACTTTTTCAAAAGGAGTCACCCAAGGGTTATGTCCAAACATTTGTAGGTTAAAAACTCTAGCCATTTCTTTGAATAAAAAGTCTACTGCACATCATGCTAGTAGCTTATGCAAACTCTGATTTTCTCTACATTTTTATTTCATCATTTACTCATTGATTTTTAATCTCATGTTGCCAAGTGTGTTGAACTTGGGATGAAGGAAATAAACCACTGTATAATAAATATTCTATTTATAATGTATGTCCATGAAATAATCTATCTTGGCAGATACATTCCCATTGTCTTGATATGTGCAATGGAGCTTAACAATTTTTCTTTTGGAATGTCTAATTTTCATATGGTCATGTCAGAACCTTTAGATTTCAGGAACTTACACTTAACATTTTAAAGTGCAAAAGAAAGCTATAAATAGATTTCTGAAGTACAAGCAGTGCAATATTATTCTTTTAATGTAATTGTGAATTACAGGGGTTTAAAATTATAGATATAGCTCTATTTTTGGAGGGGAAAGAAACAATTGTATGTGTGATAAGTTATTTTCTACCAAATGATTTATGGAACTTAATAGTGAAATAGAGACGTAGCAAAAGCTTACCATCATCAGTTAGAGTTGTCAAAACTATGACTTATTATTAACAGAAAAGTCCTCAAGTATTTGTACATTACAATTGAAACAACTGGCTTAGGAATGAGAACAAAAGAAGTGGAATCCAGGTATTCACACCTGTGTATATTAAATCCCTTGGAAATTTTAAATTTTCATGCAGAGAAGGGATTTCTGGAATAAATCATATCAAAGCAAAACAAAAATATCAATATATTATCATATGAGATTCAATCAAATTTGAAAATGTTCTTCCTTTTTATCAATGAAGAGAGTGATAGAGGCAGATGGTTGTAATATTTGGAAGCTTCTAGTATCTTGACTAGAAAAAATAAATTGGATAAACTAAATCATTATCTTACATTCTACCCACAGATCCAGCATTCTTCACTCCTCTTTCTTTCAACTTTGTCACAATTTTGAATAACATCCTGTATCAACATGGAAAGGCTGAAATTAATAGAAAAATAGAAGCTAGTCTACCCAAAACATCCTAATACAGACAAAGCTCTAGCTTTGAAATTATTATGACATTATCCCCTTCTCTTGGAAGAGTCAGTTTATGAATGGCAGAGTTTGGTGACAAATTGCAGTTTGCCTTGTTTTCAAAGGCATTAGCTGAAAATAAGCCAACAGGCTTCTGTTCATAAAGCCAGGGCCCTGGTATTCATGGAGAACAGGATCGCGAGCAGGAATTCAAGGTCTATGCATGGGAATGAGGTCTTGGAGATGAGGAAAGAATTCCACAAAGTTACAAAGGGACAGAATTGCTATCTTTCAAGTCAGTTTTGTAAAATGAATAAATATTTGGGAATTGGAGTTAGAAAGACCTAACTTTATGAATGCATGTTATATAAAATTTAACCTAGGTTTCTTCTCTATAAAATAGTTTTGATGATGGGAAAAGTAATACTTATTTCAGAAAACTGGTTCATGATTAACTGAGGTGATCTTTATAAAGCAGGCCTTGTAGTACCTAGCATACCACAGATACATATAAATGGTACTCTGTAACTGCCATATTTTCCCCTGTTTTTAATAGATTGTTTTAAAGAAAGGCTACATCTTCGGGTTTAAAAATGTGAAATAAATAGTCTCATATTTCATTGCCATCTTTATTAATAAAATAAATCAGCATTCTAAAAATAAATGAAAGGACTACTTTCCATTTCATTTGAATTGTACATCCAACCTGAGAATTGTAATAGTTCAATATACTTAAAATTCCCTTAGAAAATTATTTGAGTCTCCAGCCTATGAAATTGTAGAATAGAATTTTAAAATAAATGATAGAGCTAGAAATGACATTAGAAATTTTTAAAAGTTCTTTCCTGTTATAACTAAAATTCTGACAGTAGAAAGATAAAGCTATTTAACTGTCTAGGAAGTGGAGTAAACTGGATTTAAATTTGGATCTCCTGCCCCTGGCTGAATATTTTCTAATAAACAACGAAATATCATGGGAAAACACACACGTGCATTTAGTTTGTATAATCTTACAATATTTAATACATGTATGCATCTCTTGTTTTTAGATAGTCTAGATTTTCTTCAAGCTAAGCATATGTATTTAAAATAAATTCCAACATATAATATTTTTTAAATAATTAAACATCTTTATTTATATTTCCAATGCATGTTCAAATTTCAACAACAAAATGATGTAATTTGTATCTACAAATGATTTATAAATGATATATAGTTAAAGAATTATATTTTAAGTAGAAAAAATAACATGTCTATAGTTTTATAAACTCACATAACTTATATTTGAACATTGATACTTAAAATTCAGAGAAAAAAATACTTTCAAATGAAGTAAATGTCAATAATCCCAAAACTTGTTTAACTACAAAACAATAAGATGCATTTAAAGCTTAATTATTTCATCAAACAACATATCATTTAAAAAGAGAGTTCAAAAGAGTATTGTTGCAAGAAAAAAAAAACTAGCTATTTGATTTTTCATTTCTATTATTTTTCCATTGATGCAAGTTAAGATATTTCACAGATTACTGATTGAAATAAACAAATGTGTAGTAACTCATGGATCTTGAGAACACAATACACTTACTCAAACTTCAAATTACCTGGTTTTTCAAACTATCCGATTCTAAATTATCCTAAACTTTGTAGATTATGGGTATTTGTGATGGAAGACTATATAGAACTTTGAAAAACATTCTGTAACATGAATAATTTTATTATATTAAACATTCTGTAGAAAAATTCCCCACTGTTCCTGAGTCATGTTTTTGCACTACCGTCCAAATGATATTGTTTATGCGCAATAACCCATGCCTCCAGTGAAAACAAATATTGCAGATGTTATATCCACACCCTTGTACTAGCATCTTGAAGTCACCCCATACTAAAATTTTAAAAATAGAAATTGGAGGACCCATACATACCTAACCTCAAAGAAGATCTAGCTGAATGCATGTTATGCATACATATATTTAATACGAGCTTTATACAAAGCATATTGTATGTGTATGTGTGTGTGCATTTATGTGTATGTGTATACATAGGCAAGATCAGGATTGAAAATGAGAATGATTAAGAATACACACAAAGCATTAGGTATATAATTTGGCTCTGATAGCTATCGATCTTCCTACAACTCACATTAAGAAAATGACCTTATTTAGGATCAATAAACTAGTCTGGCCTAGAGCATTAGGTTCACATTGATTAGGACTCCTTGAGACTTTTCATATTATTCATGCATACACTGGAGACAATAAAAAAGAAAACTGTACTAAAATATTCATTTTTAACAATACGATGAGGATGTTCCAAAATGAGAGAAAATGGAAAAAATAAAAACATGATTTAAAAAATATGTTAACATTAACTAAAACAATCAAGGGCTAATCTTTCTATACTGGAGCAAACAGCCCTTGGGCTAAACCAGAGGAACTCCTGGCCTAAATGTGGCAAAGAGTAATCCGTGGGTGTGAATTCCACAGGATAGAATGACAGCAAGTAGTGATTATTGGACCCTTGAATAGCAGGAAAAGCTTACATGAAGGTGTTCCCTGTTTGATTTCAACTGTGGTATGACCTAGTTGCCATTGATAAAGAATAGAAATAAATTCTGGCTATTTAAGTTTTATGGTTGTTTAAGACCCAAGTAAATGGGAGTTTATTGCATACCATCATTATCATCAGGACACACTTCTTTAAGGGTAATTGTTCATGATGTTATATGAGAGTGTACAGAAAAAGAACTTTGAATTAGCAGTCGACCACCATCAAGGAGGAGATGTCAATGTCAGCCAGGGTGATTTTAAATAGCATGTGTTGGTATAAGTACCTAATCATAAAAAATAATTATGTACTAAATTAGAGAAATAGGTTCTAAAAAGAAAATAGGGTGAAAATATATAAAAGTGGACTAATAATCACTTATAAATTTTTAATGGCATATTAACCTAGTCTACCATTTTTATTTGACATCTGAGATACTTTATTTTAATTATAATTGCTTTGAAAGGTATATAAATGCAATATGACTTATTTCATTACTTTTACTTTATAAAAGATTTGGGGGAGAATGAAGTTATATCTTTTGAACTCTTACTATCTGGCCTGCACTGTGCTGGGTGCTTTGAACACATTATCTTTTTAATCTCCTCAATAAACCCATGAGGAATAGATTATTTTATTACATTAAAGTGAAAATCGAGACTCCTCTTAATGTAACACAATTTAATTAAAGTCATACAAACTAGTAAATAAAGCAAGTACAAAACCCTGTTCAGCCAGACTTTTCATTTCAAGATTTTTCTAGTATGCTATACTTTTAAGATATGTATCTGTCTCCCAGGTATCACAGACAAAGACACAGAGGCATAGCTTAATCTGAATGGTACTATTACTCCAAGAAGCCATGCTCGTGGGAATAAACCCTAGTCATGGTCTTTCTAATTTCAGAGATACATAAATATATATGAACTCTTTACATAATCTTAAAATTTATTCACAGTTTATGCTGCACCCAGATGTATATAATCAAGATATTTTTGATAAGCATACAAACTTAGACTAGCCTCTAGATTTCTATAACTTTTTATGCAGCTGTAACTTAGACTTGAGACAGTAGAGAATCATATAACTGGGCCTTTAGATCAGGGTCTGAATAACCAACAATTTTTTAGGTCTTCTATAACATACATTGTTGCTCCCAATCTCTAGCCAATGGCCATTTGGCCACCACTTAATACATCCACGTACTGCTGCTCCCAACAGTTGAGTTGTATGCTTATTAAGAGTCAGTTGTGAAGATTTTAAAACACATATATTCTGGTTGTACAATCATTACCTCAACTGATAAAATATGAATGCAAACAAAAAAGGAATTGTTGCTATTTTTCTCCCTAAGAAAACCAAGTAGAAAGCCTTAAAAAGATTGATAAAGGAAGTTTTACAATAGATGTTCTGAAGAACAAGTAAGGGATAGACATAGGACTGAACTGTAAAAATTAAGAAGAATTGCACAGAGATTACTTTCTAAGTAATTTGAAGTGCTCACCCCAGCTAAAAGAAAGCAAAAAACCAAATTTAAAATTGTATAATTTTCTTTCTTTTGAATAAAACTTTCTTTAGATAGAAAAATGATGTAGATCTTTATGCTTAAAGAAAATCATTTGGTCAAAAAAAAAAAAAAAAAAGAGACAGAAAGTGAGAGAGAGAAAAGAAAGAAAGAAAAGCACCTGCTCACGTTTCCACAGATTGATGAAAAAAGGGTAATTTGACATGCTCTAAATTCTTTTACAAAAGGTATTTATTTAAAGAATTTATTATTTTTATGATCAAATTTCACGGATTTTTGACCAAATGTTTATTTTAATTACATAGGGTAAGTGGCTTTTTTAATGTATTTTACCATCATTGTGGATTTATGTTGATTTAACAAATTCACATTTTCCCATTTTTAGCTGCGTGCTCTGAATAATATGGTTAAGTATTTGTTTTACTTAAAATTCCCTGGATGTAAGTGTCAGAAATCCTTCTGAAAGGTAAACAATTTTTTAATCTCTGTTTTTCTTTATTATCTTTCCTAAAATCTTTCCTTGTGGATTAAAGTTGTGATTAATTGAGTTAAATTCAATACATGAGTACCTTTGTAGGGATAGTCATTTTGGTAAAACCTCTGTGAATAAAAATCCTCTCTTCCCATCAGCATCTTGCTTATAAAAATGATGTCATTGGATAAATCCTAAAAAAAAAATAATCAGCATTTTTCAATAATTGGACAGAAGGACCTCAGGTCATCTGTGAAATGGAAACAAGCAAATGACAATGTCAAGAGCCAATCAGGATCATTAATATTCTGATCATGATGGAAGCTCTGAGTGACCTATGCCATAATAACATTTATTGATCACGAATCTGATCCCCATGGTCCTTAAACTTTCAATATATAAAATTATACTGTATATGAAAGATATGTTCCAAGGAGATAATATATCCTAAGAGAAAATATATCGTTGTAGTAAACTTTAAATCATTTTTTTCTCGAAGTGCAAAAATAAATCAAAATTCAACTATTTAAATTTTTTTTCCAGAATATACTGCATATATTTTTAAAACCATCTTCCAGCTAGTCACTGGCTCTGGTTATATAACTTCAAGGTGAATGTAATTAGAGATTATTATATATGTTACTGATAACATCCAGTCTCCTATATTCTTCACCTTTGTAGGTTTCCTTATTGTCAATCAGCCAGAACAATGTCAACATCTGAGTCAGGCCTTTATTCTCTGAGGAAAACAATGGTCATATCCACTTTTTCCACAGTTTCCCTGAAGATACACTCAATAGCAAACCAAATACATTAATGTTATTACCAGTAGTGAACTAATTTTGGAGTAAGTTTATCCTTATGTAAGGAAACTACCTCCTTTATTTACTTTGTCCATTTCAGTCCCTATAAATCACTAGCAAAAGTGTGACCTAGAGGATTAATCTCCTGCTCCACAACATGATACACACAAATCTTTAAACTTGGATCCACTAACTGTCACAATCTCAATCTACTTCTGATCTCAAGCTCTCTTCTTCATTAAGATGGAACTCACTAATCCCATTGTCTTCGTAAGGGACTCTCTTTTCCCTATGCTCCTGTTATTCGCTCTACCAGAAGTATCCTTTCTCTCTCCTCTGCCAGGCTTCTCCCCAAACTTTATATAGTTCATGTTTCCTACTCAGTTTTCCTGACAAAGTTTTGCAAATTCAGTGTCTCCCTTCTTCTACTCCTACAACATACCCTCCAAACCTTATATTGTTTTTGTTTGTTTATGGGTCTGACTAGCTAGCTCCTATGGACGAAATGTGTCCCTAAGATTCATGTGTTGAATCTTTAAGTCCCAGTGGGTAGTATTTGGAGATAAGGCCTGTGGGAGATAATTAGGGATAAGTACAGTATATGTTTTTTTTTTGCTTTTGTCATCTGGTTTTAATTCGGTGTGCCTATCAGACTTTACATATTCTCATCCTGCATGTCCCTACCACTTTCTACATTTAAACCACAGTAAAACCCTCATATGCAGTGTTTTCCTTTGGTATCATTTGAATTGTTTGCCACAGAGAGGGCAATAAACTCAAGAATCATGTGTTACATTTGGTTCTAAATGAGTCATTTTATTGATCCAAAATATACTGTTACTGATTTATGTTTTTAAGTTTTTACTTAAATTCCAGTTAGTTAACATACAGTGTTATGTTAGTTTCAGGTGTACAATATAGTGATTCAACAGTTCCATACAAAACCTGGTGCTCATCACAACAGGTGTACTCCTTAATCTTCAACACCTATTTCACCCATCCCTTCACCCACCTCCCCTCTGGTAACCATCAGTTTCTTCTCTATAGTTAAGAGTCTGATTTTTGGTTTGCCTCTCTCTCTCTCACTCTTTTCTTTTTTCTTTCCCTTTGCTTGTTTGTTTAGCAGTTTCTTCTTTTTTTTTTCTTAAATTCCACATAAGTGAACTCATATGGGATTTGTCTATAACTGACTTATTTCACTTAGCATAACACTCTCTAGTTTCATTCGCAACAACACAGAGCAAGCTAGAAGGTATTATGCTAAGTGAAATAAGTCAGAAATTTATCTTTTGATTATGACAAAATTTAAAACACGTAATTACAAATCTAAAAGTTACTCAATAATGAAAATCTGATCCATTTTAGAAATCTTACAATACTTTATGTAATTTAGATAATTTAATATAATCTTATAAAATCAACAATTATTATATTCATTTTATAATTGTAGAAATCAAGACTTACAGAAAAATAAGTCAACAATATCACATATGTATAATCAGCAAGGCAGGTTTCATATTCAATTCTGTCTGATTTCAAATATATGTCATTTTAACGTGGTTCAGTTTCTCCAGTTATCTCATAATATATGCCCAATAACATTTTCTTGTTTTAATGCTCTAATAATTCTACCACATTATTATAAAGAAACCACCCAAAATTCGGAAAGATTCCTCCTAAAGATAAGACATAGAGTCCAGCAATAGACTCACAGAAATATAGACAACTGATTTTTAACAAAGGCACAAATGCAATTAATGGAAAGATGATAGTCTTTCCAACAATTGGTATTGGAACAATTGCATGTCCTTACACAAAATGATGAAACTGGAAGCAGACCTTAAACCTTACATGAAAATGAATTCAACATTATCTTCGATGGCGGGTCTATCTATTATCTATCTATCTATCTATCTATCTATCTATCTATCTATCTATCTATCATCTATCATCTATCTATCTATCATCTATCTATCATCTATCTATCTATCTATCTATCTATCTATCTATCATCTATCTATCTTTCTATCATCTATCATCTATATCTATCTATCATCTGTCTATCATCTATCCTGACATTCAAAAAATTGTCAGTGGGAGGGTCCAAATAAATACCTGACCAACTTGCCTTAATTTGGGGCACAATTCATGGCCATTCCAGCTCCATGGGATCTGTTGAAACTTCTTCATTGCAGTCCAGCTTCTCATTGCTGCTATCACTCCTTTTCAAGAGTTATTCCTAAGAACACTACATCAAAAACTAATAATGTACTGTATGGTGACTAATATATCATTTAAAAGAAGAGTTATTCCTAAGAGCACTTGCAATTAAACACCTGTCACTCAAATCTGCTTCAAAATCTTTTCCCCAGGAATCTGACCTAAGATTAACTAAAGAAAAGACCTTAGAAAATTAGCTCTTTGAAAATCGTGCTACTTTACACAAATGTCATAGATAGTAAAACAGTGAAGAATTTGGAAAGAAGGACATCAAAAAGGTTGAAATTAGGAAGAAGATGATCGCTTATCAAGAACCTGTGATAATCTCCTTGTATGGACTCTCCTGAGCTAATCCCTGTATTCACTCTGTCAATGTCCAAGGAATGCAACATGATTTTGTTTGTATTACTCTCTCTCAATGTAATAACACTTCAACATGTTCTCGCTTTTTGTTTTGTAAGATTTTATTTATTTATTTGTCAGAGAAAGAGAGAGAAGCAGGTAGAGGGAGAAGCAGTCTCCCCACTGAGCAAGGAGCCTGTGCGGGACTTAATTCCAGAACCCTGGGATCATGACACAAGGAAAGGCATCCATTTAATCAGCTGAGCCACCCAGGTGTTCCATTTCAACGTATTTCTTAAGGCTGTGTTACCAGTGTTGTAATCTGAGTTAAGATGTTGATTGGGCAACAAATGGCAGAAGTGAAAAACAAAAGGAGTGTCAGGATAGAAGACAGGGTACTTGGGTGGCTCAGTAGGTTGAGTGTCTGCATTCAGCTTGGGTCATGATCGCGGGGTCCTGGGATTGAATCCTGCATAGGGCTCCCTTCTCTGTGGGGAGCTTGCCTCTGCCTTTGTCTCTCATGAATAAGTAAATGAAATCTTTAAAAACAAAAGATAGAAGATAATTATAATGCATGATTCTTCACCTGAGTATATTCATTTTCAATATAATCAATTTGCTATCTTGTTTTTCAATGAGTAATGATAAAATACCTCAACTTCTTCTTTACTTTAAATCACCATATTTTCCTTGTTGAGTTCTTTGGCTTCTAATCCATTTTTTTGCCTGGAAAATTAATAAGAATGTAAAGTACCATATTTTATAAATGTCATGACATAACTGCATATTCTGACACAAAATAATGTAGAGTTTTTATTTCTTGTTTGTTTTTGCATCTAATATTTCCCTCTTTTCTAGATCCATCTGTTTTTCTATCCTAGTGTTTTTAAATAGATCCTTAGTAAATTTTATACCTGCAAAGGTTTTAATTTAGTTTTATTTTTATTTCACTCTGAGACTACTGTTTGCCATTTTTCATATAGTTATGAAATCCATTCTTTTTAAATTAATCGACTCTAACTCACATTAAAATCAATTCTTACCTTTGCTAGCAGATTTTATATAAAATTTACCCTAAATACTATTAAGGTAATTTGGAAGCTATAAATCAAATTTACAAAGAAAGTATTGAGTATATATGATGAATATATTTTACTGGATAGTTGAGGATAGAACATTGTGAAGATTAATTCCAATTTCTTGAAGTATGAAAAACATATTTCTGAATATGTTACTAAGGAAATAGGAAATAGAAAGTTGTTTTAAAAGATAGGTTGAGTCTTTGTTGCAATATTCCCAAAGTAAAGAAGTGTTACAACCCTAGGGCGCCTGGGTGGCACAGCGGTTAAGCGTCTGCCTTCGGCTCAGGGCGTGGTCCCAGCGTTATGGGATCGAGCCCCATATCAGGCTCCTCCGCTATAAGCCTGCTTCTTCCTCTCCCACTCCCCCTGCTTGTGTTCCCTCTCTCACTGGCTGTCTCTATCTCTGTCAAATAAATAAATAAAATCTTTAAAAAAAGAAAAAGAAAAAGAAGTGTTACATCCCTACATCTGTTTGAGTCAGTCCTGATTTTTAGCACAGGACAGGTACTCTTTCTCCATAAATAGTAACATTTGGAGTCTTTCTTATAATTTTTATTTAATTAAATTAACTAATTAGTTTATTTTTAGAGAAAGAGTGGGGGGAAGGGTAGAGGGAGAGGAAGAGAGAGAATCTCAAGCAGACTCCCTGCTTAGCAGGGAGCTGAACATGGGGCTTGATTTCATGACCCTGAGATCATGAACTTTGCCAAAACCAAGAGTTGGACACTCAACCAACTGACCTACCCTGGCACCCCAAGGAGCCTTTCTTATAATAATAGATATTTCTGGAAAGTCTTTTATAATGAATTCCAATGGATAGAGCAGTGGAGTGTGTGCAGGTGTACGTGAACATGTACAGGTATATATATTCATACACACCCATAAACTAAAGAAGGAGAACAAATTTCATTTCCGTGATGTTTTACCACTTGGAAATCTTTCCAAATTATACTTTTCACATAGGAATAGTAAAAATGCTAATGTATACAAATTTTCACTGAAGCAAAACAAATCATTAATGAGAAAACCTGTGACTCTGCCATTCTGATTTTTTTTTCTAAACTATTTTTGTCTTTGGAGAATGCATATTATTTTATTCACAGGTTTCTAAGACTGAAAATGGCTTCAGAAGCCATCTTACTCAATGTCCACCTAATACTAGCTTTTATGCCAATGTGTCTAATCCAGAAAGAAAAATCAGCCCAATCTTAAATGACTCATTGATTGAAAACATATTCATACCCATTGGTATTTTGCAAAACAAGAAAGTATTCTCTTGCTTTTTTCCCACATTTTAGACAGTATTTAAGATAATCTAGACTACCACTGTTACAAATATACCCTGAAATCTAACCCAACAAATGTTAATTCTCACTCCTCTGAAATCCAAAGCTAGTTAGTTGGCTGCTCTCTAATGCAATTTTATGCATGTTGTGTCTCCGAAATTTATGCTGCCTCTATTCTACAGTAACTTAATCTCTACTTGCTGCTGCCATGAGGGCAGTGGTGATAGAAAAAACTGTGAATGCCCACTTGCTTCTAAATGCCTCCTACCCAAAGTGATACGTTCCACTTCCCTCTCACAGTCAGTTAGCTGGTTTGGTCACACAGCTCCAATCTAACTTCCTAGAAAGCTGGGAGATTTCCCAAAATCCCAAGGAAGAGAGGAGAGCCCAATATGGTGAGCGCAAGTAGTTACTACTACACTGTATATTACCAGTGTGGTCATGGGTGTTCGTGTCCATCAATTTCTCAACATTTTAGTTTTCTCCTCTTAAAATTTGGGATAATAAAGCTGGCCTCGCAGTTTCACCCGATGCTTGCACAACACGGGTTTGAACTGCACAGATCCACTTATACGTGGATTTTTTAAATATAAATACAATACAATACTTTAAATACATTTTCTCTTCCTTATGATTTTCTTAATATTTTTCCCTAGCTTACTTTATTGTAAGAATATAGTATGTAGGGGTGTCTGGGCGGTTCAGTTGGTTAAGTGTCCAACTCTTGGTTTCAGCTCAGGTCATGACTTTAGGGTTGTGGGATTGAACCCTGAATAGGGCTCTGTGCTCAGTGGGAAGTCTGCTTGTCCTTCCCCCTCTGTTCCTCCCCCTCTTCATTCTCTCTCTCTCTTTCTCTCTAAAATAAATAAATAAAATCTTTTAAAAAAGAATACAGTATGCAATACAAATAACATACAAAATATATATTAATTGATTGTTGATTTTATCAGTAAGGTCTGGTCAATGGTAGGTTTTTAGTGGTTAAGGTTTTGAGGAGTCAAGTTATACATGATTTTCAACTGCTCAGGGGGTTGGCACATCTAAGCTCTACATTAGTCAAGGGTCAACTGTACTGTGAAGATTAAATAGGATTGTTTATGAGTCTCACGTAACTCCTAGTCTAAAAACCTGTAAATGATCAAAAAAATGCTAGTTCTTTCTTTTTAAAGAAAAGTGCTCATAATTATCTTCTCTTAATAATGAGTTATTTCTTTGGGCTACATGTTTAAATACATTTACTGGAAATTTTCAACTTTCAGTTTCACATGGTGCTGTATTTGCAAATCTTTCAAATAGGAAGGGAAGATCGCTCAGGGAAAAGGGAAATGTATTACGAAATTGAATAAGTCTTTTTAGAATATGTATTGATAGCATTTTTAACTATTTTGTCATGTTAAATTTACTTGGTAAATGAATTAAAGATAGAATGGACATAAAAGTTTAAAAATACAAAAGTTCAACCCATTATCTTATAGAGTAAATATTTTATTTTTAATTTCATTTTAGTATTAAGAAATTCTATAACCCTGAAACACCCCTTATTTAGAACCATGAGTGATATCAGTGGTGGCATGGACAATTTTGGGGGCAAGTAAATTGAATCAAACATGAGTACTAATGTAAATATTAGAAAGAAAATCTGTTCATAGCTGCAGAGAAAGTTACAACTATTTACAAGAACATTTAAAGTATGCATTCTTATTTTACAGATTGTGTGTACTTCCCTTGTTCATTATTTTAGAAATTACTTGATTTTTCTCCTGTGATCAAAAAATTATTTTGTATGTTTTAATTTAACTATTTTTTTTTTCAAAATAGTATTTATTATAATAGGGTTGCCTGATTAATGTCCCTTATTTAATTAATAGTTTGTATCAGGTTACATTTGTTTTCTCCTATCCCTATGCTAAAAAGACAAGAATATAAAAATATCACCTTAATTTGTGAGAACAAGGTCTCCTGAACAACGATGTGCCTATTTTAGACACAGTAGAGGCTGAAAGACTTTTATCCAACATGTCAAGGATTTTGATCAGCATTCAGTTTGAATGCAGAATCAAAGTTGGGCTCAATATATATAACTCCTCCAAATGGTAAAAGCAGTTCAGAGGGAAGAGAGAAGGGGGTGACACTGGATTCCTCAAATTTTCTTTTTCCAGCTTCTCCATTTTTATCCCAATCATCCCCCTCCATGACACCACACACCTTTTCTTCTGTAGTTTTCCTCTGTTCCCCTTTCACTATAAAATTTCCATGTTTTATTTATAGTACTTGGACAGATTAGATGTGGTTCTGCTTCTAGTTTGGACATAAGTGTTGCAAATTCCAAAATGCTCTCTATTGTTATTAAATAAATTCAACTAATTTCTTACGGTAACACATATTGAGCTGAGGCAGGGTAAAGGAGAAGCAAAATTCAATAATGAAAGATTAACTTTTCACTGTAGTATTCCATCTTCAGTGATCCAAATTTTTCATATATACTGTGTATGTATTTGATCAAACTAAGTATTTCCAGTCCTCCCAACAAAAATTTTACAGTCTTTGTATCCATTTTGAAAAAGAATGCTCTTTACTAAAACAATAGAGTTCCCAACCTAAAATTGGGGATCTGAATTTCCTAACACCCAGCAAATACAAATTTAATATGACATATTTTTCTTTCCCAAAACTAAAAGCCCATTTCTCCTTGTCTGAGTTAGGAATAAAAAATTAGCATCCTAGATGACATTTTAGCTAATTTTTGTGGATGTATGTCTATCTTTTATTAACTCTTTCAAGTCAACTTGACCTCTAATTACACCAAATTTTTCTTCCCTATCACAGAATATAAGAAATAATCCTTAACAAGATTCACTGACATTCACATGGTCTTTGAAAAGCCAATTAGTATTACTAGCATTCTTGTGAAACTCCTAGATAACAGTAGGAAAAATGTTTTATTAACTAACAATTAAAATTAGAGGTAGAATCATGTGCAATTTGAAAAAGCCTCCAATATATGTTTATGTATTTTTCTTTTTTAGTTGTGTGAGATTTTAAGATCTAATTCGTTTCTCAAAACCTATATTTACTGATGGCAAAACAAAGAAGAAATCAACAACTGTATACTAGAGTGAACATTGTTTTCTTTATAATGGATATTGGCAATATTCAATGGAAGCTTTTAGTTCAATATTATGTTTCAAATCTGTGTGGTCTTTTTCCAGAAAAAAAAACCTCATTAACATTTAATCAAGAGAGTCCTGGGCTTCTCCATGCCTCCAGAAACTGTCAAGTTACTTTATTTAAATGACGAATAAGGTCATAAAGAAAAAACATAGACTGTTCATAGTTAGATAATATCAAATTTAAAACAGAGCATTAACCTGTATGGTCAGTCTCTGTGGAAAAGAATATAACCCTGTCAAATTTTAGTACCATTTTAACACTCATTTCAAAGTGAGAAATACAGGTAACACAGTTAAAGAATACAACACCTAAATCATGTAATGCAGGAGCTACATAGAAATAAGGAATGCTGGTTAATTTATAGTATCTACTCTTTAACCATATACAATTTTTGGTAATTAAGTACAAACATAAAAGCTTATAGTTTGGATATAAGACTGAGCCCAACCAACTATGTACCTCCTCTCATGCTCAAAGTCTCATTAAATGACGGAACTCCTAATCCCATAGAAATTGCATACAGCATATGGTGTTCTACATTGTTCCTCTCTTTTCTTTCCTGTTGGATCTTTATCATTTCTTGCCTGGTCATTTGGAGGGGTGTTCAACTGGTTCATGGCCTCAATCCCTTTGTGTACCGGCTCCTAGAATCACCTATCTGAAAAATCATATCAAACTTCGCATTGTCTGTGCTTTATGTCTTTCTCTGGCTCCTTATCCTTTAGAATATAGTCTAAGTACCACTATATATATATATATATCCTGACCAAATTCAGACAAGTACTTCTCTTCTCCCTGATTTTTTAAGCTGCCCCTGCCCCCACTCTAACACTCTGCCTCATTCATTAGGTTTCTCACTTGACTTTTCCCTTAATATTTAGTTCAAGTGTTAACTAGTTCAGGTAGCTCCTCATGATTTGTGCTTCCCCAACTGGGGTAGCTTACCCGTTCAAAACATTTTTGAAATGTCATGTGTACTTACTATTGTTTACTACAGTTGGCGTTTGTCTTAGAATTATCTTTCTGTGTTCTGCTTTAAAAGTCGGTTGATAGATCCTTGAGGTCTTTGACTCAATTATCTCATTCTTAATTATCTTATTCTGGTGTTAATGAACACCACTACAAAAACATCCTTGATAACCTGCATCTCAACCTATGACATGTGAAAAAAGATGTTCTTAAATTTACAGCTCTAATATTCATTCAAATGGACACTTCTTTTGGGATGCCTGAGTGGCTCAGTTGGTTAAGCATCAGACTCTTGGTTTCAGCTCAGGTCATGTTTGAGATTGAGCCTAGAGTCTGGCTGTACACTGGGCAGGGAGCCAGCCTGCTTAAGATTCTCTCTCTCCTCCCTCTACTCCTCCCCTCATGCTTGGGCACACGCATGCTCTCTAAATAAACAAACAGACACTCCTTTTATCACAGGAAAGTATGTTCTCAAAATGTAGTTTTCTAAATATTGGAAACATTAAGTGGCACATTTAACGCAAACGAAGTTCAACACAAAAGGCTTTTTTTTTTCTTCTTTTTCCCAGCATGTGGCTTCATTGCTAAGAAAGTTGTTTCTCTGAGCAGGTGTTTCCATGTCTCAGCCTGCAGGAAGTCATTTAAAACCAAGACACACCAGGATAGTTTCCATGGAAGCAGAAGTTAACCCCTAGCAACCCCATACGTGGTTCACATCTGGTACAACCTCCATCAGAAACAGCAATTGAGGCAAATTACCCTTCTAAAAGACAAATAAAAGTAAGAGCAGTTATCTTAATAGTCTTTTCCTGTATTGCTGTAAATGTTCCTCTGTGACATGTATTTTATATTAATGTTAAAGTAAACAGCCACATCTAATTAAATTCTTCCCAAATCATATTTCTACCTTTTAAGTGACTATACTATAATAAACTTTATTTTAGAATGATAAATACTCTAAGAATGATATCTACACTTCCCACTTACCTACCTTCTCCTCTTCCCAGGTGTTTTCTCTACTGACATTTGTCCATAGTCTCAGGAAAGATTTCAATGACTTGGAAAGACTTCAATGACTTGGGCTGGTGAAAAATACCTCTCCATTGTTTCTGGTGTAGCCAGGAAAGCTGAAGTCTTCAGAGACAAAGGGCTTGAAAGTGCCTCCATAGGCATCATTCCATTCAGATGCTTTAGGCTTGGAAATACTAAAGGCAACCACAGATTTTCCCACCTGATTTTTTTCCTCACTCTCCTCTGAAGTTATCCCATGATCTAACATTTTTGAGACTCTTATGACATGAAGAATTGAACTTTTGTAGACTCACCACTGTATGTAAGTATATTCTACATATATATGTGTCATAATATCTATATTATATATATAATTTTTCATTTGTTAAGATGGCTAATTAACTACAAAAACAGGTGATAAACTAAGTATATGGGAATTATCTATGAAGAAGGCAAAACTCATACCCTCCTGTTACAGTTATCCTCCGCACAAAACACATACAGAGTTTTTCTGTAGTTACCAACATTCCATCCTCTTTCCATCTAGAAAAGTCTTTAAATTAAACTTCATGTTGGCATCATGGTTTTCAATATAGTGAATGAACACCATGAAAAAATCAGCTGACACTGAAATTATTTTAATGGCTAGGTTTTCCTCCATGCAAAACTGTGCTCTCTGACACAGCAATCACCTCCTGTGGGCTGTAGAGCTTTGTTATTGTTGTTGTTGCTGTTCAAGTCTAGAGATTAGCAACATGGATATTTATTGCAGTTAAGGACCTAAGAGTTTCAGAGAGGCAATTTCTGAAAGCTGGCTAAAAAATGACCTCATTCTCCTTCAAGTTTATCGTCAACACAATGCTGTGCTGGCACTCCAAGACGCGTGATGTGGTTCAATTCTTTCTGCATGGGCTTCAGGGGCATGTTTCTCAATAAAGAATTGTGCTTGAATGGCTGATTTTATTTGTTTCCCAAAGATCGCCCTTTTTATAATTTATCCAAGTAGGAACACATTCCTATAAACATTGCAAACTTTTTATAATTTGGACTAGTAGATATTGCTTTCTGTGCTTTGATAGCTTGGAATGTGTCAAAAATTTTAAAGTCTTGAAAGAGAGAGATTGGAATCTAGTAGATAAAAGTTCTATATTTCTAATTCCCTGCGTTGCCAGTTTGTAGGATACCACTGAACCAGTTCGAAGTATTCCCTGTGGAATAGTGATGAGATATATATATATATATATATATATATATATATATATATATATATATATATATATATATATATATATATATATATATAAAAGGATTACTGCCAGGAAGAGGGAAGTACAAAAACGGAGATTAAGCATTTAGAATATTTTACAGAAATTTTAGAGACTAATTATATGTCTAATAGATCTAATAATTTAAAATCTGTATTTGTATTTTGTAATCCTCTCTTTTGTTTTCAATGTTTTTATAGTAATTCATTTTTCATTGTATTTTACTGAAGTTAAAGTTTGAAAACAAAATTGACTCTTCACCATAGTTTGAGAAGAACTAAATTCTAAAACAGTTGTTTTCAAAAATTTTAAATATTATGTAAAAGCTTCATTTTTGAAAAAAATTTAAAATGGAGATGCTCTGATTAAAGTGTTGGTAAAGGGAAAACACAGCTCCTCTTTTCCTGCTGAGGCAGAAACAGGAGGCTACAGGGAACAGGGAAGTAATATCAAAACCAAAGAGCATTAAACAGAGCAAAGTATGAAGAATGTTTGAAAGTTGCAGTGAGGGTAAATGACATTTCATGATTATAGACAAAATTGTAAATATAATTTAAAATTTAAAATATTAAAGAAAGATTAAAACTATTTTAAAATGATTAAAGAATACCCTCGATCAAATTGGGCTTAATATATGCACCGTTCCTGGGTGTTGGACATCCAGTGAATAAAACATATCCCCTTGCTCTCAAATCCTACAACTCAAGGTTGTTCATGCCCCAATCCCTGGAGCTTATGAACGTTACATTCGATGGCAAAAGAGACTTGACAGGTAGAATTATGGTTATGGGCCTTAAAATAGGAATATTTTCCTAGATTTTAAGAGTGGACTTAATCTGATCACATGAACCTTTAAACTCAGAGAACTTTCTCCAATGAGACAGGGAAGATGTGGCAAAGGGAAATTTAGAGATATTCTAAGCATGAGAAGGGCCCAACCCCCAAAGCAGGAGGGAGCCACATGAAAAGCATGACAAGCATTATGGACTGAATGTGTCTCCTCAAATTCTTTGTTGAATTCCTAACCTGCCATGAACAGGATTAGGGCCCTTATAAGAGAGGCCCCAGAGAGCTCTCCTGCCCTCTTTTTGCCATATGAGAACACACTGCGAACATGGTCATATATAAATGAGAAAGCAGGCCCTCACGAGACACTGAATCACCTGGCATCTTGATCTTGGAGTTCTAGCCTCCAGAATAAATGTTTATTGTTTAAGCTATTTAGTGTATATATATCTTTAGTTAAGCTATTTTAGTTAAGCTATTTTTAGTTAAGCTATTTTAGTCTATATATTTTTGTTAGAGTAGGCCAACTGACTAAAACAAAGCAAATACAGGTGGCCTCTAAGGAGGAAGGATGCCCTCAATGACAACAATAAAGGGAACAGGAACTCAGTCCTATTACAGCAGGGAACTAAATTTGGTCATCTACCAGAACGTGCTTCAAAGTAGATTCACTCCCAGAACCTCCAGGAAGTAATGCCACTCTGTTGACACCTTGCAGATTCTAAACACAAGACCCAATTGAACCATGTTGCACCAGGACTTCTGATCTACAGACTTGTAGAACCAGGAGGTAAGCAATGTGTGCTGTTTTAAGTTAGTAGATTTGAGGTAATTTGTTATAGCCGCGATGGAAAATGATGTATTTTTACCCAAAAGAAAGAGCTTATTATTGGGTTATTGTGGATCTAACACCTTCCCTGAAAACAAGACCAAAGTGTCTACCTTACTCATTGAATACTACTCTAGTTGCTGAATTTTAGCCAATGCATTACTTTTAAAATATTCCAACTATACTATATTTTCTTTTATTCAAAATCAACAAACATATAATATGCTTTGCCCCAATACAATGTCCATAATTGTGCCAATATGAATAATTTCATTTTTAAATTTTCAGTAGAATTATGCCTACCTTTTACTCCTTTTATTAAGAACTTAGTTTATACCAGGCTCTGTAAAAAGCATTTTACTTACCTCACCACATCTAAGGAGGTATGAAGTTTTAATAGCACTGAAGGAAATCGAGTCTGGAAAGTTACAGAAAAATCCAGCCTGATACTCTGGCCAACATAATGTAAGACTGACGCTTAAACGACTTTCACTCGCTTTTTTTTTTTTTCTGACTGGAGAAGTCTAGTTTTATTCTCTGTAGTGTACCTATTAATCTAGAGAAGAAAAAGAAGGAGGAGGACTGCAGAAGTTATTAAAAAGAGTTGTTACAGGGAGCCAGGGTGGCTCAGTTAGTTAAATGACTGCCTTCGGCTCAGTTCATGATCCTGGAGTCCTGGGATTGAGTCCCACCTCAGGCTCCCTGCTCAGTGGGTAGTCTGCTTCTCTTTCTGACACTCCCCCCTCTCTGCCCTCTCTCTCTCCCATTCTCTCTCTCTCAAATAATTAAATAAAATATTTAAAAGAAAAAAAAAGATTTCAGTTATATTATTTTTTCTTCCTGAGACTTCACAGATAGCAGCTTCCTTCCTCAGTTGCTGCTGCTATTGGGCTCACCAAGTAAGTTAATGCAGTAGAATCAATAAGAAGATACATATTCAGAATGTTTAGGTATACTCAGCTAGAAGATTTAGACAAATATTTATATCTTTGTAAACAAAATGACAACAAAGACTAAACAATGCCTATATTCATGAAAAATGCTTGCTATTTTGCTAAATTGCAGAGGTAAATTTTATATGTTTCATGAAGGTCAATATCACAAAATTAATCCACCTGATTGGTTTGTTATATTCTGGGCATCTTCTCTTATATTTGAGTAGGCACTTCTTATCCTGTTGGTATGGGGCTTGAGAGTTTTATAGAATCATGGAGGCTGCAGAGTAGAAATTCTAATTACTAGTGTTAGAATACAAAGTGCTCCAAAAGTTACCGGCATAAGATTACAACTATTTGTTTTGTGCAGGGAGTCCTTGCATGAGAAGTTCAGGCACTGCGTGGTAGGGATGGTTTTCCTGTAGCACAAGATGCTTTTGGCCTCAGATGGGTGATTTGAAGATTGGATACTGAACTCATCAGAGAGTTCACTCACCAACATGTTGATGTTGCTCTGATGGAACATTTACATGTGATATCTCCATATGGTCTGGACTTCCTTTCAACGTGATACCTCAGTTCAAAGGACATGTGTTCCAAAAAGAAAAGAGAACCAAATGAAGGCCTTATCACTTTTCTTGATCTAAACTCATAAGTCAGGCAGCAACACTTCTATTACATCTGGTTGGTTGAGGCAGTTACAGTGGTCTGGCCAAGTTCAGGGAGAAGAAATGTAGATTCTGCCTCTCCTTTTTGGAAGAATGTCAACATCACTTTGTAAAAAGAATATGTGGAATAAATATATACTTGAGTGGTCTTTTGACAGTACTATCTGGCGTTGTAGGGAATCTACACACACAAGAGAGGTGCCTGAGACACAGTGAAGAGATTATGGAAGGCTTTCAACATATAGACTGCATCCAATAATAAAAAAAGGACTTACAAAAACATCCTGAAAATGCATTAGCACTGAAACACAATCAGAAAAATATTTCCCCACACCTCTTTCTCATTATAATGCTGTTCGATTTGTCAACTTGGCTGGCTTTCAGTCTCCATATTTCAAATACTTATATAGGTGTTAGTACCATGAATGAATCTTGAGGAAGCCATTGATGTCCATAATCAGTTGAGTTTAAGTAAAGGAAATTATCCTAGACAATCTGAGTGGGCTTAATTCATTCATTTGAAAAGCTTTAAGATCAGGACTGAGACATATCTGATGAAGGAGATATTCTGCCTGTGGACAATGGCATCATCTTATATCCAAGAGTTGCAGCCTGATCTTCCTGACAACCTGCTCTATAAATTCCAACATGACCAGCAAGACCTTATAATAGGGTAAGCTAATTCCTTGTAATTAATCTCTTGATATATACATCTCCTACTCATTCTGTTTCTCTGGTTGACTCTTGAATGAAACATTCGTTAAAAGCATTTATTTCTCTTTATGACATTCAGAACTGTGATTTGTGATCTATAACAAGAAAAATACATTTGGTCTTCATCCATGTTCTGACAAAAGTTTCTAAAACCCTTAGAATTTCCTAAATTATGAGAGTAACAAAAGTGTCTTCGTTATGCTAATGTGTCGACTTCTAGAAAACACCTAAGGATGGAGGCTGGTTGCCAGGAGAACAAGCATATTACTAGAGGGATGGAACTTTTAGTCCTACCTCCCTGACCTCCAGGGACAAGAGAGGGGCCACAGATTGAGTGCAATCACTAATGGCCAATGATTTAATCAACATGGCTATAACAATGAAACCTCCATAAAAATCCAAAAAGACAAGTCTGTGAACAGTGGAGATCTGGAGGGAATGGTGCACTAGGAGAAGGCATGAAAGCTCCATACCCTTTCCCCATGCTTTGTCCTCAGCATCTGTTAAAAAAAAAAACAACAACAACAAAACCAAACTGGAGTCACTTAAGTTTAGGCCCCACATCAACAAGCCAAAACTTACTACTTAACCTAAGTGCAATTTCAAATCCCCTAGGATGTTACATTTAACCAGTCACCATGAAATTTCCTGGTGAGCATGAGGAAAGTTGCTGATAGTTCTCCTGAGAAGGGAAAGCTTGCCTAAAAATTATTAATAATTTCCTTTTTTCATGTCCATCTCTGAATTTGAAAATATTTCCTTTTCTACAGCATGTCAGAGCTCTTTTCTATTTGCTAGATGGAATGCTGCCTGATTCATGAATTGTTCAATAAAGCCAATTTGATCTTTTAAATTACTTGATTTTTTGTTGTTTAACACATCTGTTCCATTTGGCTGTTCCTGTTATATATATCCTTTTATAATAAACCGGTTGTCTAGTAAGTAACATGTTTCTCTAAGTTTTATAAGCTACTTTAGCAAATCAATCAAACCCAAGGAGGACATCATTGGAACCATTTTCTGTAGCCTATAGCCAGTTGGTCAGAAGCACAGGTGACAACCTGGACTTGGCAATCAGCATCTGAAAGGGGATGAGCTCTTCTGTAGGACTGAATACTTAATCTGTTGGATCTGATGTTATCTCCTAGCAAATAGTGTCAAAAATGGAGTTGAATTGTAGGACACCAAGCTAATGTCACAGAATTCCTTGGTGTGAGAACCCCATCCAGCTGGAATTGGGTGCTGAATTGTAGTTGGTGACCAGAACTTCAACACTTATTCCAGAAACTTTCAACTTAATGAATAGCACTGTTACCAATTTCATACTAATGCTTAGTAATTATAACTGAAGGGTGACAGAACATGCCACCATAAAATATTGGCATAAAGATTATTTTAAGTTGAAGACATTTGAGAAGGAGCAGATATAAGAAAGTTTCTCTGCCTTCCCCTCTATTTGTCTAAAGGCAGTGCATAAATTTACAAAGGTGTCCCTCCTCCTCATTCTACCAGGAAGGACAAAAATTAATCATTGGAGACAACTTTAGATCCTTATCAATTGCTAAGGCACTGACTACAATCTGCATAACCAACCTATCGTATACTGTGCCTTTTTGGGTCACCTCTCTATAACTAGCCTCCCTGACACCTTTCTTTCTTTTATTTTTAGCTGAAGTCACCTTGGAGAGATTTTACTCATTTTTCTGTGGTTATCTCCCAGGTATGCATGAGGTATATATGCTGATAAGTTACTGTTGATTTTTCTCTTATTAATCTGTCTTTTGTTACAGAGGTTCCAGTAGAAAACTCAGAATGGCAGTTGGAAAATTATTTTTCCTTCTCTAGAGAGCTAAACAGAATCAACCTGCTGTCTTCTGATTTTACCCATTCAGTATATATCATTTATAGCACTTGTCCCCAATACTGTAGGATCAAGTAAGCATGTTTGTTGAGTACCATCCAAGAACAATGTGCTATTGTACAGGTTCTAAGAACATAGAATCTAAGAATTCATCTAAGAATATAGAATAAATTGAAAAGTACACGTTGTCTGTAAATTCCATAGTATAAAATATCACTGGCCTTCATAAAGAGTCTCATTTTGCTAAATTGTTGAGGCTCTAGGGAAAAAATAAACACCAAGGATTTTGAGCAATCAACTCTCTTATTAAGACCAAAGAACCCTGTGCTCTTCATTGCCATCATTGAACTTAGCAGCAATCTGAAGGTTAAATCTAATTTCACCTGTGAAACAAAGTCTTTCATGGTTGTTTCTGAACCTTTGAAGATAGTTGAATTTTTCAAAAAATGACTAAAAGAAATTAAATCTCTATTAAAACATGACAGAACAGTGCTCTAATATAAACAATATTTCTTTTTGTGGCACCAGATTTCTAGTCCTTAAAAGAAAAATATTTTAGCACATAAAATGATTGCTACAACATTAGAATTGAATTAGTACCAGCAAGGGAGAAATACTGTGGGTTCATAATTGTATTTGAATAAATTATCTTCATTTTTTTCAAGAATATTTTTATTATGTGTCCCAATCTTTACTTATTTGTATTAAGTAAGATATGTTTTTTTTTTTCTTGCTCTCAACATGAGTGCACTATAAAGCATTTGCCAATTGTCTAAGAGATTTGATGTCATTTTAGTGATTACTTATTGGGGCATGGATTTTCTGTAGATTTTTACATTTTATATAGTTACCATATTCCACCAATTAATACAGCTGCTGATGTATCAAGCACAGCAGGACTGAAAATGAAAAGAAATAAAGAAAATTTTCTGGCACAGTCAGACAAAGGTTTTTCCATCAAGGAGATAATTTTTGACAATAAGATTGTCTGGAATTTATGAAAAGATAGTCTTTTTGAAACAATTAGGAATAGTTATAAAATATCTGCTTCACACAGGGCACATTTGTTTTCAGCGTACAATAAAGCTCACAGCTAAATCTTGCTGGTAAGCTTTGCTTCAATTTATTGCAGTAGCATTGCCTAATTCTTGATTTCCAATGACTCCAGGTTAAAAATACATATATATATATACATATATATATGTATATATATATATACACACACACACACACATCAATGCCAATGTTTTATATTCTTTGTCCTTTCTTTATTTCTTTTTATTTCTTTTTTTTTACCAAGAACTGTGCTCAAATTTTTTTCTTTTTATTCAAAATAAGAAAAAAGAAGAGAAACAGAAGAAAAGGTCTCAGTTTTTCTGCTTTTATGTTTTTTTCTAGATTCACCATAAAACCTAGGATTAAAGATCTCTACAATTAACATGTTTTATATTTCACTTTATATCAAAGAAAATACATCATCTTAAATTTCTTAACTTTTTTTCACGTCATGGGAGTACTTTCTCTGCAGCCATTACTTGGACAGCTGGAGACCATGTTTCCCAGAATTTTGAATTCTGCCCAGTATCAATCATCCTGTTGAATACTGACTAGCTAAGCCTCGCAGTGAAATCAAAAGAAGACCCCTTTTGCATTAGAGTGGCAGTCATGATGAGATCATTCAGTTCTTAAAGGATTAAGCATGTTTCTATCAGAGGCTATTTCTAGTAGAATGATAAAAATTAGCTGTGTGACATAAAGTAGGATATTAAAACTCAATGAATAAAAACAAATTTATACAACTTTCTTCTATTTTATGATGAGAAAATAAGGATTTTCTGGCTTTTTAATAAGACTGCTTTGACAAATAATGCCTTAAAATTTAGCTAAAAATCAAGAAACACTAAATATTTGTAAAATATGGTGATTTTTGTAGATAAGTAATTTTTCTAAGCAAAACTGAATAATTTTTATTTTTAATCCACATAATTTTGACGATCCCTTTTTTCTAATAATATTTAAAAGTAAGGAGAATAACTAAAACCAAGTAGTTTATTTATTTAAGTCCAATCATTCCATACTCTGGATAATTACTAAATTTTCTTCTCTATAAAAGGACCACACCAGAGAAACATGGATTTAAATCTTCTCTGTACTTATCTACCCAGACCTGAGACTTAAATTCACTTCTCCTTAATTTTGCCCTCTGAAAAACTTGGGAATGTAATCTTGTGGAATTTTGTGATAATTGGGTGTAATGTAAAGCTGTATCTGGCACATAGTTGATACTCAATGAACTATTATTGTTTTCACTTATGGTATAGTATTGCTTAGAATTAACTGAATTAAAATTTAAATTGTATTTTATAATATTAAAAATATATTTTGCTGACCAAATTTTGGTACCTATTATTGAATTCATTAGCCATTGCTTATTCTATCTTTGATAATTTTGATGAACATTGTATGACATTCAGATCAGATTTTTTTTCTTAATAATTACATTTTCTCTTCTTGCCACACTTACTCAAATTCAACTATGGTTAATCTTTGCTAACAACGTTTTGGGGACAGTGAGTAGCATTTCAAGACACTTACATCAGCATCTTTTACAGATTTATAGCACTTATCCTGTCAGAGATGTTTTCCCCAATATTAGAGAGTTGTAGAATAATTTAGACCTTAGATATTATGCTTGGCTGGGTTTAAAATATCTTAAAAATTAATTTCAATATCAGCATACTAATACCTACGTCAATGATGTAACTCCCCTTAGCTCTGACATGACACTATAAAATAAATGGAGTGTTTAGGTTGAGTCTTAAGTAACCTTTTATCAATTGACAATAATTATTTGTTTGAATTTTTATTTCATTTGAATTTGCATGAAGTTTTAAGTGATTACCTATCTATTGTCTCTTGACAGATAAAATTAAAGACAATGTGTAACAAACTTATCTGACCTTATTGCATGATTGGCAGGTAAAGTCAAAATGCAGCATGTACTTTGTAAAAGGCAAGTACTTAAGACTATAATATTATCAATTTATAGATTTTGTATTAGTATGGTACTTTTATAGAAACATTCTTTAAAGCAAGAGTTCAGAACACGTGGACATTCAAGAACATATAATTACATGCAAATTTGCTTTATATATACATTTAGCTTAAGAGAGGGCCCCAGTTTTCATTAAGTCTTCAAAGGAGGCTGTAACCCCAGTTAAGTTACAAATCACTGTTCTTAGGATAGTTTAGAGCATTCAGGAAACAAATAACAACCAAGTGACCTTTGCAATAATGTCATTCCACAGTGAAAGTATCTGAAAGCATTACAGTGAAAATATCTAAGGTATTTTCAAAATACCATTTCTAATTCATTTATCTTTCTTAAATTTATCTTAGTTTAGTGACATGGAATCCTTTTTACATCATTGATGCAAGTAGTCTGCTGCCCAACTGAGATTTTTTTTTCAAGTTTTTATTTATTTATTTGAGAGAGAGAGCAAGAGAGATCACAGAGGGAGAAGGAGAGGGAAAAGCAGACTTGCAGCTGAGTGGCGAGCCGAATATGGGGCTTGATCCCAGGACCCTGAGATCATGACCTGAGCTGAAGGCAGACACTTGATGGACTGAGTCACCAAGGCAATGCATAAATTCTTCTTTTAAATTAATGTCATTTTCCTTTAACATTTCTGAATTTTACCTAACACTCAAATGAAAGGATGGAAAGTGGACTATGGGACATTAGTGCCATTTTTTCCCTAGGCCATCTTCACTGATGGAACAAATGTGCAAAATGTGCTGGCATAAACCGCATCTCCCTCCCACTGCAGACAGTAACACAACTATCAGGGGGTAGAAATGGTCTGGGGAATATTCCCTCTGGTCACAATGGGGGTTTTCAGACTATGTGAGGCCATTTTGATCTCACAGAAATGTGTAAATACACTGCTTATCTTTCTACAATTTTAGAAAGATTCAGCTCTATTTTCTTCTCCCCCCAAAAAAGCACTGTCTTTTATTCCTCAGATGCCGTTTCAACTGTCTTCTTTCTGCATTTAGTGCACTACCATAAGGTTTATCAACTCAGACTCTGAGTTTTTGGAATTAGATAAAAGGTATGTGGTTTTCGCTGAGTTTGGTAAAAACAAAATCTGATATACAGATTGTGTTGTTTTTTTCATCACTACATCCTAAAAACCCAGAACAATACTGCAGATATCAATAGATATCAGTAGAAGCTCAATAGATATTTTTTCAACAAATGAATATTGATGACGTTAATGAATGAAATAACACACACATTTAATTCTTTATACCCATTTTTCAGTCATGATTGCTTACTTATTTTTTTCAAGTACTAATTTCTTCTCAAATTTAGAGTAAAAGCAATAAACAAGGTATCGTGCATGTTCGTTCCCAAGATCCATACTCAAAGTTTTAATGACAAACACACACTTACACAAACACCACAATGCACGTAGAAGTCTTTTTTAGTTGTTATGTTAATACCTGAGGAAAATGTAGAAATACAGAAAGTCAGAAATTAAAAAAAAAATGAAGAAAAAATTGTGTGAACACAAGATATCTAAATTATATGAACATGAAAAAAGAGTTGCCTGATGTATCAGACAAGATTTCAACAAGAAGTATTTCATCCCAGATTGTGCAAATAAAGAGACCGATGAAGGCATAGTTTCCTGAACTGTAGGCGGGGATAAGGGAACTGACAAGGGATGGTGAGATGCACAGATGATGAGATTGCTGTAAAAGGGAGAAACCATTCCCACCCCTCGGCCCGAAGAGACGGGGGCAGAAGTGATATCATTTGGGCCCAGTGAGAGGCTGTCCTCATGAAAGACAGAGCAGGAAGGGGACAGGAAAAACTGCCTCTACCTTCTCCCCTCTTATTCTCCCATTTACTCCTGGTACAAGTGACAGCCACCCAGAGGGTCTAGGTAGTGCTGACCAGGGGAGTCAGCCTCCTGGACACAGAGCAGGGCAGAAAAGGGTACTGAATGAATTAAATCTATCCCATTAAAAGTATGTGTGCGTGCGTGCATGCGTGTGTGTGTATGTGTTATTGCGTTCATTAACATCCACTTATTTAAAAAAATATATTGCACTTCTATTGATATCTTTTGATGTCTGCAGTACTGTTCTAGGTTTTTAGGATGTAGTGATGGAAAAAAAAAAAAAACAACACAAGAAGGGCTTCAGACCCACAAATCTTACATTCCAGTGAGGGGCATGTTCAGATAACAATGAACAAATAAACAGATGGATGGTAATATATGTTCTGAAGATGACTGCAAAAGGACAGTGTGCTAATACTGAGGAAGTGACATTTAAGCTGAAGTCTAAAACGTAAGTAGGAGGCAGCTTGGGAAGTTCAGAGGCTAGAACATTCCAGGCAGAAAGAAAAGGTAATAGTATAAAGGCCCTGAGAGCTCAGATTCGAGGGCCAAGGGAAATGGAGTCAAGATGGCGGGGTAGGGGAAGATGGTGGAGGGTGAACAGGGCCAATTGCACAGATGTTAAGTGCAGTATAGTAACACCATAGGAGACTTCTAAGCCCTATTGCTGGGTGAGGAAGAAATGGTATGGTATTATGTGTATTCTACATAGATCTCTTTGGCTGTGAAGAACCTTACAGCTGCCTACAAGAGAGCCCTGAGATCTGGAACTGGAGTGGTTGTCATTCACATGGAGAAGCAAGGACAAATTGGAGCTGTGTTTGGGAGGTTTCAGGGGTCAGAGAAGAGGAATGAAGGATGATTTAGATGTGTTCTAATAATTCTTTGTATTATGCGGCACTACTTCAAATAATCCTTATTAAAATCTCCACAGGAGAACCCTGAAAAAAAAATACAACATAGATTTATTGTACCGATTAAAAGCCTTTTTCTATAAAAGAAGGTATGGTATAAAGCATGTATATCTTGGACTTTCATTTGGTTTCTACAATACCTGAAGGCCCTCAGGATCAGGTTGTCTCACCGGTCAGATGCTCTCATGGCAGAGACTTCAAGTGCAGACACAGGAAGGGCAAGAGTATGGAGTGAAGATTCCCATACATGATCTACTTTCCACCTGTGTTGAGTTGGCACAGGGCTACTAGATAGACACACCAAGATTAATCATAAGTTTAGCCATCCCCTCCACCCACCAGAGCACACAGCCAGTGGAAGAGATAGACTTATCAACTAGAAATGGTCATGAATGTGTCATGTACACTCATTGCTAGGATCATGCTCTAACTGTCCCTAAAATCTCACCATCGAGACATCACTACTAATAACATTCTTCTTCCTTTATTTCCAATAGATTTTGTGCACACATATGATGTTTTCTCAGTAAAAGAAGAATCATATTATATTTAATTGCACAGAATTTTAATATTATAGCATGATTATATTCCTGTATTAGCAAAGACTTCCAAAAATATTTTTATAACTACATAATGTTTTCCACACTCTATAATGGTGAGACTGTTATTTCTTTCTCATTTAAAAAACTGAGGTTTCATTTGTAAATCATGAAATACACAAATCTTAAGTGTTCAGTTTGATCAGTATTAAAAAACATATACACATATATTCTGTATTTATATTCCTGTAGAACGTTCCTTCTGTGCCCCTATCTGACCTATTTCCTTTATCTAAGAAATGTTCTCATTACTATTACCATAAATGAGCTTTGTCTGTACTACAGCTTCACAAATGGAAACATGCTACGTTCTCTTTTTGTGTCTGCTTCTTTCACTCAGAATAATACTTTCAGTTCCATCCATGTTGTGTGTATCAGTGGGTTGTTCCTTTTTATTGTTGACCCATAATTTTATGGTCTACTGATCCAGTTTCTACTGGCCTTGTAATCTCATCACACCTTCCCTTAACTCTCACCCTCCACTCTGGTATTTAGGACCAGCAGCAATCTCTTTAAGGAGAGTTCCTTCAGAGACAGGAAAATCCGTAAGATAGAGTTTGTTCTCACCTTTGTCCAGTTCTTAATGCCAATGTCATTTACTGTTTGTTGAGACTCTTCTCTCTGTATTATTCATGTAATGGTTTAAGGTTACTATGCATACCCAGTCCCTGAATCATAAAAATCTTATTTTCTTTTTATTAGTCAGGGGTCTCCACAGGATGAAAATAAAGAGTGTATGTGAAACAAGTGGTGGGGGCTGGGCAGAGAGGTATTAAAAAGAATTGGTTCACCTGATTGTAGGGACTGGAATGTCTAAAACGTGTGAGCATGCCTATAGGCTGGAAACTGCAGCAGGATTTCTATGTTACAGTCTTGAGGCAACCAACTGATTGGATAAGATCCAACCACATTCCAGAAAGCAATATTCTTCACTTAAAATCAAATGATTGTAGATATTAATGACACTACAAAATATCTTGACATCTAAAGCTAACATCTAAATTAGTGTTTAATTGAATAACTGGGTATCATAGCCTCGCCAAGGTGAAATATAAGACTAACCATCACAAAACTTTACAGTACTGCTATATAAATTATAAAATCCAAATGTCGAAGTGTTATTTTTAAATACTTAGTATTTTCATTAAAATCCACATGTTTAACATTTTCTCATAAATATTATTATACAGTAGTTCATCATTTAAGATATGAATTTGCTAACTTTATTCTCATACACAGACACACACAAAATCCCTGGCCATTTTGTAAAAGAATTAGGTGAAGTTTTAACTAAGAGGACACAATTTTGGTTATATATAAATTTCTTTCTTTCATGATTTAAAAGAAAAAAAACTTCCTGGAGCTATTAGTAAGGATAACTCTTCAAAAATTTCCTGATTGCCTACTTCCCCGTATTTAATTATTTATGTACCTTAATACATTTTTAAAGCTAATTCTTATACCTTTACTTTAAAAAGGATAAAATTCAACTTGTTTCTGTATTTTCCCTCTTTGTTTCTCTGCTCATGGATCTCTCTGTAAATATGGACATCTATGTGTTTGAATCTGAGCTCTGTCAATCCCCCAACTCTTCTGAGGTCTGTTTCTGAGCAACTGTAGAGCATTGAGATACTATCCTCTACCAGGGCTTATTGGGATTATAGGAATATGAGAGAAAATATTTTGACAGATGTAGCATCAATCCCAGACCAAACAGAGTTCTGTAAATCGGTGTTACTATGTAACCAAAAGCTTAAATTTGAAGCCATGACTTTCTGCCCAGTTTCACTAGCATTAGCTCTGATCATTGTACTTCAGTAGCAGGCAAAGTCTCAGCTCCAAGCATGCAGCAGGTCTGTCAGCATTTAAAATGTTCTCATTCAACATGATGCTGAAATCATCATAAAGAATGAAAGAAAAGACCCTCAAAGAGCAGTTTTGTGATGAGTAACTAGTTGGTATCTGTGTTTGAACAGAGGGGTGGGAATAACTATAGTTGACAGACGACGTTGGCATCCAAATTCTGGTTAATGAATTGCCCTAACTGTGCAAAATCTTCTGAAGACTTAACCCAAAGTCTGTGAACAAATGTTCAGTATTCTAGTGCAGCGATATAAACTCACACTCCTAATGTGAAAACTTTGGCCAGCATCATGTCAACCAGGGACATGGAGGACATCAGCACCAGCCCATGTACATATCACTTCTGAATAATGGGTCATCAAGGACAGAGCAGAGAGTGGACTGGCAGAGGTCTCCGAATAAACTATAACACAGACATAATACAACTTTTGTTCTCCATCTATGGAAAAATGTTCTTGTATTTCAGGATTGAGAATAATAAGATCATGTAGCAAGAACATATCATGTTCTTACTTCATTCAGAAAATATGCTGGAATGCAAGATGACTAAATGAGTTACTATTAAAAAGGATGAAAAAACAATTGTGTCCTTGTCTAACCCCACAAATATGCAAGCACAAGTCAATTTGTGTGTTGTGATTGTTGTAAATTGGAGGAGATATATAATATAGGAGGAGATATAATATAACTTCACCTCATATGAATTTATATTATATCTTCCAGGACATGACAGTCTTATGGGCTGAGAGAACTACAGACCTGTGACAACATTGATTACTACGTGGAAAGTGGTTTATCACATGCACATGGGCCAGTTGTGTATGAAATTTGCTTCAAGTAAATATTTGTCTGATTAGTAGTAACCCATCATGATACTCCTCTAAAATATTTATTTTTATGTGATGTTGCTGAATAATAGTAGTTTCAAGCAATTTCTCAGAGTAAAAAATAAAAGTCAACCAAATTAATTCTAAGAAATGGTTTACTGTTATGACAGTCTTGCTGCAGATCTAATAAAAAAAAAAAACACACAAAACAAAAGAAACTCCATTTCCTGAAAAGAAATTAAACTAAAAAGAATACCTCAATTGTATTTACATCAACTTTCCCTTTCTTCTCCTTTGGCACAATTAGCGTAAATGAGCCTCTATATCAGTGTTGAAAGAATCGTAGTAACTTCTGTCTGACAACTCACAAAACACTAAACACAGTAAATCAGTCATCAAAATTTTTTCCATTTTTTTTTTCTATTACAGATCTTAGCAATTTTAGCTATGACTCACAGTTCAGGAAAGTGGTAAAAACCTATGTGTAACACATTTTTGTAAATTTGCTTGATTGAGATTATTATCAAGATCAGATCATGCGTTCAAACACAGTTGTCAAAAGAACCATAGGGGAAATGTCTCTTGTGTTTAGAATAAATGTGTTTATTTCTATCTACTGCATTCCTATAATCTTCTGGGAAAGGTTTCAGGTTAAATCCTAACTAGTTCCATAATAAGAGTGTCTCTTTAAAAACAAAAGACTGCTCAGATTTTAGAGAGAGGAGCTGAAAAGGAGAGCTTGCCTGCTACTTTAAGATTCAACATTATGGTAGTAAGGAGGGCATGTATTGCATGGTGCACTGGGTGTTATACGCAACTAATGAATCACTGAACTTTATATCAAAAACCAGAGATGTACTGTATGGTGACTAACATAATATAATAAAAAAATTAAAAAAAAAGATTCAACATTATGTTCTAGATTTTAAATAACAAGCATACATTTGAAAAAGAGTAAGTAGGAACTTCAGTGCCAAAATCTGACAGTTGAAAACATATATCCTAGTAGGAATGATGCCCTATAATGTCAATTTTGAGAAAGATTAGGAACCACATACAGTAGCCCAAGGAGTGTTTGTGCTTTCCATGCACTGTTTTTAATGAACAGAAAGTGTGATTAGATTCAATGGAATTGAGAGGACCCACTTTTCAGATAAAGGTTAAAATTATTTTCAGAAGAACTGTAATGCAGCATGCATTTTTCATTGAAATAATATTTTGTTCATATAGCTTATTGTTATCCTATACTCTGATTTATTTTCATTTGATTTACCTACTCTTGCTAAACCCTAACCTTGGATGAAGGCAGCACTTTGCCTTGATGGATGTGACTACCACTTGAATAAGTCATTCAGTGGCCCTTTTAAGCACCAAAATAATTTAAGGTATTTGCCTCACTTGGGAACTCAATATTGTTTCACCTATTCTATTCTCTTTTTTAAGTAGCTCATTTTGGTGCTTTTCACTACAGTGTATTCACCCATTCTCTATTTTCCTAAACATCTGACTACAACCTTTGCATTTCCCTCCCAGTACTACACCCTACTTACAAACCACAGGCTCACTTCTTATGTAAAAGAAAGGGATCCCCTCAACTCTATGGTTAACTAATCTTCAACAAAGCAGGGAAGAATATCCAATGGAAAAAAAACAGTCTCTTCAACAAATGGTGTTGGGAAGATTGGACAGCCACATGCAGAAGAATGAAACTGGACCATTTCCTTACACCATACACAAAAAATAGACTCAAATGAGTGAAAAACCTAAATGTGAGACAGGAATCTATCAAAATCCTAGAGAAGCGCACAGGCAGGAACCTCCGTGACCTTGACTGCAGCAACTTCTTGCTAAACACATCTCCAAAGACAAAGGAGTCAAAGGAAAAATGAACTATTGGAATGTCATCAAGATAAAAACTTTTCACAGCAAGGAAAACTGTTGAAAAACCAAAAGACAACTGAAGAATGGGAGAAGATATTTGCAAATGACATATCAGATAAAGGGCTAGTATCCAAAATCTGTAAAGAACTTAACAAACTCAACACTCAAAGAAAAAATAATCCAATCAAGAAATGGGCAGAAGACATAAACAGACATTTCTCCAAAGAAGACCTACAAATGGCCAACAGACACACAAAAAAATGCTCAACATCACTTGGCATCAGGGAAATACAAATCAAAACCACAATGAGATAAACCTCACACCTGATAGAATGGCTAAAATCAACAACTCAGAAAACCACAGACATTGGCGAGGATGTGGAGAAAGGGGAACTCTCTTACACTGTTGGTGGGAATGCGAGCTGGTGCAGCCACCATAGAAAACAGTATGGAGGTTCCTCAAGAAGTTAAAAATAGAGTTACTCAACAACCCAGCTATTGTACTACTAGGTATTTACCCAAAGGTACTGATTTGAAGGGATATATGCACCCCAATGCTTATAGCAGCTTTATCAACAATGAGCAAAATATGGACAGATGCCAAATGTCCATCAACTGATAAATGTATAAAGAAGAAATGGTATATGTGTGTATATATATGTATAATGGAATATTACTCAGCCATCAGAAAGAATAAAATTTTGCCACTTGCAATGACATGAATGGAGCTAGAGTGTATTATGCTAAGCAAACAAGTCAGACAGAGAAAGCCAAATACCATATAATTTCACTCATGTGGAATTTAAGAAACAAAACAGATGAACATAGGGGAAGGGGGAAAAAAAGAGGGAGGCAAACCATAATGGACTCTAAACTATAGAGAACAAACTAGGGTTGATGGAGGGGAGATGGGTGGGAGAAGGGCTAAATGGGTGATGGCTTTTAAGGAAGACATGTGTTCTAATAACGATCACTGGGTGTTATATGTAAGTGATGAATCACTAAATTCTACTCCTGAAACTTATATTACACTACATATTCACTAATTAGAATTTAAATAAAAATTAAAAAAAAAAAGAAAGCGTCAGTCAGAAAGCACTTTAGACTCCAACTGCTTTGAGAATGCTTTGAGACATGCATCTCTCTCTTTCTCCATCCTCCTTTTTTACTTGAGGAGATGCAACTTTTTGAAAGAATTGGAGGAAATGAATTTTTAAGTAGGGAAGAAAATAGGCATAATAGGTATAATTATATTAAATTTTCTCTTTCCTCCTCTTCCTTGTCCTCTATTTTCTCTCTCTCTCCCCTATTTTCCTTCCAGCTTCCATGCCTTTCTATTATTGGAGGAGACTAATCCTGTTAGATATGAGAAATAAACAAAGGTAATATCATAACTTTGTTTCATCATTGCCATTGCAAGCAATTTTATTGGCAGTATTTTTATTCAAGAGATCTTATTATCCAGCATCTAACATTCAAGACTCCAGACATTTATCTAAATAAATGAATGGAATGAAAATGGCATAAGCATGGCACCATGATCAGCTCAATGCTGACATCATAAAATAAACTGCATCCAACCATTCAACAATGAAGAAATGTTGTAGGAAATTTATTACTTTTAATAAACGTGTTTGATGAACACATCATCTTATCAAAACTTTTTTATAGAAAGAGAGATGGCCAAATTACATATAGATAAAAATCAATATGTTACTTTTATGATATACTTGAATTTTTGGAGATCTGTTGACAAACACATTCAAAATATTTTCCAAAATCAAAAGCATACCTGTAATGAATACGGACTTGATAAAGAATTATGGATAAAGTCTCATTTTGAATAGTAGGTCAAGAAATTGAGAATAAGCTGGGATGAATGTCCTAACCTCATAATATTCTTCCTATACTTTTCAACCATGAACTATATGTTTCTACATATCATTCCCAGTTACTAGAATGCTGTTCCCTGCCCCACATGTGTGCATGCAAGCACAGTGGCACATTTGCAAAAGCCAATTCTACTCATCTCAAACATTATTTAAAATAATTCTCCAAAAAATCTACATTTCCTAAGCCTTTGCAGTATCAATTTTATATTCCTTCAGGGAAAAAAAAAGTCTCACAGTGTTTTAAAAGTATCCTATATATCCTCTCATTTTTATTTCTATTTTTGGCATATCTGCCATGTATTCTTACTTGACGCCCACACATAAGGAATTATTTAGCTCTTTTTTTTTTTTATCCTTGTTACATTCTGTCAATGGCTTCTATCAGTTGCTGAGAGTGGGGTGTTGAAATTCTCAATTACAATTTTGGGTTTGTCTGCTCATTTCATCTCCATTAGTTTTTGTTTGATTTCTTTTGAGGCTCTGTTTTAGTGCATGCATTAGGATAGTTATATATTAGGATTCTTGTTGATTATCCATTTTTATGAGCATGTTATGTTCTTTGTCTCTAGTAATTATTTTTTGTTCCAATGCCTACTTTCTCTGATATTTATAATAGTCACTCTTGCTTTTTTTTACTAATGTTTAAATGATATGTCTTATTCCATTCTTTTGTTTTCAATTTACCTATGCAAATGAGTTTGAAGTTTCTCATAAATAAGTTAGAGTTGATATTGCACGCGTGTGTGTGTGTGTGAATATACCTTGCCAATCTCTGCCTTTTAATTTATTTCATTATCAATTAAATTTAATTAATTATTGTACCACTTACATTTAGGGTAATTGATGGTATATCAGAGCTTAAGTATGCCCTTAATTACTTGTTTTTGGTTTATGTACTTTAATTATTCTTTCTTTTCTGTTGGTTTCTTACCATTTACTTGAACATTTTTTAGGATTCGATCTTTATTTCAGTGTGAGCATATCTTTTTTAAAAGTTTGTAGACGTTTTCTGGACATTACAATGTACATACGTGACTCATTACAATCTATTGGTGTCAACATTTTACCACTTCCCTTAGGTTCTTTCACATTCTCAAGTTTTAAATATAAAATGATGTTATAATTGTTTCAATCATCAAATATGACTTTTAAAACTTATGAGTAAAATAATCTATTGAATGTGCCCATATTTCTGTTCACTCTTCGTTCTTGATGTTCCAAGATTGCTTTATCATTTCTTTTTTGTTTGATAAACTTCCTTTAGCCAATCTTTAAGAATAGGTCTTCTAGTGATAGATATAATATATAATTATTACAATATAATAATTGCATAACTATAGTTTTTCTTTGTCTTTATTTCTTCTTCATTTGTGAAGAATATTTTTTTTTGCATAGAATTTGGGGTTGATGGTACCCTTTTTACAATACTTGCAAAAAGTTATGCCATTTTATTTTTGTCTCCATGATTTTGAGTGAAAAATGTACTGTTATTCAAATTGGTGTCGCATTATGACTAATGCATTTGTTTCTGTCTAGTTGCTTCCAAGTTTTTCTTTATCTTTTAAAAGTTAAATTATGATAGTCTTAGTATGGTTTTCTTCAGGTTTATCCTAGTTGAATTTCACTCAGCTTCTTGAATCTAGAGGTTTATATCTGTTCTCAAATTTGGGAAGTCTTCAGCCATTTTAAAAAATACTTTTTCCATCCCACTCTCCTTTTCCTTTTTGGAGGGGGAAGGGACACTGATGACACAAACATTGTGTACTTTGTTGTTATCCTACAGGTTTGTGAGGCTTTATTCATTTTTTTTCAGGTCCATATTTTCCACCTAATATTCAGGTTAGAAAAACTCTATTGCTCTGTCTTCAAGGTCATTGATTATATCTTCTGTTAAATCCTATCTACTACTAAGCTTATAGAGCAAGTTTTTATTTTTTCTGTCCTATTGTTTTTTTAAAATTTCTATTTGTTTATTTTTATAACTTTTATTTCTTTGCTCACATTTTCTATTTTCATTTGTTTCAAGATAATTCATAATTTATTGTTTTAAGAATTTTTGTAACAGCTCCTTAAAAATCTTGTTGGATAATTCCAATGTCTGATTCATTTCAGTATTTGTATCAGTTAATTGTCTTTTCTCCATCTAATTGTGATTTTCCTTGTTCTTGATATGGTGAGTGATTTTCAACCATGCATTTAAAATTTTGTCCGTTAGTACACTTGAGTCCTATTTAAATATTTTATCGAGGCAGGTAGTCATTCTGCTTAGGTTTAGCACACAAGTCTTCGCCTAATACTGGCTGCAGTTCAAATGACAAGTTATTTTCAGAACTTTGTTTTGTTTTGTTTTGTTTGGTATGCTTGGTTTATCTGCTACTACTAGGACACCCACTAAATCACACTAAGCTTTTCCAGGTGTCTCTAGGTGGCAAAAGATATTCCCATCCTGTGGGGTTGAGGAGTACCTTCTTAGCTAGGCATCTCAGAATATGTTTTATGCATGGTATAACGAGGCCGACCTTGGCCACTTCTGTTGTTATGTTGGGTTTCAGGAAACATCAACTTGGGTCTTCTGTTGAGTAGCTAAGATGTCCTGCCATTATATTTTCTCTCTAGTCCTAGAGTTCCTAACCAGTTCACCTTTTCTTTCTTTCTTTCTTTCTTTCTTTCTTTCTTTCTTTCTTTCTTTCTTTCTTTCTTTCTTTCCTTTGGCTAACTATTGTATTATATCCAGGACTTATAGTTGTACTTAGTAGAGAGAATTGGGAAACAAATCTCTACCATTTAGTCTAGACCAGAGGTCAGCCTTTTTTTATATTAACATTTAATATTAGAAAATTCTTTAGGTTTCTTATAGTCACTACTTGAAGAGAGAATTTCTCTAGTAGTCTCATTAATAAAAAACATCTTTGTATCATTCAAGTTTCCATGAGGAAAACAGAAACCACACAAGTTTTTCAATAAAGGGTATTACACAGGTTTTGCATGGCTGCAACAACGAAATAGAGAAAATTGAGCTGACAGAAATACATGAAATGAACAAAATATCTGCTATCACTAGAAAGGGATGAACAAAGAGAAGAGTCTGGGGTTTAATAACCTAAAATTGTGGAAGAAGCCCATGGATTTGGGACTCAGATTTCTCAGGAAAGTGTTTTGCCTGGCTGTTATGGCATAATTAGGCTAATCTTGAAAACACTACAAAAATTGGATAGTGAAACCAACTGCTGCTGTATTGCTGCAAAGAAAGGCCTTGCTAAGACAATGCTGAAAGAAACTTTATGCATGCATGAAGGAGTAAATTCTTCTGCTTACTCCTATCTTTTGATTTCCTTCTGCTGTTCACAATGTAGTACCTACTAGGAACTCCCTGTTAACAGAGAAAAGTAATTTGCAGGCTCCAAGTCCCAGCCCAGCATCCCAGAACAAAGAAGCATAGTTTTATAGCTAAGATACAGTCACATCCTTTGATCATCTCTTAATGATTCAAACATGAATGTGTGACAATTCGTTATGGAAATTAATAGCTAAAACTATTCCATCAGAGGAAAGAAATAAGAAAGCCTCAGAAAAATCAAATTATGTGCAGCAGTCTTCTAAATATATTTTATGTGTCATGGTATGCTGCACATGAACTAGCAGAAGCATATCTTTCTTCATGGCTATAATAGTTATTTTTTATGCAAATATTAATGGACATATTAAAATAAATAAATATTGATGTTTTATCTTCTATTATTCATTTAAAATAAATGATAAATGAATCCATATTCTGAATAAACATATTTTATCAGAAGCCACACTATTACTTGAACGTGCATTAGGAGGATTTTCTGACCCTGCCTTTTCTAATGTGTGATGCATAATCTTAAATAATAAGAAATATCTGAGTGTTATTTTCAATTTTAAAATTCATGCAAGCTGAATTACACTAAATTAAAATTAAAACTGAATATCTAAATAAAACATCCTGAATAACAAAAACCAAATTTGATCTATTACGAAGTTTTTCAGAGTATTTATCCAAAGAATCAAAAACTTATGGAGAATTTCCTTAACATTGGGTTTCCTACTGACTCAATCAATTCTCAAACATTGCTTAAAGAGCACTCAAGCAATTGCATAAGTATTAGTTGGATAGTACGGGGTTCTGCTAAGTCTTTATCTTTATTTGCATAAAAAAATTGAGTAGTAAACTATATATATAAAATCAACCAGCCAAATTTATTTATAGATAATACAGACAATTGTAACATAAGATACATTAGCTTTGATTTAGAAAGTCTAAATTTCTTAAGAATTGACCAGTCTGTGAATATTACCAATTTATATATTAATGGTAAGGGCCTGACTTTCACTAGTTTTTACAGTATGTAAACCTCTAGTCTTCCCTACTAAAATGTAAGCTCCGTGCAAACTGTATCTTTGTCTGCCTCACTCATAAGGGTTTCCCAGTGGAAGAAGAATACCATGCCATACATAGTGAGCCCTCAATATTTATCTGTGGAATGAATGAATGAATGAATCTACTGAAAGTCTTATGAGCCCAGTGAAAGAATATGTAGAAAAATCATTTAAAAATAATCATCTTCAGGGCACCTGGGTGGCTCAGTCAGTTAAGCAAGCATCTGCCTTCAGTTTGGGTCATCCCAGGGTTCTGGGATTGAGCCCCACATCTGGCTCCTAGCTCGGTGGGGAGCCTGCTTCTCCTTCTTCTGCTCTCCCTGCTTGTGCTCTCTCTATCTCTGTCAAATAAATGAATAAAATCTTTAAAAAAATAAAAATATCTTCTATAAATATTGTACATTTGTGTTTCATAAATGCTATTTGAACACTGAATTTACTAAGATTGTATTTTATTTAATATAAACTGTGACATATCCTATTTCACAAATGTAATACTGTGAATTTAGGTAGGATAGCTGTTTTTGTGTGTATAACTCGTGTTATCTCCCCTTGGCCCAAATCTACTTTCAGCACAGCTATCACGAACTATCCTTGCACCTTTAACCGTGTCCCATCTGAAACATATGTAAATAAGAGTGCTCGTTCAACTCATACTTTGGCTCCAAAATTCTCACATCCATTTATGAACAATTTGAATTATCTCTGGATCTTCACCCAGAACTGCTTTATGATTTCTGTACCTCCACTCATTGTCCTGGTTTCCTACATCTTCCTACCATTTTGATTTAAGCACTCAGGATCCTCCTAACTGAATGGTATGTTTGTGGCTAAAGCTTCCTTCCAGCTTATCCTGATGTAGGGGAAAAACTCAGGTAGATGAATACTGACAACTACTTGATATATGGATGAGAAAATTGATCTCTAAAAACTGTTTTAGATTAATTTTATGCTACATGTCACTTATGTGAATACATTTTAATGAATCTTATGTTCTTCTTAATACATTTTTATTTATCATGTTGGTTTCCTTTAGCTGTACTTGGATATTGATCTTAAATCAAAGCCCAAAGTGTTTAATCACTGTGAAAATCTAGCCAATATGATTAATAGAATCTTCCTCTCAGTTTTCAAGGACTTTATAAATTAAAGACAGGCAGACTTTTATTTTTAACGTGGTAGTAAAATATATATTAATGTACAATCATACCCTTTTCTACTTACCATGCAGATAGAGAAGGCAACATTTTCATAAATATTAGAAATTGACTAACTGTTGACAGCGTTATTGTTAGATCAGCATCCTATTCTTATCAGAAAAATTTTGTGAATATTTAGGTCATCCTTCATTCTCTGAAAGTCAATATCCACTTCCAACTACAGATATATTTGTCAAACTAACAAGAGTAAAAATAAATTTCACTCACATGGTCTACTTTTAGATGTGTCCTTTCCATGGTCCCACAAGGACTATTTCTCATTGCACTTAACACAATGTGACCCACTATTGAATTTTGTGTTTTTATTGCTATGCTTATTGTGTTTCCACAATAGGAAAGATGTCGGTGAAACATGTTTCTCTTTTTACTCTTAGAATTATATTCTGCAATTTCATCATAAACTTACCACTTGCATATTTAAGACAACAAAATTAAGCTACAAATTAGTTTCTTCAATAGTTATTCTCTCAATTCATACTATTTGTTACACATCCCAAAAATATCTTTATATATCGGTTATCTAACATTTAGGACACATCAACTTCTAGTTATTTGTATGAGAAAACCATAGAAGACTCATGGATAATAGAATGTGAAACCTGAGAGAAATGGGGAATAATCTAGCCCAAGTTTCTCTTTTATTGTTATTATTGTTTTAACCGATTCTGTGTGTGATACTTATAGTAAGTGACCTCTCCAAGGCTAATTAACACAACCAAATAATGACAAAACAAGGAAGAAAATCAGATCTCCTTATTATCCACTGTTTTCCAATAATCCCATACTTCAATTATCATAGTGTGTAATTTCAGCCAATATTTATGTCATCATGCTAGTTAATCAATCAATCATACAAGAAATAGATTTGCGTGCCTATGATGTGACAGATCTTGTTCTAGGAACTTAGCATATAACAGTGAACAAAGCAGACTAGAATTCCTACCTTTATTTTCATTAAGCATAAAAAATAAATACATTATATAGCAATTTTAAGGGTTCTAGGTGTTGTGCAGTAAAGAAAAATATTATCAGGATAAAGAGGATCTAGTGTGCAAATGATGAAGAGCACCTGGTGGATTCGGGAGGCTGTTGAAATTTGAAATAGTTGGTCTGGAGAGACGTTATTGTAAAATTACATTTGAGCAAAAATTGAAAGTAGCAATAGAGTTATTCTAGTAGATATATTGGGAAAGAACATTCCTGGGAGAAGGGATATCCTGGGCAGAGGCCCTGACCTATGCAAGAGGAACACTGATGTGGGGGTCAATGAAATACTAGAAAAGAATTTAAGAGGAGTAACCTGTGAACCAGTCCGTAAAGGTCATTTTGTCCGACATAAGGGCTTCATCTTCTACTCTGAGAAAGATGGGACACCACTGAAAGACGTTGAGTAAAAGCCTTACACAGCCCAACTCACATTTAAGAAAATAGTCTGGGGGTGCCTGGGTGGCTCAGTCGATTCAGCAACTGACTCTTGCTTTGGGCTCAGGTCATAATCTCAGGGTCCTGGGATGGAGCCTCCTCCCACCTCCAACCCCCCCCCCCGACTCCCCCATGGCTCCACCCTCAGTGGGGAGTCTGCTGGAGATTCTCTCTCCCCCTCCCTCTACCCCTTCCCTCTCTCTAATTCTCTCTCTCTCTCAAACAAATAAATAAATCTTAAAAAAAAAAGAAAGAAAAGAATCTGGCTTCTTCATTGAGAACAGACTGTTGGGGGGAAATTTGAAAAAGAGAGGAGCTTCAGGTACTATTGCTGTCATACAAATAAGGGTGATAAGGCTCAGACTAGGGCGATGGCACTTTATGGCAAATGCCTTCATAGTTCTAAGGATGCAAGGTTATTTTATTCCAGCACAGTGGTTGTGAAAAACTCTCACTTCCACAATTACAGTAGTAACTTGGGTTTTTATATATATTCAATCCACTGAGGGTAGGAAGGATTTCTGAAAGACAGCACAGTTCTTAAAAAGGTGCTTGGAGGGTACCAAGGGATTCCAGTACATTTTCCATTCTGGAAGGTAGGAGATGTGGAGCAAGGATTTAAGATTCCTGAAATCTCTGCCCCAGTTAGGTCAAATAGACACTAGAGCTCAAAGAGGAAAACCATAAAGAAACAATCAAGCTCTTCATAATTCCTTTCTATAAAAATGTTTTTCTTTAATCTTTATACATATTTATAGTCTCTTATCAGATACTCATTAACTGTATGAGTTTTAGAATTCTGTGTTATTTTGTTTTAATTTTAAGAAGAAATATGTAACATACACATAAAATATAGCACCATTGGCGGATTCTGGAATGTAAAAGACATACTATGTAATCAAATGTATTTGTATTTCTGAAACAAAACATATAAATAAAAATATTAAATAAAATACAGAAATTCTTTACATAACCTCATATTACTTCATGCTAAAATTTCCCATAAATTAATCAGGTCAGGTATTACTGTCTAATATACAGAAAGATCTTTTTGACTTTTATTTATTTTTATTTTTATTTTTTTTTAAAGATTTTATTTATTCATTCGACAGAGATAGAGACAGCCAGCGAGAGAGGGAACACAAGCAGGGGGAGTGGGAGAGGAAGAAACAGGCTCATAGCGGAAGAGCCTGATGTGGGGCTCGATCCCAGAATGCCAGGATCACGCCCTGAGCCGAAGGCAGATGCTTAACCGCTGTGCCACCCAGGCGCCCCTCTTTTTGACTTTTAGAAGTATACATAAGGGATTGTGAACCTGTATTTTATCAACATGTTCTGTCTTGGTTTTTGCTCATGTATGTTTATTTTAACATAAAGGAAGTTTTCTTTAGATCTGAAGAAAATAATACAAATGAAAGGAATACTTCAAGCATAATCCTGGGTCTATATTCACTTTCATCTCATCACATGCTTTTGTTGTTGTTGCTTTGTTTTGTTTTAACAAACAAAAATAAAATTCATGCAGAATTTTTAGATTTAAAAAATTATATTTTAAAATTAAACATTTATTTCTTGGAAAATTCAAGCATTATCTTCTCAGGGCGATATATATGTATTTTCCAGCTTTTTAAGGATATTATTGACATACAATATATGTAAGTTTATGGTGTATAATATGGTGATTTGATACATGTACATATTGCAAAATGACAATCACAATAAGGTTAGTTAACGTCTCTACTTCCTCACAGAATTACCTTTTTCTGAATGTGTGGTGATAACATTTAAGATCTACTCAATTAACAACTTTCAAGTATATAATGCAATATTGTTATAGTCACCTGCTGTACATTAGGTCCCTAGAACTTACTCATCTTATAGCTTCACATTCATACCCTTCAACCAGCATTTCTCCATCTGCCTCACACCTTTAGTCTGGCAAACACCATGCTACTCTATTTCTATGAGTTAAGCTTTTTTAGATTCTACATATAATTGAGAACATAAAGTATTTGTCTTTCTTTGTCTGGCTTATTTCATTTAGCATAATGCCCTAGTGATCAGCAAACTACAGACTGCAGACTTAACCCTGACCACTGCCTGTTCATGCAAATAAAGTTTTATTAGAACATGGTATATTCATTTCTTTACATATTGCCTATAGATGTTGTCATTATATAACAGCAGAGTTGAGTAGTTGTGATACAGAGTGAATGGCCTGCACAATGTAAGATATTTACCATCTGGCTTTTTGTAAACTATTCCAGATCTATCCCCAGCTCCACATTCTAGGCACAACTTCAATTATCCCTTGATAATTCATGTTCTGGCAAGTTCATAATATGCAAAATTCATCAAAACCAGTATAAGTTCATTTCTTTGTCTTTGCATATGCCTTTCCTTCTTCCTGAACATTCATTTTCACTAACTTGACAGGGTCAATTCCTTATTCAATGTCCAGCCCAAATACCCCCTCTTTTATTTATTTTTTAAAAATATTTTATTTATTCATTTATCTGAGAGAGAGAGAGAGAGAGAGAGCGAGCAGTGGGAGGAACAGTGGGAGAGGGACAAGCAGACTTCACACTGAGCCCTGAGTCTGACACAGAGGTTGATCCCAGGACTCTGAGATCATGATCTGAATGAAAATCAAGAGTCGGGGATGCTCAACCTACTGAGTTACCAGGTGCTCCCCCCCCCCTTATTTTATAGTAATCTTCCCATTCTCCAACTCCACTAGAAAGAATAATCACTTATTTTTTGTAATGTAATCATGTATTCTTTCTTGAATGCAATCTTATCTTTGCAGTCATTTCATTGTATTACAATTCAGGTCCTTACTTCTAGACCAGAAGCCTCCTGAAGACAAGAATTGTGTCTCATTCACCAGAATTTTTTTTTCACTTTTTTTTTTAATTCTATGGGTCCAGTTTTATGCCTGCCATGTAATGGGTTAGCAATCTACAGTTTTGAGTTTAACTGAATGGAGCTATTTCAGTGTTATCACTGGAGGCCCTGGGGGGTTGAAAGAAACATAAAGAACATTGTTCACCGGTGAGGGTGGGCAGTGGGAGATAGGATACAGCCAGTAACTTTTCCCTCCCAGTGGCAACAGCAACAATATCGTGAGCCAAATATTAAACTTCTTGAGCTATTTCTTTTTTTGAGGAGTTCACTTTCATTGCTTATAGGCCTCATCAAAGAATTACAAAACAATTCTAATCCTTTTAGAATGGAAATGAGACTAACTATGTAAAACTTTGAGCTCATAGGTAAATATCAATCTAAATTTTAATATTGACAGATTTAAGAAGATATGGCTTATCCCTAATTTGCTTGCTTCTCTGTATCAGTTGAAAAATAAAAAGCATATAAAATATAACTCATTCTTAATTAGAGTTGTTCACAGTTTGGAAGTTTATGGAAGGACGTGTTTCTGACAGAATGGAACTATAAACCCGTACAGATATTTTGACACATTTTTATTCATTTTTATTGGTGCCTTCACAATGCATATTATTCTGTCATAATTTTATGGTATTTGGGACATTTGGTTTCCATTACCTTCTTAGTGTATTATTTAAAAGTTTCTGAAAAAGAAACAATTCAGTTTCTTCCAAAAAATAATCATAATTCACTGCCTTTAGATTTACTGAGGGAAAGAAGCTGCTTATTACATGGTCTTCTATTTTTCTTATGATCTATGTCATGTTCTTATTAATTTTAATAAAATATCTTGTAGCTAGAAATGTAAAAATGAGCGAAGAAAATTTATTTAGTGATTAGTATTTTAAGTTTAATTTGGTAAATGTCAATTTTTTCCCTTTCTTTCCACTTTTAACAGATTACTTAAAATTTATTTAATGATGACAAAACATTTAACAAAAGTCATTTATCTTTACACATTGATACATTGATATGACAATGTTTAAAAAGAAGAAAAAAGGAGAAGATGGTATTTTCTTATAAAACTTGAATATGGGCAGTGTTATTTCAGTCTGGTAACAGATTTAAGATATTTCCCAGAGCTTTAGCTTTTCAAGAGGAAATTTTTCTTACATTAAGGGTTTGATGCTTTTCATAACAGTACTTACATGGATGGAAAGAAGGACAACACTGAATATTGCAAAGGTGCACATTAACAAGAAAGTTCAGATGTCCCTGTTCTTACTTACATTGGATTCTGCCATCGCATTTCTATTCAGGCATCTGGATAGCAGTTGGGGTGGAGTTCCTCAGCATTTCCTTCTACACATCTGGGAGCTATTTGTATTTCCTGAGTGTGACTTTGAGTTTTTCAGACTTTCTCTTGCCTGATATCCAACTTTTGCCCTCTAGTTAAAGTTGCTTGTAGAATAGCTTGTATAGGTATATAAACATTGTGTATATGAGTTTATATGGATTCTGTCGCTTTCTTTTGTAGTCGTGTTTTACAATCTCATAATTACAACTGCTTGGAAAAAGCTGATGCATCTTTTCTTCAAAACGATGATAAAAATTCCATCTAATTTAATGTGCAGAACTTAATTTCAAGTTATGTTGCAAAAAAATAATAATAATTAACATTGAGAGGGTGTTACCCAAGTAGCAAAAAATGCGTTTGAAAAAGCAAAAAATTGGGGTGCCTGGGTGGCATGGCGGTTAGGCGTCTGCCTTCGGCTCAGGGCGTGATCCCGGCGTTGTGGGATCGAGCCCCACATCAGGCTCCTCCGCTGTGAGCCTGCTTCTTCCTCTCCCACTCCCCCTGCTTGTGTTCCCTCTCTCACTGGCTGTCTCTATCTCTGTCGAATAAATAAATAAAATCTTAAAAAAAAAAAAAAAGAAAAAGCAAAAAATAAAACTCAAATAATTTAACGTCATGGTTCAAAAACTGCAGTGAGAATCAACTGTAAGTGGTTCTAGTAGACAAACATGGAACCTGTTACAAATATAAAGTTTTGAAGTAGCAATTGTGTTGTTATTGTCATTTTAAACATAAAAGAGATTTTCACTTAGAAAACGGCATATATAAAGCAACCCTCAATTTAGCATGGCCCAATGTAGCGTGTGCCATATTAAGATGGTCTTAGCCCTGACATATTGAAAATATTTTACATGAAATTATTTTACTTTTGTCTGAAATCTTGATCTGCAGGCTTTATGATAGCTTTGCTTAATGAACACGTGTAAAGATTGGTTTTAAAATTTAAAGATAAGGAAAGATAATTACTGCTATCAATAAAAAAAAATTGGTGGCATAAAACAAATTGACTTAGAAGAATTCTATGTGTGAACAGAGTAGACTTTTCATGGCTGATCTCTTTTAGCACTGAAGAGTATGCCATTCTCTGGGTGTACCAGAGAATCTTGGTTACTGAATAGACTTTAAACAAAATAATAATAAAAACAATAAACAATAAAAAATCTGAAGTACTAATGATGTATTTTGTCAGTCTTCTAAACTTTCTGTGTTTTTGAAATATGTTAAAGATCTGTGAGCTTCTCGTTCTTAGGGTTAAGCAGTCAAGAAATTATTGCAATTATTAGTTGGTAAACTGCTATTTTAAAATGTTTATTTTTATCCCTACTGTTCCTGGTTTTAATAGTCACCTCATTTTCTCAATGCCCATATTTCTATGGGAAATGAAAAGCCTTTTTGCCTGGAATCTGTTTTAGTTTTAAGAAAGTCTACTCTCACATTTTTCTTTTCCCATTCTCTTTTATCACTACATTCAACTCTCTTGCTCCTCTTAGGTAACAAAAAAAGATGTGTTTATATTTTTGCTTTTAAAACTGGGTGACATTACAGGAAACATTTTAAATATCTGGGTACAATTACTTTGAGGAGAATATTGATTCCTACATATATTGGAGTACAATTTTAAAACATTTAAAATACACAGCAGAGCCGCAAGTAAAAAAGACATTGGTTCCGGTGCCAGACAGAACGAGGATTTGAGTTTTGTCATTTATTTGCTGTATCGCCTTGGCCAAGTTATTTAAACTCATGAATCCAAAATGGCTTTAATAATAGTAAGCCCTCTCCTAGAAGTTGTGAGAATTAAATCAATTAATACATATAAAGCATATAAACCAGTGACTGCATGCAATGAATCAATAATAAAATTAGAATTGATATCTGGGTCATTGAAATATGAAGGATCAGACCACTGTAGGAATTAGAAGTTTAGAAATTCAATTTTATTTTATTTTATTTTTTTATGCTATAGATTTTAAAAATAACCTTACAAAATAATGGATAGAATTAGAGATCTCAAATTCCTCTATAATCTTTTCTTTTTTTCATTCTCTTTTCCCTATAATTTAATGTGTATGAAGTGTTTCTATTATTTGTTTATTTCTAATATACATGTTAATATATAACATACATAATATATATTAAACATACTATATATTATTTTTATATACACACCCACAACAAACAAATATAGTGTGCTGCTATGTGAATTTTAAGGCTTATATAAATCTTACTTAAATTTTTATTCCTTCAAACTCATATTTATGAAATTTATACATGAAGGTGTTTTCTCTTTTCCTGCTATGGTCTTACTTCAAACTTTATTACCATACATTTTTTGTTTGTTTGTTTGTTTTCTTCCTTACTTATATTTACTGCATTTATTATTTTTTTTCACTTCTTTTCATTTTCTACTCACTTGGAAATTACACATTCTAATTCTAATTTTTACATAAATGTAATTTTTAAAACCTTTTTTTCCCCTGAAGTCTAAAATGCATTCTTTCTCCTTAACAATAGAAGAAACAAAATACAAATACCTTCAAGTGTATTAAATGAAGGAAAAAACCGTCCACCTTCCAGTTTATCTATTCTACAATTCTGCCCACCTCATTTTAACAACCTCCAAATTAATTGCCTACATCATATCATCTTTCATAATAAATAATTATTTAGATATACCAAAATGTTTGAAATCCTTTTGTTACACATTAATATTTCTATATCATTCTTTCCTCAAAATTTAGTTTCTTTCTTTCTAAGACCCAACCACCAGTAACTTTTTCAGGGAAGTATGTGAATAAGAACTATTTTTATTTCTTAATAATTCTAACTTTCTTGAAAATATTGTCTCCAACTGTGGATTCCTAGATCGACATTATTTTCCATTAGTATTTGGTAGCTGTTATTCCATTTGCTCTCTTTCCCTCCTGGCATCTGTTTTACAATAGGTCTGATTGTCAGTTCTTTTTGAGAGATTGAGAGAGAGAGTGTGCTAGCGTGTGTGAGCTGGGGGGGAGATGCAGAGGAAGAGGGAGAGAGAAAATCTTAATGAGGCTCCATGCTCAGTGCAAAGCCCGACAGGGAGCTGGATCTCACATTCCTGAGGTCATGACCCGAGCCAAAGTCAAGAGTCAAGGTTTAACTGAATGAGCCACCCAGGTACCCCTGATTGTCAGTTCTTTTTAAGAAATCCATTTTTGTTCTTTGGTAAGTGTTATGGCATGAATTATGTTCAACCCCACTATCCCCTCAAAAAAAATTCCTATGTTGAAGTCCTGACCCCTTATGAGGTACCTCAGCGGGTGACTGTATTTGGAAATAGAGACTTTAAAGGGGTGACTACTTTAAAATGAGGCCATTGGTGTGGGCCCTAATCTAATCTGATTGGTATCCCTATAAGAAGAGGAAGTTTTGACACATAAAGAGATGTCGGGGTGCATACACATAAAGGAAAGGCCATGTTAGCACATGGTGAGAAGGTGGCCATCTGTTGTCCAAGGAGAACAACCTCAGAATGAAATCAACTCTGCCAATACCTTGATCTTAGACTTCTGGTTTCTAGACATGTGAAAAAATAAATTTCTGTTGTTTAAGCCACACAGCCCGTGGTTTACTTTTTTATGCAGCCTAGAAAACTAATACAGTAGATTTTACTGTTTTTCTCTAACGCTGAAGTTCTGCAATAGTTTTATTAAGATGCCTCTATTAAGTGCAACCCTCCTATTAGATGCCCATGAGCTTTCTTACCCTGTTCTGCATGGATTCTAATTTGTCACGCACCTGTACTTCATATATTATCTCTCTGCAATAGATTCCCCAAGGTTTCCTCATATTCATCTCCTCATTGAGTGAGTTTCTCTTTTGGTATAACTAATACACTGATTGGACTTGTCCACTCAACCATTTTATTTTAGTGGTTACATTTTGTCATTCCAGAATGGCTATACCCGTTGTTCTTTTTCAAATTTATCTTTTTAAAAATAATATACTCTTTTTGCTCTATGAATTACATGTTATCCTCCATCATTTTGAGCACTTCAGACGCACATATTTTAAATTACCATTTATATTGCTCCATTATGAGTCCTTGAGGTGTACATTCTGCCGTTTGCTCTCATAGTGATTGTTTTCCTTCTGTTTATCTACATATGAATGTGTGTGTGTGTGTGCGTGTGTGTGGTTTTTACTGTGAACTTTTCTCGAAAGGACACTATTTTTCTCTGGGGGCGATACCGACCCGAGTTGGGATTGTGTACTTATGGAGTAATATTTGTTGCGGGCTGTAGGAAACCTATGTAGTTTTGTAATTACAGAGCAGTTTGTTAACTTCTCAGCTGATCAACCTCACAGGTAACAAAATTTTTACCTAACACTGACTCTGGACATAGACATAAGGTTTGGATTTTAATGGAAATTCCCTTTCTATTCACTATCTCAAGTAGATGCCAATTTATGTAATGATTCCTTGTGCTGGTGAGTAAGTTATTCTAATCTCCATCTCATAGATGGGACTCACTTCATAGATTTGTGAAGGAAATGCAGTTCTCCAATGGGCCTGGGAATGATGTCATTTTCACCCCTGGGTGGACATTAGCATCCTAGTACCCAGGCCCAAGGTCAAAATCCAGTTTGAAATTTCCAAGGTTAAGTGTCTTTTGGGTCCTTCATGCCTTTCATTTAGAGGGTTCTTAATTCTGACATCTATGTATTCCCTTTAGTTTGCTTTGTATGAAAAGCTTTCCTTTACATAATCTGAAATATTATACTGTGTGAATTCTTATATGCTTGAAACTGAAAGGATAACTTCTCATATCAGCTCAGGCTGCCATAGAGATTTCAAACCATGAAAGAGGAAATACATTTCAGGTAAATTACACTTAAAGGTAGGAGATAATAAGATTTTCTACTATCACTGAATATTTATTAAATGAGAGAATTAGTCTAGAATAATAAGTTGAAAAAGCTTTACATATTTTATAAAAAATCACGGTCCACCATTATTTATTAGTAAAGTTTCTTACGAATATTATAAACTTTTTTCCTCAAAAGAATATTAGAAAAAGCCTTTGGAAACTACTAGTGAAATATCACAATGTTGCAACAGAAAATGTTTCTCTTCAAAATATAAATTATGGAAGAGGCTGGGGCACCTGGGTGGCTCGGTTGGTTAAGTGACCGACTCTTGCTTTTGGCTCAGATCATGATCTCAGGGTCCTGGGATGAAAACCCACCTTGGGCTCTGCATTCAGCAGGGAGTCTGCTTGAGATTCTCTCTCTCCCTCTGCCCCTCCCCCCACTCATGCCCTCTCTCTCTCACATAAATAAACAAGTAAATCTTTAAAAATATATATAAATTATGGAGAAGTCAACCCAGAATATCAACTTACGATTTAGAATAATAAAACCCACCATCTACAAATTTATACTATGGAGAAAAATGAAACCTCTCTTTCTGTATTAAGTTTCCATTTTAATATCTTTCTATCACCTTGTGATTCTTCTGTATATTCTTTACTCAAGGTGCTTTTCTTTTCCCCTCATTATGTTTTATTTTGAGATGGAAAAAATCAAAATTGTCCCTAAAGTCATAGTGTAAAATAGTAAGCTTTTGGCAAATTTTCAAAAATTTGATGTCACTTTACTAATTTTATCATAATTACATTTATGCCTTTAAATTTCTTTAGCTTTCAGATTTTTATTTAAGTTGGACAGATAGCAGGAAATGGAGAAAAATGAGATGTCAGACTTCTACTCTAGAGGTACCATGTGCCTCTAGTGACTCCGGTAACCTTGGAATTGATAGTAGCCGCACTATACACCTGAAACTACTATAACATTGTATGTCAACTATACATCGATTTAAAAAGAAATGGGAGAAAAAGAAGAACCGTGAGTGAACAGAGACTTGTTATGAGAAGTTGTGCTTCGCTTTCTCAACCCCTGTATAACTTAGGCTTTTCCTCTTTAATGATTGTGCAGATATGACACATATTAGAGAAATCAGCTGAGGATCGGCTGATGTTAAAAGACACAACATCAAAAACTGAGATGACCCAGAAAATGTATCCTTGTCTCCAATGATAAACAGACGAATCAATAAATCTGCCCTTTATATTTTCCAAAAGTGAATAAGGGAGGAGCTAATATCCTATGAAAATTACAATTCTTTCAAAAACAAAAGCAAATGGTGCTGCCATGATGGGTTAATTTTGTGAGTCAATGTGGCTGCGCCATGGTACACAGACATTTGGTCAATTGTTATTCTGGATGTTTCTATGAGGGTGTGTTTGAATGAGATAATTTACATGCACATGGTGAACTTTGAGGAAAGCAGATTGTCCTTCAAGCAGAGTGTAGGCCTCCAATCAGTTGAAGGAAAGCTGACCTCTCTGGAGCTTGAGGGAATTCAGTCTGCAGACTGCCTTTGGGCTTCACCTGCAGCATTGATTCTTCCTAGCTCAAGACGGACTGTGGACAAGACCTGTCATTATTTCCTGAGTTTCCAGCTGGCTGAACTCTCTCTCTCTCTCCCATCAGATTTTGGACTCACAAGGGCTCGGCAATCATCACCCGAGCCAAGTCTTTGAATCCCAATCTCTCCCTCTCCCTGTGTGTGTGTGTGTGTGTGTGTGTGTATCTCCTATTCATCATGTTTCTCTCGAGAACCTTGACTAGCACAGTTCTCATAACTGATTATTTCACTTTTATTATTTTCAGGGCTAAGGTCTGTCCCTGGTCTCTCATGCCATTTATCTAAGATTGTAAAGAGTGTAACTAATATTTTTCACGCAGTCTTTTTACGTTAATAAAAGAAGAAACAAATAAATGGATCTAAGACATTCTATGAGCAAGGTTCTATTAAAAGTAGTATTTTCAAAATCATCTTTGGTTTCTTTGAAGAACTCATATATTTTTAGATTTAACAGATTTATGTTTTTGTTATTTTGAAAGAGTGGACATAATCGATTCTAAATTATATTTTGCCTTCCAATTTTAAGATAACTTCCTTCGTTCCCTCCTCCCTCCTTCCCTCTCTCTCTTTCTCTCCCTTTTTCCTCTTTCTTTCTTTCTCTCTCTTCCTTTTTTCTCATTTGTTCCTTTTATCTTTTTCTTTTCATTATCTGAATGAAATTCTGTTTCACAGAATTAACAAATGTTTGTCCCCCTTCACTTCCCACTCAAACACTGTCATAATGGTAAAAGGTATGTTTTATAAATTGTAAAAACAGCACAAATTATTAGCACACAGGAAATGTAATCTGACACTAAGATATTTTATATGATATAATGCCCAAAAGAAGAGATCAGTATAATGACCAAATTTAAAACCTTTAAAATTATACTCCTCTGTTTATATAGATTTCTTTGCATTTTCTAACCTGTCTTCTCGTATTTCCCCCAGTGTGCCACCTGTAATAGTCTTTTAATGAATGCTTATCACACAGCAACCATATACATGGCTCTGGGGGAACAGTGGGGAAAATCAACCACTACTTAAAACTTAATATTGTTTATGGTAAAGAACATTGGTTTTAGTGTCAGACAAGCATGTGTTTAAATAACACACTTTAGTTCTAAGGCTGTGGGTTTGCTGCTTCATTTAATAAACTCAATTTCCACATTGTAAACTGGAGATGATCATGTCCCCTACCCGTAAAGTCACTAAGCAAATTAATAATGACAAGGCCGTCCATGTGCTCAGCCTGGCACCTGGCACACGAGGCATTCATTACAACTAACTCCTCCTGGTCCAGGTCTCGAAAGCTGGTGCTTATTACACTGGGCCATATCTGACTCCGTGTTATCACGATTTGGCTTTGTCCACACTGTTATCATTTGCACTTTTTATAAAGATCTATCCTGGAGATTACTGCTTTTTTAGCAGCTTGTCAGAATCAATGCTAAAATAATAGCATCCACATTACTATGAAGATTAGGAGTAAATTGAAGGCAATTTAGTCTAGGCTAAGTTAGATGGGATTTTATTGAAGTTGTTCAAAGAAAAATCAATTTTAATCTTTATCTTTGTAGTATCTCCTGCTAGTGTTTTATCAACTCTTAGAAATCCCCGCCATATCTTGCCTACATGTAAAAACCGCTCTATGCTCTTTCTGCATTACCATTTGTCTTCTCTCCATGTTGTCTCTCTTTGCCTTTTTTTTTTTTTCTGATTTATAATCCAACACCATTGCCTTCTTTTAAACTCTCCCTACATTTCCCACAACAGCATTAATTTTGATTATGGAAACAATTCAAGTCAGTGCTGAACAGAATATGAAAATTACCTCACGGTTTCTTGTTGCATGGCTCCTACTTAAGAATTCCGCACTGTGTTTGCTCTCCTCAGGGCTGCATCACTGATCATGGTTAGTTTATTATCTATTATGACACTTAGCTATTTTTCTGCCACCCTTGCATTTCTTGTATTTTTTGCTTTGAAAAATTATTTTTCTCTTCAGATATACTACCCGCATCTTATTTTGACTGCCTTTTTTTCTATGTGTTTTTCTATTCAACAAGGTCACTTTGGTGATTTTATCTTCTACATCTTTAGCTACCTTCATTTCCCCTCTTGTTTAACATTACGTGCCAAGTTAATGAGTGCAGAGAATATTCCATCATCCTGATTTCATAGTGTCTTCTGTTAAATAATTCAGGAATTAGCAGTAACCACACATTTCTACTAAGAATATCATTAATGCGGTGGCCATTTCATTTTAATTGACTAGACTGAGCGTGGGACCGAAGCTCATGGCTGTGGCATCTTTTTAGTCATGACTACATAAAGTGCCCATTCACTCTCCATTTACTAACAAATTGAGTTTAAGATGCATGCCCTAATGTTCAACACTATCTATTTGACTCTAATGTCTTTTGAGATTTATCTTCCACTATTTCTATAGTCTGAACGATTAATCATAAGAAGGAAGACTCAACTGTGGCATGCGTGTGGAAAGGGAGAAAAATGCGTATGAGTAGAGAGAGGACTATGTTACATTACTTATCTTTTTATTTTTTCAGACTCATTAATACATTGTGCAATGGGCTGACCATTCAATGATAAACAATATGGAATAGCTGATGATGTTACAAAAATCACATTTTAGAGGCAAATAATTAAGAATGCAACTAAATAAAAATGTGTTATACACACTCGTTAGGGAGATGATGCATTCAGATAGAGCCCTTAGAAATGGCTTCTGTTACAGAGACAGTTGTGGAGAGCATGGTTAGGATGGAATTTGGAGGCAGGGACTTTGGAAAGGAATTAGGTCATGAAGGATCTCTCTTGAATGGGATTAGTGCCTTACAAGAAGAGGCCAGAGATAGCTAGCTTTCTTTCCGCCAAGTCTGCAGCCGGAAAGGGGCTTTCATCAGAACCTGACCACGTAGGCACTCTGACTTAGATCTGCAGCCTCTAGAAACATGAGAAATAAACCTCTGTTATTTATAAGCTATGAGATCTACGATATTCTGTTCTAGCAGCCTGAGCAGACTAAGCCATTATGGGGCGCAGAGATTATGTGGAACGAAGAGTTTTAGAAGGGACAAGAAACACCTCTTATCTTTATAAGAGGAAAGAATGTAGAAAAAAGAACAAATATAAGTAGGTTTGTAGATTCAAGAGCAGGAAATTGAACTATTTCCTTCCTACTGGCTTTTATTTTACTGATAAAATACATGTGTTCATCTCCAGAATGGAGGTGAGGTCAAAGAGGTATTTGGAGACTGCATTTGTAAGAAAAAGTCTGAAAAAAAGGTGGAATAATAAATGGAAGTGAGAACGAAAGAATCATGGAATAAATTATTGTGTAGTTGCTGCGACACTGCCCTCGGAGCCGTGGCGTGATTTGGGAGAAGGACGAGGCACAGACAGGTTAGCTTGCGAAAGGGAGCGTGGGTGCAGGGGACGACCGTCAGTGCGCCACCGCCAAGAGTGCGATCGCCCGAACAGCTGCAACCTCGCCTATTTATTGGCAATAAACAGTCAAAGACAACCGAGGGCAGTCTTGTGATCTGTAGTACATCCTAGTGAATAGCAGTACATCACGGGGAAGGTCACGGGAGTAGGTGATGTAACGTTCAGCAAGGAGGCCTAGTCTTAAACATGTCTCTACGGACTCTGCGGGCTATTGTCAAGAGCAATCAAGTTTTGGTTGGGGCAGCGTTCTGCCCTGTAGCAGACCAGGCGTCCTGGCCACTCTGTCTGATGGCAGCGTTCCACCCTGAGCGAGCTGGGCGTTCCCAACTGCTGGGCAAGCCGGGCGTTCCTGGCCGCTGTGCTCTGACGTTTACGCTAAAGCCCGCAAGGTCACAAACATGTTTTCCTATTATATCCCTAGCATAAGCTCTCGGCCAGTGGCTGCTGCAGTAGTCTTGGGGCCTCCATTAAATACATGGGGGAGCTAACCAATTACTATAAGGGGTCAGACACCGTCTGATAGAAACACAGGAATTTTTAAGGGAATAAGAGCAACAGCAGAAGTCTCTAAATTATACTGCATCTATCCTCACATACAGGGAATTGTATATGCTCAGGGGTTCCAGAGTGTTTGACACAAGACTTCAGAGACTAAAGGAGAGATTGGGAGGAGTATTAAGTCTTGAGAAGGGAGATGGGCTAGGCATCCTCCAGAGCTACACCATGGGGCCCCAGGTCTGGTAGCAACAAGAATAATTATAATAATGACAATAGTAATCACAAAATAATAACTAACACATATATATCACACATCATCATATTCCCTGCAAATTATCTCACATAATCCTCTCTACAAAGCTATAAAATGACATCATTATTTTCTTCATTATGCCATTGGGGGGGGGGAGAGCACCAGTAATAAAGCCTCTAAGATAAGGCATTGTGGGCTCAGTTTGCTGGGTATACTTGTTAGGATATTTGTATTAGTGTAAGGGCTTTAAACTTGCTCTTCATGTCCTGTCTCCCACACATAGAATCCAATCATACCTCCTCACAGGAGACAACCCAAAGAGACACATCCAGTTACATTTTTAGCTTCAAATTCAAAATCAGTCATTTCATCGAATCTGTGTAATTTCCTTGCAAACTGACAACAAATAAATCAAATTTCAAGTTATCATACCCAGGGACATCAGATATATAATAAGAAAAATTGAACTGGAAACCCAGAATAAAAACTCCATTTGGAAAAAAAAAAAAGAATAGGAAATATACAGTTGTGATCGATCCAGGCAAATTCTCAAATCCCACAGGTAAGAATAGTGACAATTCACTTCTCTGGGTCTTAAGTAAATCTTTGACTATGGCATCTGCTAGACTCTTATTCTGTGCTGGTAGAACAACCTTGTCCAAGGTAATTCATGGTCCCTGACTTTGTTCCCAGGGATTCTCACCTGTAGCCTCCATTTGGAGACTATGCAAAAGTAAAGCTTGGGAAAATCTTAAAAAAGAGTTTGTACTAACCTAGGTATGGTGGTAAGAGCAGGTCTTTACAAGAAGAGTTGTAGTTCTTCGATGAAAGTGCTAATTGATAGATCATAAAGATCTTTTGGAAATTATTGCTAAGGAAAAAAGAATTAAAAGTAGCTTTCAGGGGCACCTGCGTGGCTCAGTCGGTTAAGCGACCAGCTCTGGAGTTAGGCTCAGATCATGACCTCATGGGTTGTGAGATTGAGCCCCATGTGTGTTCCATGCTCAATGGGGTCTGCTTGAAGATTCTTTCCCTCTGCTCCTCCTTCTGCCGAGGAACACGTGCGCACGGGCATTCGTGCCCTCTCTCTCTGTCAAATAAGTAAATAAATAATTCTTCAAAACAAATGGCTTTCGGATTTAAGCAAAATATATGGGAAAATGGCAACACCACAGACAGCAACAGAGGTCTCTACCTTTACTCTGAAGAAATTGGCCTGTATTATCGTGCAGTGTGAGAAAGTAAATTCACTATAATAAATTTGACATCTAATTATCACATATGATTAATGCACCTAAGCAATCAAAGCTATTATGGTGGAAATGTATTATATTCACATATCAGTAAAATAAAGTGTGTGTGCAGATGTGTGTGCACATGCATGCACGTGTACCACTGTCAAAATCAATGAAAGGTTCTAGAAGTTAAGACTTCGGGTAGATGGTGTCTTAAATTTAATTTGCCAAGTAAGGATATTACCAATCTGAACTTCATTTAAAAGGTCTCCTAATTCCTCCTCGACAAGTTTAATATTCTTGATTCTCTTTCCTTTTTGCATATTGCTACTTCCTGTGCATGTTTGGGATCTATTCCCTTCCATTGTGAACAACTATGCCCCTCCCCTTTTTCTGTACAGTACACTCAAAGTTTTTACGTTTGCCTAGGCCATTACAGATACTAGACATTTGTATGCTTCATGGTCCAGTGAATTTAATTTAATTAGGTTTTCAACTGGTTGGTTTACTCATCTCTTTGTATTATAGAGCTTTGGACTATATTTGGCTCCTGGCGCAGGGGGACATTACCTGAAGGAAGTTAAGAATGACATGTGATTTAATCATTGCAATTTTACGGATTGTTGGTTCTGTTTGTATGGGAGGTTGGATTCTCCCCCGCCCCTTCTCTCAGTAGTTCTTTCTCTCTCCCATTTAAGTACTTAAGCCATTCTGTTTTCACTGCTTCTGGGAATGTTCATGATGCAGAAGAAAGAAGGTAAGATCCATCAATCGCCTCACACCTTGCCCATGCCCCAGAGTGACAAAGAATCCACCCAGTATTGCTCCGGCCCTAAATCCTGGAGTGGAAATAACTGAGTGTTTCTTCTGAAAGGAACAGCAGAGGTGAAAAAGGATCAGATCAGGGGCTATCTACACAGATCTGTGACAGAAGTCTCAGAGGATTTCCATGTGGGTAGATTAAATGGACTCCAGGATACCCTAATCATCCCCCAAACTACTAAAAAATGTAGAGGTAAAGAAAGGGACACCAATTTGAGTAATCTGAGAAGAATGGAGGTTCAAATTAAAATTTAATTTTAGTTATTAAAAATGTATCTTAAATACTTAATTTTACACCTAGTTTCTTATCCATTGTGTAGTGTGTGGGAAAGAGAGAGAGAGAAGAAGGCCCACAGTTATTCATCTTGTTCTCATTCTCCTGTTTGGTCTATGTATTTGACTTGTTGATTCACTGTTTATTGACAAGATAACAACCTAGCAATGACCAAATTCAGTTGTATACAGGACTTTAATAAGTGACACAAATAAGTGAGGCTAGCAGGCCATGATGAATTTTAAGTGATAGTAGTGCTTCTATGTTTGGACGCGTGGGGAGTGCTTAAGAATGCAAATTCCTTCTAGTCTGGTTTATTTTACAGTGGTTACTTTGCTCCCATTGCTTATTGCATTGCTTCCTTCCTTCCTTTCTTAAGAAGTTGGAAATGCAGCCTCTTTCTGTCTGGATTGACAGTATTAAACAAACAAACAAAACAAAACCATCATGTCTGTAGTTTGCCCCTTGCTTTTGTATGCCATTTTGTGTTCTCTGCCTCAGAGTATTAATTTTCAAACTCATATAGAGCATGGAAAACTTTTCACAAATATTGTTAAGGAAGCCAAATAAAAAGAATAACCTGGAATGTGTCTGCTTTAAGTACTGAAGGGAAGGTTAATGCTCCAAGTTCCCCATAGCCTTCCTGTCACCATTGGGCACCTCCAAGGAACAAAGATGGAGGGTCCTTGGTTAAAAGAATTTCATGTTTTTTTAGAGAAACCAAATGAATAAATCTTTATACTGAATAGTTCTCCATTCAAGGGATGGAAAAAAATATTTAGTCTAGAAACGCTTGAACATTCAATAGCGAAATGAATGTTAAGCTGAAGACTTAGTTTATTTTAAGAAACATGTCGCTATTAGCTGATTACAAACTAGCCACTGGTGAAATCTCAAATTTTTTAAGATTGAAGCAAAGATAAAATAAATATATATACTTTAGCAAATATCATTACTAAGAAATTCTATCAAAATCTTTAAAAATTACTAAGTATGAGTGAAAGAAAAATGAAATTCTGCTTTATTCTCTGCTACTTGTTTTCATTATTTTAAAAAGATCTTGCACTTGATTTTTTTTATCTTTTCACAACTTTTTTTTTGTCTTATGCAGTTTGATCCTCACCACATCCTGAGTGATAAGACAAAAATCTTTATTTTCATTTCATTTTTAGTTTTCCTTTTCTCGTCTGCCTCTGTCCAGGAACATGAGAAACTTCAACGTTTCCTGTATTGATTGAGAATCTCAGTTTCCTCACTTACTCAAACGTCACGCACAAAACAGTCTGTTTTGTTCCCCTATCCTTCTTTTTCTTTGAAAATTGGTCATTCTTGATCTAATTCTGTTAGAGCCTAATATAAAAACTACCTAGTATTTTAAATCAGCTGAAACAAAGAAATCACTATGATTTCAGAAGCTGACATTTGACTTATTATATTGTCCCAGCAGCCTTTTGGAGGCCATGCCACTACAAGTCTGCCTAGTAGTAACGTCAATGACAAGAATTTCAAGCTGTGACGTATTAACAGATCATCCAGCATTTTAGCTTTGGTGCCACATAAATGGCCCATACCCAGTATATGCTTGATCAGAGTTCTGAATTCAAGACCGTTTCATGAGAAAAGAGCTGGAGTCCCTGCTGTAACAAATCAAAAACTACGCCCTTTGAAGTATGACCACGCTGCCTGGTAATGGAGCACCAGGGGTCATGAGATGAACCATTCCCTCTGTTCAGCTAACTGATATAGTTTGTTTAATTCGGGTAAACGCAAAATGTACATGATTAGAATAGAAAAAAAATATTTTTTTTTCACTGTGACCTCATGTTACAGCATATGGGGAATAATGTCAAAATGTAACCTCTCATTTCTTTCTTTCGTATTTTCAGCTATATGGATGGTTTTAATCCACTCATAGTGCTGTAACAAAACAACATAGACTGGGTCACCCTCAATCAATAGAAGTTTATTTTATAGTTTTAAAGGCTGGGAAACACAAGGTCAAGGCACCAGCAGATTCAATGCCTGGTGAGATCCCATTTCCTGATTCATAGACGGCCATCTTTTCATTGTGTCTTCACATGGCAGAAGGATGAGAGAGCTCTTTGGAGTCTCTTTCATAAGCACACCAATCCTATTCATGAGGGCTCTGCGTTCATGACCTAACCACTTCCCAAAGTCCCCATCTCCAAATACCACTACATGGGAGATTAGGTTTCAACATACGAATTTTGAGGAGATACAAACATCCAGTTTATAGCATTCACCATAACATAATTGATCTGCAAACCTATTTAATCTTTTGCAAACCTGTGTAGTCTTTTGCATTATATCAGATATGTATCTCTTAAAAACATAGTAATCCAGCTATTTTATAAGGGTATTATGCCAAAAGGCATATTGTAAAAGGCAGAGAGAATATTCTAATTTAGATAAGAACAGAAATCTTTCTGTTTAAAGTTGATTTTTATTATGGTATTTTTTTTTATCATGACATTCTTCAATTATCTAAGTTCTCGCTATAAACATGGCTTAGATTTACTAATTATTTTACTTATTATCAAAGAAAATGCGTTTTTTTCTGCAGAAATTTTGATTTTGTGAAAGCATAATAAAAATTTAACACATTCTTCCTTTTTAAAAAAGATTTTATTTATTTATTTGTCAGAGAGCAAGAGAGCACAACAAGGGGGGAGTGCCAGGCAGAGGGAGAAGCAGGCTCCCCACTAAGCAAGAAGCCCAATGTGAGACTTGATCCCAGGACCCTGGGATCATGACCTAAGCCAAATGCAGACGCTTAACTGACTGAGCTACCCAGGTGTCCCCACATTCTCCCCTTCATCCATTGATTGAAAAGTACTTATTGAGTTCTTAATATGTGTCAGGCATTAAATGTTGATAGCCCCTGTCCATATAAAGAAGAATGAGTCACTGTCCTTAACCTGGAGAAAATCATTACCTCACGAAGGAGACAAATATGTGTGGGATTGATACAGCACAAGATTCTTAGTGAGAAGAGGCAGGTAATCGCAGTGATATGATTGCCCCCGTGAAAGAAATGCCGACATGTACCTTGGGAATCACTCTTAATGGAATAATAACATTGACCAATGGGCAAAGTGGTGAAGGGCATTCAAAATAAAGTAGACCAAAGACACACAAAAAGTTAAAAATCATTATGGTTCAGAGAACTGTGAGCACTTTGACATTACTGTGGTGCAGCCTATGGGGTTAGAAAGCTAAGTAGAGTCATATTTTCAAGACCTTTGTATGTCAAATCACATTTTAGCTTGTAGGTAATAGCAAACCATTAAGCTAGTGGCTCGCAATCTGGGGTATGCACTGATTCACCTTCAAGGAAGTAACATAATTAGATATTCATTTTAGGAAGCTCATTCTGGTATCTATATCAACAATGTATTGTAAGAGAATCAACATTAAAGGCCAAAAGACCAAATAAAAACTCTTTTAATTGGCCAGGCAAGAAGTAAGAGGTATTAACCAAAGCCTGGGAGTTGGAATTGCAAAATAAAGAGGCTTATAAAGATACTATCTGTAAAACATATGCTTCTTCAAATGTCAGGAATGAGTGGGAGTGCTAACTTAAAATATTCTAAATTTCTGACATGGGCAATTGGAAAATTAAATGTGCAAAACTTAATATAATTAATATATAATTAATAATTAATTAATTAATTAGAAATTGGTATGTTTAAAAGACTTCATTTCTGTTACATAATTAGATGTGTGTGTTTGCCACAAGTGATGAATGGAATTACTAATTAGGGACTTTATTCAAAAGAAAACTTAGATTTCCAAAACAACTAATAATTATCAAATATTCATTTGCATTGTCTACTTAGTGAAATCTAGATTGTAAGTCACTGAACGGAGCTGCATTTGATTGATTCAACACAAGGGACAACACAGGAGATCATACAGAAATATAGGTAACAATGCCTCTCCTAAATACTTGAAGAGAAAAGATGTAGATTCACAAACTATTAATGACATCTTATAGTCTATAACTAAGAAGTAATTTGGTGAGGCAGCCATTTCCATGTGAGACAAGGAGTGCTTTGGAATTTCATTATCCACAGACAGTGGGATCTGAATAACTATTTTCACCGTAGACAATTTCTGGGCACTGGCTTGCCCAGCAAGAGTCAGATTTGTCTCAATATCTGAAATGTTTTCTCAGTCTCTACAACTGGCTTTTGCTGGTTTGAAATATGTGTATATATTTCAGTGTATATATTTCACTTCAATAACAGGGTTATCCTGATACTAATTGAAATGGGTAGAGAAATGACTCCCCGGTTAATTCTTACTTATTCTATCCCAAGGGGATAAATGTTATTTAAAATATCACAAGAGTTCAGGCTAAGAAAAGCAGTTCGAAATATTTCCATATGGCCATGTCGTCTTTTCTAATACTTCATTTCACTTCCCAGGACACCACTTTTTTACAAATAAGAAGCATTCTTCCTGTTCTTTTTCTAGCTTGCTATTAAATATTTAAGTTAGGGCACAAAATACAGAGTGAAATATTTTTTCCATCAATTATCCTCCATAAAACTATAATATTTTGTCTCACCTAAAAGTCATTTTTAAATTGGTGGATATTACATAAGGTTTAGATATATTGCATGAATACATAAGTTGATGCACATATTAGTTAATACAGAGAATTTAAAAACAAATCATGTCTACATTCTTTAGAAGTTTCCATTCTTGTAACATTTTGGATGAAAATACAAAAAGTATTTCCAAAATAAATAGTAAATTTTTTTTAATCGAAAAACTATATTCATTAAAATGTTAGGACAAGGTTGAAAAAGAAACTTTCTATATTAGGTTAACAGGAGTTAATAAGAAAGAATGGGAATTCTCCTATCAATTAAACATAATATCCTCCATGAATCATGTCTACATTTTTTCTCTCTAGAGATTTTATGTATATATGGAACCTTGCGTAGCTTGTTTTAAAAAATATGCAGTATATGCACATTTTTCCTAATACCTAAAGGCACTGAGATAGAAACCTCATATTATCTATAGACTGAACTTTCTATGTTGAATTGTAAGCTGTCACAGGTTTGCATTAAACATAAGGAAATCCAAAATAAAATACATAATGGTCTAAAATAGTACATTTTCAGTATAATAGTTTTAATGGACTAATCTCAAACTCCCTGTAGGACGGCAAGTGTTTCTACCCCTTCAAGTCTTTCTGAAATGGTTTAATCTCAGTGGTACATTCACAGGCACATCTGGCAACAAACAGCCCATGCACTGAATCCCTCAATACGCTTTCCCTGCACACTGAGCAATGGAGCAGGTCACGTGATGACGGCAAATGTCTCTGCCAGGCTTCAGGATAGTCAGTGGTTGTTACCAGAATTAGATATCTTTGGACTATCAGGGTTCTGCATCAGAAGAAATATTTAGTGCTAACTTTCACTGGAAGGACATTGTCTGCAAAAACTAACTTGCAAGTTCAAGCTGTTCATACCCGCTCCTGGAAGTACATCCTTTATCTCTATAATTTCTATCTTGTGTGCCAGGATTCCAATTTCATGTTCACCATGTTGATTGTATGAATGTTTATTTTGGACAGATTTCCATTCTTTAAGCAAATAATTAATGAAAATAGTTTCTCCACTACTATGGTTAGTATTTCATGGTTCTTTTTATCCATGTAAAGAAGCCCATATACTGGGAAGCAAGAAAAGCAAAAATATATGTGGTATTTTGTGCATTTACTTAAGAAATGTACCTTTATTTCTTATGTCTGATCCCATTATTTTTCATATGCCATATATCTATACCAAATGAATGTTACTAACCTGCCTTAACATTCGACTCTAATTATCTCCCAACCATTTCATGCTACTGCATCCTCATCCTAAAAACAAACAAAAAAACAAAAACAAAATCCTAACATTCACGTAATAAAAACAAGATATTTAAAGTGGAGTATGAACTGGCTGGAAGTTTTCCCAAATTACGATCAATTTCTTATCAGTGTCACTATTTTTAAGACAGTATTCACATGTGTTATATTTATAAGAGCATTACAAAGCAATAAGTGTGGCAATTAGATCTCAATACTTTTTTTTTTCTTTTAAGATTTTATTTATTTGACAGAGAGAGAAAGAGTACAAGAAGGGGGAGCCATAGGGTGAAGGAGAAACAGGCTCCCGCTGAGCAGAGAGCCCAACATGGGGCTCGATCTCAGGACCCTGGGATCATGACCTGAGCTAAAGGCACACACTTCACCCACTGAGCCACCCAGGTGCCCCTGAATACTTTTTTTCTTTTTAACAATTTTATTCATTTATTTGTCAGTGTGAAAGTACAAGCAGGGTGAGGGGCAGAGAGAGAAGCAGGCACCCCGCTGAGCAGGGAGCCTGATGCTGAACTCAATCCCAGCACCCTGGGATCATGATCTGAGCCAAAGGCAAATGCTTAACCAACTGAGCCACCCAGGTGTCCCTAGATCTCAATACTTTTAAAAAATATATTGTTTTTATTCTTAGTAGGCAGACCAGACCACAAGTCATTTGATCAAATATATAACAGGACAGACTTAACTACTTAATTAAGCTGTGCTTTACAAATATATATGTATTTATTTTGTCGATAGTCCCTGAATTCCGTGTCTGAAATCTTGGAGGAAATTTTCTGATTTTACAAAGTATACTTAAAAATACACTTGTAAATACTTATCATAAACTTGTAAGGCTAGTTTCCCGTTGTTGTATTTATGACAATCATTTCCTAACATCATAATGGTCATTATGAAGAATACAATATAGCTGTCCTTTCTTCTTTATTATTCCTGTATTTAACACTAAAGAGTTGTGAATGAGACGTGAACTAGGATCTTAAAAAGAATGCAAGTATAATAAAACAGATATTTTAAATATAAACTTCATAGGCAAACTGGACATTGCATTCTCTGTATCTTATTTATCCATATCACCTTCTAAGGGAAACCACTGATTTATTGCTCTTTCCCACCCTGTTCTCCCACATGGCTGGTTTCCTCAAAGGCCAGATTATATATCATTTAACCCAGACCTTCACATTCATAATCACAGGGATCAAACCAGAAGGCAGATACATTTACTAAGGGTGTATAGCAACTATGCCATTGTATTGCAATAAAAGTTATCACCCATATAGATTCTTTTACTCAGGAATTTGCACCAAGAACAGAGGAAGAATTTGCCTCCCAGGGGTGAAGAACTTCTGGAAACTTCTTCAGTTAGGATGAGAGAGACAATTATGGGACATATGTCCCTGAAAATTGGGAGACTACTTTGCTCCCTAGTAGGCTCCTGAGTGGTGTTGGCATTTTGAAGTCAAGAATAGGTAAATGTGTATGGATTAAACAGGACTGCTTCACAGCAAAAGAAGGGTTTCAGATATTGTTAGTGAAATGATTAGCTAGGTAGACTGTAATCCTGGTCAGAATGTTCTGACTCACTCTGAAGAATTTATAAAATAAATCTAGTTAAATCTGGTGAGCATTAGTCTGTGTCACAATCAAACCAAACTGACCCATTGTTCTTCATTTCAGTTTAAGGTCTCAGAACAAAGAATGCCAGCCTCAGCTATAAGGAGGATGTTATGAGAAACATTGTCTCACAGAAGAACTCTTCCACTATGTGGAATCCCAAGGAGTCAGATGTGTTATCCAAGGTGTTCAATCTATCATAAAAGAGAAAGAGGGGGTGGAAGAAGTAAGAAAGGAAAAGGAGGGAAAGGTCATATAATTAACTGGCCTATTAGGTACTCAATCTTGACCAACGGTTGCTTTAGTGGTAGTTGAGTATGCTAAGGTTTTTCTGCATGTCTCTTTCTCTCCTTTCCTAAATGGGGTCTGGTACAGCACTCTTGCTGCTCCTTCCCTTTTATTACATGTGTGTACTGTTGGTGTTCACATTTGCTATTTGTTTCATATGCTCCAAAAATCTGTCTGAGTATGAGTGAACTATGAAAACCGTGAATATCTCTTGGAGAATTTTGGGCTCTAACACTAATAAACACTTAAACATATGTGTTAATTTATATCTGGATGTATTTCTAATTTTGGGGGGGGCAGAGGACTGTCTCATGAATGGAAGATATGAGTGCCTTTGGCAAAATACAAGATGGTTATATTAGTGTATACAGAAGTATATTAGTAACCAGAAAAGGTAAAGTGCATACCATAATAGTTAAAGATTGAAGTGGGTTCAATTAATCTCAGTCTCATTCATATACTTTCCTAATGAAACTTTTGGAGCCCTTGTCCTTTCTGCCTAGACAGTCCTAATTTTTAATGTATGGTTCGACATCAGGGTTGACAATAAAGAGCAATCAATGTGTAGACTACCCAGTGATCTATGTGGACTCTATGGCCTGAATATAAAAAGATGGGATGAATCATTCATCATGCCCTTCAAATGTTAAATGAAGAGACACATTATGGCAGTGAATCATGGGAGGTATAGAAGAGACATCATGCAGAAGCCATGGGACTGGAAGGCCATGATGAGTCAGCTGCAAATTAAAGTCAAATGGGGAAGTGGTCTGGGGTAAGGCACTCATGCTAAGAGTAGGTTAGGTTACAAAAAGAATGAAGAAGTGAGAATATAGTTAGGCCACACAAGCCATGGGAGAATGAAGAGTTGTAGAGTCCGGCTGTAAGGTGGCCACAATTGACCTGAAGCCAAAATTCATTGCTCTATTAATCTCCATGAGATCTGGTTCTCTGTGACTCATGTCCTGAAATATGTATAAGAACTGCCTCCTCCTTATTTACCACTGCACATGCATAATAACATAACCCATTAGTCATCACCCGTTGCAACCAAAAAATAGCAAACTAAAACAAGTGTGTTGTAAGGAAAGTAGGCTCACAACTGCTAATCTGATGAACATGATGTAGGAAAGAAATCAATGAGGGAGTGATACTTGAGTCAGAGAAGTGAAGACTACAAATGGGATATTCAAGGCAAAGAAAACAGCCTGAGTAAATTTATATAGTATCCAGAGGTTTAGGGAATTAAAATAACTTTAGTATGACTGAAGCATGAAGTTCTCTTTAAAGCCATGTGAGAGATGTAGTTGGAGGTAGAACCAGAGCCAGTTGACCAAAGGGATTTTATTCCATTTCATGGGGTTGGTGTTTGGAACACAAAATAGTGATTATTCATGGTTTATGCAGACCAATGACCTGCCTAAGTCTGTATTGAGAGAAGGCCCTTATAAAGAAACCAGAGAGGCCAGTTTGTAATCTGTTGTGGTGCTTAAGGTTCTGGATGAATGTGGCAAGGAGGACAGGTGCAAAACCTTAAGAAGTTAGAATTAGTAGGGCTATTAAACCAATTAGATGTGGCAAGTGGAGGAAACAAAAGGTCTAGAATGACACCCAAGCTTCTTAGTTGACTGAACGGAGCAGGCTGCCATTCTCTAAGGCTGTGAGGAAAAAGAATAAGATTGGATCAGCAATACCAGGTTTGGGTTTGGCTGCACTCCACCTATGGTGGCCATGGGCTAGCCAAGTGGAATTGAGCTCAGTGATACCAAATGAGGTGCTTAATATTTTCACTTAGAGGTCTGATTAACATCTCCGCTACACATTGTCCAAAGTGATCCTGATTCTGCTTGTTTATTCTCTAATATCTCCAAATGAATGTAATGAACAGGGAATGAATTTTCCTTGTTGACCACCATATTATCTGCTCAACATTGTGCAAAGCCCCAAATATGTATATATAGCGAATATGTAAATTATAAATGAATAAAAGACATAGAAGTTGAATTTAAAATTTGATTGCTATCAGTCTCGAAATGGCGGCTAAAACCCTAGGTATAAATGAGATTATTGTAGGGAATAGCTAGTATTACCCATGAGGCAAAAGGTACAATATTGTCACACTAACATTTTTTTCATAAAATACCGTAAAAATATGAATCAAAGGAGCATAGGGCATTGAAAGACATATCTAATAAGCATTAGAAACTGTGTTGGGCATTATAATATAGAACCATCTCATATAAGTTGCCAAGAAACTTACCATGTTTTCTTTGATTAATTCAGAGGAATTTTAATTCAGAGCATGAAGATCGAATGTGGTATAAGTAAATATAGCACAGTGGAAACATATCACATAAAATACGCAGTGTGCACCAAGCAATAAAATAGCTGTATCTATTTCAGCAAAATAAATAAAATAATTTGTTCTTGGAAAAGTATTTTGGATTAGTCACTAAAACTTATTTCATGTTGATATAAATTTATATGCATTGCATAAACCTGGCTTTGACTAGCAATAAAAAACAAAATCCCATGGTTAAAATGCCTGAAGAAACATTGTTCACATGAAATTATAACTGCTACTCATGCCAGCATTGCCAGGACATCAATAACAAAATTCTAAGTTGATAGCACTGTCATGCTTTGCAGTCAGTATTATTTTGTGATATATTAAGCTGCCTCTCTGTATATCCTACTCTGATCCAGACATTACCTATGTGACTACTGTTCTTTATCTAGAATGCAAAGTATTATTTTCTCCAAAAGCGGCAGTATGCGTATCAGACTAAAAAAGAAAAATATATTAGTAGGGACAATTTCGGTTATTTATTGTAATTCTCATGGTTTCCCAGTAAATGAACCCTAACATAATTTTAAAAAACGAATAAATCAATATAAAAAATAAAATACCATAAATCAATGAGATTATGGATTTGTTTTAAAAAAACATTGTGCGATAGTGTTCAAGTTACTTTCTATTTATGTTCATCAGACTTAGAAAAAGAGACAACAAAATTTCTTTTACAAAGTTTCCCAATGGTATAAGTTAGATAATCATATTCCTTGAGTTTAAAACTTATTTTTAACAGATAAAAGTATTATATGAAAAATTGGAATTTGCATTTGAAGAAACAAGGGAGGTTTCAGTTCGGAGGAGGTGCTGTTGTTTAGTCTTAGGTTATTGTGTGTGTGCGCACAAGCACGCACATGCACATTCATGTTAAAATGCTTGAAAACATTATTAAATATACCATTTATATCACACCAAAGTGAAGAATTACATATGCTCTTTCTATAACTCTAACCCATATAATTTTTAATTTTTAAAAATTTTTTAAATATTTTATTTATTTATTTGAGAGAGGGCATGCACAAGGCGAGCAGGGAGGAACAGAGGGAGAGGGAGAAGCAGACCCCGCTGAGCAGGGAGCCCAAGGTGGGGCTGATCCCAGGACCCTGGGATCATGACTTGAACCGAAGGCAGACGCTCAATCAACTGAGGCACCCAGGTGACCCCCATGTAAATTTTTCTTAAACTTTATTCTCTAGAACTGAGACCATTTTGCAAAGCTCATCAAAGTTTACAGCAGAGGAAAAAAAATATCTGGAGTGAAAGGTAAGGTACTAAAACACTTCTTGTGCTTAAATGAAGACAGGTTTCACTTTGTCTTATAAATTGGATATCCAAGATGCTTTTCAAACAGAGAATCTCACTGCTAAATAATTCTTTTAAAACACCAATCTAAATCATTGGAAGAATACCACACAGACATTGTTAAAAAAAAGAAAAGAAGAAAGAAAGAAAGAAAGAAAGAGAGAGAGAGAGAAAGAAAGAAAGAAAGAAAGAAAGAAAGAAAGAAAGAAAGAAAGAAAGAAAGAAAAAGAGAAAGAAAAAAATCTATGCAGGCCTATACTTTATGGATTGCATTATTGCAAGGAATGAAAGAAAATTAATCAATTCTTCTTCATCAATTTTGCATTATTTGATTGAAGTATTTTCATTGAGGGTGTGGGCCAATACAAATTTTGTATGACACATTACCTTTTACTGACAACCAGAGCCAGGTACTGTGCTAGGAAATTTATAACTGGTATGTCTTAACAGTTAATTCATTATTATTATTTTATTAAATCTGGCAATCCAGGAATTGGCAAACTTCTTTCTGAAAGATCCAGATAGTAAGTATTTTAGTCTTTGTGTGCCATGTGGTCCCTGTCACAATTATTCCACTCCACCGTCGTTGCCCCAAGGCAGTGAAAGACAACTGTGTTCCAGTGAAACTATTTACAAAAACAGGCAGCAGGAGAGATTTGGCCTGTGTTATTACTCCCGTTTTGAAGATGAAGAAAATGAGTCTTATAGAAGTAAATTAACATGCTTAATGTTACACCCCTAAGTTAAGTGAGGGGAGGCAACTGAAAGCCAGATCATATTATCTATAACCTGTTTTGGGTATCCATAGCCATTCTTTCTCACTAGGCCATATCCTTATTAAATTTCATGATGAACAATGCAACTTACATTAAAACATTTTCAAACATCTTCTTTTATGTAAATATTTTTATGTTCTTTGTGATTTTGAGACATAAAAATAGTTACATGAGTAAAGATCTGCAGTACACAGTAGGCTCGATAATGCTGCATGAACCGGAGGGTTTCCCATGACATTTTTGGTGAGCCATCTAGCCTTAAAAGGGATTGTTCTAAATGCATAGATGTTTCTACGATTTGTCCTGCATGATGGACCACCTGGGCTTTCAGGTACACGGGCAGGCTAAGAAATGTTGTTTGTGAGACTTCTGCTCTGTAAATAACCTTGGGAGCCTGGTTATTTAAAATATATTGTCTGGCCTCCAGGTCAGAACTGGCCCTTCTGTGCTGGAGGCCAGAGCTACAAATCTTGCTTCACATCCTCTCCTGCTCCTGGGCTGCCGCCCACCCCAACCCAGTGGAATCTGGGAGGGGAGGCAGACACATATATAAATATAAAATATATTGAAAATATAAAAACATGGTAACATAGAAATGCATCTTGCTTCAAACTGCATGTAGGCAAACAAATGTTTAATTTCAAACCCTATTATTTGCCCTAGAAATATGGCCCTAATGGGGATGGTCAATTGGAAGTCTCACCTGAGGCAAGGATGCTCCCCCCAGGACTCTCAGTCTGGAATCCAGCCTGGCTGTCCCCGCGGGGCTTCCCCCTGATGAGTCTGGATGTTGTGATTTTGGGGGAGATGTTGGGGGCCCTGGGGTTTCAAGTCAGTTGAGTAAACACCTAGAAGTGCAATTACTGGATCCTCTGGTAATACTATGTTTAGCTTTGGAAAAGACTGCCAAACTGTCTTCCAAAGTGGTTGTGCCATTTTGCACCACCCCAGAAGTGGATGAGCATTCTTGTTCCTCCACATCCTTGACAACATTTGGTGCTGTCAGAATTCCAGATTTTGGCCATTCTAATAGGTATTTTATTGTTGTTGTCTCCATGTCTTTTTACTGCTTCTTTTAACTGTTCTTTCTAATAAATTTGTCAGTTTGTGTCATTGTGTTTAACTCTTGATGAGTTCCAATTCACTAATTGTCGCTCTGTGTGCAGCCTAGAATTTATTCCATCAATTCTATGTTTATTATATTTCAATGATGGTGTTTTTCCCATTAATGGAAATGGAGGAGTTTTTTGCGTTTTTACTTATTCTCTCTCTTTCCGTTCCTTTATCTAATCTTTATCTCTTTAATCATCCTAATCAGAATTATATCTGATATAGTGGTTCAGAGTTCCTTTCCTTAGGTGATATTGTTATAGTCTGTATTTACTAGGCAAGTTGGCCTACAGCTGTTTGTGTTCCTTGGCCTGTTTTACTGCATCTCATTAGGTATGTAAATTTATCCATGCCTGTCTAATGCCCATCACCCAGTTACCCCATCCCACCATTAGGTATATAAGTTTATATATATATATATATATATATATATACACACATATATATATATACACACACACACACATATATATATATTTATAAAAGTTTATATAAATATATATATAAATATATATATAAATCATGTTCTCCAGGACAAAGTCTATCAGATTTTTTTCTCTCTATTTTCCAACTTCTTTGAAGGACAGGATGAGAGAGAGGGGGAGAGAGAGAGAGATAAAGTAGTATCTCAGTTTCTGAGTTTCTGATATCAAGGACTCAGCAGCATGTTCTTATCTTTCAAAGGATATTTTAATTTCCTGTTACCCCAAAGAAGTAAAACCTCTTCTGCTTCCTTTCTGATGCAGAATCCGTCATACCTCTATATCCACATACTGTTTTATTTTTATCCTGAACTTACCATGGTTCTTTTATATTTTCTTTTTTAAAATTTTGTTTTTTATAACTTTGTGCTTGGAGTGGGACAGGAGGTCAGGATAATCAAATCATGCCATTATGTTTGGCATGTTAACTGACCAGAATTTTCTTTTGATGTTACAAAATATACTTGCTATTAAATAGATTTATCCACTCATTAAAGGAAAACCTTTTCTAAGGAAATGTGTCCTGTGTCTTGTGTCCTTTTATAGAAAGATGAGGTAATTAACTTCCTGTTAAATACTGTGAATTGGAAAATAAATGAGATATATCTGTTAAAAAGTATAAGATGTTAATTATGGAGATTTACAGATAAAATACAAGAAAATGTATTGTGTTTGGCAACATAATCCCTATAATAGATACATAGAATAATTTATTATATAGTGTAATTGTCCTAAGTATTACCTTACACTTCTTAAGAAATTACTGGCAGGTAAGACCTATTGAGTCAACTGGGGCATCACTTTGGCATGCACAACTATTCTCTACAGTATATTTCTAGGAATCTGTCCAGTTTTAAATGATCCAAACTATTAGGCCCTGCTAAGTGAGTTCATGACTGAGTAAAGCATTTTATAGTGATACTGATGATGCAAACAGTAGCTAAAATAAGCTGATTTTACTGTGTTCTTGCCATGTTGCATAAGTTAGCACAATAATTGTAGCCATTAGCACACAATCCATCCTTCTGTTAACATCATATGTGGACTAGATCCTTAAGATCACGAGTTCTAACATGTCAGTGTGTCTTGCATCCTATAAACATTCCCAATACAACCTCAGCTCTAATTCTTTTTGAGACTATTTTGTTCTACCCTGAAAGGCAGATCACTAGACTCCATCAACCTGGAATTATTGTACTTATTTTCTTTCTTGACAGATTCATGTCAAATATTTCTAATTCATTTTTCCATTTATCATAGTCTTTAAACTATTTCCTTTTCCTAGCTAACCTTCCACCATTTCCTAAATTTTATGGCTTCAATTGTTTCCATTACCTTTAAACCAATTCAACTTTCCAGGTGAAAACAATCTGTAGAGAGCATAGTACAACTATTATCTTTCTTGTTAAATGCAATCTATGATTGTCCCAACAATTTCCCATTATTAGACATTTAGAATGTTATTCTTATTTCTAAGTGCCCACAAATCATCTTCTTTTGGGAGGAAATTCAGTTTCTTGTTTTCCAACTGAGCCACCTCTATAGTTTCACATAATTCTTACCATACAGGTGACATTGGCTTAATATTATCTTCAAGATCTTTCAGTGCACTAAGGGGCAAGTGGTCTGAGCTATTTGTGCTAGATTGATTTAGAAAGTTAGTTTGCTTTTAAAATTCTCTTCAGTTGCCCTTGAATATTTTTTTTATGAATTCTGATATTTTACTTTTTAAGTTAATATAATTGACAGAAACAAAAGAGAAGGACATAAAATAAGTTTGAGGACTTTCTCACTCTATTAACATTTTTCCATCTATTCTAAGCAGCAGACCTCAGATTGCATTGTTTTTCTTTTTTTTCCCCTTAAAGCCAAGGAAATCCCTTCATATCCTTTGCATTTTTGCAAATAGTAGTTTTATCTGGGTTTCCACCCTGTTATGGCATTCTTAAGGGTTTATGAGATTCTTATTCATTAATTACACAATCTTTGTCCATCTTCATTAACTTTTAATTATGTATTTGTTCTAGACCTTAATGTTAGATATGATAACATCTTGAAATAATTCTTCTCTTTCTTATTTCCCCATTCAAAATTATATTTTCAGAATATCATTTTGAGGAGCTTTATAATTTTTTGTATACTCTTAATTTTTCACTTTAGTTTTATAACTGTATTTTCCCTAACCTTTTGAAAGCTTTCTTAAATCTAGAATATATGCTGGACTTCTCACAGTTTTCTTCCTGGGTATTATTAATGCTACTTCATTGTAAATTTTTCTTCTATTTCTTGTTAGAAACTAGTTGTTAATTGATAGTGAATGTCATGGCTTGTAGAGGAACTACCTCTTTTCATTTTCAACTTTCCAGCAAATAAAATTTTCCACAAGGCAGGTTAAGAATATATCACTTTCTATTAGAGGATCAGTGCAAAGAGCTACCTGTTTGATGTCTCTTTTGTTACCTGTTTGATGTTTCAAATTCTGTATGGTTTTTGAAATCAATTAATGAATAGATGTCAAACATTGTAAACTTATCTTCTGTGCTTGGAGCTCCACGATCTCCCAATGAGATTTGTAGGTGGGGATTTAATTTCATTTATCTTGCTTGGGGTTTTATCTTTCCTTTGACTTTGTTTCTTTTATAAATGTGGTATAAATTTCTGTTATTATCCTTAGAATATTGTTTCTCTTCTCTCTTACTCATTTTTAATACTTTAATATGTTAAAAATGTTCATTTATCATCTGCATATGTCTTGTGATGTCTCTTCTCTTCTTTCTCTTTATCTCTTTCAGCTGAGTTCTGGATACTAATTTTAGTTTTATATCTGTTGAGAAATATTTCAGTTCCAGGTAATGTGCTATTTAACCAATCCATGGTAGCTGGGAAAATGAAGATGCAAAACAGATACAAGAACAAAACAGAAACAAACTAAAAGAAATTGTGACAGATTTACTCTGACTGTGAGTTTGAAGTATTGCTTGGCCATCCAATGAAGATTTTCATCAGGCATTTGGAAATACAGGACTAAAGTCAAAACAGGAAACCCAGAAGAGGATTTGTGCATTCCAAGTGTCAGATCATGTTAAAATATACTATACAACATTATTGAGTTGTAGTTTCCACTTGCTCATGATGTAATAAAAGCTACAATAGTGTATAGTAATAGTAATTTAATAGCAATGATAATTTAATGTGATACAGGGAAAACTTTATCAGAGTGAAGGGTTGTGGGCTCACTATCAAGAATAATTTCAGAACCATTGCTTAGAGAAATTGGGAGAGGGTGGCAAATGGTAATGTCTTCCTGATTAACTGCACAGACGCACACTTTATTAGAACACAATGTTATTCATCAAATCCAAGGCCATGGACACTAGGAACGACTAGGCTGCTTATAATAAAAATCATGGTATCTGACTTGTGCTTTGTTTTTTCTTTACCCCTCACCCAATTGTATTATCTCAGGACAGTCCTTTCTACTTTTTTAAACGACTTTTTTGCTGAATTTAACGTTGGTCTTCAGTTAGTAGAGGCAAATCTATTTATTTTTCAAAGTATAACGTCTGAACCATGTTTCATTTACTATTTCTTAGAATCTATACTGAAGCATTAACAAACTAAGAACTAACTTGAGGGAAATAAGTTTAAATGATATAATTTCCATCAGAGGAGGAAATGAAATCCCATTAAGGAATTAAAATGGTCACCATGCTTGTAGGGTTGGATACACTAACATAAAAAAAAAAAAAAGGTAAAGAAAGAACAATCCATTAGAAATTTGGTAATTTAGTCATTAAACACAGAAAGAAAGAAGATTCACATGGGCAATGCTTTCGGAAGCCATCTGCAGTAGATTATATTATTGTAGAGCTAATATCCACTCACCTTTTCCTTCCTGCATGGGAGAAGTGCTCTTCCCTACCCTACTGATGGTAGGTTTCGTTTCTTTTACTCCTGCCATTTGCCATGAAAAGAACATACCTTTGGCAGCCCCTGTTCTGTCGGATTGAGTCCTGAGTGAGAAGGCTGGTGGACAGCTAAATCCAACCCATAGCCTGGAGCAGAATTCTAGAGTTCTCTGCAGATTCAAAACTGTGAAAAAATATCAATTGTTACCAATCACTGAGATTATAGCATATTTGTGTGTAGCGTTATTGCAGCTAAGGATGACTAATACAATACTCAAAACAATGGCTAATACACTAGGAGAAGTAATTTCTTTTTAGAGCGAGATAGAGGAGGGGTAGAAGGAGAGAGAGAGAAAGAAAACCAAGCAGACTCTGTGTTGAGCGCAGAGCCCGACAGGGAGCTGGATCGCACAGCACTGAGATTATGACCTGAGCCAAATACATCATTACATGTAATTTGTCTTCTTTTTTATTTGAAATGAATAAAAATTTGTCATTCTCATACTCTTGGTAAACATTTCTGCTTAGATGTGTATTTATTCTGTCTGAAATCATATTTAGTTTCTGAGTTTATAGGACAAAGAACCAGATTTGAAACTGGTTAGTTTTCTAAGGTAACTAATGATCAACTGGAGATGTTTTAATGTTGTCTCTGTGCCAACGAAAGAAAAAAATCTCATTTTTCGATGCCATGTAAATGTGAGTTATAACTAACACCCTGTAAACTGAGAAAGCGAATTATCTTAGTCAAGTCTTAGATTCAAGGTATATGTTATTACTACTATTTTCTATTTTCTAATCTAGATACTTGTACAACATTGTTTATTGAGATTTTAAGAAAGGTAGAAAAATTGTTGTGATTCACTAATAAAATTCATGCTTCGTAATCTGTGCCAGGAATTATAAGCAAAAAAGAAAGTAGTAACAGCTTTGCCAAAGACTTGGTTAAAAGGAAGTATCTCTATAGATAGCAATTTGCTATCCTGCTAAGTTTAGCGTTGCTTTTCAAGATAATATGTGCTATTTTAAAATCAGATAAAGCTTTCTGTTTTTCTTTTTATAAGACGTAGAGGAGGCAAGATGTTCCAGGAAGCTAAAGGGCACATTAGAAACAAAAACATCTTTAACTGAGAGAGGACTTTAAGATCTTTTTGTTCTCTGTCGATTATTAAATTACCAAAATAAAAGATGGATTTAAGTAGGGATCCAGTTATGAGAAATCATGAAAGACAGAACACAAAGAGAAGCTTGAAGTAAGTGAAGGAAGAATGACAGTGAAAATAAGAATACAGGTTCGGGGTTACCCTTACCATGAATGGTGTGTTGGGGTGCCTGGGTGGCTCAGTTGGTTAAGCCTCCAACTATTATGATTTCAGCTTAGATCATATTTCATAGGTTGTGAGATCAAGCCTAACGGGGAGTCTGCTGGGATTCTCTCCCCCTGCGCCTCCCCTCATTCGTACTCTGTCTCTCTCTCTTTCTCTCTCTAAAATAAATAAATAAATCTTAAAAAAAAAAATGAATCACGTGTGCACTGCCCAGAAACTGCTTGGAAGGGGTCTACCTCCTGAGACAGATAGGCATAAACTTAACTGGAGCAGATGAATAATAAGTCCAAGCATAATTTTAACTACTTTACATAGACTATTTCATTGAATCTCACAAAAACTGCACGAGTATGGTAATTTTCTATCCATTTTCAAATAAAGAAACTGAAGCCCAGAGTGATGAATAATCCTGTGCAAGACTGCGTTGTCAGTGTCAGAGCCCAGATATAAATGCATTTGTTTAATTGTGGAGTCCACAGCCTGGGGTGGTAACTTGGATGTAGAAAATAAACTTATGACATGCCGTTGCTTGAAGGCTGAACCCAACTTTAGATGTTAGAATTGAGCGCATTCTGAGACAAGCCATAAGAGACTCTGAACTATGGAAAACAAACTGAGGGTGGCTGGAGGGGAGGAGGGTGGGGGGATGGGGTAACTGGGAATGGGGATTAAGGAGGGCACTTGATGTAATGAGCATTGGGTGTTACACAACTGAAAAGTCACTAAATTCTACCCTGAAATTAATAATACACTACATGTTAACCAACTTGAATTTAAATAAAACAAACAAAGAATTGAGTGCATTCTGTCATAATTCAGATATATTTTAGATACTTATGGAAATGGACAGTTCTAATTTTCCTTGTATGACATTATTTTTCTAAATAAAAGTATTTATATAACTTGATTTTAACACTGATTAAATATCATCCTAAGTTGCTGAATGCACCAAGTTTATCATTTAAGATTGAGATAATACTAAATAATTGGGGTAATTGGGAGATCTCCTTTTTCATTTCTGAATTTGTGCTTATCTCTGCAAGTTAAAGTTAAATAAAATAAAAAACCATGCCAGATAGTTTAGGCATTAGTAAATTATACCTAGACTTATTTATTAGGTTTCATATTTTCCTAGAGCTGCTCAGAGTCTCCTAGTGGTAATTTCTAATTATATAGGTTACAAATTTTCTCTTTTTACAAATAAGGAAGAGAAGACAACACCTAATTCGGCATAGGCATAACTGTAACCCTCAGCCACATGATCTATTGTACAAAAGAAGAGCAGTATTGACCACCTGTTATTGTTTTTGATAAAATAGAGTCACTCAATCACCAGCTGAACTTATTACAGAGAAACCATAGCAATGATTTTGCTACTATTCTAGTAGGAGAGTCTTTATGGTTTATATGATTTGCAGAATTTAACACATGCACTTGAAACTTTCTAAGAAATTGGTTAGCACTTTCTTTTTGTTTTTGTTTTTTTGTTTGTTTGTTTGTTTTCCAAACTAATATTTGGAAGGTTGCTTGGCCTGTGGTGTCAGACATATGTAATTAATATTCCATCTAGCTTGAGGCATGTAAGGAATCAGAGGAATATGACACATAATCTTTGATTTTTTTTCTTCTTCCAAGTACAATTGAACCAGTGCCCTCAATATATAACATGTAGGAAATCATGGTGACTCCCATGCTTTCAGGGCAAAGAGATAAACCTTACTGCTAATTCTGGGAATTGTCGTTTGCGATTCAATCAACACATTTGCTCATTAAAAACATCTGAAGAAACTGGTTATTTCATCAAGTATATTTGCTTTGACTCATATTGTAAAAATCAGTAACTCAGAGGATAGTTTAACATTAAGGTTTTAAAAACCCCAAATTATAGAATAATATATAATACAAGGAAAACTACAATGCTCAATACAGTATAACAAAATATAGTAGCAGAGAAAGATATGATTTTACAAACCAACATGAATGGATGTGTTAAAAAAGATGTCTACAAGTTTCAGAGATACTTTAGTGTTAACTGTAAGCTAATGAATAGCAATTGGGAGTTTACGTACACTGTTAATGCATCTATTGTAAATGATTAGAGAAAACGATTAAATGTTTAAAAAATACCGATTTCAATAATAACATATCAAACAATTAAAAATTTAAGGGTATAGATCTGTCTTAAGTGTTCCAACAGCAAAAGAATTCCTTTTAAACCCATAGCATAACTGACATGTATTTAATGTTTAATACCAGAAACATTTAAATTCTTTCTTTTTAATTAAAGTTGACATATAATAATAGTTTAAGGTGTACAACACAGTGTTTCCACAATTATACACATTACAGAATGCTCACCATAATAAGTGTGGTTATTACCTGTCGCTATACAAAGTTATTACAGTAGTTTTGACTATATTCCCTATGCTATGCATTACATTCCCATGACTTACTTATTTTATAACTGGAAGTTTGTACCTCTTAATCTTAATTTACCTATCCCCACCCTTCTCCCAGGCAACCACCAGTTAGGTCTTTATTGTTCATTGTTATTATTTACTAGCTTGTTTGTTTTGTTTTTCAGATTCCACATATAAGTGAAATCGTATGGTATTTGTCTTTCTCTGTCTCACTTATTTCACATAGCATAGTATCTTCTAAGTCCCTCCATCTTTAATTTTTTTGAAAGAAATACACTGTGAATACATCAACTTAAAAAACATCTGCACAGCAAAGCAACCATTAATAAAATGAAGAGGCAAACTACAGATTGGGAGAAGGTATTTGCAAACCATATATCTAACACAACTCTAATAAACAATATGATTAAATATGAATCTGATTTAAAAATCTGATTAAAAAATGGGAAGAGGATCTGAATAAACATTTTTCCAAAGATGACATCCAGATGACCCACAGGTACATTAAAAGGTGCTCAATATCACTAATCATCAGAAAAATGTCAAAATCTCTAAACATAATGAGACATTAGCTCACACTTGTTATGATAGCTATTACCAACTATATAAGAAATAATAAGTATTGGTAAAGATGTAGAAAAAAATGGAACCTTTGTGCACTGCTGGTAGGAATGTTAGTTGATACAGCCACTGCAAAAACAGTATAGAGTTTCCTCAAAAAAAAAAATTGAACTACCATATGATCCAGCAATTTCACTTCTCGGTATTAATCTAAAGGAAATAGGAAAAATACATCTGAAGCCCCACACTCACTGCAGCATTATTTACAATAGCCAAGACGTGGAAACAGCCTGAGCTTCCATCAACAGATGAATGGATAAAGGAAATATGGCGTATACATCTGATAGAATATTATTCAGCTAAAAAGAAGGAAGGAAGGAAGGAAGGAAGGAAGGAAGGAAGGAAGGAAGGAAGGAAGGAAGGAAGGAAGGAGGAAGGAAGGAAGGAAGGAAGGAAGGAAGGAAGGAAGGAAGGAAGGAAGAAAAGAAGAAACCTTACTATTTTCAATATAGATGGCTCTTGAGGGCATTATTAGGTGAAATTAGAGTCAGACAGAAAAATATATACTGCATGACCTTACTTATATGTGGAATCAAAAAGAAAAGAACAAAATAAACCTGAAACCTAACTTGTAGACACAGAGAACAGTGTTTGCCAGAGTTGGAAAGAGGCGGGTGGGTGAAAGATGAACTTCCAGTTAAATAAACAATTCTTGGGGATAAAATGTACAACATGGTAACTATGGTTAACAATACTATATTCTATATTTGAAAGCTGCTAAGAGAGTAGATCTTAAAAGTTCTCATCACAAGAAAAAAATATTATAGCTATGTGTGGTGATAGATGTTAACTAAACTAATTGTGGCAATCATTTTGAAATATATATATATATATATATCAAATCATGTGGTATGCCTGAAGCTAATATAATGTTAAATGTCAATTGTATTTCAATAAAACTTTGTTTAAAATATATTCTACCTATAATAAATCCTATTTAAAAAAGAAATGCAATGGTGAATTTTAGTAACACTTTGACTGTCATGCCACAATATTTTTAACTAACAATATTTCTATTTAATAACTTAGTAGAATAAATTTCTCACTAATTTACTTTTCTAGTCATATGGATTTTGTCAGAGGTATATCAACATCTGAAATATGTATATTTTCCATCTGCGAATTGAAGTTAACAAACATAGTTCTTAATTAGCTACCTTTAACTGCTTTAAAATGTTTTAAATTATTTCATAATTTTGTAATTTAATGTGTTTTATGAGTTTCATGTCCTTTTATCTTCCACTTCTTTTTATAATTTGCCAAATGATTTCATTAATTATGCAGATAAACTGGTGAATAAAATTATGCATCATCACTATCAACTCTTTTTTTAAAGTTGGCCACTTTTTAATAAATACTTGAGAAAAATACATGAGAAAGTGTTCTTGTATTTTAACAAAAAGTATCTTTTATTTGTAGGTATATTGAAGATGTCTTGGAAATTTCCATATTAAAATTTTATGTATATAAAAACTGTTCTTTTTCTTTTTTCTAATCTTTACATATTTTATTTCTTTTTATTGCTTTATTGCACTAGCTAGGACCCACCAGTACAACACTGAATAGAAATGGGAAGTGTTTTTATATGAACTCAGATCACCTTTCATTTGAGATTAAATTGAATTTGGCTTCAGTTTCTATCCCACATGCACTGGGTATTCCCAACGTATTTTCCAACCTTGTTGGGAATTTTGGATATATTGATATTTCCTTTACTTACCAATGACTTTTGATCCCAGCATAAAAACAGAGCTTCATTGAATTCAGTCCAGCCAGACATAATTCAGCTAATTCAACTAACTCATGGACCCCATGTGACTTGTGCAAGTAATTAGTGTTTAGTGTCATTTTCTCAGACTCTGGCAACTTGTTGGCACAGCAAAAGCTAAGACAGGACATGAAACACTAAAAGAAGTGGAAACACAAAGATGCTTTTCCTGGATATTTGTCCAGGACTGCGCATAAAAAATCAGAACATCTAGTTGTGATAAAAAATGATATCTGTAGCTAGAATTCAGAGAAACATCTACCTCAGTACTCGGTGTGTATGAACATTGAAACCTTCTAAAATTAAAGACAGATCTCTAGTTGAGATATAAAAAAATATATGTATCTCAGGACAGGGAGAAACTAGAGAGTAAATTTCACTCATAATATCTAGAACTTTCTAAATAAGATGCCTTGCCTAATGAACATCATGGTCCACCCCATATATGTAATCACTGCATACTGAGAGCTTGTTAATCAAATAGAATCAGTGATTTAGTATGTTACTGGAGCAAAATATAATATAAACATAAAATGTTTTAGTCTCCATATTCTTTTTTTTTTAAGATTATTTATTTATTTATTTGACAGAAAGAGAGAGACAGCCAGTGAGAGAGGGAACACGGGCAGGGGGAGTGGGAGAGGAAGAAGCAGGCTCCCAGCAGAGGAGCCTGATGTGGGGCTCGATCCCAGGGATCCAGGATCACGCCCTGAGCCGAAGGCAGAAGCTTAACAACTAGGCCACCCAGGCGCCCCTAGTCTCCATATTCTAATCTGTGAATTTGGGGAAATATTATTGGACTCATGATTTTTCATAAGAATCAAAACAGTGAATATCCTTATAACCAGATGTTAGAACATTTGCTATTACACAGAGGCCAGGACCGAAACTTTGCTATTAGCTAAATCTGTTGCTGCCCTCCAGATTTGTATAGCTCATGCATACACAAGACTTAGTACAGCCATCATCTTTTTACCTGCCACCCACCCCCAAGTCCTTCTGCATCTCTTCCATTTCAGCTAATGGCAACTCTGTTTTTCCAGTTGCTCATGTCCAAAAAGTTTCTGTTGTTCTAGATTTTTATAGTTTTGTTCTAACCCACATATTGTCAGAAGTCTATTGTGCTGACTCTACTTTCAGTGTATTTCCAGAATGTGACCACTTCTTTCCACTTCATAAGCCATCATCCTGTCCACATCACCAGCACCTCTCATCTAAATTAATGCAACAGCTTCCTCACTGGTCTTTTTACCCCCCTCTTTGCCTTCCGTTGCCCTTCTCTGTCTACACTCAATATAGCAATAGAAGTCAGTCCACTTCTCTGCTTAAAAACATCTCTCACGTTCACTCCATTCTCTGACAGGCTTCTCCATTGTTCCTTGAACAAACTAGATATGAACTTAGCTCGGGGACCTTTGCAAATGCTGTTCACTTTATCTGAAATGCTTTTCCCCTGACATAGTCTCAAGACTGGCTCTCTTTCCTTATCTCAAATCAAAAGTCTTCTTTTCAATGAGGCCTTTTCTAGATACCCTACCTAAAAAATATCCATACACTTTTACACACATACATTTAAATTTCATATTTCCTTCAGTTTTTATTTTTCTACTAAGTACTTAGCACACTACTAACATAGTATATTGGTCAGAACTCTCCAGAAAAAGAGAATCAATAGGATATATGTATTATCTTATATAGCCTCTAAATGTATATTATGAGATTTATTTTAAGAAATTGTCTCACATGACTGTGAGGGATAGATAGTAAGTCTGAAATCGATAGAGGAGGCTGACAGCCTGAAAACTCAGACAGGAGTTGATGTTGTAGTCTTGAGTCTAAAAAGTAAAGGGCAAACCATAAATCCAGAAACTCGGACAGCATTTCTGTATCACCATCTCTAGGGAATCAACTGATTGACAAGGCCCTGTGTAATGTCCTTCAAGTCAACTGATTGTGGATGTTAGTCACATCTACAAAACACCTTCCCAGAAAAACCAAGGCTAATATTTGACCAAACAACAGAACAACCTAGCCAGGTTGACACATAAAATTTAATGATCACATATAGTATATATTGTTCTTCTGAAGAAGTCGTATTTATTGTCTGACTCTCCCAATAAAATCTAAGCTCTGTGAGAACTGATTGTTGTCTGCCTGTTTACGAACATTTTTCCACTGCTCAGAACCATACCTGAGAACTCAATAAATATGTGATTTAATGAATGAACTGATGTTGGATAGTTGGGATAGGTTTAAAACTGATTAGGAAACCTTACCTGACCCCATCACTCACATCAAAATTATATGAGAATCAAGAGACTGAAATAGAAGGACGTATTCTTTGGGGATGCAGTCAGTGTGTGGTGCAGAAAGAGTCAATGTGGGTGAGGCAACAGCCACACAGTTGCAGGAGAGACAACTGTGAGCAGTAGCCACACAGCTATCAAGACTCAAGGAAATGTTCATAAGAGGTTCTGAGCAGAGGGAGAAACAAACAAACAAACACCTTGAAATTTTCCATGGAAGAAAGAGCCAGCCCTAACTTCTTACTATACCCTGATACCAAATCCCAAAAACACAAACAAAAAACAAACAAACAACCCCCCACCAAAAACAAAAACACCTTATTTCTAGAAATCACCTTTTTCTTGGCCAAATCCTGGAAGGGTAGAGTAACTCAGAAATGGTGAGGAGAGTAGAAGTATAGGTAGGATGGAAATCACAAACTGGCCATAACCACTCTGTCAGTCCTCATCCCTAAGCCTGAAGCCGTAGCTAGCTGGAGGAGAAAAGAAGTTCTAAATGAGATAAGAAAACTATTTTTATTTTACACTGGAATTAATATTTTATTTTACGCTGGAACTTTACACTGAAACTATAGAAATGGATTGTTTAGGCTTAAAATATCTAGCAGAATGTTTATTTTCCAGCAGTGATTCAGAATGTTACTAGTACAGCTTAATTGTTCATCTAATGGCTTGGTAGAAACAATGAGTTTCAGATTGGGTTTATGGGGTAGTGAGAACAATTTTCTTTAAAAAGTTGTCTAATGGTTACACCATCTTGAATGTAGTTCATTTAGGAAAAATAAAACATACATAAGAGTCTTAAGGTTGTATTAAACATATAGTAAGAATTTAGTAACTATCGGTACCATCAGAAATGGATGTTGACTCCTATTTGATGGCTAGCATTCTATGAAATATTAGTTACTAAAAATGAACTAGTTAGAAAGCACATACTGTTAAAAACCTGTCTTTATATGTTTATACCCATCACCTCTAACTCGTAACAGATGCTCAGTTGATAGTCTTTGAAGGGATGGTAGTCAGAGTAAGAAGAACTGGCTTTCAAAATGAATGAAAACCTATATACACTATAGGAATTCAAATCAAACAGATGAGTGTTGGCTAGAGTGTGAGAGAGGATTTATGGGTAAGCGAAGCCACTGATCACTGGAGGATTAATAAACTCTGGATAGAAGGAGAGAGGTTTAGTGGAGTTAGATGAAGATGGGGGAGGCAGTGCAGGTAACTGGAAAGAACACAAAGAGCTGGTAATCCAAGTTATACTAATGTTTGTGGTGAACTGAGATATTTGATATATTTTAGTTTGAATTTCTGGTGATTATATTATCCTTTTGGTGAATAGGATGCTTGCGTGTTTATCCTGGCCACTTTTTTATTTTATTTATTTTTATTTTTATTTTTTATTTTTAAAGATTTTGTTTATTTGACAGAGAGAGAGAGCACAAGCAAGCAGAGCATCAGGCAGAGAGAGAGGGAGAAGCAGGCTTCCCACTGAGCAGGGAGCCCAATGTGGGGTTCGAGTCCAGGACCCTGAGATCATGACCTGAGCCAAAGGCAGATGCTTCCCTGACTGAGCCACCCAGGTGCCCCCCACTTTTTTATTTTTTAAACAACAACATATTTTTGGCCCATAATGTCCCTGTTTCTGGTAACCATAGTCCATTTTGATTATGAATTGTTCTGTGAATTTTGTCAGTGTAGCAAATGAACATATCAATAATAAGAGGACTGGCATGTAGAGAGTAATTTTATTTTAATTTTAACATCAGATATCTTTAAGCTGTCTATAAACTGAAGATGGCTTAGCTTAAAATGCTTCAAAGGTAAAAGAGTTTCTGAATTACAACTATAGGGAGAACATTTCCATGTCATTAACCTAGAAACTGGGAACAAAACTAAGAGCCATATTTTTTTGACCACTGAAAGAATAAACTACTCGGACTATTTCTTTGAAGTCGGTTTGTTTGCCTGCTTTTTTAGTGTAACTATTTGGTGATTTGTAATAGTACCTATATTCCTAGTGGACATATATAAGTACTCTCACTCGTTTTACTCAGGAAGTATGTAACACACACTAGAAAAAACAAAATACATCTCTGTTATAAGACATGAGGCAAATAAATACATTTGGTAAGAATGAAAGTTCTTGTTTTACTTTTCCAGTTCAAATAATTCCCTTCATAAATGCTAATTATTAGAGAAATTTTCTGGCAGAATCATTAGATACTAGAACTCTTGTGATCCCATGAAGATTCTCATCCCTAAAACTTAAACAAAATTATTAATGTAAATTAAATAATTTGAACAACTTTACATGTTTATGGAAAGTCTTTTTAGACTCTTAATTTTCATAAATTGCCAAAAACGTAATATATATAAAAAATCTTGATGCAAAAATTTTAATTACTTATATGTGCTTCCTCAGAAAGTCCACTGCGTTAGTCATGCCAACTGAAAATAACCTTGTCTATTTTGTCAGGGAAAAAAAGTCCTTCCTCAAATCAAAATGCTGATGATATTGGACCTGCAGATAACTTCTCTCATGTTTATATATTTTTAAAAAAGCAAAAATGTAAATTATGAATGTGCAAATATAATCTGGATCATAATAAGTTTAAACATGAACACATTATGATGCATGCATATTTAACATTAAATTTTTGAAGTACTGTATTCCCAATCACACTGGGCTTACTTGCATATTCTTTTTTAGAACCGGTTCAGCAAAAACATCACAAGGTAAAACAAAGCAACTTACTCCACATAAGTCATTGATCCAGAATATCTTGCCAGAGAAGGTGACTGACATTTTAAGGTTCTAGATACTTGTGTCTCCAGTAATTATCTTTCAGTAGATATCTCAGCAAGGAAGATGGTTTGCTCACCAGTACCAATGACAGTATGTTATTAGTGGTATATTTTCAAATCCACTCTGCAGTTGTATTACAACAGAATGCAAATAAACTCACAGGTATGTTGAAAGCAATGAGTTATTTTCTATAACTCACTCATTTGTTCTTGGAATCAGCAGGCAGATGCTACAGCTCCGTTACTGGGAACAACTCCCAGCAGACAGCATATTTCTTCAATTTGTGCTGAATCTACTAGTTATCTCCATGAGTATTGCTAAGCTAAAGGAGGAACATCTGCTGTGCTGGTCATTTAGACAACAGACCTGATGAACCAGTTGTGATCATTCAAATCTATACTAAATTAACATCATTAGAACAAGTTGATTTACTTATGCTTGTAATTAACATCATTAGAACAAGTTGATTTACTATGCTTGTAGAACAATGATTCTACAAATTATAGAACTTGCACTGATATCTAAAATTCTAAATTTTTTAATGGGGTTTATTTATTGAGATAAAGTTAATAAAGGCCAAATAATTTTCTTTTGGGGAATATGCTGAAATTAACCAAAATTATCAAAAGTAATGTCATATAAATTCTTAGGGATTGCATTTGCTGATGTTAAGTATCTTCATGATTTTAAGTATGTTAAACAAGTTCTGTGGGGTTGAAGAGGGCTGAACACTGGAAAATATTCCAACTCAAGTAACAAACAAGGTTATGAATTTTGGCAAATCAGCCATTTTAGAAATAGTAAACAAATTGGGATTACATATTTTATTGTAAAAATGCAAAGGGCTCAAGTGTTTTATATACCAGAAAGTTCATCGCATGTCTATTAGTAGTCCATCTAAGATCCAACTGAATGGTTCATTAAATTTTCAGATTCTAGGTAATCACCCACAAGAGATTCTGATTTAAGAAGTTAGGGAAAGAGTTTAAGAAGTCAGGGAAAGACTTCAAGGAAGAGGAGTCCTGCATTTTTCAAACTTCGATAATTACGAAGTAGGCCACTCTTAATTCAATATTAAAGAAACATTGATATAAAGTTTGCTTTATACCATTCCTGCCCACTAAAATCATAGAATAAAAAGTATGTTCATTCTACAGAAAAAAAAAATACAAACAACATTAACAAGAAATTTCTAATTCTTCTAAAACAAAGCCTGAAGGATAATCATTTAGTAGCTATTGATTTAGTTGGTACACACTTTGCACATCAACTTGCTTTTGGATGAAAGTCACAGAAGACTATTCAGCTGCCTTCAATAGAAACACATTCTCATGTCACATAAAAAAGAGTATGGAAGTGGAGAGACTTTAGTTTGTAAATTCAGCAGCTCAAAGATGTCTTTAAGGACTTAGATTCCTTTCGAAGCTTTGTTCTGCTTTCCAAACCTGTTGTTTTTACTCTTTGATGGGCTCTTCTTTGGACAGGAGAAAGCTACAGCAGCCATAGGCCATAATCAGACTTGAAATAAAGGAGTTTCTGCTATCTCCTTCCTTTGTCCCTTCCTTCCTTCTTCCTTTCTTTCTTCCCATCCTCCTTCTTCTCCTTGCCCTTCTCATTTTCCTAGTCATCCTTGTCCTCCTCCTCTTCCTTTCCTCACTCCCTTTTCCCTCCTCCCTGTCTCCGGAGTAAACTAAATGTTCCATACAGATTTCAGGCAGCTATCTCTGATGATCTTATTGGTTAAAATAAGTCTACAAGTTAATACAAGTCTATGATTAACTATATCACTGGAAAGGGTAATGAGCCCTTATAATTGGTTTAAACTGATTTGGATTTGGTAGCTGGAGTTGAGGATGAAGTGACCTTACCTAAGTCCTATGAAGAGGTGAACACCTGTACAAAATTTGGGTTCCACTGAAAGTGAAGAGGGGCCTAGTTCATGGATATGTCATCAAAAGTTTCTGCTAGTATTTATTAAGCATTTTACCAAACATTTTATGTGGTTATATACTGTTTTACCCCGGAGCACTATGAAGCATTAAAAACAGAGTAGATTCCTGATTTTTCCCCCTACTGTTTTTAATGGTTAAGACAAATACAGTTAGAACACAAGTTGGACATTTAAAATTGTTCTCTATTCTTTCTTTTCATCTTATAATATAAAAAATGTAAAATATAAAGCAAACTTTAGTGAATGTGGGCAATATTCTTTCCTCCTCATTGATCAAATAAGAGAAAAGAAGTGCTTTTTTGCAACAGGCTTGCCACCAGAACACAGGTGTCATGAAAACCACTGCTAAACTTAAACCAAAATGGGAAAAGAAAAGTCTCATATCACATCATCATCGTTGGAGATGTAGATCGGGCAAGTCTACCACTACTGGCCATCTGATCTACAAATGTGGTGAGATTGACAAAAGAGCTACTGAGACATTTGAGAAGGAGGTTGTTGAGATGGGAAAGTTGTCCTTCAAGTATGCCTGAGTCTTGGATAAACTGAAAGCTGAATGTGAGTGTGGTATCACCATTGACATCTCCTTGTGGAAATTCAAGACCAACAAGTATTATGTGACCATCACTGGTGCTCCAGGACACAGAGACTTTACCAAAAGCATGTTTACAGGCACATCTTAGGCTGACTGTGCTGTCCTGCTTTTCGTTGATGATATTGGTGAATTTGAAGCAGGTAGCTCCAAGAATGGGCAGACCCATGAGCAAACCCTTGGGCTTACATACTGGGTGTGAAACAACTAATTGTTGGTGTTAACAAAATGGATTCCACTGAGCCACCCTACGGCCAGAAGAGATACAAGGAAATCATTACAGAAGTCAGCGCCTACAACAAGAAAATTGGCTACAACCCCGACATGTTAGCATTTGTGCCAATTTCTGGTTGGATCGGTGACAACAGGCTGGAGCCAAGTGCTAAGTCTTGCTTCAACGGATGGAAAGTCACCCGTAAAGATGACAATACCAGCGGAACCACACTGCTTAAAGCTCTAGATGACATTCTGCCATCAACTCACCCAACTGACAAGCCCTTGCATCTTCCCCTAGAGAATGTCTACAAAACTGGTGGTATTTGTACTATCCCTGTGGGCCAAGTGGAGACTGGTGTTCTTAAACCTGGCTTAGTGGTCACCTTTGCTCTAGTCAATGTTACATCTGAAGTAAAGTCTGTTGAAATGCACCATGAAGCTTTGAGTTAGGCTCTTCCTGGGGACAAAGTGGGCTTCAATGTCAAGAACATATCTGTCAAAGACGTTCGTAGTGGCACTGCAGCTAGTGACAGCAAAAATGACCCACCAATGGAAGCAGCTGGTTTCACGGCTCAGGTGATTATCCTGAACCATCCAGGCCAAATCAGTGCTGGATATGCACCTGTGCTGGATTGTCACACAGCTCACATTGCTTGCAAGTTTGCTGAGCTAAAGGAGAAGATAGATCGTTGTTCTGGAAAAAAGCTGGAAAGTGGTCCCAAGTTCTTGAAATCTGGTGATGCTGCCATCATCGATATGGCTCCTGGCAAGGCTGTGTGTGTTGAGAGCTTCTCTGACTATCCTCCCTCCTCTGGGCTGTTTTGCTGTTCGTGACATGAGACAGACAGCTGCTGTGGATGTCATCAAAGCAGTGGCCAAGAAAGCAGCTGGAGCTGGTAAGGTCACCAAGTGTGCCCAGAAAGCTCAGGAGGCTGAATGAATATTATCCCCAATACCTGCCGCCCCATCTTAATTGGTGGTGGAAGAACAGTTGCAGAGCTATTTGCATCAGTTGGCCGTGTAACAGTGACAGCCTGGTTAATGACAACAGTGTCTCGTAAAAGCTTCAGAAGGAAAGGAGAATGTTTCGTGGACCATTTGTGTGTGTGTGTGTGTGTGTGTGTGTGTGTGGCAGTTTTAAGTAATTAGTTTTTAAAATCAGTACTTTCTAATGGAAAAAATATTGTCATAAAATTTTGAGACCCATTAAAACAAAAGTTTAATGAGAAAAAAAGAAAAGAAAAGAAGAGCCACTAGCTTGGGAGTTTCAGAGTTTCCTTAATATTTAAACTTGCACTTGCTTTTTGCTTTTTCCTTTTCGGGCTTTAATGAAGTAGATACAGTATGTTATTTTTTTTTTAACATCACTGATTACTGTGCACGGAAGATAAAAACATAAAAATGATACATTACTTAAAGTAATCAGGTTTTCTGTTTTTAATATATTTCTTCCTGCCTCTAGATCTCCAATTTGTTACAATTTTCCATATGCCACCTATCTCAAAGGAAGCAAACCACTAGTTGGTCAAATTGCTTCCCCCCCCCCCAGTGTATGTGCATGCATTTCACAGTGCACCAAGCCAGAATGCTAGAAATATGAAATCAAAGGACATCAAGATGTTATGCCTTCTCTGTTGGTATCTGTGATTGGTGGAATATTCACTTAGATGACTACATGTTTGTTCCTACTCATTAACCATGGTGATTGCAATAGGGAACTGGAGTCATTTAAAGGTGATAATCAGCCCTGTCATCCATAAAGCACACTTTTGAAAAAAAAAAACTTTATGTCTAGTTTAATGTGTTAGGCCACTTCAATCATGCATCTTACCATGAGATATTGATATTTTTCGCCCTTAAAATTGACACATATCTTATGGTGATGATAAGTAAATCCACATAATTATATTATGGCAGATTGGCACAGGAAAAAGACTGAATTCATTTAATCAGAATTGTATTCAGTTAGGAACAACAAAAATCTCTAAAGCAGTGCCTTGACCAAATGAAAATAGTAATGTTGTTTCAAGTACAGAAAATTCAGACTAGAGGGGTCAGGATTCGAGCAGAGGGTCAAGTGCTCTCAGGGGATATTAGCGCCTTAACATCTTTCCTGTCCTTGATTTTGGTGTCTCATTTTTATGTTCTCCAGATGGCTGCCAGATCTCCAGCCAACACATCAATGTTTCAGGCACAAAGAAAGGAAAGAACAAAGAACAAATGGAATGCATGCCCCTGAGTCTCTGGAAGTTTCTCTGGGAGTTTTGCCTTCCTCTCAATGGCCAAAATATGTAACATGAAAGAAGAAGGTGAGAAACATTTTTTATTCTTAAATTTCTTAAAGCTGGCCTTATTAGCACTACAAGTAAAACAGAATTTTGTGGTAAGAAGGAAAAGAAGATATTGGGTGGGCACTTAGCAGTCTTGCCAATTCATCAGTATGAAAGAAACTTGCCAGTTTAACTCTCATCAAGAAATGATACAAATGGATAAGATGAAGTTCAAAATTTTAGGTATTTTTAAAGTGGGAGATGTCCTGGACAGAGCAGAAAAGTTTAAGAAGTATGTTGAAACTTCCTTTCAGGACCAGCAGAATCCTATCTGTGTTCACAGGTTTCAACAAATATTTCTATTCTGAAAACACTCGGAGTATGTAACTGTCACCTTCTCTTTATCATTCATTATTCAGAGGATGCAGATGTCCAAGGCCCAGACGCTGTCTATTTAATATGCACCATGTGCAAAACTGGACTTCTCCCCAACATCTGCATCTGTTTCCACCTTCCCTGTTCCTCTGAGTTGTGGCACCGTTCTCTGTCCCTCTGGCTTAAAACTCCACAGTTAATGTTGGTTCAGTTTTGTTCTTTATCTCTCATATCCAATTATTTTCCAGTTCCTGCGGCTTCTACCTCTAGAATTCCTTCTGTCGCTCATTCCTCATTTCTTCCTGCCGCTGTCTTGATTGAGGCTCTGTGGTGTTAATATCCAACTCATTATTTTCCACAACTGTATTGCACTATCATAGCAATTCTTAAACAGAAAAACACGGAAAGAATTACAGTTGCTATTAAAACGGAAAGACCACTAGATTTCAAGCCTCTCAATAATATCACTCTACAATATTTTCCAGACTTAATGTGTACCATTCCTCTATATTGACCTTCATTCCGGCCAAACTTGATTATTTACTTTCCAAACATTCCCTTTTCTCCAACATCTGAACTTTTGTGCATCTTATACTCCTCCGCCTAGTGAACTCCTGTTACTGTTTCTACCTGTTGATATTTTATTCACTCAAGTTCAAATTCAGTATTACTTTCTCTATCAAAGGCTTTCCTGCTTTATCCACCTGACTATGGTTCCTCCTTTGTTTGGACCGCCGTTTCATTTTAGCCTTTGTTTTTTTTTAAGTATTGCACTTATTTGACTTTGAGTATAAGTGAGTAGGTATCTGTAAGTTCTCTGAACAGGACTGCATTTTTTTAAAAGATTTTATTTATTTATTTGACACAGAGATAGCCAGTGACAGAGGGAACACAAGCAGGGGGAGTGGGAGAGGAAGAAGCAGGCTCCCAGCGGAGCAGGGAGCCTGATGTGGGGCTCAATCCCAGGACCCTGGGATCACACCCTGAGCCGAAGGCAGACACGTAACGACTGAGCCACCGAGGTGCCCCGGGACTGCATTTAACATATGATAATAATAACTATATATTTCTCAACTGCCTAATGTAGAAATGTGGTTTCCCTATATGCCCAGAATTGGGGACACTTTGGTATTATGAATCAGAACTAAGATATTGTACAGAGCACAGGGTCCCTACCAGAGTCTAACCTCTGGTTACCTCTCTGTGGTGGTAGCCAAAGTGAAGAGAGACTTATGCAAATAAGGCAGACAGGAAGGATGACATTCAGGAAAATATCTTTGTGCTCAGGCTTCCAAAGCTGTAATTGGTATCACTAATCAAAATAAAATTTACTTCATGCAATTATTCTAAGGATTAAATTAGATAATAACAGGAAATTGTTATAGGAATATTAATGTGCTTTTTAGAAAGTTTTTGTTTGAGGGGCGCCTGGGTAGATCGGTTGGTTAAGTGTCTGCCTTCAGCTCAGGTCATGATCTCAGGGTCCTGGGACAGAGCCCAGCATTGGGCTCCCTGCTCAGTGGGGAGTCTGCTTCTCCCTCTCTCTCTGCCCTTGCCCCCAGCTCATGTTCTCTTTCTCTATGTCAAATGAATAAATAAAATCTTTAAAAAAAAATTCTGGTTGGGGGGACTGGGGAAAAAAAATTCTGGTTGTGAAAATAGGTGGAATTTTGTTTTTAGGACCCTGAAATAACATTTGTTGATAAATATAAACACAGAATTAAAAAAAAATTATATATCCACTCTTGGATATTTACCCAAAGAAAACAAAAATGCTAATTTGAAAAAGATATATGACCCTTATGTTTATTGCAGCATTATCTACGATAGCCAATATATGGAAGCAATAGATGAATGGATAAAGGAAAGTAGTATATATACACAAAGGAATATTATGCAGCCATAAACATGATGAGATCGTGCCATTTGAGAAAACATGGATGGCATTATGCTAAGTGAAATAACTCAGACTGAAAAAGACAAATGCTATATGATTCCACCCATAAGTGGAATCTAAAACAAAAGCAAAAAAATGAATATGCAAACAAAAACCAGGATCAGACCTATAAATCCAGAGAATAAACTGATGGTTGCCAGAGGGAAAGGGGCTGGGGGTTGGACAAAATGAGTGAAGGAGATGATAGGAAACAGAAGGCAAGCTGAGGACAAAGCAGAATCTGACACCCCACAACCCCCCTCCCCCTATGGGATCTATGTGACATTCCTCAGGTGCTCCTGGCTGCCCTAAGGCTAAGGAAAGGAAAAACAAACAGTTAATTTATAGAGATCATAATCCTGCAAGACCTGAGTCTCCCTCAGTTTACAAATGTAACACATGAAAATCCTTTTGAAACCTCCCTTTTCCTTACCTCCCCCAACCCAGCTGCCCCTCACAACCCTGGGGGCAACAGCTCTTTCTGTCCACGGTTCCTGTTCTCGTGTTTTAATAGACCACCATTTTGTACCAAGGACGTCTCAAAAATTCTTTTTCGGTCGTCGGCTCCGACTTTTCGGGGCTGATTGTTTCACAGCTTATGGGTTGGCTTCCTAAACTGGGTACTATAACGATTGTGGGTCCAAGTTCTACTCCGGTATGTAGTCTGGCCATTTTTTGTGTATTCGGTATCTCAAAGGACACCTGCTCTGAACTGATTCACATCTATTTTAATCACTCCCTTCAACAATCAGAACATTAGATACCAAGGATACTTTAAACACCCAGAGAGCTTAGTTGGATAAAAGTCACAAACTTACTATTTCAGTGTTAATGACAAGTGAATTACAGGGAAAAAAAATGTGATTTGGTGAAATCTATACATTGCCTAGAGGACAGCCTTCACCAGGTCACCTGATTCTAGTCTTTCATTGTTGAGAGCCATTTTACAACGGCATTGGTTACTTCCAGCACAGGACACTGGGGTATCCGATTTAAACTCTTACTGTCTTTGAGCTATTACAACTCTACATAAATGCGTCTGTGCTTCTCATTCACTCTTGGCCAGTTATGTCTTCCTGGTTCCTTCACTGAATCAATTAAGTAAAATCTTAATGATTGCTCATTTTTATATCCATATGAGAGTTACAATTTTTTCCTTTTCTAAAATATTCTTTAAACAAAATTTTTGCCTTTATCTGAAGATTTTTTTAAATCTGCATTTGTTTCAGATTAAGTGAAGGAAGAAATACATAATAAAAGGGAGTTTACATACACTAAGTATTCACAGTGTGTCAAACAAGCCAGATCATTCAGAATTGGAACGTGTGGTGGTAAAACATTGACTAAGGCCAGTTGCACTTGACTCTGCTAAAAGCATTGCCTTAGGCTTAACCATAGACTAGGTGCCCTGAGTTTTAACCTTGGATTTATTTCCTGAAATTAATCCTGGAAACCTAATAAAAAAAAAGGTGCCCATAATCACAAACCACGCATCACATTATGACAATCACCATCCATAAATTATTCAAATGATGATTTAATATTGCTTCTAAATGGTTTGGCATGAATACTGGAAAGAGGTTCCTTTAGTTCAATTTCATTTTACTCTTTTACAGCTGCACTTCCAGAAATATAGAGGCCATTTATACAACCAAAAGGCCAAAAATCATCAGTGTATAACATTTCAGCAGAGTGCTTAACCTCAACCAAAACAGTCATTCTAAAAGTTAATTTTCAGCCATCATTGGTAATGATGATTTATTATGCTTTATTACTGAATTGAATGTTTCCTTGTTACCCATTATACTGGCTTTCTGTCTTTTTTTAATGTTAATATGAACTATTTACTGTTCAGTGGGCTTTTTCTTTGATAAAATGAATGAATTCAATTGAACAAGTGTGGGTAAATAAAGAATTCATCTGTGAAAGTAAGAAATTTTGTATCTTGCTGTGTTGTGTGTCTCTAAAGAAATAAGGAATTATAAGCTTTGGAAAAAAGAAAAAATGGACCTCCTTTAAAATATTTTCTTTTCTTCATATTCCTTTCCAAAAATAAGGAATGTTTTGTGCCCCATGAGGGTCTTCTGCATAGTTTTGTAGAGATTTATTTTATTATCAATTGGATAAGTGAGGAGGAAAAAAAGAACATTTCAATTCTTGTTTCAAGAATAAGTCTGAGTGGGCATTTGGAATGCCTCCTAAAATAGTAAGGGCTTTAGCAAATTGTTGCACAGTTTTTTAAATTTCTGTACTTAGTATCCCAAGGATGTGTGATTTATTTTGCAACTTTACAGATGCACACATATAAAGATCAACAACACACTTGCTCATTCTTTCCTAAAATTATTAATCATTTTGTGCAAAATTACTAAGCATATAACAAAGTAATTTAAACCAAGGATATTATGTATAAAAATATATCATTAATAAAATTACTAATTAAGTACATTAAATAATAAAATTAATTGGGTCAAAATATTAATTGCATTAACAACTTGCTCCCATAATTAAAACAAATTATATACTTATAAATGTGATTGCATACTCTCTTTGAGAATTTTAGAAATTTATTCCCCATATATGGCTAAAACATATAAAAGACTGAATACACAAAAGGACAATGGCCAGATCATATACAAAAATAGAATTCTGACCCACAACCTGCAGCAACCAGGCCAGGAAAACCACCATGATCTATAGGAAGCCAGTCTTCTCTCTATAAGTCAAACTTATGGGAAGTTACATCACTATCTCTAATAACAATTTAAGCAGCCAAATAAAAACCTCTGTAATAATTGACCCCAGATAGCCAGGACTTTTAACTTTCCAAATATTTGTCCCCACCTCCTACTTAAGATCAGCCAGTGAAAGCCAATTATGCACCATTAACCAATCACACGGGATGCCCACTTCTAGTGAGCCCACCTCCAGCTGCTCCATGCCAAGACCCTCGACCAGGGAATGTCTGGAGCTTTCTTTTTCTTCTACTATGAACGTTTCTGCCGGCCTTTAAGTTTCTGCCAAAACCTAAATGATGGTGGGTGACTCCCTTGCTACAGCAAGCTCTGAATAAATAACTTTGTTTGTTCTCATTTGGTTGGTCTTCATTCATTTCTGCACATATTTTAGTCAGACTTGAAAAAATTCTCCAAAATTAAACAATAGACTTATATATAGGAAAGGGGAGGAGGAGATCCACTCTTATGCAAAATCTGTGAAATTGAATTTACTAAAATTTTTTAAAGTAGATTTCCAGAGAGGAATGAGTTAAAAGAGTGAAATGCTAATTATCAAGTATATGAATGGAGTTCCATGTATGAAATCACAGTTGTGCTTCACCCTATTTTATCCACAAAACAACACTTTGAGAGAGTACTTACTATTGTCTCCAATTTAAAGATGAAAGAGCTGAGGAACTTGAAAGGTTAACTTGACTAGAGGGAACAGGCTGAAATCTATCAGTTTGAAATCTATCAGGTAGCAGAGCCAGAATTTATACTTGGAAAACCTGATGCTGTAGTCTAGACATTTAGCCAATGTCCTTTTCACAAAATATAGAAGCTATAATGACCTACAAATTATATTATTCCTGATTTGCAAAACTTTAGTTTGAAATATGTAGAAATTCTACAATATTTCTGTAAAATCAGTTTTTATTAATCATTAGCTTTCTGTTTACAGACATTTAAAAATGTGACACTTCAAGGTCAAGTTATTAGCATTTCAAAAAATATCTATTGGCTTAAAAATTGAAAGTTGAAGCAACTTCTGTTTATGCAACAAACGTACACAGGTTATAGGTTACATCTTCAAACACTATGAAATGTACATAAATGTCATAATGCTTATATAGTAATTAAATATTGCAAAATAAACTTTATCTGTCCACAACTTCTAAAATCACAACAAAATTATTTTCTGTAAATTTATATATGTTGATCAGGACCTCCAACTGTCAAAAATTAACTTAGAATAATTTATTTCTTTCATTACTCTCTAATCTTGAAGACCAGATGAGAAGTGATAGGGGCCAAACAAGGGCAGCAGCACAGGGGGGAAATGAACAGATTAGGGTCATATTAAGGAGTTAGAATCTGAAGGACCTGGGTCTAGCAGGAAGATGAGAAATCTAAATATTCCAGCTGAGGTTCCTTAGCAAGTGACTCTGGGGTAAGGAGAGAAGGTTGGAAATGCTGACTTGAGGATGTCTCCCACAACCCACATTTTTATCCACTCTGGATTTTTACAACTTTGGTAAGGGTCAGGTTTAACTTCTAGTTCAGGATTTTGAAATAACCAGACCTTCACAAATAACCTTTTTTTTTTCTTTGTACCATGTACTCTGCTGGGTGGTTTAAAAAAAAAACAACAAAAAAAAAACTTTAACTTACTGTATCCTTGTTAATCAGCCCAGTCAATGGCAGCCCCATTTTACAGGTGAAGAAACTTAACTTAAAGAGCTTGAGTTATGTAACCAAGAGGTTTCCATCTAGTAAGTTGCAAAACTGGGGTTCAAAACAAGGTTTTTTAACTCCTAAATCTGGTTTTTCACTCCTAAATCCAGAGCTCTTTCTGGAATACTGTTGCTGCTTCTTGAAACCTGGAGATGGAACCAAGGTAGCCAGAGTTTATGCAAGGTAGGAGAGGTGCCTGATTTGTGGGCAAATTGATAATTAGGTCTGTCTCATAGACTTTCTGATTTTATGTGATCTTGTTCTTTTTCTGGACAGAAGATTCCTAGGAAGGAGTTAGGCAAATGAATTCTTTGTTTTACAGATGAGGAGAGCCAGGCTCCCATAATCCTTTGGGAGCAGTGATTCTACGTCCAGGGACAAGCTGTGAGATGATGTTAGGGGGGAGTGAGGGAGGCCAAGCTGGCACCTGGGTAGCTTTGAGAGAAGTCACTTACTGAGGGTCACTCACTATTAAAAACACTTATGGAGATGACCCAAATCCATTCAGACTTTATGAATGAGTCAACTCAGATACTATAATAAAATCCTATGGACAGGGTGTCTTTCTCACAGTTCTGGGGGCCATAAGTTGATCAGGGGTCCAGGATGGTTGAGTTCTGGTGACAGCTCTTTTCGTGGCTTGCAGATGGCCACCTTCTTACTGAGTATTCTTACAGCAGAGACAGAGAGACAGAGAGACAGAAAAAGACAGAGAAAGACAAAGATAGAGAAACAGACACAGAAGAAGAAGAAGGAGCAAACTCCCCGGTGTCTCTTCTTACAAATTCCCATGATGGGGGTCCTTCCCGATCTCATCTAACCAAATTACCTCCCAAAGATCCCATCTCCATATATGATGACACTGTGGTTTAGGGCCTTATATAAATTTGGGGGGCATTCGTAACAGACCTCTAAAGCTTCAGGATCTGTTTCTATATTCTAATCAACTATAAAGGTAGGGACTTAGAAATAACATAGATTCCACGAGGTGAGCCTCAAACGTATTCTCAACCATGTTAAAATCTTCTGATAACATCATATATATTTTCACAGTTAAAGCCATAACCTTCCATCTTACCCTTTAATGAAACAAAAAGAGATATACAAACATTTTCTAAATTAAAAATAAAATGTGGGGCACCTAGGACACACTAGGCACCAAGTGTCTGACTCTTGATTTTGGCTCAGGTCAGGATCTTAGGGTCCTGCGGTGGAGCCCTGAGTTGGGCTCCATGCTCAGCGTGGAGTCTTGTCTGTCTCCCCCAACCCCCGCCACCATGCTTGCGTGCTTGTGCGCGCAATCGCTCTCTCAAATAAATGAATAAATAAACAAATAAATAATTTTTATAAAAAAGTAAAATGTAAACATTTTAACTGTTGTTGCATTTTGAACATCGTAAATGGATATGCGTTTCTTCTTCTTCTTCTTTTTTTTTTTTTAAGTAGGCTCCACGCCCAGGTGGAGTTCAACATGGGGCTTGAACTCACAACCCGGAGATCAAGACCTGAGCTGATATCAGCAGTCAGACACTTAGCCGACTCGGCCACCCAGGTGCCCGGATACGCGTTTCTTCTTAAACATTAATTATTGAAAGCAAAAACGTTGCTAAAATTGTGTGTGGTTGAAGAAAAGTAAATAGGACCTTATTTTTTTCTCAAATAAGGCCAATTTACTTCCGTTTTGTCTTTTTAGGACTGTGCTTGCAAAATGACAAGTGAAATGAAAGATTGAAGCAATTATCTGCATCATTCAGATCAAATAGACTCTCATTAAATAAAAGCAGATGGTATGTGTAGAAATTGTAGCTTGAAGGCGATGTTCCTCGTATGCTACATATGAAAATGGGTTGTTCCTCGGTACATTTATTTTAAAACAGTCTACACCTCCTCTAACAGATGAGTTTATTTAAAATGTTAAATGGAAGCATATAGTCATACATTATTTTCTTCAGACATTTAAAAGAATACAGAGCTATTTACACTTACCAAGTTTACAAAAGTGTAGTAAAGTAAAATATGTAATAAAAATGTATTTGAGGTCCTGGGATCCCCTGCTGGATATCAGGCAGCACTCCCCACCCCACATGCACACACACCTCTCCACAGGAAGATATAAATATTGGAAAGAAGGACACAAAGGCACTGAGGGCTGCGAAACAAAGTTTCTTACTCAAAGAGTAAACAATAAAATAATTCCCCAAGGAGAAGTGATCAGGTCAGGTCCCGTGTAAAACAGAAGTGAGAGGGGACAGCTGGTTTTGTTCTTTATTCTCGTTAGTTGGAACCAAGGTGATGGGTTTGCTGCACTTGGGTTTGAATGGTTTAAATTTACCACCAGCACCAATGGAGGGAGCTCAGGGTCTTATCAGCCTGCCCAGATGTGTGGCAGAAAGAGACGAGTGGAGCTCGAACATCAAACACATTAAAAATGACATCAGATTCTTTACAATAGTAAACAAGTAACTGTGGGAGGTTTCTGGAGGACAACTTAAATTCCAAGAACTTTTACAATGTTCTTACATTTATCTACACACTCTTAATTTTGGAAATTTTTTTAGTAAAAAAATCATAGGCATTCACAAAGGTCTTATATAGAGTTTTATTGCAATATTGTAATATAACATGACAAACAAGAATTCAGATGTCTCACATTATGTAATAATTAAAGTTTAAAATAACATTTTATATCCTATAAATGACATTTTGTATATTTAATAACTTGTATACTATCAGATATTTAATACTGCATATTTTATAAGGATATTTCTACCCAAGATAGTAATCAGATTATAATCATAAATGGAATGAGAATAAAAAATCTTGTATACAACACACTGTGTGTGTGAGTATATGCATACGTATTGTTTTAGAAGGAAATATACCATAGGCTTGGTGGTTATTCTAATTGTTTAGATCATGGAGGTTTGTTATTGTCTATATATTTTACTTTTTTTTACTAAGGTAATCACAAACATTTTTACATGAATAGAAAAAAAATGATTGTCAATTTTTCTTTTGAAAATGCATCACAGAATATCTTGATTTAATCATATTCTAATAATTTCTTATTGTATAATTGGAAAAAAGTTTCCAGTAATTTTAAAGATACCTGTTATTTAGAAATATATAGGTATAGTAAAAATCTTACTTAAGAATGAAATCAAACTATATAACAGATTTTCTTTCCTTTTAATTAGAATTCGACATTCATGCTAATATTGGTCATCCAGAAATAATTATAGCATGATTATAATTAAACCTCTATATTTCTAAATAGGAATTCCATATGTACAGAGAAACAGCTGGGTATGTGAAGTAACACTTAGAGGCTCTATAGCGATAGTTCTTCATTTTTCTATGTAAATTGAAGACTTTAGTCAACTCAATACAAATAGAAGGACTATTGAAAAATAAAATATATAATTTTAATTATGTGTTTCCTAAATACTCAATTTCTAATTATTATCATGAATCCTGGCATCCAAATATTGTTTTGTTTTGTTTTTAATTATTTTACCCAGTGCAGGTACTCTCTATGAAGCATGATACCTTGCTGACTGGCTGCCTGCTTGCCTTTTTTTTTTTTGACCGTTCCTCTCTTCTTGCCTTTCTAATTGTTTAGATCTTCCTTCCTTCCTTCCTTCCTAATTGTTTAGATCTTCTTTCCTCCCTCCCTCCCTCCCTCCCTTCCTTCCTTCCTTCCTTCCTTCCCTCCTTCCCTCCTTCCCTCCTTCCTTTTTCTTTTTTTCCTATTTTATATTACTCTGCAGAAGAGATTTAAAGTGATTACAGTCACTTCCATAAACACATAGTATGCAAGTCATAATATCAAGGTCATTTGACAACCTAAAAAAATGAATATTGCACAGATTTTTATGACGTGCACTATTATATGAAGTGTGTGACACTGGATAAACTTTGAGTCTCAGTTTCCTCATCTATAAGATGATAGCTGTATCTGTCATACCTTCAGAAAGTTTATCACCTATTTGTTTAAAAGGTTCTTAGCAATGTTTAGGACACTCATTAGGCATATAAGTTATAATATAACAAATTTGTTGTTAATTTAGCAAATGTTTCCTGAGAACCTATTATATGTCAGGTTCTCTTCTGTTTCTTAGGGATGCAGCAGTGAAGAATACAGATAATACCATGCACTGTATACATTGTACAAATACATGTTATAGGTAGTTATAGTAAAATGGAACATCATATCAGATGTTTAGGGAGCATTTCCTATGTTCACCAAGAACTCATAGATATAATAAATTCAAGCTACTACATAAAACATATGCCAAACTACTCTATATATTTGCTTGAGATTGATATGAACTCCTCACAGCTATCAAACAAAAAGAACATTTTCTATTACCTGATTCCCAGTGTTTACTAATGATCAGAATTAAAAGTGCAGTGCAGCTTGAGAGATTTCTCAAAGAAAATATACTAAGCAAAGATCAATAAGTTTCTTTAAAGTAAATACAATCGTAAATTTTATAGCTGGATGTTTCATGATTTCCCCCCAGAAGACCAATAGTGCATTGCTGAAATGTGTGTAAATTACAATAAATCTAAAAAGGCCCCAAATGGTGGGAGCACGTAACAATCTCATCTCCTCAACAGAGAGATTGCAAAACTGCAGTTTGTACATTACAGTCGGCTAGCAGACTTGAGTTTCTTTGGTCAATACATAAACATCACAATATTTCACATAAATATCCGTATTCCCAGCTTTCCTTTAAAAACTGGAAGTATATCAACTTTCAGCTTACATTAACACACAACGGCCGTATCCTCTATTTGAACAACTTCTATCCCTCTTAAACCAGGCAGAAGTCCTCCAGTTTGCTCCCTTCCTATTGTTGTACACCCTATTTTTCTGCCTGATCCCAGTAGGTCTTGAAATCTGACTGTTTTAGTCCATATAGTATCATAATCTATAATACCATAGACCAGGTGGCTTATAAATAACAGAAATTTCTCATGGTTCCAGAGGCTGGAAGTTCCAAATTAAGGTGCCAGGAATTCTGGTATCTGGGAGAGCTGTTTTCTCACTGTTTCTTTACCTGGTGAAAGAGGTGAGGGGAGCTCTCTGGGGTCTTTTATTTTTTTTTTTATAAAAGCACTATTCCAATTTCTGAGAGATCCACTCTAATGACCTTATCGCATTCCAAAGATACCCTTCCAAATATCATTACACTGGAGAATAGGTTTCAAGACATGAATTTTTAATTTTGGGGAGACATATTAAGTCTATTGGAAGGTGTCTATTTCCATATAAATACACACTTTAGCATGTATAAAGGAATGGTTTAGCTTTGTCTCTTTCAAAAACTGCCCTTAAGATTATTTTTTTGAAATGCATATATGGATACATTTCTAGATTATATTTTCTGACAAAAAAATGTATTTATAATAAAAAAGAACCATATGAATGTCTGGGCAAGTGAGCTGGAATAGGTTTGATATCACTTCTAAAAATCTAAAGAGTGCCTGAACCTAGTATTACTAGACAAGGCAGGTTTGCTTGCTGGAACTAGCAATAGAGTAAAAAATACAACATCCAAATCCTCATGGAGTTCACAATCCAGTGAAGAATACAGAAAATAAGAAAAAGAAATAAATTGCGTATTTTTGGATAAGTATTAAAACAATAACACAGAGAAAGAGGACAGAGAATGAATGAATATGGGCGATGGTTATTTTAGATAGGACGGATCAGGAAATTCCTCTCCAAAGGCACAATAGTTGAGGAGAGATATGTTGGGTTTTTAATATTCATCATTATTAATTTCATCTTGAATGTGCTCAGGAGGTATTCCAGATCAGATTTCTTGTTCATTACCTGACAGTAAATAATAAACATGTTGCACTCAAACTGCTTTGCCCCTGGCCTTTCTCTTCAGGAGATTCAATGAACACCAGCCAGAGAGGGTGGGAACCAGTTTCCCAGTAGTGGGACACTCCATAGATGAGAGCTATGGCAAAATGAGCTGTTCTGCCTATCAAGAAGAGTGGCTGTTTCCTCTCCCTTTCCCCTCTTTACTCCAACCCTTAGTTGTGTAAATAAAATCCCTCCAGAAGCCAGATTACCCAGTGAGACTTGTGTTTGACAACTTGTGCTTAACCTAGGGACCTAGTCCAGGCTGCCACCACTTGGCCTCACAGAGAGAGAAGAGAAGTTTTATTGTCCATCTGGATCAGAGCAAATAACTAGACAAATGGCTACAGATCTAATTTTCATGCTATGTAGAGTCATAGATGGTTACAGATTGTTAAAGAAGCACTTGGAAATCAAGGGAAGTTTTATTTCTCTAGAAGACATGAATGTGTGTGAGAGAATAAGCCATGTGGTAAAATCTTGGAGGGTGGAGGGGCCGTTCTCAGGCTGAACTAAACTTGAAGTTTTCTGTATTGAACACATTTATTTACTTTATTTCAATTGAATATACCCAATTAAAAGCTACAAATAATCTGATTATTTTCTTGACAGTTCTTCACAAAATAATAGATTTTGAAACAAAAATCAATACTGGGAAGACAAGGACCTAAAACTTACTTTTCTTACTGTTAAGTATTTGGGGATTTGAAATTACTCAAAAAGTAAACTGATGTAATATTTTATTTGGACATTTGTCAAATTAACATTCCTGTACTATAGTTTGTACTGTAACTATTTTTTAAATGGCTTATACCACATTTCGGGATGAAGGATGGATGCAGTGAGCTCAACCAAGCAAGGCAGTGACAATAGAGTTGGTAACAGTAAAAACATCAAGGACGACACCCATTGCTGGAAATTATCCCTGAAAAGAATTATGCAAAGTTGTTCATCAAAAAGCCTCAATCTAAAGATGATAGAAATGAGTTTAGAGAAATCTCCATTTGTTCTTTCAGCAGATATTTATCGAGAGGCCCCAGTGTTCAGGTCTTGCAGGTAAGCTATGATGTGAGAAGAGTGACAAGAGAACACCACGTTTTTGACTTGGAATGTTTGAAGGTCCATTTACAGGAAATGCACAAGGAGAAGTAACAATAGCCCAGGAAGATTCTGAAAATGATTCCATCTTTCTCTGAAAGTAAAGTTTGCCTTTTGCATAATATAAAAAGGGAAGACATATTTATGGTGGCGTCCTAAGAGGAGCGGATATAGATTTTGTTGAGCACAGCAACTTAATATTTAATCTTCTAAAGATTTTCACTCTGAATTGTAATCAAATAGTATTTGACTGCACAAAGGGTGCTACAGACATTTCAGGATTTGCTTTTTGTTTTCCTGGAAAGTTGAAGTTCCTGTAGTGTGACCAAGAAAGTCTTCAAGTTCTTCCCCTCAATTTGACTAAATTTTATACAAGTCAAAGATTCCATCTCGACTGGAGATCCCTGACTTCCTCACCACCCCCACCTTTTTAAAGCACTTTGGAAAACTTTCAGTTGTATTTTTTTTTTTTTCCTCTCTGCTCCTTTGAGGTGTGAGTTTGTCTTCTCTTAGCCTCTTGCCAGTTTGACAAACAGGCAGTCTTTCTCAAGGACCTGGGAGCCATCCATCTGAAACGTAATCACCTAAGGAGACTGTGGCCCTATCACCCAGTCTCTGTGTGAGATGAGGAGGATAACTCCCACAAGGGACGATTAGCAAATGCAGATGGCCTCAGCAAACAGCCTTCTATCTGAAGACCTCCAGTGCTTTTCCTTCTCCTTTTTGTTCCAGCAGAGTTGAGTTCAAGCTCTCTCTCCTCTTTCAATAGCTTTGAATAAAGTGTTCCTTGCCGGTTTAACTTATCTGGTGCAATTTTTCTTTGACAATAAATAACAAATACAATTGAAAATATATCCTCAGCAATCGATTCCGATGCAGATGATCTAAACTGAAGGCGAACCAATGCACCTTAAGAGCAGTCAGAGATGGAAGCATGAACTCTCCAGAAGACTGAGAAGCTCTTTCAGCAAACTATTGGGGCATTTTTTGGAGGAAGCTTCTCTGCTTTGTTTTCTAAAGCATGAGGCGATGATGAAAAATAAGAAAGAAGTGCAAGTTGTTCATTTGGAAGGCCTTTGATATTTTAGAGAGACATTTACTTCATTTTTTGTAGTCAACATTATATGTTAATAATGATAATAGTAATAATGTACTATTGAATAATCATTCAATCAGTTGTTCAAGGGGACTGTTCACATCTCCTGCTATGAAGAATTATTTAGTTATTTTTAGTTGCTTATTGGAATTATCACATTTAATCCTCAAAGCTTGCTTCGAACATGATATTTTTATGCCGTTTTACAGATGTGGAAACTGAAGCTTAGATTAAAAACAAAACATTTTTTTTTAAACACAGATTCTAGAAAGACAGGTTTTCTGAGTTGGAGTATGGATTTTTCCAGGAATGCCTTCTGTTTTTATTTGTGAAATCACTTCCCAATAAGGCACTATGGACTATATTCAACAGTAGAGCACCAAAGTTTACCTAGATCAACTTCTGAAATTCAGATAGGTATACGACATTTGTTCAACACTCCTTAGCAATCTAGAAACCAACATGTGTGATCATCAATGGTACAATGTTTTATAAAGAATTAGAATCCCAAAAGGACTATTCTCTTATACAGGCAAGACTGTAGAAGATTCTGTATATATATTGTTAGAAGGTAGCCTGACAAATTTACATTGTTCCAACTTTTTTCTCATATTGTTTTCTTGGTTTCCTAAAGAACCACCAAAATTGAAAAACTAAGATGCTTAGTAGCTGCTAAGAAAAATTTTAATAGCAAAGACACAAACAAATCAATTTTCTGTATATTAAAATATCATCAATATTCCTACATTATAATATAAAATAGGTACCATTAAGAATTCAATTTTACATAAAACGGACATAAGCAGATGACAATGGTCACTTAGCTAATAGTTATAGAAATCGAGATCCAGACCCAAGTATGCCTGATTTTGAAGTCCATGCTTTACCTGATGCTACCACAGAGGAAAGATTTGAGGAAAAATTGTGTAGAAGAGTCATAGCAACTGAAAAATAAAAAAAAATGACACATGGTATTGTTCACAAAGTTATCCTGCAAAGAATAGGGAATTCAGATGTTAAAGGGGAATAGAATTTTATCCAACACAATATGAATCTTCCACGGACAAAAGTTTAAGTAACAAGATTTTTTTTCTTTGCAGTTCTGATTTTTAAGGAATAAAAAGCTGCACAGCATACAATACAGCTATGAATAAGGATTTAGGGATCATCATGCATTTATGTATGAATTTTGATGAAAATCATCGGAAAACATAACATCTCCAAAGAATAACAAAAAAAGGATGAACACAGGATCGGGTGATATTGCATAATGCATGGTTTCTTTGTCAAAGTACACATAATATTTTTTTAAGTCCTAAGCTTTCTTCAGAAAAGTTATAATATATTGGTTTTTCCACCACGCTGTATGCATTTTTCACAGTCCTTAATAAAAATAAAGTAATAAAACAAATAAAATCTAAAGACTAACATAGCCTACACTAATGTATCATTTTGAGTTTGAATGTCTGTCCCTTGAGCTAGATATTTTAAAGTCCCTATCAGAGCAGATAAAAAATATTATATAAAATTTAACAGTTTCTTCCCCAGGAATCGTTCAATTTTTGATTGCCATGTCATTTTCATTGGAATATGTTTAAAAATCCATTTTAAAAAATTGAAATACATTGCTTTTGAACACATGTGTAAGCAAATTCTTTCCTTATTTTGATATAACATCTATAAATAAAATACAAGGCTCTTAAAGCACTATGAGCTACGCTTCCAGGTCTCTGGAAGTGAGCCATCAGAGAGTTTCACCAGGTGCAGAAACAAATAAAAGATTGATCTAAGTGTTAAAAAAAAAAATCCCAAAGCCAAAAAGATGTCAAAGTACTTTTCTTTAACTGCACTTCTTTTCTTCAAGCTTACATTTAATGAGCTTCCAATAGAATTTAAAGAAAATCCAGGGAAATTTGCAGTTTATCTTCTCTTAAGCATTTATAAGGGGAAAAAAGAGGAATAAAGCCACAAACAAAACTCATCCTCACTGAAATTATCAGCAAAGAATATGCTGAAATTCTCTTCATCAGTATCTAGTCATCATTTCAAGATATTGACATTGGGAAAGATTATAAATTAGATATATCCCAAGGATATGTTTTGAATTTATACCAATAATGTATTAATAACCCTCTGACAACCAAAATTTATTGGACCGAAGCTGAAACACAGGCTTAAATGTGTGTGTCCTCCCCCCCCCCTTAATTCATACGTTTAAATCCTAATGCCTGAATGTGATGGTGTTAGGAGGTTGGGCCTTTGAGAGGAGCCCTCATGAATGAGGTTAGTGCCCTCATAAAAAAGGCTCCAGAAAGATCCCTAACCCCTTGCACCACTGCAGGACACAGAGAAGGCACCTGCTGCAAACCAGGAAAAGGGTTCTCACCAGAACACGTCTGTGCTGGTTTCTTGACCTTGGATTTTCTGGAACTATGAGCAATAAATTTCTGTTGTTTATAAGCTACCCAGCCTATGATATTTTGTTACAGCAGCTCAAAAAGACTAAGACACAAACCTAAGGTCATCCTTGCAAGCGCCAAACTAGTTTGCCTTATGTTATATATACAACACTTCAAGGCCATTTAGAAACTAATTCTACACCAGAAGCTCTTACTTTTTCCATCCCACTTTAGTCCTCCTGAGAGTAAATGTTACTCTTAATTATTAAGTATTCTTCTTTTTTTCACACTTTTGACACTGATGGATGTGTGTGTATATATATATATATTTATTATTATATATTTTGTCTATACATGTGTTTTTATATATATGTTGTTTCTGAAATTTACATAAATGGAGGACTTATTTTTCTGTGACTTGAAATAGTTGTTCCATATTATGTTTTAAAGATAAATCCTTGCTCAATTATGCTTTTATTTTTACAACTGTATTAATATTCTATTGTGTGACTGTAACACAATGTATTTGATCATTCTATATACGAACATATTACATGGTTCTCCATGCACAGATGCAAGAGTTATTGAGTGAATACGTTAAGGAGAAAAATTTCTGAATTGTAAGATATTGGCACGTTGAACTTTGTCATTAGTAGCAGTTTTTTTCTAAGGTACTTTCTTTAGATTTTACAAAGTGACTGGCAGTCCTGTTACTCCATAATCTCACTGTCATTTGAGTGTTAGACCTGTAAGTTGTGTCATTCTTTAGATAAGTTGTGGCATTTCATTGACTTGGTTTGAATTTCTCTGATCACTAATTAAAATGAGCTTGTTTTTAATTGTTTACATAAGCTATAAAAGTTCATATGCATGCAATTTGCACATCTAAAAAAATCTGGGATTTTTGCCTTTTAATTTGAAAGATTTCTTATTTTATTATTGATGTCAATCCTTTCTTAGTCATATTTGATGCAAATGTCTTCTCCCTGGCTGTAGCTTGAATTTTTTTTTTCCTTTTACTTCCTTTTGATACATATTATCTTAATTTTAATAAACACATATCAATTTACTATATTTATATTACTATATTTATCTGTGTGTGTATATGTGTATACATGTATGTATACATATATACAGTCAATCCTCTTTATTCATGGATTCGGTATTTGTGAATTCACCTACTTGCTAAAATTTATTAGTAGCCCTAAGATTAGCATTCACGGTCTTCCACAGTCTTTTGCAGACATGTTCAGAGCAGTGAAGAATTTGAGTCAACTAATGCATGTTTCCAGCTGAGATCAAAGAAACACTCTCTGCCTTCTTGTTTCAACTCTCATGCTGTAAATAAATGTTCAATCATGGTCTTAGTGCCATGTTTTTCACATTTTTATGTTGGTTTCTCTGTTTAACATGGCCCCAAGCGTGTAGTGTGTAGTGCTAAAAACACTTCCAGTTTCCTGAGCACAAGAAGGCTGAGATGTGCCTTAGGGAAAATACATGTGTTACGTAGCTTTGCTCAGCCATGAATAATGGTGCTGTTGGTTACAAGTTCAGTGTTAAAAAGTCAACAGTATATATTCAATAAGATGTCTTTAAACAAAAGCACACATAAGACAACGTTATATATTTATTGATTGACAAAAATGTCATGACGAGAGTTTCTAAGGAACCTAACTCTGTATTTCCCTCGGGAGCAGTATTCACTAGTTTAATGTTCATAAAAACTCTATAGAACAGGGGCGCCTGGGTGGCTCAGTTGGTTAACCATCTACTTTCAACTCAGGTAATGATCCAGAGTCCTGGGATCAGGCCCCACGTCTGGCTCTCTGCTCAGTGGGGAGTCTGCTTCTCCCTCTCCCCCTGACACTCCACCTGCTTGTTCTCTTTCTCTCTGTCAAACACATACATACATACATACATACATACATACATACATAAAATCTTTGGGGAAAAAAGACCCTATCACATTACTATTGCAAAAAAACTGAAAATAGACTATATATATATATGCCTAAAGCAAGTGTGATGGAGTCTTGGAACCTATTTAGGTATCAAGAGGCCCAAGGGTGTCTATATTTTGTATACCTGTATTCATTTTTTTAAAGATTTTATGTATTTATTTGACAGAGAAAGAGAGAGAGCATAAGCAGGGGGAGTGAAAGAGGGAGAGGGAGAAGCAGACTCCCACTGAGCAGAAAACCTGATGTGCCACTTGATTTCAGGATCCTAAGATCATGACCTGAGCCAAAGGCAGACACTTAACCGACTGAGCCACCCAGGCACTCCTGTACACCTGTAGTCATTTACAATGATTGGTAAGATTAGTTTAAGCATGTTTATATCATATACGGGTGAAAATTTGTGTGTGTGTGTGTGTTTGTTTGTGTGTGTATTTAATATCTTTTTAGGTGTGGAAATACTGGTCCCCTTCATCCTAGTCAATAGTTTTGATAGAAAAACTATTTTTTTCCAAAAAAATACATATCCAGCATCACATTTTAAAGTACAAGAACTCTTGCCAATATTATGACTAAAAACATCCAAAGAAATCACTTCTTAAAATATGGTACATGAAAACTATTTAGTATAATCTCCACTTCTTTTCATTTATCAAAATTTTGTCCTTTTCTAGTTGGAAGCAGTGGACAGTATTCCCCAGGGGTATGCAAGCAGAACACTATCTAAAGCCACATGAAAAATAAATGTACTTATCCAAGTGGATAATACGGCAAATGCATATATCATTTATGACACCGATTAATTCTTGAGTCAACAAATATGATAAAATGTCTTCAAAGGTACACATCTGTAGAAGCCATGCACATACACATAAATCCAAAAGGAAATCTTAGGAGACTGACAAAGATAACTTAGTCCAGAAGAGTTATTTTACTTGAAATATCTATGAATAAATGGTACAGAAACTAGAGTTGTTTGGTTTTATCATATGTCATAGATCTTTCTCTTTGAGTAAATTAATCAAACAGAGAGTCAGTGAAAAAATGCTCCTTTAAGTATTCAGAATTTTCTTGTAATTTTATCCTCATGAAAAACATTCAATTGGGGCACCTGGGTGACTCAGTCTGTTGGTGTCTGACTCTTGATTTTGGCTCAGGTCATGATCTCGGGGCTGTGGGATCAAGCCCTGCATCAGACTCTGTGCTGGACGTGGAGTCTGCTTGTGGGTTGTCTCTCTCCCTCTCCTTTTGCCCCTCCTTGTGTGTGCTCTCTCTCTCTCTCTCTAAAAAAAATAAATTAATTAATTAAAAACAAACAAACAAAAACACAATTAGATATCCAAATGGGAAACTCATCCTTAGAGAATCTAAGACATTTCATCAAATTACCCAATGGAAAATATAGTGTTGAAATTCATGATCTTTTTTTGCCACATTACAAAATTTGCATCCATCCCAATAAAGCAGGTTACCTCGGAATTCATTGAAATGCAAGATTTGCAGTAGATAACTTAACTTCCTTCTAAAACATAGTACTCTCAAATTGAATTATGTTTGATGAAGTACTGCAAATAATTCCTTCTTGTGGCACTCTAATTTTCTTAACATATCTTCAGTCTAAAGAGTATTACTGTAAGATTTAACATTGTCACCTTACATATTTAAATTTACCTATTTAATCAGATATATTTAATCAGCTTTTTATTTGAATACTTACTTGAAATTATTTTGGTTAACATTTTGGAACAGCTGGAGAGGAGCTGAACTGCTACACCCTGAGTTCATGCACTCACAAAATATTGATATCCATATCCAGAATGGCGGTTGTTAATTTGTCTTCAAAAACTGAGTGCTTGAAAAAATTTAGTGCTTTATTATTACATATAGAATACCCGGTCATTAAATTAAGTTTAAGGACAATCAAGACTTAGGATTGTAAGTTTAACACTTGTTTGGAGTTAACACAAGTGAGATTAGAGAGAACAAGAATGAAAATGGGTAAACAAATAAATGAGAAAATATTAAAAGGGTTAACATAATAAAGGTTAATAGAAATTTTATGACTTTTTCTTGATACGTTCCTCCAATTTCAAAATCTTCTCATACAAACATGAATTACATTTATGTAAAAACGTGTAAATCTTTAAAACGTTTAACTCTATGATGAATAATAATAAATCAATTTCCACATTCACACACACGCATACTAACACAAAGAAACTATGGAAAACCTGAAATCCTTTTAACAAGGCGCATGGAATTTCTTGATTGGACAGCTGTTTATTTTTCATGGAAAGATCCGTATTTCCATGAGTAGATGCAGTGGCTGGAGAATAAGCAACAGGCTCAGAGCTGAATAGCAAAAATATTATTCACGGTCACCAGTTGGTTATTCAGTAGGTGGCCTAAGTATATGCAGAAGGGACAAACGTTCTTTTAAAATTGATATTAATATTTTTATAAAAATGTCACTTAATGGAAAAGTTGGGTGTCCTGACAATTATTTTATAGTTAGTGTGTGTGTATGTGTGTATATATATATATATATATATATATATATATATATATATTGCACATAGCAGTGGAAGACACTTAGGTTTACAAAGTTAGATTTCAAGCCTGTTCCTGGTGTCTGTTCTACTGAGGACACACAGAGAAGGAAAAGAAAAACCCAGCAGAGGTTTCCTTGGGAAAAGGAGGAAGAGAAGAGAGGCTGGATAGGCAGCAGAGATCTGAGCTGGGAAGCCACCCATCCAGGACTGATGTGCTTGCCCCCAAAGAGGCAGACAAAAATGCTCCTGCTCATCTTGGTTCACGATTTATCTTCTCAATGCCACACCAAAGGGAGCTGTTCCTGGCTGCCAGAATCAATGCTTTCATATGAACAACTGTTAGCTGCAGCTTACTTCTCCAGGTCTTCTTTAGTACAGTTCTGTTTCATTACAAGGACAGTTAGGGAAAATGAATATGTGACTTGAAGAATACTTCATGAGATGAGCATATCAAAGGAAGGTCTCTGAAGTTTGCTAGGTTACAGTGGGACCATACTTTCCTGTCTCATTTCATCCAGTCCTGGGGAAAGCCTCGTTTTAGTTTCCAGCATAATTTGTATACTTCTCTGCTGTCAAAGATAACTAACCCCTAGGAAACTTTTCCATTTCAGTAAAAACAATAATGAGTTAAATATCTCTCAGTTGTATCTAAAAACTTGACGTTGCTAGAAAGTTTACATTCTAAGGCAAAAGAAGTTATATTTCATTGGCATTAGCATCTAATAAATAAGAAATGCACTGAGATATCACCTGGGAAAATGGAGTGTTAGTTCATACGTTCAAATCTCTTCCATTGTAATGTAGTTAATAAAATCACCAATAGAAGAGATCAAAATTGCAACTAGAAAAAAAACCTAGAATATTCTCTCCAACATCCTACAAATGTTGAAATGTCAACCTAATATAAAGAAATTTAGAAGACGCTTGTAGAGGATACCAGAAGCAAACAAACAACTCTGATTTGTCAGTAGAGTGCTGGATTCTTCTAAGTACAGAGAAGACATCTGAGGGACTCCAGAAATAAATCTTTTGAATATCACAGAGCAACCAGGACTGAAGAAGAATTCAATCACCCCAATTTTTTTTCGTTTTTGTTTTTGTTTTTTGACTTGACTTGACTTACCAAAAAGGAAGCAAATGGTGGAGATAAACCTAATCTACAGCTAGAATCACGGCACACGTGAGGGTGGGCCTCTCTATTGTCACAGAAAAATCACTTGGTGTTACCTCACAAATCCAAAGACTGTAAGCACTGTGGTGTCACTGGACTTCAATTTCTCACCAAAGTTATTGTGTAGTTTAGAAGAAGTGAATTGACATCTCTGTACACCCTACAATGACAAAGTTAAGTCATGCAAAATGGAAATGCCAGGCCATAGAATCAGGATTCTACGTATTTAGGGAGCAAGTACATGCATTCTTCAGACTTAATTATCTTTGATCAGTTTTTTCTCTCTTCTTTTTCAAGAAACTGATAAGTTGATTTCAGACTGGACCGTGTCACCATCCTGTCTCCAACTCAGTCTCTGAGGGGTAAAGGACACAGGTTGGTGAACTAAAAAATTCCATTTATATTATTTTTGAGCAAAGCACAGAACATGATGGACTTGTTTGTCTTATTATTACTTTTTTAATTTTTAAAAATATTTTATTTAGTATTTTTTCAGAGACAAAGAGAGGGAAAGTGAGAGAACAATAAGGGGGAGCAGCAGAGGGAGAAACAGGCTTCCCGCTGAGCAAGATGCCCAAAGGAGACTTGACCCAAGCCAAAGACAGACACTCAGCTGACGGAGCCACCCAGGAGTCCTGACCTGTTTGTCTTAAAAGCTTGATTTTATTAATTGAAAAAATAAATAACATTCCTAAGTGTATTAGTAAAAAGAAAATTCTTTGTTGTGTAAAACCTTAAAATAATATGATGCCTGATAGCTTGATTTATATCCGAACTTTCATTTCATTTTCAATTTCACTGTTAAGTTACAGAGAATCAATAGGTAATACATGTTCAAAATCAAAAAGGACCTTTGCAAGAGGATGATCTCAAGGACAGTGTCCAGTGATGAATCCAGAATCCTCGAGAAGTGCAACAGAATCAACAATATGGTCGTACTAAGCAGAATGAGAGATGAGGAGGATTGGGGAAGTGAGGGAAAGAGCAAGAGTGGAAGAGAGTGCATTAGGACTGCAAAAAGAGATATCTAAACAGATAAATTCTGAAGGATAGGCAAGAAAGCCTGGGAGGATTCTCAGAGCACCCCAGCATGGCTACCAGAGGTCTTTCATTAAGAAAGTAGCTTTGCCTAGTGTGAGAGGTTTGCTTTAGATTGAAGACTTGCTCTTCGACTGCAGGGTGCTCCAGTGGCCTGAGTGTATCACAAGGTGAGGGGCCTCTCCATCCTCTAATGCTGGTGATAACCAAAGTAACCTTCCTTCCAACTCTGGGAAAATGAGATTTCAAGTACGTGGACCACCTGATTTCCCATCTTTCCAACTCAGATAATTTAAGTATTGTTAGTAAAAATAATTTCCACTAGATTTTTACAAGGTTTTCAGTGTGCATTTGAATGAACAATGGTTTTTCTCTAAGTGGATAGATAGTAAAGCCATAAAACACAGAGTGCAGCCTTTATAAGCTGCTCATCACTGGGGACACAGGGGAAGGCACACACTACAGGATAAGGAGACAATTGTATCTGGCCCTGATAAGTGAATGGGTTACATGCACCTAAACCTTGTTCTCTGAAATGAAATAATGAAAATAAATGACTCCCCAGGGAGGGGGCGAAAGCTGTGCTCCTCTTATGAGCTCTAAAGTGTTCATTGTAAAAGGGAGAGATTCTTATCCCCATGATTCCCCCCGGGAGGAAAGGCACTGGGGAGTAGAGAAGATAGGCACAGCATGAATTCAGGGAACATTTCCATTTCAGTGAGCATCTGCTGACAGGTAGTAAATCCAGTGATAACTGTCATGCATCATGGGTGCCTTTCTTTCTAGTAAGCATGGTGAGAGTACCTTATCCCTCCTGGCATAATTGTTTTTGTGTTTTTTTTTCTATCAGCATAATAGGGATATAAAAATTTAGAAGAGATGGTAAAGGCAAAGAAAAAATCTACAGTATTAAAAATAAAAGCTATTTCTAATGAGCCTATTTTCTTGTCATGCAACTCACCCTTGTTTCTTAATTTCATAATGTTATATAAAATACATTTTAATATTCTGAAATCTCTACTTACGAATTAAGACCTGCATTATCTCTTCATTTTATTTATTTCTTTGTCATTGATCTCCTATTATGATGGAGACAAGTATACTTGTGAAAAGAGAGGATGGAAGAACTTAAGAAGCAACAGCAACAATAATAAAATTGCTTTGGCTGCCAAGAGACATGAGATTACTCGTTTCAATGAGTATATGATAATAAAAGGCAATTTGAAGTTATAGATTTACAGTTAGACATAGACAATTTCTAACAAGAGTGTTTGTTAAATATTATCTTTCCTTATTAACAAATGTATTATACTTTTTTCTCTTGTATAACAGAAATGTGAACTCTTCAAAATATTTTAAATACATATTTAATATGTATAATAATTAATATTAATTTTTAACTGGAGGCTCATAATTTAACTATAATAGAGAAGGACTATAATTGGAACGATGATTTGTTTGATTTTCTATAAATGGGATTTATCTTTGACCTGCCCAATAAGGCTTATTTACATGGAATTCTCATGAACGTTGTAACAGCAGTATTTCAGCACAAAACATGTTTTTGTCTGTTGGGGCTGCTTTAACAAACTATCATGGACTGGGTACCTTAAACAACAAACATTTATTTCTCATGACTCTGGACGTTAGGAAGTCCAAGTTCAAGGTACAGGCAAATTTGGTGTCTGGTGAGAACCCATTTCCTGGTTGGTAAACGGTTGAGTTTTTTCCCTGTAACTTCACATGGTGGAAGAGATGGGAAAGCTCTCTGATGTCTCTTTTGTAAGGGTGCTAATCTCATGCATGAGGGCTCCACCTTCAAGATTTAATCACCTTCCCAAGGCCCCACTTTCAAATACAATCACATTGGGATTAGGCCTCAACATATGAATTTTAGGAGGCCATAAACATTCATTCTACAGCACAGTAAGACTACATTTTCACACGCACATGGCAGTCACTACAGTGTCAAGGACTGTCACATCTCCACATGGATTGAGAATGTCTTCAAAGAAACTACTCTATCTCAACTACAGTATAACATTAGTTCAAGTTGATTAATTCTAGCAATCAAAACATTTATCAGAAATCTTGAAATAAGGGTGCCTGGGTGGCTCAGTCAGTTAAGCGTCTGCCTTTGGTTCAGGTCATGATCCTGGGGTCCTAGGATTGAGCCCCAATTTGAGCTTCCTGCTCATGGGGAGCCTGCTTCTCCCTCTCCTCCGTCCTTGTGCTCTCTCTTGCTATCTCTTTCTCTATGTTTCTCTCAAATATATAAATTTTTAAAAATCTTAAGAAAAAGAAATCTTGAAACAAGTAAATTTAAAGAAAAGTGTATTATATCTGTGGAAACTGGATATATCCTCCAGGGATTTTATGTCAGTGCTAATTTTCCTTGCTGGTAGCCACAAATAATCACTTCTGTATTTTACCTGGTAGCTAGCATATTAAAGAGAACCATAAAAAGCTTACAACTGATTTCATTAGCGACATATCCCAAAGCTTAAACACAAATGCTTGTTTTTGATAAATAATATGTTTAAATGAATTACATTATTAACTACACAAGGTCAGGTTATACGTTCGAGTAATTTACTTTGAAAATTTCTATTTATCAAAATATAAGCTTGATAATATATATGCTGTCCTAACTAGTTAACTCTATGTTGATTTATATGTTTCAAATTTACTCTCTGCTATATCAGATTACCCCAACTTTGAAAGAAATACCCATGTGACTCAAGTGTGCCAACCTTTGCTTAGATTTGATTGAATATCTAATTTAGTTCCTATTTATTATGCATATTAAATTGCAAATCATGTCTTAACATTTTTTACACATTTGGATGTAGATTCTCTCCCAATTTTGCTTAAAATGTCTGAGGGGAAAATCAAGGTTAAAGAAATTTAGTGTATGTTGTTAAAGATTTGAATTGCTTCTAATTATTTAAAAATAATATTTTCTACTTTAATTTGCCTTAAATATCTTTTTTTAAAAAGATTTATTTATTTATTTTAGAGAAAGAGAGAGAGAGAGCTGAGCTGGAGAAGAAGAGGGAGGGGAAGAATATTAAGCAGACTCCATACCGAGTGCGGAGCCTGACGCAAGGCTCAATCGCAGGACCCTGAGATCACAGCCTAAGCTGAAAGCAAGAGTTAGATGCTTAACTGACTACACCACCCAGGTTCCCCTCTGACTTAAATATCTTATCCAACAGAGGCTTCATTTATTCCTTTATTGGCCTAATAATTTCTGTCTATCTGCACTGTGTCAGGTCATTTGTCTAAGTAGTGAGGACAAACATAAAATAATACGTATTTCTAGATTTTAAGAGCATTACTATAATGGGAGATTAAGTTTATAAGAAGAAAAAGAACAAGCTATTATAAAAAGAAAGTGAAAAAAATACACAGCTAACTGCAACATCTTATTAATATAGAAGTAGCAGAGAGTTTAGTAAGGAAAACCAGAGGGAATGAAAAACTACCTAAAAGAAAAGAGATGTCACTAAGACTTAGAAAGAATAATCAAAGAAAAGGAAATCAAAGGAATAAATATTGCAATGTAAGAAATAGAACCGTCATTGTACATGACATGACTGTCTTTGTAGAAAATCACAGAGTCAACAAAATAATTCCTGAAACTAATGAGTGATTATAGCAAGGTTGTAGGATATGAGGTTAATATACAGGTCAATCACTTATATATCAGCAATGAAAAATTATAATTTGAAATCAAAAGCAAAATACGATTTACATTAGTACCAAAAATAAAATATTTAGGTAGAAACCTAAAAGGTTTCTTTTGAGGGAAACTACAAAACTCTGATGAAACAATCAATAACTAAATAAATAGATATTTCAGGTTCAGGGATAAGAAGACTCAATAATCTTAAGATGTAAGTTTTTCCCAACTTGATCTATAGATTCAAGGCAATCCCAATCAAAATCCTAGTAACTTGTTTTGTAGATATCAGCAAAATGATTCTATAATTTGTATGGAGAGGCAAAAGAGTCAGAACAGTGAACACAACATTAAAGGAAAAGAACAAAGTCAGGGGACTGATACTACCTGACCTCAAGAATTACTGGATAGCTACGGTAATCAAGACAGTGTAGTACTGGTAAAAAAAAATAGACAAGCAAATCAATGGAACAGAATAGAGACCCCAGAAATAGAACCACACAAATATAGTCAACTAATCTTTGAAAAAGTAGCAAAGGTAATTAATGGATAAAGGAGAGTCTTCTCAACAAAGGACTAAAACAATGGGACATTTATGGACAAGAAGGAAGGAAGGAAGGAAGGAAGGAAGGAAGGGAGGAAGGAAGGAAAGAATAAAGAAAGGGACCAGGTGAAAAAAAAAGGTAAAGTGTTTATTTTCTCATGATAAGGGTTTTGTTCATTTATTTTCTGTATTTTTACTCAATTTAAATTATTTCTGCAATAATTATATATAAATCGTTCAAGAGAATACTTTGATCAAAAATAACAACTCTCTGAATGAGCTAAGAAGTGAAATTATCCAACTTTTACTATATCCCTGGACTCAATATACATTTTGGCTAGTAAATCTCTGTTTGCCATCAAAGTTTATAGGTAAGATGAGATAGAGACAACTCGGGAGCTCAGGTCCCTTATTACTCTGAGAAATGCTAATATCTAGAGTGTCGGGACTCTGATTACACAATCCATGCTAAAAGACAGTTGGCAGCAAGCATTATAATTCCAGAGTAATTATACTTGATTGCATACAGTAGTGATTTCACTAGTATAGCTGATATTGCTTGAAATAGTAAGGTCTGATCTCATTGAGATTGCACAGAGTGAGATTTTGGGATATAGCATTTTTTTCTTGCCTCTTTTCAACCTACTGATCTTATTGGTAAGAACAGGATAGCAGAATTCTATATATATTACAAAAATTCTGTATTTATTATTTTCCAAATGTTCTTTTTCCTTCTGCCTTTTAATTCAATTCACAGAGAACTCAGAAATCATGATATCCATTACATGTTTATTGTTTTCCTTAAAAAAAAAAAAGACTACTAAATAATTTTTTGTCCTAACTACCCTTTAGATAAAACCGAATAAATAGATACATAAAAAACTATATAAAGTATACAATAAATTTGAGGCATCTTTTGGGACTTGTAAAATCAAATAGAATCGTAATATCTATGATCTTGTAAAATATATTTTTTTCTATTGTTAATATACTATGGACTGAATTATATCCCTTCTGAATTCATATGTTGAATCCCTATCCCCAGTGTGACTATGTTTGGAGATGGGACTTTTAAGGGTTAATTAAGGTTAAAGGAGGTTACAGTGTTGGGTCCTAAGCTGAAAGGATCGGTGGCTTTATAAGGAGAGGAAGAGCAAGAGAGATTTTTTTAATCCTTTCAAGAAGGCAACCATCTGCAAGCCAGAAAGAAGGCTCTCACCGGAGCCCAATCATCCTGGCACCCTGATTTCCGATTTCCAGCCTCCAAAACTGTGAGAAAATAAATTTCTGTAGTTTAAGCCATCCAGTCTATGATATTTTGTTATGGCAGCCAGAGCGGATATTTTTACTTTTATCAGCTAAAGTACAGAGACATGCAAAATTAAGAGACCATTTCCTAAGAGATGTGGTTTAAATTCCTGTACAAACAGAAGAAAGCAAATGACAAATGATCCTGAAGTTTCCAAGAAATTATGTGACATGTTAACATAAATAACTGTGTCTAAACCTGCTGGCTCATGCTCCTAGAACTTACTTGGATAAATTAATCTGTTCCTCAAAATTACTTAGTGGGGACTAAAAATCACAAGGCAATAAAGCATTGATAAGTATGAAGAATTACATGTTCTAAATTCTACACAAAGATGCCTGGTGGTCTGTACGCGTAGGATGGAGTCTGAGCTGGACAGTCATTGGAGACATTAGGTGGTTACATTGAAAGGCATGGTTTATGGATCCATGATACGAAATGGAAAGTAAAATTCAATTTTCAGTTGCCAACTTGTTACAAGATATCAGGATTTAAATGAGATATTAGGAAGTTTTCTTACTGGTTAGTCAGTCGCTGGGTTTACCTAATGGGAGACTGCAGGATGTTAAAAGAAAACAAGAGAATGTTCTGAAAAGGTTTAAATTTGATCTATTTTCTTTCCATATTAAAAAAAAAGCACATATGTATAAATTTGACAAATAACAAAATGTCAAAAAATATTTGACTGAAGCAAAGTAAAATTGGGAGACACATGAGGTCTTTGAAAGCAAACCAGCTACTTGAGGTATTTTGTAAACTTTTATCTTGAGGGAATATTTCCACAGAAAATACCTTTAATACAACATCACTTTTTTTTTCAGTGAGGATCTGATTACATAATTTCTGAGGATTCAAAAAAAAAACCCTCTATGTTTGCCACATTTATTCTAAAGTATTTTTTTCTCTCTCATGTTAAGTGGACTACAAATACATTTTCAATCAAAATATCTCCGTGGTCAGATAGGGGCAAATGAAATCAGGTAGCATTAATCCATCCTGTTTCTTCACTCTGGGATTTTTCACTGTTGTGATTGGTGCCACTCTTTCAATTACGCCTTCCCCATTCCCTTTCTCCAGTCTTCTCTTGAGAAGTCACACATTCCCTCTCTTTCCTGGAGACACCAAAATACTTTGGGTCACCTAATGTCTAATTGCTCCTCTGCCTCTAAGTCCCTTGTCTTGACCACTTCCTTTTCCTGAATTAATTTTTGTGTCCTCCCAGACTTGCTCTCACTTGACCTTCAATATGTAGCTTAGATGACTGTTCTCTAACACACCAATTCTGGTATAGACTGTTCACCTATGGGCAAATATATCATAAATGTATCACAAATACTCATTAAGCAGAACTGACCTGCCGTCATTAATTATTTATTTCCTGTTAGATTATAAACACACTCCATCTTATTGGTTACTAGTTCAATACCTAATTCCATAGAAGGTACAAAGTATACAATAAAAAATACATGTTAATTAATACATGGGTAAAATAAAATGGAAATATAATCCTATGAGAGCATATTCATCTGCCATTGAATGTTTACAGAACAAAGATAAAGAGGTATCTGATAAGCCATCTTAGAAACTCAATGGTGTTTTATCAAGAGTCTATGAGGCATCTTAGAGCTACCATCATATCGACCATTTTGGATTACGTTGAACTATCGTGACTTTTTTATCTTCAAATTTGCCAAGGCAAAGATCTCTTTATTATAGATTCTAATTTCAACTATTTTTATATTATATGGATTCTGCTATATGAAAAGTTTCAGATTAAAGATAAATCATTTTCTTTTCTTTATATTGATGGGATAGATTAAGAATGTGGCTGATTTGATGGATTTTGCACGATGTGATTATTCAAATAATATCTATCAAAACTGACACTACATTTCTCAATACTCTAACCATCTCTAGAAGCACATCTCTAGGGAGCTTTTGAGTTTATAAAAAAGTATGACTAATAGTAGTTACTCGGTTAGTGTTCTATTAGCAACACTATATAGACATTTAAACTCTATATGATAACAGAATAATAATTGGACTTCATTCGCATATTACCATGGAATTGTGTTTTCTTTTATCTTATATGCTACACTTGCTACTGTAATTCTTCTTGAAGTTCATGTTCTGAGTACATTCTGAAAAGCATGGAATATACTAATATTATGACAAGATGATGGTGAGAGCGGAGTGCACTGGAGGGGAATGTATTTGTGAAGTGGAGAGTATGTATTGTTGAAAAGTAATTTGGTATCTAATTTGTTTAAAATTCACATATATATATACACTTATATATCTATTACATATTTTATATATAATAAATATATACATATATACATGTATACCTGTATACACATATACACGTACACCTATAAACATTTGGAGAACAAAACCATGCAACTATTTATGAGGGCAAAAATACTATAATCTCTTCAAAGGATTTATTGTTTTCATTTTAACTAACTGAACAGTAAAATAAAAGTTTCATTCTTTTCTTCTAATTTTATTTGAGAAATGGCTGCACAAACCACTACGTTGTTTCTCCGCCTCTAACTCGTAATGAATTCATAATGATCAGCTAAGAAAAGGTCTTTTTTTTTTTGTTATCTCATATGAACAATTAAATTCTTCTTGGTTGCTCCAAATCAGTTTCAAGCCTTGACTTTTGTATTTATATATGAAAAATCATCTTGCTTCCTACAATCATAGTTTCATTTTTTTCCTCTTTCTTTTCTATAAGGTATATACCATTTTTGTCATTTCAGAATTCAAGTTAAGTCCAGTACTAACACTGATCCTAGACATAAGTGATATGTAATATCAGCAAAACCACCCACCATAATAATAAGAAACCAACGAGCAAGAATTCTGCGCAGCATCTGTAAGCAGCATTAACTGACTTAATAGCATACCAGGAATGCAAAATCACTTACATTGTTGAAATAAGACTTGGTAATCTGTCTTTTCCCCATTATAGTTAATGCATTTTGATAGTTAGTTGGAATGAGGAAGAGAGAACAAACTATAATACTCAGGGCCAACGAATAAACCTGCATTGTAGTCATTAATATCAAGCCACTGGTGACTGACTATTCAGCACATGAGTAATTAGTACTCTTGGCTGAGAGGGTGAACATTACTAGGGAATATTTGCATTTTAATGACTTTCAGAAGTTTTTTCTTTGTTTTGTTTTTTAAAATTATTTAGTTTTCTACCTTTGTGCATAGCACTCCAAATGTTTATCAATAAACGCTTTAAAATAATTACTTTATTGTTACTATGTCTATTGAACACTATTTTTTCAATGGAGTTTTGTTTTGTTTTGTTTTTGTTTTTTTAGCTACTGACAATGTCAAAAGCCCAATAGAACAATTCCGTGTATAAATTTAAGATCTTCATTTCCATTCTGATGAATCTCTACTTATCTGAAATATCTGGATAATTCTGTGTAAAGTCCTACAATTTTGTATAAAGAAAAAAATCAACTAAACTTGTATTTTTAAAGTGGTCATTTCACATGAAGATCAGTGGTGATACATTTCAAAGTATTTTAACATTAACTTAAAGCCAAGTATTTTTATAGTATGTTGTCAATTTTTGAAGATCTATTTTCGAAGGACATTAAAAATTATTTTAAAGAGGGGCCTCTGGGTGACTGTCTGCTAAGCATCACACTCTCGGTTTTGGCTCAGATCATGATCTCAGGGTCATGAGACTGAGCCTTGGGACAGGTTCCAGGCTCAGAAGTGAGTTTGCCTGAGATTCCCCTTCTCCTCTGCCACCTCCGCCCCTGCTTGTGTGCAGTTCTCTCTTTCCCTTTTACTCGTTCTAAAATAAATAAATAAATACTTGAAAAACTATTTTATTTATTTATTTATGAAGATTTTATTTATTTATTTTGACAGAGAGAGAGCGTAAGCAGGGGGAGTGGCAGGGAGAGGGAGAGGGAGAAGCAGGCTTTCCCCCAAGCAGGGAGCCAATGTGGGGCTCTATCCTAGGACCCTGGGATCATAACCTGAGCCGAAGCCGGATGCTTAACCAACTGAGACATCCAGGTGCCCCTAAAAACATTATTTTAAAGAAAATATCTAAGTAAGTAAAATTTTTTTACAACTGTTTAACAATATTCTCTTATTTTAAATTATTGAAGCTGTATATAGATAGATAGATAGATGATAGATAGATATAGATAGATAGATAGATAGATAGATAGATAGATAGATAGATAGATGATAGATAGATAGATAGACCCATTATACATAAGTCATATATAGTAACTTTATATGATCAAATGCATTCTACTATCTGGCTAGACAACTTTGTGACTTAATGTTTTGCTCTATTTTTTATATTGTAAATTTATGATATATTAATACAAACATATACATAAATTTTTCTTTTGTTTTAACCCTGAAATACATTAACACCTTTTAGCAAAGGACAAAGTGAAATGATCAATGCAGGATTTTACATTAAATACCTAAAGCCATGGGGTATTAATTATATGTCCTTAATTATAAACTTTGATAGAGCCACATTTTAAAACATGGATATTGAGAATAAGTAAAAACAATAAAATTTATAGATATTCTAAACAATAATAGGGAAAATATAAAATTGAACTCAAATAATCCTGAGTTTGATTTCCACTAGGATTATGTGTTAATCTTGTGACATTTTCTACCATGCCTAAACTTCTAGAGACATTGTAAAAAAATATACCCGTGCTATAATATCATTTACCTTAGATTGTTTAGAATGCTATTGGATTAGACAATTCAATGTAGTATTTAAAACACTTAGCCTAAAGGCACCTGGGTGGCTCAGTTGGTTAAGCACCTGCCTTCAGCTCAGGTCATGATCCCAGGGTCTTGGGATGGAGCTGAATGTCCAGCTTCCTGCTCAGTGGCAGCCTGCTTCTCCCTCTCTCTCTGAAGCTCCCCCCGATCATGCTTTCTCTTTCTGTCTCTGTCAAATAAATAAATAAATAAAATCTTAAAATAAAACAACTACCTAATGTTGCATATGTAACAAGATCTCCATTTACTTTACTGCACAGGCGTAATATATGCATTGTATATATGTATTATATATTTATATATAAATTCTCTTACTAAAGCCTGATACAGGTAGCATAACTTGTATTATGAAAAGACTAACCAAGTCACCCCATGTTTTCCATTATAAGTACATCAACATTTATGGGGCCGGCAATGTCTGTATGCTCTTTCAGTTAAGGAGCTAAAATAGTCTTCCATCTTTTCTTAGAAGGAAAGACAAAAAGTTTATTTGTAATTATGTAAAGTACAATACTTGTTGATTATAAATAACTTGGAATAATCAAGAGATAAAAACATTCATTATTTTCATGTTTCACAGAATGTTTATGTTGAATTTTCAGATAAACTACTTTTCTGTCTATCCTGGATATTCTCTATAATTTTGTATTTTATAATGCATAGAAAAAATATTTTAAAAATTATTTAGGATTATTATTTAGGGTTTCAGTTATCTCTAATTCCAGAAGTTTAAATGGTTTTGAGATTTTGACACACTAACAAGATTATTACCTATATCCAGGTTCAAAATTATTACCCATATTCAGGAAAGGATGAGACAAATGTGTTAAAAAGTAGATACTTAACAATGAGTTTGGATTTTTCTCTCATGCCAAACCATGAACTTTCAGTGAAATTCATTAAACCAAAAAACAGAGACTCTGACTCAACGATACGCCTTCATCTAATTAGCTCAATCACATCCCTTTTATTTTATGACCTAATACCCTAGGAAATTATTGCTTTCAGGTGTCTATTCTCCAACTACTGTAAAATTTTTCATTTCATCATGTAATTTTTGGTACTATAAATTTTGGTAATAATATATATCAATTCTATTTCTGCTACTTTTCTCAGTCACGATTGTTTTGACGTAAATCAAAACAACTCATTCATGACCCTCTTTCACTTATTTCATAAGTTATTTTGCAAAATGTATCAGTCCTTGAAATAAAAACAAAAACTAGGATCTCTGTAACCATATGCCCACTCACTCCTCTTCCCCCTTCTCTGCCTTTGTCTCTCCCTCCCTACTTTTACTCTTATATCCTTATCCGGCTGGTGTGACTTCAGATTCCACATGTGTTCTTCACAACTGGTCCCCAGAGCTACAAAAAACACTGATGTGCTCTGATTAAAGTCCCAGGTCCTTTTTATTAAACAAACATTGATCTCCTTTAACTGGTGGTGCTAAGCATATAGTTCTGGCTTGTCCTGGTTTTCACACAAAGGCGTCGGTTCTGGGCAGTCACAGGTGAGTCTGTCTTTGTGGATTAACTTTGGGAATGATTGTCACGTGCAAGAAGGCTTTACATATGTCCACTCCATGGGATGTGGTGATGGTAAAAAGATTCTAAATTACTTGATCAGGAAGAGTAACCTCCTGAGTGGAGGCAGAACTTCCCTACTGTGTGCGGTGCCATGATAATGCCCATTAAATTTCTAAAGACTCTCTGAGGCATTAGGTCTTGTCACTATTGCTCATTAACTTTGTAGCCAGTGTTATATGGGTCGTGGTAGCTATGCATACATTACAATTATCACAAATCAGGAAAATCAGATTTACTGTCCATTTTAAGATTTGCAAGTGTTGCTTCATTCCTGAAAAGCAAAGTAATAAATAGTATTTGCAACCAAAGGACTTATGGAGAAAAAAAAAAATCATCAGCTTCTAGAATCTTTATTAGTCATTATTTCATCCCTATTTACATATGGATGCAGTGTACAAACACACCAACAGTTTCCCCTGTGCATAATAATTTTCTGTAGTGCAGCAGGTGGAATGATAACTTAAGATTATTTGGATGGAAACACATATTTTTATTTATTTTTCTTGATTTTTTTTCTTACAAATCAGATGAGAGGGGACAAAATAGTTCATCAGTCCAATTTCTATAAAATCAGCTTCCTGATAGCCCCAAATGATATTCCCTCACAATTATTCAATGAAATTAAATAATTATTGATTCGCCAAAACAATCAGGCACAATAGCCATACTGTATTGATGTAATATAATCATATAATAATGCTAGTTTCACTCACAGTGGGAAAACCATTAGGTTTTGAAAAAATATTTATATAAAGTAATTTATCTAGAGATTAAGAATTTTTCTTTCTTTCATTTGTTCTTTCTTCCAAAAAAATAAAAATAAAACATGATATAAAGTGGTTAGCTGGAAGTATCTGTATGGTATAAAGTCTAAGCCAAATTACACTTAGGAATAAAAACGTATATGGAAGAAACTGGCTGGGTTTACACGGGAAGACATACACTAAAGGACCAATTTAATTAACTCTACCACAGAAACATTGATGCTAGAGGGAAGAAGAATGAGAAGAGAGAAAATGTGCTCATGAAATCTGGCATAAAATTTCCTTTCTAATTTGAGAAACCAACTCACAAATATAAAACATAACACCTCTGTGCTTGCTGATGATTAATTTTATAGCTCAAGCACCTAATAGTTAAAATTTTCCAATAATGGCAGGAGGAAGATAGGACTGATCAATAACAATCATGAATCTCCTTTGGAGTTCCATGAAATCTCCAGTTGCACAACACAAGCATAAATATAACTACAGTCATCTTTGCAAGTTTACTTGATAACATAAAATTACATCTAGTTTACTCTATATTTCAGTATTTATAAAACTTCTTTTATCATAGAACAGTGATACAAGGTTACTATTGGTAAGGTTACTATTTTCCTGTGGAAACAAATCCTAGTATTTTACTTTTGGCCATCATATTAAAAATTAAGCAATACAGTAGCAATATTTCTCACAGCATTTCTACCTTTTGCATAAGCTATGATCTTCACTTTATATGTTTGGGATAGCAAAAATGAAATTTTAATGAATGTTGTATATCTCACCTTTCTTTCTTCTTTGTACCTGCACTCGGAAAAGGCAAACTTTTGTGTAACAGCATTCCTGAGGCGGGGGTCTATCTTGAGCATCTCTTGAATTACTAAACAAATTGCATACTCAGTAAAATTAGTCTACATATATCTTTAATATCTATAAAAAAGGATTTGGAATATGTCTTTTTTTCCTTTTTTTTGTCTTCCAGAATTTTGGCTAAATTTTTAAAGCAGACAAGAGAGGTGACAAGTGCCTCCTATATTATGAAAGAAAGAAAGAAAGAAAGAAAGAAAGAAAGAAAGAAAGAAAGAAAGAAAGAAAGAAGAAGAAGAAGAAGAAGAAGGAAGGAAGGAAGGAAGGAAGGAAGGAAGGAAGGAAGGAAGGAAGGAAGGAAGGAAGGAGGAAGGAAGGAGGAAGGAAGGAAGGAAGGGAGGGAGGAAGCTACAAGGAAGATCTTATTAAGAGTGACCTTATTAGTCCCTTATTTTTAGCCTTTATAGAAAGAAAGCTAAGCATCTACCAAGATCAAGGATTAAATGAAGAAATTCTCCCATGTTTGGCCCTTGAGACATGTTTTGGAGACATCTGTAAGAAAACGGAAAAAGCATTATCTCTTTATCTATCTCGAAGCTGCTGAGTTAAATATGACATGTGTTGTCTGTTCTGGTCTATAAACTTAGCAGGGCACTCAAGATCTTCAGGAAACCATCAAGATTTTTTAGAAATTTGGGAAGAGTAGAATCTAGTGTCTGCTTTTCACAAAGGACTCATATGTTGAGTCTATTCCCTGATGGAGATGTGTGACAGCTTGGAGAACAAACAGCCACCTGAGTGAAAGGTCATTTTCTTTTCCTCTACTGCACCATCTCTCTTTCTCAGACCTTGGACTGTTCACAGGCAGCCAAATAGAAAGGAGAGGGGATAGAGCAAAGGTGAACAGTGACCATACCTCCTTGAAACCTTACCCTCCAGGTCATGTGCCAGGCCTGATCTGCAGAATAGGGGAAACTTACAATTGAATATGAGCTTAAAGTTTTGATGTAGTATGAACTGATCTTTCAAATACCTGAACATGAAACTGATCTTAATAAACAAAAAACTGGATACAGGGGAAGGGAGAAAACAAGAAAAAAATGAATCAGATATCTGTAATTTTCTAATTTTGAGTAGAAATCCAAAATTTACTGAAAGAATTTATACAAGAAAAAACAAAAGGGTAGTGATGATTTTTGTGCCTCTAAAACACAGGTTTTAACGTGTGCTGAAATGTACCAGTTGGCAAAAATTCATGGCCTTAACATTGGGACTCAACTTATACTTAGGGACTCCTAATAGTTTTAAAAAATATATCCTCTTTAATCCAAGGGGAGTTATCAGAGATAAAATAGAGGAAAGCAAATATACTTCACCTTACTCATCAGAACTATTGCCTTACCCAAATTCCCCACAGTCATGGTGCCTATTGCCTTAATATATTCCATCATAGACACAGACATTCTATTCAACAAGCAGGAATTTAAATAGTCATATAAAGTAACTAAATAGTATTAAATTAAATTACATTTGAATTGTTTTTGTTTTTGTTTTTTTTTAACCTTACAACCCATTTGACCAAATAAGACCCCATGGACTTTACCTATCTCCACCAGTTAAAAGAGTTAATACAGATCAATATAAATTAAAACAAGACCTCCAAAGATTCAACCCAATTATACAAGACATATTTAGATAAGGGATGATTAAGCCATTTTTTCTCTACTTAGCCCAATTTCTCCTGTTCTTAAACCTGGAAATAATACATGGTGCTTCATGGTAGATTGGCCCTCACACTCAATATTATTGAAATTAAAGACTCCATTCAATCATCAACTGGTAAATAATTTGTAGTCAAAGATTTGGCTAATATATTCTGTTCAGGGCCTATTATGATAGCCTTTCAACTACCATTTGCCTTCATCTTCAAAAAGACACAATATACTTTATCTGACAACTCACGGGATATAACAGCCTTACCATCACACACAATATTTGCATACAAGATCTTAACTATATCCAGCTTTCTCTAGGAACACAACAATATTATCACAGCAATGACATCTTTCTGTAAGTACATTCATTTGACGTATAGGTAAAGGACATCCAAATACTCACAAAGGAACTCTAGAAAAGAATGAACCATTGCCCCAGATAAAAAACGCTGCTTCAGTAAAATTTCTGCATGTTGCTTGGTCAGTTAAAGGCACTTACTTAATCCCCTGACATTATCAAGAAACAGCTGTTGAGCTTTTCAGCATCCATAACATTAACATGAACATTAATATTAATATTTTAAGCATTTTTGGGTTCTGACAAAAAACACATTCCTGGTTTTAATATTTTCTTAAGCCTAGAAATTCTGTTATTCATAAATTGACCCACTTTGAATGCCCCCCTTCCATTAAAATAGTCTAGATTCTGTCCAAATTTCAATACAACAGATACTCCAATTAGTGTTTCCAAGAAAGTCTTTTACTCTGCATGGTATAGGAACCTCCTCTTATAGGAACCTCACCTAGATTCTTTGGACCACCTGTTGTGATTATAAATTGCCCATAAGTTTCTGATGCAAGAGACTGCTATTCTTGGCTGCATGTTACCTGACATGAGAGGAGTAATTGCTGAATACATGAATGGATCTTATTGAAATCGATACTTTCACAGGCACTGAACCTGAGACCTTTATATCCTGGTGCCCATTGTGAATTCGGTCAGGAAGAAGCACTCCATAAGGCATGGCGCACTTGGTAAATTAAAATAGTGCCAATATGAAAGAACCAATCCTGGGCCCCCTGGCATATCCCAAATGCAGGAGCAGGTGGCCTCCTCATCCTCAGTCCCTTGCCAAATGTCATGGTGCTGAATGAAGTCATCTCTCTACCAAATCCCTTGGCTACATGAGAGTCCATTGGTATCAACTGACTGCATATCGAAGAAAATTCATGTACTTCATGAACTGCAGCACAACCATTACATGTTCTAGAACCCCCAGGAGAGTTGCTGTCATCTGCTCCTTAATCATGGCATCTCTCATCAAGGACAAGAAAGATGAGTCAACACAATTGGCCAAACTTTGGGTAGTAATTCTTGACAATGGATGCCCTGACCAATAACAGCCCCATCTACATATTTTTGTAGACTCTTGCACCATTGCCAATGGTATGGTCATCTGGTCTGGCCAACCACCAAAACAAGAATTCCTTTTCCAAGGTTGCCTCATCCAAGATAAAGAACACTAGAAATCTCTTCCTTCACAGATACTCAAAATTAAAACCTCAATACAATTTTCATTAAGACACATATCTTTTGGAGTTTAAGATATCATTGACAGTAACCAAGCCACATATTCCACTTCTCAAGAGCTGGGCTCTTGAACATGGCAAACAATGGAACTTTCACTTCAGCCTACAAACCTCAAAGAGTGCTAGCCATATGTTTTATTTAAATAAAATTCAATTAAATGAAATGGTACATTTCAGCCACCAGTCAAACACCATGGGTGACTTGGAATAAAGTGACTCCCTTTTTGATGTTCGACTGCTAACAGCTTTCAAGACCCACCTCTCCTTTTCCCCCTCTTCCCTTACCTGTGGGCAAACCAAAAATAAAACCCAATTGATTCTTTCTCTGGCACTGGCAAGAAGTTCAAATCATGGAGGCTGCTGGTCCATACAGTAACCGTCCCTCTGACCTGTCCCCTAATCATAATAATAACTAAAACCATCCTTTGCTCTTTTCTTTTTCAAATCATTTTCAGACATGCATGGGAGCCTCCCCTAGAAAACCTCATTACATGAGGGATAAAACTTTCAATATTGTCTTGGTGCGTGTGTATATATAGTATACACATATGATTTATATATAAGTATAATATCTATTTCTATATATATGGAAAATACACCTATATGGAAAAATTATTTTTTAAATGTAATTAAAGTTAACAAATGCAAAGGAGTAGCTACATAGGCAGTGGGGGTTATATATTACCAGGAAGAGAAATATAGAAAATATTCAAGGGATGGGAAATGTATTTCTTAAGCTGGGTTGTGGTCACATTAAAAACCATTATTTTTTTCTCAAATTCTTCTCATTAATTTTAATGTTTGTAGTCAATAGTAGAGTACATATAGGATAATATAATCGATATTCTGGTTATTGAAAAGGTGAAAATGAACAATTTAATTTGAAACAAAGACAAATTTCAAGCATTGGAAAGGAAATTTAAAATGTTTCAAAAACTTGTACATAAAGAATATCCACAGTAATAAAAATAAGAAAATATCTGATGGATAATTATCATTGGGATTTGAATTATTTGTCATATGTTTATCACATGGTAATATTATTTTCAACACTGAAAAAATTATTTTTTTAAAGATTTGTTTATTTATTTTAGAGAGACAGAGAGAGTGTATGCGTGCATGGGAAAGGGGCAAAGGGAGAGAATCTTCAAGCAGACTCCCCACTGAGTGCCAAGCCTGATGTGGGGCTCGATCCCATCACTCAGGAGATCATGACCTGAGCTGCAACCAAGAGTTGGATATTTAGCCTACTGGGCCACCCAGGCATCCCTTCAACACGGGAAAATTTAAAAGTTAAGTCAAACTAAAGTATTTTTGCGTGATTCAGGAAAAAAATAATTTAATAAAACACTAATGGTACACATTTTCAATATGCTTAATGCAGATTATAATTTTTATATACTATAAAATTATGATTGAATGTCACTAACATATTCTGGATTTAATACCTTCAAGTATTAGATTTAAAGTCAGAGTTCACAGGTAATATCTTTGCCGTGTTAAATAATTTCTATGACCCTCCATTTCTCTATCCATAAAACAAGGATAACAAAAACCTTTGTAAAAGGTTTGCTATAAGGAACAAAAGATAATAAAAGTGAAAATGACTTTCACAGTGTCTGACTTACATATGGTATTCAATAAATTTTTTGGCATGATTTAAGAATGCTCTTAAAATAGAAAATATTTAAAATATATATGTGTGCTTCAGTGCTCCCTAATGAAATATCCTAGAAATGGGTCCTGCCTCGTAAACACTGCCATGAATTTAGACTATTAATTAAATGGTCACAAGTTTAGGACTAATCAGAAGGGGCAGCATGATGAATTTGGTGAGATGGGAATCAGTGAACTCTTAGAAATGAATAATATCAGGATTTTAGTATTCATGTAGGTCTCAGGAACAAAATTTATTTATGGGGGTGGGAGGAGTGACAAAAGATTGGCTCCTAGTTCCGATGAAATTTATTCAAATCGCCATATTAGTGCTCAAGACTGAACTCACGTCAGACTTCCTGACACCTTGACTTGATTCCGTGTCATCTCTGATTCATACTTGAATCACACTACTACTACCCATAACATTTTTTATGTATCTGTCCTTCCACATCGATTCATCTCTTCTACCTGATTTCTGAGAACAGAGTAAGATCTTAGGCAGAAAACAGTGGAAATTCTAAGTCTCCCGAAAGCAGAGGTCACCTCCAGTGGGGGCAGCGATGGAGCTTCCAATGACCAGGTGGCCAAGCAGAATGAGGTCTGTGGGGTCAGCCACAGTGAGAAACAGCAGCACTAGTGTGCAGTCCTGAAGGAGATGGTCATTGCCTCTGGGGTGGATGACCCTATTAGGTGTTGCTTACTCTGGATACATTTAAAATTGAACTCCAATGTTTTTTGAGGCCCACTGGGAAATGCTTCCATTGAATAGGCTTACAGAGATGCTGCCTGATACTGATCTTCATTCCTATCCTCAGCTCTATCCTGGCTAAGAAATTTGGGCATGGTGAAGGACAGAAGAGAGGTTGTTTGTAGCTTTCATGTGAGCCTTTACCTTTTTTCCCTTAGGCCTGGCTTAAAATCTTTTTTATAATTTCTGCCTCTGTAGTTTAACCACAATTCCCAAATGGGATTTTTTAAAGTGGCTGAAAAGGAATGTGATTTGGAAGGCTATGGGGAAAATAATTGACTATAGTTTAATCTGCAAAAGAGAAAACTATGGGTGTTATGGAAACTCGTTTATTCTCTCTCTCCCTTCTCTCTCTCCATTCATCCAGCCATTCCTCCATCTATCTCTTTAGCTCTCCATCTATCTTTCTATTTGTTTAGACGATGCTAACATATTATTTAGTCTATTTTCAGTTCTATTAGTAAAAAGAAATAGGAAGAAACTTCATTCATTTAGAATAGATAAAATTAACTGTAGATAAAAAGGACACTCAAATGCTTTAAGTTAAAAAGAACTAATAAATTGTTTCCCTTTAGAAAGTGGCTAACACATCATTCTAAGAAAATTTCTCTGAAAATCTAAGATCCTTACAAACTCTTTCAGGGAAGTTCTCATTGTTGTGAGAGAGATTGTTAGTAAACTGGGTACAAAGAGGGAAACAGCCTAAAGCATCTAAAAATGGTAGCCATACCTACTTTAGGTTTCTTCTTTTTGTGTACTAAATGAGTATTGTTTCTTTGATGGAAACGATATTATTAAATCCTGGAATTAGCCTCTGGAAAATCAGCCTCTGAAATTTCACATTAATTTTTTATCTAACTAGACATTTTAAAATGTTTCATATATTACTAGTATTATTAATTCATGTTTTTCAATAAAGTTGAATGTACAATGCAATATATTGATATGTTGTAATTGCTTTAAATATCTATAATTGACAATTGTCATCAGTTTAAATATCCATAATTGATAATTGTAAAAGACATAGTGATAATTATTTCAGATCTTAACACACTAAAATATATAGTTTATTAGGTCCATAATATTTTTGTATCAGAATGTAATTAATCAGACATAATCTGAAGACTTGAAAATATTTTTTTCAAAAGCATAGAATCTAACAGAAGATGCAGGTTTTGATGATGTCATTAGACAATGCAAAATTAAGGTTTTTGGTGACTGGTGAGTAGTAAAATTAGAGCCCGTGAGCATGGCTAATTCTAGAAAAGTATCTTTTCTCTGCTCATAACTAGTGAATTGGCTTGAAAAAAGAACATTTCTAGGAAAAAGAGAAAAGGCACAGTGCTAAAATGATTAAAAATTACTGATCATAACTAAATCAAATCTATCATCATCGCTGGTGGCAAAGGGCTGGGAGGCATGCTCCTTCTTAGCACTCTCACTTAGCATAGTGTTTCTGAATGTGTTCAGTCCTTAAAATGCTTAAGTGTGATATCTGTGAACAGATTATCAAAAGATGGTTATTTGTCCATGCCCTAAATGCATATTTTAAATAATAATTGGCTGAAAAGCCTTGACTGAAATGCCTTAGCAGATGTTTCTGCTCTCTCTTTTGTATAAATATGCAGAGCTTTTTTCTTTTGGCCTGTATGTTTCTTTATTATTTACAATTTTGTGAAGTTTTTAAAATAGTCTGCCAAATTGAAAAGACCTGCTCTGCCCTTATAAAACAACACAGAGAAATGTTTATATTTTCAAGCCTGAAAAACATGACTTGAAATTAATGAAATTTGTTCCAAAAGAAGTTAATAGATCACCGACAAAAGTTAATTTAATTGATTCTGGGAGTTTATTGTTACTGAGACTGCTATTGTCCCCCCCCCTTCAATCAATGATATTTTTTTCCTAGGTTATATGGTTACTTTAAAATCCAAATTTCTTATGTGATCTGAGTTTTACCTTGCACTAATATAAGATGTTATCTTTATTTCAAAGGGTCAGAGCTTATGACAGTGTCATTCAGTATAACACACTTTTTAATACATACCATTTGAGAGACATAATCTACTCTAATAAGTGTGTTCATAAGAACGTACCCATTTGTGAAAGACTTATTTGGATTTATAGCAACCACAAACACCTGAATTTATCTTTACCCATTTTTTCTTTACACAACATAGATTTGATAGTTAAATGATTTCTCTGCTCAAACACAGCAGACTAACTAGTTGTTATTTTTGAATAATTTATTTGAAAAAGACTGGAACTCTAAAACACTCTAACAGATAAGATATTATTATTATTTTTATTAGTGTCACTATTTTAGAAAGCAGTCAGTCTGGCTGATCTCAGTACCAATTAGTGTCAACATTCACTTACTTTCTCATCTGTCTCACTGTAAAATTTAAACCCAAATTCACTTGCTTTACCTCATGGGGCTGGTAAAAGAATACATTTCAATCATAGATACATGAATGTATTTTGAAATATTCAGTACCTGACTTAAACTTTTTTCTCTCTCTCTGAGTACTTTAGCATGGAATTTGTTTTTGGTACCTATATGTGAAAATTCATTTGGAAACAAACAGATTTCTGTTTTTAAAGATAATTTGAAATATTATAATCAATTATAAAAGAAACACTTGGTTAAATTTTATATATGAATGTGTTTTAGCTATAATCTCAAATTTATTTCAGATTGGATTTATATAGATTTATCCTTTTATCCTATTTGTCAAGAAAAAAATGACTCATACTTTACTGATATGTAGTTTTGTTTCTTCACAGCTGCCATTAGAAATATCTTAACCTGTATAACTTTTATAGTTAACCTAGTTACTTTTACATAAATCATCTGTTCATTTACTGATGTTTTAAAAAATATGTAGTTATTGAATATGTATTATATGCCAGATGCTGTAAATACCTTCTTGTCAACTCTGTTATAAAGGTAAGTAAATAAAGCACCATTGTTCCACTTTTTAGATGGAAAAAACTGAAAAATATTCAAAAGAATTTATAGATAATATGTGCCATTTCAGGATATAGATCCTTAATCCAGCATACTTTCCAATATAGCATGGTGTAATGTAATTCCACTGCTCTTAGAAACCCTATTTTTCTTTTAGTGGTAGAAAATATTGTTTGTTTGTTTTAAAGATTTTATTTATTTATTCGACAGAGACAGCCAGCAAGAGAGGGAACACAAGCAGGGGGAGTGGGAGAGGAAGAAGCAGGCTCATAGCGGAGGAGCCTGATGTGGGGTTCGATCCCAGAACGCTGGGATCACGCCCTGAGCCGAAGGCAGACGCTTAACCGCTGTGCCACCCAGGCGCCCCAGAAAATATTGGTTTTAAAATGAATTAATTTTATTAGAATTTTTAATGAATAGTAAGCTGCATTATTGGCTTTTTTACAGTAAAAACCAAGTAGTTTGTGACTCTGATCATTCTCAATTTCAGTTTAAGAATCAAGAAAATTTATCTTAATCAAGAAAATAATCAGGAAGATATTACCTGTGTGTTTGAACCCAGACAAAAGATTAGCTATATGATTTGAAAATTTTTTTCTAATAAGTATTAGCATTTATTTTATAAAAGACATTTATAAGTGCCTGTTACAGAAACTAGCAGCTTCCCCTCATAGATATCTCCCATACCCAGAGGTTTGTTTAATCCTTTCTACGTATAGTTCTGATTATTTCCTCCATAATCTAAATAATGTGACTAACACTAATTAGATACGAAAATCCTAAAAATATAAGCAAATATAATCTGCCTGTATGTGTGTTTTTATATCATATGTAAATATGATATACATGTACATAATGTACTTATCTTAAATCCATATATATATATGGACTTGAGAAAATAGACCATGAAAGTAAGGTTGGTTGGACTTTTAAAAATCAGTGTCCTTTACTGCATTAACAATAAAGAAGAAAATTATTTCAAGGATGCAAAATATTGTCTCTTTAGTTTCATGGATACATAGATGGAAGGGACTTCTGCCCCAAGAGCTCTACATAATGGATTCTACCTATAAGTCTGATGTACTGATTTAACTGATTTAGATGATGCAATTTTATTTTAAACTTTTGAGATGATGAACCTGAGATGGGATTCTGGACTTTGAACCAATGTTGGAATGGGATGAGGTGTGGGGGCTCAAGGAATGGTAAATGTATTTTGCTTTTGGGAGGGACAAGAATCCCTGCAGGCCAGAATGTGGACTGCGTGGGGCAGAATCCTAAGATGTCTTCCTGGAGTACACGCCTTGCATCATCCTTGGGGCCATGAATATAATGAATTTTACTTCCATTTGTCAGGTTATGGTGTATGTCACAACTGACCTTAATACAGGGAGATTATCTAGGTAAGTCTGACATAATCACATGAGCCCTTTACAAAGAGAGAATTTTATCAGGCTGGTTCTGAGAGAAAATCAGATTCAAAGCATAAGAAAGATGAGACGTGCCTTGCTGACTTGAAGATGGAGTGAGTCTGCCTGGGATTCTGTCTCTCTCTCTCTCTCTCCCTTTGCCCCTCCCCACCATGCTTTCTCTATCTCTCTCTCAAATAAATAAATCAATCTTAAAAAAGAAAGAATGAGCATCTAGATAAAAACTCAGCGAAGCTGACACTATGACTTCAGCCTTAAGACGTGAGCAGAGAACTCAGCCATGCCATTTTAAACTTCTGATATATGCAAGTGAGCTAATGAATGGATGTTGTTTTAAGCCAGTGAATGTGTGGTAATTTGTTAGAAAGCAACAAAAAACACAGAGGACTTCCATGTTCCTTTAGTAAACTGATAGAACGGGAACTGAGTACTTAAAACCAATCAGCGAAAGGGAAGAATAGCAGCTGGTGTAGTTTTGTCGTTGCCGTCCGGCGCAAAGTCCTGCTGGGATTCTCAACCGGAGTTTCAAGTACTTCCCATGGCCTCTCCTTTCCTCAGTTCCAGAAGTCTAATCTTTACGGTCTCCGTAACATACAGTTGCCCCAAACTCCTCATTGCTTGGATAATTAACCTCCTGCCATATGCACGCGCAGAATTCAGCAAATGTCTTGAGGGGAACTGGCAGAGTTTTGGTATCAGTTTCTTACTATTCCCTTAATATTCCAATCCTCTCATCCTGGGCCTAAAATCAGCCAAGTTCCTGAAGGAAAATGTAGGTGAAAATACTAGTTCACTGCTCAATGTCGTTTGCCTTTATTTTGAAATTACTTTCTCAAATCTTCGTTGCCTTGATAGTTATTTTTTTTTCATAGTTTTCAACACAGGCATTCATTGTTCTATGGCAAGCTACTACATCATAACTGAAGGTACAATTTTTTATAGCACCTATTCATTTAATAAAAAAATCACAACATTATATGATAAGGAGAAACATGTTGGTTAATATGCGTATTGATTATATCTGAAGACATGATGTAGTTAATGTGTAATTCTTAGGAATTTTTCTCTGCCTCTAAGTAAGGGACATGCTTAAACAATTAAGACCTTGGAGGCTGCTGTTTTACAGTTAAACTCAGAATGTTTAAGCGATTTTTTAAAGATTTATTTATTTTAGAAAGAGAGAGAGAGAGTGCACACAAGCAAGGGAAGGGGCAGAGGGACAGGGAGAGAGAGAATTCCAAGCAGACTCCCCACTGAGCAAGGAGCCAAAGGAACAGGGGGCCTGATCCCACCACCCCGACCGAGATAATGACCTGAGCCAAAATCAAGAGTCTGAAGCTTAACAGCTTTATTTCTTTCACAGACTCTGTGAGAGACCTCTAAGCCTGTTAGGACCAAGAACTTAAGACTACTTCCACACAAGAAAAGAGGAAGACTGAAGGAACCCAGGAAAGAATGGGGAGGAGGTGCTTCTAGAAAGAAAGAGTAGAGATATTTGCTCCTCAATTCAGTTATCAAAAAGAATCCCATAAACTTACAACACTCTCTTTTTACTACTTATAAGCAGTAATTTCAAGGCAGAAAGTTACTTCTCTATTTCTTTAATGGAGAGTGAAATGTTAATTTAATGTATTCATAAGAGAGTTTTATTTAAATTTTATTTCAAGCAAAGGAACAAATTATGACCACAATAAGTGCAATAATAATAGTGATAAAAAAGCAATGCTGACTAATGTTTATTAATTATATGGCATTTGCCTCTACTCAGCAAATGATCAACACCAATAATTTAAATCCTTTTTATAAGTAATGTAACTGAAGCTTAGACCAATTAAATAACTTTCCTAAGGTCACTCAGAAACCATGCCCCATAGGGATTATGAAGTTGAAACCAGCAGAAAATTTAAAGCTTGTTTTTCAGAGAACTATTCCTCCCTAATCAGCGATTAGGTTTTTTTCAGACCCTGCTAACAAATCTGCTAGCTGTCTCTTTGGCAGCCAACGGACAAGCAAGGCCCTGCATTCCTTCCCCATGGCCACGAGCCCCAAACCCCAACCACTGTAGATTGTGCCCAGAACCCCTTCCCCTTATCCTAAGATACCTACTGATGTCAGGGCTGAATTGCATCTTATTCCAGTGTGAAGTCTCCACCCCAAAGTAAACATGGGATGCATGTTACATATATGTCTGCTCAAGTTACATGCTCCATCTTTCCTCATGAATAGTCATAACTTTCCCTGCCCTTTTCATCAATATGTATATCATCTCCTATCCGGAATTTCCCCTTTTAAAACCTTACTCCTTAACTTGGCACCTCCGAGAGGCCTTAGGAAGTCAGTCTGCCGTTGCCTCAGGTTGCTGGCCTCCAAAATAAAGTGAACTTTCCTTTCTACCAACACTAGTCTCTGGAGTACTGGCTTTTGAGCAGTGAGCAGCTGAACTTGGGTTTGGGTAACACCTCAAGTTGCATGTGGTATTGAAGAATTCGGTAGACACCTGCCCCTAACAGCGCAATGGGAAGCATATACTGGATCTTCACCACAATCTGCCAATATGGAAACCTAATGATAAGAATAAAACACATATTAACCCTTTGTAATGTGAATACCATGCAAGAGACTTTCAACATGGAAGCACATTTGACTTTAGAACTCAGTAAAGATCCTTAGAAACTTCTAGTGTGGAAAAGCCAAGCTTTAGCGATAGGCAGCATTTTAGATTTAGTTAAAAAATGCCTATAATGAATATAAAATCAAAATAATTATCTCTCTTGTGGAAATAACTATACTGATAAATATATCTTCTTGTCTGGAATATTTTCACCAAGTTAAAAAGCACCCCATCAATAATACACTGGGTGGAGGCACCTGGGTGGCTCAGTCAGATAAGCTTCTGCCCTCCCCTGGGGTCAGGATCCCAGAGTCCCAGATCCATCCAGCCCCAGGTTGGGCTCCCTGCTGAGCAGAAAGACTGCTTCTCCCTCTCCCTTTGCTTCTCCCCCAGCTCATGCTCTCTCTCACTCTCTCAAATAAATACATAAAATCTTTTGAAGTATTAAATAATAATAATACACTGGGCTTTTTCCCCTAAGGATGTAGAGAAGTTGTAGATTTCAAAGGGACAAATAGAAAATAAATGAGTTGTAAAATTGGGAAATACTCACAGTCAACATTTTAAAGTTAGAAGTCTGCAACTCTTTCCAAAACTGAGTAAATTGCAAGAATAAATAGTACTAGAAACTGCTCACTTTATTTTTTTTTCTTTTTTTAAAAACTCCCTTCAATGATATTGCTGGTTTCTCAGCATCAGAAAGAGAAAGGGCAATGTGGTTTCCATTTGCATTTCCCTGATGACCCGTGACTTTGAGCATCTTTTCCTGTGCCTGTTGACATCTATATGTCTTCCTTGGGAAAATATCTATTCCAGGTATTTGTTCATTTTTTTAAACAGGGTTTTTTAAATAAATTGTGTAAGTTCTATATTTATTTTAGATAGTAACCCCTTCTTGGATAAGATATCTCCTCACACCCGTCAAACTGGTTGTTACCCAAAAAACAAAAATAAACAAAATAAATAAATAAAACTAAACAAAGCAAAGTGTTGGCGAGCACAAGGAGAAAAGGGAACGCTTGTGCACTGCTGGTGGAAATGTAAATTTGTGCAACCGCTACGGAAACAGTATAGAAGTACCTCAAAAAATTAAAAATAGAACTACTATATGATCCAGCAATTTCACTTCTGTGTGGATTTATCTGAAGAAAATGAAAACACCAACTCAAAGAGATATTTGCATCCCATTGTTCATTGCAGCATTATTGACAATAGCCAAGATATGAAAGCAATCTAGATATTTATCAAGGGATGAATGGATAAAGATACCATACACACATGCACACACACACAATGGAATATTACTCAGCCATAAAAAGAATGAAATCTTGGGGTGCTTAGGTGGCTCAGTCAGTTAAGTGTCATGATCCTGGGATCCTGGGATCCTGGCATCAAATCTTTCATCAGGCATCCTGCTTGGTGGGGCCTGCTTTTCCCTCTCCCTTTGCCCTGTCACCACCCACCCACCCAGATTGTGCTCTCTCTCTCTCCTAGTCTCTCTCTCTCTGTCAAATAAATAAAATCTTAAAAAAACCAAAAAAGAATGAAAACTTGCCTTTTGTGACAACATGGTGGACCTAAAGGGTATTATGCTAAGTGAAAAAGCCAGACAGAGAAAGACACATGCCATGATTTCACTTTCATATGGAATCTAAAAAACAAAACAAACCAGAAACAGACTCATAAATATGGGAAACAAAATGATTGTTAGCGGAAAGGGAGGGGTTGGCAGGCAGCTGAAATAGGTGAGGAGTATGAAGAGGTACAAATATCCTCTTATAAGGTAAATCAGAGGATGTAATGCACAGCATAGGGAATACAGTCAATAATATTGCATTAACTTTGCGCGATGACAGGTGGTAACTAGACTTACCATGAGGATCACTTTGTAACATACAGAAATATTAGATCACTATGGGAGAGCTTGTCAGTTTGAGTGAGTGATTGATTATGCGACTCAAGGTCAAGGAGAGACAACGCAGTGCTAATTGATAACAACTATGAGTCTATAGCTGGATTTGCTCACAAAGAGTTGAATTTCTGGTATCAGGCTAAAATAAGCGTATCTCTAATAGACTATTTTGATTATTTAATAAATTCATGTTCTTCATTAAAATGAGCACAAGTTGCACTGTTTCATTGTTCATTGCGAATACATGCAGAATAGTCCATTATTAAAATCCTAGCATAGTCGATTGCTTTTTTTTTTTTTTTTAACTAAAGAGCTTTTAAAAAACTGTTAACATCTTTGTTAGGGTATAGTTAGTATGCAAAAACACAAACATGTTTAATATATACAATTTAATGAATTTGGATATATGTGTACACCCATGAAACTATTACTAAGATCAGAGCAATAGACATAGTCATCATCTCCAAAAGCTGTGATCCCATTTTTTGTGGTAAGATGCTTAACATGAGATACAGCCTCTTAACAGATCTGTCAATACACAATACAGTATTGTTCACTCTCGGCACTATATCGTACAACAGATATCTAGAATTTATTCATCTTGCACTGTAGAGACTTTGTGCTTATTGAACAACAACTTCTTATTTCATCCATCCCCACTCCCGGCCACTACCATTCTCATTTCTCCTACTAAGAGTGACTATTTTGCATACCTTATGTAAGTGGAATCATGCAGTATCTGTGACTGGTATTTGTTTCATTTAGCATAATGTCTTCTAACTTTGGACATGTTATTGCAAATGGCAGGATTTCTTTGTTTTTTAAGACTCAATAAAATTCCATAATATGTATACATCACATTTTGTATCCATCCGTTCATCCATCCATCAATGGACATTTGATTTACTTTCATGCCTTAGCTATTGTAAATAATGTTGTAATGAACACTGGGTACCGATATCTCTTTGAGATCCTGATTTCAGTTCTTTTGGATATATATACCTGAAGTGGGGGAAGATTACTTTTTAATTTTTAATTTTTAATCTCTAAAATAATATATTTTTTCAATTTTATTTAAATTCAATTAGCCAACAGATAGTACGTATAGTACATCATTACTTACTGATGTAGTGCTCAATGATTCATCGGTTGCACATAACACCCAGGGCTCATCACGTCACACGCCCTCCTTAATATTTCCCACAAGGCTATACAAATTTTGTTGCTAATAAGGTCAAAGTGTGCTTCAAACCCATCCACAACCACTGCCTTCAAAGATAGGAGAATGCCACCATGACTTCACACTGTATATCAACTTATTGGCTCTTTACAAATGTGAGAGCTAGAAAGGGAATTGGGAAGAGAGTAGGGTAACATTGGGTAAAAATTTCAGTTTCTTTCTCAAATTGTTAGCTTTATAGAAACAAAAAAATATCCCCTCTATTTTCAGATTCTGTTAATAGATGTCCTAATCTCCATATTCATTACTGTTTCATAAAAGAATAGTGACTCGAAAAAAAACTCTGCTAATCAGAAAATGGGTTTATGTATCAGATTTAGTGAGATAGCAATTGGCCAGCATATAGGAGGGATATCAAGGAAAAGACAGTTTTCTAAAATACATCAGGTCTGGAGGCACCTGAGTGGCTCAGTGGCTTAAGCGCCCAACCCTTGATTTCAGCTTAGGTGACGATCTCACGGTCTGGGGATAGAGTCCTGTGCCAGACTCCGGGAAAGCCTGATTCTGCTTGCGATTATCTTTCCTGTTCCCTCTGCCCTTCCCCCGTGCTCTAAATAAATAAATAAATAAATAAATAAATAAATAAATAAAATCTTAAAACAAAAACAAAAAACATCAGGTCTGTAATTGATTCACCCTTTTTACTTCTTCCATTCAGTTCTTCCCCAACTGAGTTTCCTATTTGTCCTAAACATAATGAGACATTATCTGTCACCTAGGCCTGCATGAGAATATTCTTTAAATTAAAGTTAAATTTGCATGTGTGCCTTTGAGAGCTTCTTGAAATCCTTTGCTTACTTCACTAGGCATTTTGATCTAGAAGAAAAATTATTTTCAATATATTTTAAATAATTGATTCTTGAATGTTGTGGAAATAAAAGTAATGATGTTGATTTCAGTTTAAATCATATTTACTGTGATGATTGCTACTAATAATCAACTGAAGTGTTTATTTAACTTTCTAGAATGGTCTCTAACTTTGTCATTATGAAGAACCTTTCATGAGAAAGCACTTATATTTAAGAGATTGTGGGGAATAAAAATCACTCTTAATATTCGATTTTTGATTAATGATGACTAATTATTAACATGAGTTAGCTTATTTTAAGTGGCTTTAATTGGGAATACTCAATAGACTTTGAATATATCTAACAAACATTATGAGATTTCAAATAAAATGTTGCATTAATTGATTCAACATGCATGTAGTAGAAACTAATTATGTCAATATTATATTAACCATTATATTAATTATTTTGTGTCGGCCATAGCGGCCATTACCAGGCTCCAACAAAGAATGAGAGATGACTTTTGCACCCAAAAAATTTAAACTCTAAGGAGTTTCGCTTCATTTTCTTGTTGATTAGCCTCTGTAAAATAACAAAACAATTTAAAACCTAAATAGAAAATAGGTGAATTAATATTGAAACTCCTCTCAGAAATATTATTAAATTTCATCTGTGAAGTAATAAGTCCCAAATCTGTTAGTATTATTATTGTAATTATTTTAGAATAGAAATGAAATGTACAAATAATAGTAGTAATAGTCATTAGTAGCTACTGCAATATTTACAATTTTGTGTTTTATGTTACTTCTTAAAAAAAAAAGAGTTCCAATTTCCAACCCTGTTTAAACTGTTTTCTCTAATTCTTCTCTAGAAATCAATATCATTTGTTGCATATGGAAAATTTTAAAATACCAGATTGACTTTTCCAGTCAGCACACCTATATGTGTATAGCGAGCTCTTAATTGTTTTCACATATGTATTTAAATTATAATGAATAATTCACTTAATTTCCAGACTTCTTCATTTTTCAAATGGGTTGAAGAATAGTGTACCATTGGGGGAGGAGTTGGGATAAAATTGAAGAAATTAATAGCAGTGGCTGAGTAAAATTTTGCAGAGAGGAAATTGTTAGGGTTGAAAGACAGTGGGACAGACTTTCCTTCTCCTCAGTTCTTTGTTGTCTTGGCCATACTACATTCTTTTCAAGGTTATAAAATTTTATGTATGTATTTTAAGTTCCCAACTAATCTTTAAATCATGGTACAAGATTTTTATCAAAGGGTTCAATTAATTGTTTTTAAAAATATTAGTTTAATTTTATTTGTAGTATTATTAATACAAGCAATAATGGTAGTATTAGAAATGGGAGTTTTAATAGTAAAATAATAGCAGTTATGCTAGTTATGATTTATTAAGCATTCATTCTGACCAGGAATTGTGCTAAATTCTGCATTCATTATTGCTTTTTTATCCATTCGCAATGCCATGTAACAATTATTGTTATTTAGATGAAAGCTGAACATATTGGAAGGCATGCATGCAGAATGTCCACTGGATACATTGGATTTACCCGGCTGACCAGGTCAATATTGTGTATTAAGTAGAAATGTGAGGCTCTGGATCACCGTGGGTTTTGAGAATATTTATGAGACCTAGAAAGGCCAGTACACTGACTAAAGTCATATAGATCATTAATGGAAGATATAGTATTGGAAATCCCAACCTATGGTTAATCACTCTTGACATTTCCGTAATTTGTGACAGATAGTGCAATGGCTATTTTTGGTTTATAGCCTGTCTATTGAACTTAGTATTCACTAATTTGATTCTGGAAGAGTTATTTTAAACCCCTTTGTGTCTTCATCTCTAAAATGGCTGCAATAATAGTGTCTCCCTCATAGAATAATTCTAAGGATAAAACAAGTAAAAATATCATGTAAATAAATTCATCAAAACAGTGGCAGACACATAGCACTCTAGGAAAGTATTACCCACTACTCGTCTAACACTGAAGAATCTATTGTGGAGATTGCTTTAAATAAGTACCCAGCTAACCAGTATCGGAGATCACTTAGTGGTTATTTTCCTGTAATGATCAAATAACTGCCTTTGTTTATAAACCTATTCAGTAGCCTTCGATATTTAATACATTTTAGACAGAGGGTAGGAATGGAATACAGCAAATCTATTTTCTGCTTTCAGTTTTGGTGGCAAATAAAAGTGAAGTACAAGTAAAAATCAGAAATGATGCATTTAGAAAATTTTATTACACTCTTCTAACTAGATGTAGATTCAAGATTTTAGTCACAAATATATTACCTAGCAAAGGTGATGCTACGAAAAGCAGCTGTTGGCTCTTGTCAAATTTTCAGTTATTGATGTGCAAACTAAAATATCCAGAAGAAAGAGGGTGAGATGCATATGAGTTAACCTCAGGCAATGGACCTGTATGACTTGCCGTGAATTTTTATCACATAGATTGAAAGGATTCCCCAAATGATACATATGGTGTTCCACATGAGTAAGGGAAACTGCATTGTTAAAATGTGGTGAAGGCACCTTTGTCTTCCTTATACAGCTGTTCCTGTTAAGCATTTCTCCTATAGTAGAACAGATGGGTTCTTTTATGGAAAGAAATTGAAGACTCTTTCTCAGGATCCACAGTGTTAAAAACAGAATTTTTTTCTTAGCGTAAAGAGAAATTCTTCAGCAATTATCTCAATAATTTAAGCAAGAATTTTTCATTCTAGGTGGTCAGGGAACACAACATTTTCAAAACATCTAACTGATACTTTTGCACCTTGTGATCTCATATGTCCCCTACAGTTTTATAACAAGCAAGAAATAATTTTTTAAAGATTTATTTATTTATTTATTTGAGAGAGAGAGAGAGAGAGAGAGAGCAAGCGTGGGGAGGGGCAGAAGGAGAGGGAGAGAAGTAGATTCCCTGCTAAGTGCAGAGCCCGCCATAGGGCTGGATCCCATGACCCTGAGATCATGACCTGAACTGAAATCTAGAGTCAGAAGTCACCAACTGAGCCACCCAGGTGCCCCAAGAAATAATTTTTAGCTTTCAAAGTTTCAAAAAATCAATTGCACTTTTGGAGATTTAGCTAAGGACAAAATCACACAACATCTACATGATGTTTTGAAATTGAAGAGTAATACCTTGCTGGGTATTTTTAGAATTTACAGGAAAAGGAATAGATGCCCAGGATATATTTAATATTCAAGTTTGAAATCCCCGTTGAAGAAGGAAATTATAAGTTATTAAACAACAGACTAATCACCGTTTCACTTTAACTTGATAAATGTTAAATTTGTATCCCAAACTTGGCTAATTAGTAATTTCTTTTGGGAGAGGAAATGGAATAATTGATCTGGATCTTGTGCTTGGGAGCGTGGGACAAAGGATTTTTCACTTTAGTTTTCTGAAATTATTGAAGTTCTACTTCAGTTTCTATCTGAATTATATCCAAAGGTTCCAGAACCACCTTTTTCAAGTGCATTTACCTTGAGCAACCTGCACTAGCTGGTTTGTCCTAGTTGCCAATTCTCTTCTAGGGATGGGCCCAGATGCTATGTATTTGATAAATCAATAAATGCTATGTATATTGATAAATCAATATAGGATGGATCATCTTTTCTCAAGGAATTCACCATTTAATTGGGAAACTAAAAATATAAGAAAATAAATACATCTTTTGAAGAATACAATATATATTTATACAAAACGGTGTTGTGTAGAACAGGAAAAGAAAATCAATGCTAATGAAGAATGCATTTTTGGAGGAAGAGGTATCTGAAGAGGGAGAAAGCATCCAGACAGATATGCCATGGATAGTTCATAATATTTAAGCATCGAAAACTTATAAGTACTTGTTCCTCAAATAATCCTATCCTGCAATTTTACTATCCAAATAATTTAAGCAAAAGTATTACATTGTCTCATTACTAATGGTCTTATTATTTTCCATTAGTTATTTAAGTGATTATTAAATCTCTTCAATGCATTATATTAAATATAATATATGCTTAGTAACACATATTTAGGTAATAAATATTTTGTAAAATTTATATTTTCTTTGTAGATCTTTTTGTAGCAATATAGAAGGTAAATGTTGGTTAATATATTAAAGTTTTAAATATTTAACACTGACATAATTTTAATTTTTTTAGTTATTTCACTTGGACATACTTTCCATTCTTGCTATAATATATACAAAAATATTTACCTTTCATATTTTTAGGCTGAAATAGCAAAAATATCATTTTCAAAGTGTGTCACTAACATTATTTTGCTTCTAGAAATGGAATATTTCTATGTAATAGAAAATGTTATAAATTTCTTTGTCTGAAATATGGATCAAGAGAGTAACTTGATATTAGATATCAAAAAAAAATGGAAGAGGGCAATTTTGAAAATTTGTTTTGTGGTAGAAAGGATATCACTTAATGGTACAGTCCTAATTCTCCCCCCAAATTTGAGACACTACTCTTAAAAATATAATTCTAAAATATTGTATATTCGAGTTGGGTCTTAAGTCAAAATGAATTAGAATTTTCAGTAGGGTAATAACTGAAGCTAACTTATAAAATCTTTCTTTCACCCTTCTCTCGCTCCTCCCTCCCTCCTTTCTTTCTTTCTTTCTTTCTTTCTTTCTCTTTCTTTCTTTTCTTTCTTTCTTTCTTCTTTCTTTCTTTCTCTCCTTCCTTCTTTCCTTCCTTCCTTCCTTCCTTCCTTCCTTCCTTCCTTCCTTCCTTCCTTCCTTCCTTCTTTCCACTTTTCCACTCTTCATTTTCTTATTTTCTAAATACCCAGTGACTGAGTGTAATTTCATTGAAAATTATTCTTTGTACTTTCTGCTCAATGGCATGATTTTATAATTTCTTCTTTACATATTACCTGTAAGAGGTTTTGTGTAATAAGCAGAATTGTACAGAAATGGCCTTCAATGTCACTATGGGTTGCTTGGACAAGAACCCAAAGAGGAACATGCTTTACTTCAGTCCGAAGGCCTGACAGTACCTTCTCCCAAGGGTGGTGGAGCTGATTCATAAACAACTTCCAGCTACTTCTCACAATCCTCAAGTTTCCAGGTGCCATTACCAAGATTTCCCAGACAACTCTTATAGACAGCTGACATACCAGATCTCTATTGCCTGGTCCTTCACTTAAATTTTTTCTTTCATGCTTGCCCTTTAACAAGAGGATGCAACAGAAGTGGGGAGGATGAAAGACCTCTGCTTGGCTTATAAACGTCTTCTACAACCCTGTCCCTTTTCTGTGCCATATGATACGGGAAAGGTCCTGCTGCACATTATGGGAAGACTATGAAAGAACTCATCTTGCATGAGAATTCTACACCCTTTAGACATGTAAGAATGTAAGATTTAACAAAAAAGATTTATCAAAAGTATATTGTACACATAGTATAAGTGAATACATAAGGACAACTATTTAACTAGAAATTTAAGCTTAGCAAAGCTTGTAGCAGATCCCATTTATGTGTCATACCTTCTCCCCATTTTTGGGTTTTCTTGCCCCCCCCCCACCCCGAGACACAGGAGCTCAATACAGAACTTTGGTCATCATTGTCATCATCTCATCTCCATTTTTACCTCTACTAGGGTGAAAGCCAGACTTTGGAAGAACCTATGCAAATACTATGGACACCTATCACAGCAAGAGCTACTGCCCGACCCCAAAGGTTACGGTTCCTTCATCACTTCCAAATCTTGATAGTGTACTTCTTTGCCTCCTTCTCTCCCTCATGGCCCTTTTGTCTTCATTCTTTATTCTGTAATCTTTATTCTTTATTTCATAATCACAATAATAAAAATGTTGGCCCAGACTAAACGAGGGCAAAGACGATACCAAAGAGGAAAACTCTACCCTTTGAAGCGACTATACTGAAAAGCCCACTTCTAATGTCAAGCAGGGATCAAAGGCATTTTAGGTCTAAATCCAGGATTTTCCACCCAAATACTCCCATCTCTGATGTAAAAAACACCTTTTTTTTTCTTATCAAAGATCGATCTGACTTAGAGGTAGGAATAAGTTGAAATATTTCATGTCAGATAAGAAAACAGAACAAACTAGATTGTGTAGATATCAATGAGAAGTTTTAGAGAAGGGAGTAGTAGTGCATAGTGAACACATGAGAGAAGATTTGGAATTAAGGAACATCTTAGAGAGTCAAATAGAGATGAAGAAAGCCCTGCTAACCGGTTACAATAGCACATTTTAGACAGAAACTCTCATGTACTCAGAAACTTCAAAGTTTCCCTTGATAGTCTTTGTCAACTTTAAAAATCATCCATATAAAAATGTTGAGAGTAACAATGTGGTTCAGTCTAAGACTCATTACCTTATTTGGAGGCAAATCTTTGTCTATTGAAAATCTGTATGGGTTCATTGTTATCTATTCTAGATAACAAAGCAAGAGTCCTCTTCACATTTCCTACTAAGAGAAATATGAATAACAATGTTTGTCCTGGAGGTGATGGAGAGTGTATGCCTAGACTTTGCATCATGTGTCTGTGTGTGTGTGTGTGTGTGTGTGTGTGTGTGTGTGTGTAAAGAGGATGAAAGAGCTGTTTTCCTGGCTTTGGAAAATCGTGGAGAAAACTTTTAAATATATGAGTACTGTAAAATGACCTTGAATGACTTCGTTATTTTAGGGTATAAAATATTTTCAATCACATCTGCCTAGGGCAATATTCTCCATTAATTTCTGATTTTCTTCAAACCAATATTTATGAATGCCCATTTTTAATGCAAAAAGCATTGGAAAAGAACTCAATATTTTTTCAGAAGATTTATAACCCATACTAATTTATATAGTTGGTTCTAGAAAGCCTAAAAAATATGTAGAAGAGTATGTCATGTGGCTGTTATGCAGGAAACTTCAATTTCGATTGTTCAGGGTCCCTTTATTATATTATATCCCCAGAGATTCTATTAGGCTTCCAGTGAATACTTTTAGTAGTTCTTTCCACACTGCTTTATTAAAGATGCTTAAATTTTGAGGTTAGCAGAGTTCCCTACCTACTGCCATTAGGACTTGGAAAATTCCTAAACTAAGCTTCATTAAGAAGCACACATTTGATTTACGGTTCACTGGGTCTTCAGGGAGAAAGTTGCAACAACAGAAATAACCACATACTCAAGAGGTTGATATTCACCATGCCTCATATATATTGAGGCTAATTTGGAAAATAGAGCACAGCAAAATAGAATAGATCAATAAGGATGTAGCCCAGTGTCATTAAAATAAAAGGTATTGAATCAAAAATTCTGAGTTCTAATTTTCCTTTTACTCTAAGTTTAGTCCGTTAGAGCTCAATTTCCTCTTTAATAAAATGGATTTTAAAATCCAATGCTCCTTTGAGAATCTATGAATAACTGAAAAGTTACAGAAACATTAAATATGCTATAAATACTATTGTCATGATGCACTTCACAGTATTATATAACTAAATTGCCAAACCATCGGAGAATATCTAGAAGGTCTGTTTTGTAGAGAATATTTGGGAGGGTAGCCGATCCAAGCATCTAGTGAAAATACTCAGAGTAGACTTTTTTTTCTATGTGAACTGCTCTTCACCTAGAAAGACATAGAGAGAAGAGGACCCTTCTCTCTTTACACAGTTCTCTTGTGAGACTGGCCTGTGTTTTATTCAGGTGGAAAGGGTTGGGTTCCACCCTCCACTGCTTGCTTTCCTCAAGACATACTGGAGCATGTGGCAAGAGACCTCACTCTTTGTTAGCAAGAAGCAGTTTAAATGAAGTGTTTTATATATTTGAGGAATGGTGTTGACACTGAAAACAGACGTAACGTTTCAACTGAGATTGTAATTTTTAAAACTTAGACTGCTGTCTAGATTTTTACTAATTAATTTTTATTTATTTTTTTTAAGTGAACTTTTGAAGCAAAAATTCTGTAACACTACTGGTCTATAGTGCTATATATTCATATATGTACGTATATTTATAGAGCTGGGTCTATAAAATTGATCGTCTAGGCACCAATCCCTTCCTCAAAGAGGGAAAAATGTTAAATAAGCATATCAACTGTACGAGTGTGTGTGTGTGTGTGCATGTGTGTGTGTGTGTGTGTGTGTGTGTGTGTGTAAAATTCCAAATTGGGATTTTAAAGGAAAAACTAATTGTTGATAAAATCTGAAGATCAAGTTAGGGATTTTTTTGACTAGACTATAGAAAAACATTCCAAGTAGAGAATGTTAACCTTACCAAATACTGTGTACAGATGAAGGGACTCGGAGGTGGGCCTATCACTTACAGTACCAACTGCAACAGGATATGCTTGCACTGAATCAAGAAGTCTTACACAAGTTTCATGGATGATAACATTCTATTCTCTATTAAAAATGATGGTATTTGATAAAATGCCCAACACATTTTAATAACTCATAATTATTTTTTAAACCATAGTCTATAAATTTCTATTAAAAATAAGCTAACTAAAAGAATATCACAATTTCTATCTTACCTATAAGGAAATTACAAACACCTTAAAATCAAACATCAAAAAAGGCAAACTAAACTAGCATGCTTACAATTAGCAAGAATAATTAGCCAGAAGCATTATAATTATAAGTATTACAATTCCATCCTGAATTTATAATTATTTTGGAAGGGATTATTTTGCAAAAGCAAGAGCAAAAGAAAGTTTTGATATTTAAAAATAATTAAAAGTATTTGGTTTAAAATGTAAGTATAATTAAATCATATACCAAGAAGATACCGACGGTCTCTTCCTCACTATAATTTCATTGTTTCTTATTATTTAAAAAAGTTCTTTGAGGATTTAATTAACTCATTCTCATTATTGGCTTTTTAAAAAACTTTGAATGTAAAAACATGAAAAATGTCACAAAACAAAATTGCCACACAAAGGCTATTGTCATTTATGTTCCAATTTTTCCCCTTCAGTTGAGGTTATATAGCGCATATCAGTCACCACTGACTTATTCTAAATATCATACTCAGATACTATCTTAAATATTTAAACACAATATGGACCAGCTCTATGAAAACAGAAAAGTTGATACCACGGTATAGTTAAAAACCAAGAAAAAAAAAGTACATAAAACAAATTTCCATAAGTCTATTTTGATATCATGAGTATTTTAAGGAAATGCAATTCCTACTGAGAATTAAGTAATTAAGTGCAGTTACAGTTTACTATAGTTTGCTTTTACCTTTAAAAAGTTTGCTTTTTACCTTTAAAAATATTTGTAACTAGTCATATCTTTGAAAGTATTCATTTGTTCTAGAACTAAGGAGGCTAATATACCTCATATGGAGAAATTCTCATACAGTAACTGGAAAAATACTGGTATTTAAACATGATAGTCAATATGTAAAATTGACATATATTGTCTTATCCAAAAATAATGTAAGTAAGATTGAAATTGAATGAACACTTCGAAAACTTACATTTGTTGATTCTCCCATTTATTCAACAATATGAAGCCTTTATTGAAGTGTTTAGCTCCTTTGTCATTGGACACCCAGAGTAGCATGTGAGAGCCAGTTCATACAGGCGTGGGACAGCTGAAGGTGTGCGCATCTCTTTCCATCTCCATGTTTAGAGCTTTCACATTTGTAGCTTACCATTGGCCATGGTGTGAATATTTACACCATGGGAATTGGCAATTCTGAGCCTTTTTTCTTTCATCAGAGAGCCAGTTTTTCAATATTTCCTAGCGTAGCACTGTTCACACAGTAGCAAACAAGACAGACAAGGACCTAGCTATTCTGAAGCCTGTCTTCCAGTCGAAGGACATGTTAATTAATTAGTGTTAACTAATTTGAATTTGAATTCAATCAAACACATGTGGCTATTCATTACCATATTGGACAGCACAGCTTTAGACAAAGAAGGATGACAGAAGAATATTCCAGAATGGAATATGAAGGGCACACACTCAATGGCCGGAATCATACTGAAACATTCTAGAACACATAAGATATATGTGGCAGAAGCTTAGTGGAGAGGGGAGAATGGTTTGACATTAGAGCAGATGGTTGGGCAATTTGAAGGCTCATTTAGATCATGCATAATTGTTTGCTTCTGACAGGTATATATCAAACTTCATGTTTAATAGTTATAAAGCTTTTATTTCCCCCCAAATAGTATATACTTGGCACCACTAAGAATTCATTTTGTTTTACTATATTGTCATTGAAAATGTATAGGAAAAATAAGATATTCTAATATGCAGAGATCTAAAATAAATGTTTTATTGTAAATAATCCTACCAGTGAAAATCATATTAAACTATTTATTGATCACAGACTACAACACTCTGTCTTCATCTCATTCAATGAGGTCAACAACCTTTTGAAAAGAATATTATCATTCTCATTTTATAGATGAGACTACAGTTTAAAGAACTTAAATAGTTCATGATCATGCAAGAAACTGACGAAAGACAGATTTCTATCAGGCTTTCAGGAATTCCAAATGTATGGATATAGCAGAGAAGGAGAAAATAAAATTATAAATACAATTACAGATCAATCATTATAAGCTAAACAATAAATACTAGAATAATTTTAATTTTAAGAAAATATTCAAAGATGGGCCCTGGCTGGCTTAGTCGGTTAAGTGTCTACCTTCGACTCAGGGTCCTGGGGTTGAGTGTTGCGGTGCGTTCCCAGCTCAACGGGAGTCCTGCTTCTCCCTCTCCCTCTGCCTGCTGCTCCCCCTGCTTTTGCTTTCTCTCTGTCAAATAAATAAATAAAATCTTTAAAAAAAGGATATATTTAAAAAATTCTCTGGTTATTCATGGTTTTCCTCAATAAACTGAATTTTGAGATTGTGTATCTATGTGTTTGTGTTTACTTAGTTACTCCTCCATCCCTCTCACTGCCTTTCTGGACTGACAGATGATACAGACAGACGATGTTAGACAGATAGATATGTCTGCCATAGTACAGACAGATGTATAGACTGACTTAGATACTATATTAATAATTATATGAGGGGCGCCTGGGTGGCACAGTCAGTTAAGCATCTGACTCTCGGTTTCAGTTCAGGTCTGATTTTAGGGTCATGAGATCAAGCACTGTGTGGGGTTCCAGGCTCAGCATAGAGTCTGCTTGGGTTTCTCTCACCCCCTTCTCTACCTCTCCCCACTGCACCCATGCTTGCTCTTTCTCTCTCCTAAAATATATAAAGCTTCAAAAAAATAGATGAGTTTATGAAAGTAATAGTCAACTTCTGGCTATACCAAGAAATCTAGTAACAAATTTGTTACACGGGAAGAGCAGGTAAGAAGCCATTACTGATGCCGATTAGTTTTTACAAAGAAGGAACATGAAGTTCGATAATTGGTAATAGCCTATTAAAAGGTTAAAGTCTGTATAAAATATGAAAACGCTTTACAGAATGTTAATATTAGAACAAAAATTGGAGGTAATAAAGAAGATACTTAGAGAAAAAAGGTGTGGAATGCATGTACAATTGCTTTGGCTATGAAAGTAATTATAATAGAAATTTGGATAAGCAGAGTTTAGGGAAAGGAAGAAATTATTATTTTAGTATTTTTTCTAAAGATATACTAATATGTTTTGAGACTAGGTAATAAAAAAGTATGGGGTTCTAATTTGAAACTTTATTTTCCAAAGACCCAAATACAGCTGGCATGTAATGGGCAACAGCTAATGCATTATCAGGAATTTCCTTTAAAAAAAAAAAAAAGAAGGAAAATTTATAAAAAGCAAATGCATTTGAAATCACTTTGACATCTGAGCTAATTTAAACATTGTCATGTTATGGTTGGTTTAAAATAGGACTAATCATGAAATAAAAATTATAACACTAATGGAATCAAATACGTATCCTCTGCTTTACAAATGAATCCCTGTAGGTTCTATTAGTTAAAAGCAAATGGAAATTTTATTATTTAGAAGGGTTTTCTTCTAATGTCAGTGAAATGAACATCAGCTTGCATAAGAATATATATAAATTACTTTAAGAAGTCATCCTTTTTATATGTGGATCATGGAAAAAACATTCCCTTGCTTGTGCTCACTCTCTTTCTCTCTCTGACAGACAATATGAATCAAATCTTTAAAAAAATAAAAAATAAAAATGTTATCAAAATGTTTATGGTTTAATTACTTCAATCCCTATTAAAGATTCTCTGTTAAGTCTCATTATTAAAAAATTCATTTCATGTGTGTTTACGTGATCTACTCAATGTGGAAAGCTTAAAATGAGTTTTATAATTTTTAAGTTATCAATGTCTTCAAAATATTCTCACAGCACATAAAACATTAGAATTCAGAACACCTTGTAAAAACAGTCAAAATCCATGACTACATTAACTATTTTATCACTGTATTCACCTACATGTACTCAAGCCTCTTAGAATATGTTTTCTTTTAAACTAACCTAAAATGTTACTTTCTTAATCGTTTTACAGTATCCACAGTTCATATAACATACTGTTACTACACTAAATTAAATAATGTTTTACTGATTACTAGATTTTTTTTAAAAAAGATTTTGTTTATTGTCAGAGAGAGAGAGAGAGCACAAGCAGGGGGAGCAGCAGGCAGAGGGAGAAGCAGACTCCTCATTGAGCAAGGAGCCCTAAGCAGGACTTGATCACAGGACCCTGGGATCATGACCTGAGCTGAAGGCAGAAGCTTAACCGACTGAGCCACCCAAGCACCCCAGATTACTAGATTTTTTCCCTCAATCTGAAAATTGTAATTCACACTCTGTGACCCCCCCCCAAAAAAAAATAGTGTATTGTAATGTACTATCTGCTCAGTCACAATTTTGTTCAATTAAAAAAATAATCTGAAATATATCTTTTTTTAGGATTTATAGAATAATAGATTATAGGTTAATAATTTTGAAATAACTGATATTGAATTTCAATTGAAGTTATTAAAGCACAATGAAAATTTCTAGCCAGAGGATTGTCTGCATGACCCTCTTCAACTACCAGTAGATTACAGATCAGTGCTTTTTTCCCTCAAATCCTCAGTTATGTTATGTGGCTAATAGTTGACAGGGGAGTTAATGGTGCTTAGAATCTCATGTATATCAGACATAAAATCCCAGTAGACATAGCTATTATTCCCTTCACCCATGTGCATATGATTAGCACTCTGTGCTGTAGGAAGCTCCAAAGGACTGGATGAGAACAAGGCACTCATTAGCCTCTGGATGCCAAGCAACCACCCAGTATGTGGAATTGGAAAGCACTTAATCAATTTATAAGTAGATGAATAAATAAATGGATGATTATGGATCTGATGAGTGCCATTAGTTTCAGGAAGTTCATCTCTGTAATTGTCCATAGCAAGAGACTTACTGGAATAGTGAATTTTAAATTCAGACTGCAATTAATAAAAATTACCTTCTCAGTTCTATTGATTAAACACAAGCAATTATTATATTACTTGGTAAACATTCCTAGAGAGTAAATTTCAAATTCAGATTCAAATAATAAATGTTACTCTGTTAGTTATATTGATGAAGCACGATTATAAAATCGCTTTACGTAAAGTGTCATAAAATGTTATTTATCACATTTAACTTATGTAAATTTCTTCTGCTGTAGACTAGGAAGGCCAAGTAATGCATGTTTGATACTGCATACATAAAGAAATTAATGCAATTTTTCCAATGGCATTTAAGGGCAAATAAAGACTAGACAATAGTAAGAGGAAAGAAAAAAAAGATGAAGTCTGTTCTATCCAATCACATTAGCAATTGAGATATCTAGAGTTTTTACATGATAACAGAATAGTGGCCTCCACACAAGAGATAAGTAAGGAGAATGGAAATAACATGTCGGTTATGAAAATAAAATACTTAAAATGACTGATTTACTTCTTCAATTAAGAAATACATAGATTTAAGTAAAACATGATCTATCTTCTACAAAGACAAAAGTTAAGCAAAGTAACTTTTTATCTCTCAAGTTAACCATTCAACTACTGTTCAGGGCTTTATATCTCCCAGGTGTTCACGATAATCCAAAAGAACTGGTAACTTTCTGACAGCCAGTAGGACAGAATTAACAAAACATTCAATTTTTTTTTTTCTTATCTCTCTTACCGCACCATAATGTATGCTGGTGGATACTAAATTATTTATCGAAATTATTTACCAGTGGATACTTAGTACAACACCATCACATCTTACAATTCTGTGGGTCTGGGGGTTGTAGCTCATTTCTGCTTTACGTAATGTCTGCTGGGCTACTATATTAAATATGACTATTCTTATGTGTCTATTATTGTATCTACGGTCCCTGGAATGCCAGGGGCGGGGGTGGTATATGCAATGTTTTGATTTAGACCATATGTTTGGAACCGTTCTCGTTATCTGTTCTGTTCTCCAGATGGTCTCTCCATGTGGCTCTTTGGGCTTCTTACAGCATGGCAACTGGATTCCAGGAGGGAGAAAGTGGAGCGTGATATCCTCCCATAATACCTCAGCTCAGAATTCCCAAGTTATCACTTCTGGTGCATTTTATTGGCCAAAGCCAGCCACAAGAATGGTCAATACTCAACAGGAGGAAAAAATAAGCTTTATCTCTTAAAATGAGGACAAAATGTTTACACAGTAAAGAAAAAGTGTTATTGGGCAAATTCTTAGAGGGACCAAAACAAATTTTCCATCTACTCCTCACTTGTTTTGATTATGTGGAAATCTGAAAGTTATTTGGCTTAATGTCATTAATATTGAGTGCCTAACTTGTGTTGTACAAGCTTTACTAACTTTTGAGAATTTGGCATAGAGAACATTTTTAAATAAAAATTTTAATACTTTATATGTATAAGACTATGGCTGGTTCTGATTATTGCTTCTGAAATTTCTAAATCACTTACAAATAAAGTTTAACTGTTATGAATGTTAACAATTTAATTTAGAAAAAAAATCCACAAAATGAAAAGCAAAATTAAAAAAATTAAGAACATCTTAATTGCTTCAGTGGGTCAGGAGCAATTAAATTTACCTTTTTTGCATGTCTACTCAATATTTACTTTTCCTTATATTTTTATAGAACTCTTTAAAAAATATTGCTCTTTATGGTCTTATAAGCATACAAATACATGTTCATATAGAGGTCTTTTGCCCTTCAAATATTTTCATTCATGATGAAATCATTTTGCTTGGCTCTAATTAAGTCAATGAACCATAAACCTTAGGACAACTGACCAACTAAAGAATTCTTGCTGCCATATTCAGTAGTAGTTCCTAGGGTTTCATGTTTAATTCTCTCCATTTTACCAGTTCATAAACCATGACAGCACTGATTATATTCAGTATTTTTTGGACACACAGACTGAATAAGTTTTTAACGAATGAGACATATGGTTGAAAGACACATATGTGCTATGAATATTCTTAGATTAAAATAATTTTATAAAATTGCCAATGAGTTTTTATGTCTAGACAAATACATGTATAACCTCATTGTGCACATATCAATGCTCTTAAATCTTCATATCTCTTGAAATAAAATGAATGACAAAGGGAATATTAGCAAATTCTTTTGTCTTTTCCAATTTAAAGCACTTTAAGGTGACTTTTTAAAATAATGGTTCAAAGACTTAATTGTTGTGAGTAAAATGATTCCTGTCATTCATAAACTTTCACACATATAAACCCTCAGCTCAGGCCTTTTGGATAAGTTGGTTCCTCCACTATGTTTCCTGACTTTTGTCACCTCTTATGTTTCAGCATTTCAAGACCCTGAGTGTATAGTTTCCTTTCCACAACCTTTAATATTAAAATCTTTTGAAATATGTTAAAATAAGGAGGGCAGCCTACTACATAAAGGTGACCAATATGACAAGTACTATATTATCAGTAGTTGACCATGGATGAAAGTCAGAGGGACAGTAAACTTGGCAGCAGGAAAAACAAAAAAAGAGTTTACTAATCTATAATTGAAATTTCACATTTCCTAAAGAAAAGTAGGCTAAAAAATTATACGAATGTTAAATATAAATCACATGTTGTCAGATATAAATTATATGTTTCCAAATAAACTTTTTGTTGCAGATATCTCAAAGTAATAAACGACTACTTTGATATTATGGTAGGTTTTAGAAATGCTATTTATTATTTCATATGTTAATGAAGAACTACATATAGTGATATATTATGTATTAAATATTGGTAAAACAGTTCCTGGAAATGTATTTATTTCATGAATTTATAAATCTAAGAAAAAGTGCATGAATCAAAACGATTAAGAATCCCGGTGATTCTCAGCATAGTATGATTGTTAATATTTATCAATTCCCTCCTTTATCCATTTTAGATTTTTTACATTAGCTAGAACAAACACCATTCCTGGTGGGGTTACATGGATTTTACTTTTAAGGTTTTTTTGCCCTTGACAGGACACGTTTGGTAAAATTGCCCTTTAAATATAATTTAACATGAAAACACATCCTCTATACAGTCTATAAGCAAAATGTATGAGATTTATTTTCAAAACATATCCTGACACTGGACTGTTCTATCCATTTTGTATTTTCTAATATGATTTATTACCTAGTAACTATTCTAATTGTTACAGCATCTATTGTGAATTTTTGTATCTACGTCGTACTAGGCATTAAGATTTTGCACTTTATCCCTGCTTCTCAACATCTTCAATGTTATTTCTCTAATCCAAGACACTATCATCTCTTAACTACTTATTGCAATGGAAGCCAAGCTGACCTTTCTGCTTCCAACTCCTCTAGTTAATATACTATCCTGAACTTAGAGATTTCCTTCATCCACATGTCTTAAGTCATGTTGCTCTTTTTCTGAGAACTCTCCAATGTATACCTATCTCATTCACAGCTAACAGCCAACATCCTTACAGTGACCAGGAATGTTTTATATAATCTCATTATAAATTCTCTTTGGGTAGGCTCATCTGGGTTTTCTGCCTATGATCTCACAAAGGTGAAATCAAAGTGTTGGTCAGGCTGAGTTCTAATCTGGAGGCTTTAGGAAGAATTTCCTTCCAACCCATTCAGGTAATTGGCATATATTAGTTCCTGTGGTTATAGGACCAAGGTTCCCATTTCCTTGTTGGCTGTCTGAGGAAAACCATTATCATCACCTAAAGGCCACCTGGATTCTTGACATGTGACACCCCTTCATCTTCAAACCAGTGCTGTGACATCAAATTCTCCTTTTACTTCCTTATCTTTTGGTAACCATTACAAACACAACAACCAAAAAAAAAAAAAAAAAAAGCCCAAAATTGTACTTGGAAAGAACAGACTAAATTAGGGCCACTCAGTTTCCCTTTTGCGAGTTTACTAATCAAACTTTTTTTTACATTTTCAAAATCTCTTCAGTGCAACTCAGTCTAAATAGGGGCTGAATATCTAACCATATTCACAGTCCTGGGAACTAGGGCTGGAAATCTTAAGGTAAGCATGTTAGAATTTTTCTTGCCACACATGGAAAATACTTGGGAAGGAGAATTTTTTTTTTATTCCTGCATGACGATATTATCACAAACTTAGCTTATAACACTCATTTATTATGTTTCAGTGTCTAAGGGTCAGGAATCCAGCATGGTTTACCTAGGTCTTTTGTGAGGCTGAAATCAACATGTCCACCATGGCTGTTTTATAAATCTGGAAACTTGACTAGAGAAGACTCTGTTTCAAGTTCATATGGTTATAGCAATTAAATGTCATATGGTTATAGCAATAATGCCCTATTTTCTTGCTGTCTCTTGGCTGAAGACCGCTCTCAGTTCCCAGACAGTGTTTTGTATCTTTTGTTCCCAACACACCTATTTCCTCAACAAACCAGCAAGGGAGAGTCTCTTTCAATAACAGGCATCGCAATCTTATGTAATGCAATCTTGTACATATAACCTCTACATTCTATTATTTTGTCTCATCCTATTGATTAGAAACAAGTCACAGTTCAACCTTCGGGAGAGGAAAATGACACAAAGAAGAAATTCTAGGAAGGAGAAAAAACAGGGAAGTGAGGAAGGTGCCACCTTAAGAATGTTTTCCTGATAGAGGAACATTGAAAAGCAAAAGCAGAGAGGAACATGTATGTTTATGCAGGAAGTCTGTGTGTGTGTGTGAGAGGTAAGTATGTGTTGGCATATGTGAGGTAGGGCATGAGACTAATGGCATTTGAACCACATTGATATGTATATTAATCCCTTGTGCTGCATTATTTCATGGACCTTAAACTGTAGGTCTTTTATTTTGTTTCAAATAATACAGTTTCAGTTTGGTTCTATCACTAGCAACTTTTACCAACTGGGAATCAGTCCCACAAAAACAAAATGTTTTAAATAGTAACTGAACAGTAAATGGCAGCTGTATCATTATTATTCTTAGAAACAGAAAATGAATCACATAAGTACTAGTTAAATTGCCATAAAAGATTAAGAGTAGAAGTTCATTTCCTTATCAAATTCACTGTCTTTACGTCCCTTCCATTCAAAGAGTCATTTTAGAAATGTTAATTTTGCCATAAGAAAGAACTTATATCTTTTAGTCAATAAAATTTTTAAATAGCTTTTTCTGTATCCATTATTTTCAAAACTGAAGATAATCCTGAATATGATTATAAGTAAAAGAAGGAAACATACAAAAACTCCAAATCATGATATTATAAATGGCACATAAGATAGCGGTGGGGATGATCAAGGTAGGTTTTCTTGAAGCATGTTATACTTGGGTTGGGTGTGGGTGGGCGAGGGATGAAGAATGAATCTAAAGGAAGAGATTTTGATTAGAAATAGTGCAAATTTTAAAGGGTTTTCAAGATATTTTATTCTGAAGTAGTTGGGAGGTACACAGAATTACTTTTAAAAAGGAATCCAAAGTTAGTTTTTGAATGAGAAACACCAGAGTGGTGACAATAGAAAATGATCAGCCCTGGGTAATAAGACATAGGGAGACCAGTTAAACGTTTACTGCTGTGTACCAAACTAAATAATGAAAGTATGGACTTGGAAATTTCGGGAATAAAAAAGATGGGGAAACACCTTCTGAAATATTTAGTAGGAGGTATTGATAGAAAGTGACAGGGAACTTTAAACAGTGTTCAAGTCAAGGACAATTTATTGATTTGAGACAATAGGAATTAAGCAAATTTTGCTGAAAATATTTGCAACAGAAATAAAAGAGGTGAAGTTTGGTGAGGGCTGGAGAGCCAGGCAAACAATTCAGGTTTGGATACTTCAGGTGTTTGATATTGAGAAATCATCAACATGCAGAAGATAACTGAAGCCAAATGAATGAATATGCTTTTTCTAAGGAAGACTTGATATTCAATGATCGCTTTTAGAATTCCAAGGAAGACCACTGGGAAGTAATTATCAAGATGTGGGGAGGAGAACAAGGAAATATCCAAGTAGAGGAAGCTAAGGGAGTTTCAAGAAGGAAGCAGTCTTCAACCTGTCAAATATGGATGTCCAAAGAACAAAAAATCAGGCACGGAAAAATACAAAATACCTATTGGATTTTAGATGTAAGAGTCAATATGTTATTTTTAAAAGACCATTTTGGGAAAACTTTTGAAGACAGAGTCATTTTAAAAGTAAATGTGAATGGTCCATATTTTATTTGAGATTAGCTAAGTAGGGCAGTAATAATATTTAATGTTGTGAATAATTAAATGGGGAGAGAAGAAGGGACAACATATTTGTAGGGGCACCCAGCAGGGTGTATGATTCCTAAGAAATCAACAAGTTAAATTAAATGAGATTGAGGAAAAGTTTTGTGTTAGTGATTTGCTTATGTGTTTTCTAAAATCTTTCAAAGTGTGGTCGGCAGAATAGTGGCACTGACCTCATCTGAAAATCCCAGGACTTTCCCCAAACCTGTCTATCAGAATCTGCATTTTATCACCATCGCTAGACTGCATTATTCTAGACCGTCCTGGTGTACACACTTTGAGGAAGTATTTTCTGTCAAATTATATTAATACTCAAATAATGAGTTTATGATATGAAGTGATTCAATGTCAGTGTTTATGAGAAGGCAATTTACTGCTAAGAAAATAAACTTTAAAGAGCACCTCACTGGATTTAACAGATATGAGACAAACTTGAGTCTTCTCTTAAACAGTTTTTCCGCTATCTTAATTCTTACATCTTCAAAGTGAAGTAGTTTTTTAATGGCAGAAACCAAAGACCTGGGAAGGGAAATGTGGTTAAAAGCTGCCATCAGAGTATGTATTAAGAGCATTATAAATACAAACCCTTCTGTAAGTAACAGACAGTTGAATTAGAAGTTCTGGTTCCTTTGTGAGTAGAAATATTACACATGCAATTATTCCCAAAAGAGTATAACCCTAACATCGCAAACCACACTGTACGGCAATGAGCAATTACCAACTGGAATCATCTGAGACATTCTCATAAGCTCACAAAGGGTGCCATATCATTGCACTCTTCTCTTGATTCCCTAACAATGAAATGAAATTTCATTTCCTGTTAAAATAAATAAAAGATATATGATGTCATCTGAGATTTAAAAATTACCTTGTTTTTATATGAATGAAGAATATAAATATTTAGGGGTGCCTGGATGGCTCAGTAGGTTAAGTATCTGCCTTTAGTTCAGGTCATGATTCCAGGGAGCTGGAATTGAGCCCTGTGTTGGGCTTCCTGCTTAATGGGGAGTCAACTTCTCCCTCTCCCTCTGCTTTACCTTCTGCCGCTCATACTCTCTCTCTCTCTCATTCACTCTTTCTCTCAAATAACTAAATACAATCTTTTAAAAGAATAATAATATAAAGATTTAGGGGTGCCTGGATGGTACAGTTCGTTAAGCCTCCAACTCTTGATTTTCTCATGGGTGGTGAAATGGAGCCCACAGCAGGCTCCTCGCTCAGTAAGGATTCTGCTTGGGACTCTCTCTCCCTCTCCCTCTGACCCCCCCCCAACCCTCTCATTCTCTCTCTCTCTCTCTCAAATAAATAAATAAATTATCAAAAAAAAGAATATAAATGGTTAGTTATAATATTCTGTCAAATAGGTAAATGTAAAATGGAATAGTTAATTATCAATACCTGTATAAGAAAAAAATACCTTAGAAATTTTATACAAAAAACTTTTATAATATAAAAATTTAAACTTACATTACAAATTATATGAATCAAAAATTTGAAAATTCTTGAACTGCTTCCAGGAAGTAATAGTATTAGTCAATGGTATATTTCTTTCAATCTGAAGTATTCTAACATTTCCTGACCATGTGCTTTGAAACAGGCAACATGATACTCAACTGGATGCATCAGTAAATGTGAAAGAGAAACTTTGCCTGCAAAGAGCTTGACTTTCAGGAGATGCATCAAATTGGTGAATTTTTTTTTCAATCTAAAGAGAGGGAATACACAGAGCAAATTCCTTTCAATCTGGAAGTAACTGTTCCAACCCATTATTAGAAAAATGATTGAATTAAAAGGATATGCATAGGAAAATGATCTAGGTGCTTTTTTCTTTTTTTTAGCAAATTAACTCGTTTAATATAGATTAGGGAGAATGTCTGAAAGCTATTTACTACTAATAAAATCCATGCCCGAAATCATCTTGTAGCAATACTCTCCAATTTTAATGTCCAGATAATTTAAATGAAGTTTCTGATTGATGGATCTGTAGAGATGCCCAAGATCATGAATTTCTAACACATTTTCAGGCTATACCAATGCTGCTGGATCACCCCTTCATTGATCGACAAGGTTGTATTACAGACCTACTGAATCACCATTAGTAAGTTTTCTTCACGAAATTACTTTTCCTAAAACTTAAATGTTCTTGCCAGATACCTTTAAAAAAAATGCTGAGTGTCTCTGTCCAGTATATTAGAATCTGTGGTGAAGGCTTTGCTCTTGGCTTTCAAAGAGCTCGTTTGCCCAGATCTCTTACTGAAGTAGGAGGAATGTTCTTTGTAGTTTCCTCACCAGGAAGCTGCTCTGTGGCTGCCTGAGGTAGTTACTGTGTGAGCAGATGCATGCAGTTCCTACACTGAAATAAAGAGCAAGACCAAGACAACTAAATCCAAATTTCCCATTTTTACTGAAGCACTTGACACAGTTCAAGGGGTCAAAAGAAATATCAAACACTCTGACATTTTATTTATGTTGAGAATAATCTATCTCTAAAAGAACCCTACGTCTATATGAAACATAAAGTGCAGCTAAAATCTTCACAGCAAACACACTGAAATTGAGTGTTATTGTGTTGATGAAATATCCCTCATCAGAACAGACTCACAGTTTTGTAAATAGGCCCTATTGTTAAAGACAAAGGAAGTATTTTTACTTTCAGCAACCCATGCTGCAGCCCTGTTTGACTGAAATACGTAATATATATGTTTAAAAAAAAAGTTGGCATTCTGTATTAAAAAGAGGCTCACTTAAGTATTCTTAAGTCCCATTAAAAATACAAATTAGAATTGTAAGCATGGTAGGCCAGAGTAAGAAGATCCAGTTTGGATCTATACTCTTTTGTTTAAAATCATGATATGTCATGAAAGGCAGATAATTTTGGAGTCTCAGTTTAATCCTTTAAAGATTTGGGGATAAAAATTACGTGATTTTTCTTTCTTTGAGATTATGAAGATTAAATTAAAAATAAAAGTGTTTTATAAATTATAAATATATAAATGAAAAGCATTATTACAATTATTAAAACGTTTGAAACTGAGAAAAATAAAATAAAGCCTAACTTCAACACTAGCTAATTGCAAAATGCTCTATCAAGATGTATTTTAAGTGTTATGGATTCACTCTGCAGAGAATTATTTTTTTTTAATGTGCATATGTTGCCTTCTGGAATGGTACATTTTGCTATAAAACCTAAATATTGTGAAATTAAGGTTTTCCCTTTAAATTCATTAGTTTTATTGCCACAGTTTGGTATTTTAATGTTTTAGCAATAAACTAATAATTTCCATTCCCTTATATAGCATTAAAATGAGATCTAACTTTTTCATAAAAATGTATCACTTTACTATATCTAAATCAAAAGAAGCTTTATAATTGAAAATAATTTTAATTGGAAAAGTAATTTTGATGAATAGTGTCCACGTAAGAATGTTTTCTACCTTAGTATTATGTAATGGACTCCTTATTATAGATTCAGAAGGAGAAAAAGTATTTTTTTAATAAGTTCAGCTACTGATTTCATGAATATTTACACAATCTGAAAAAAAAAAAATCCTTCCCTAAAACTACTAGGGCTGGACAGCCTTGACAAAATACAACAAACATTTTTTTTGAAGCTTGCAATAAAATCAAGGAAAGTCTCAGGAACCAAAAGCAAAGAATGAACCAGAGAAAGCTTGGCAGCTATAACCTAAAATGGGGACTCTCCCAAAGACATTTGCTAATTCCAGAGTCTTAGCAGCAGCCCAGAGTAAGGGAGACAAAGCCCTATGATTTCATAAGTCCTTTATGACAGTATCATAAGGTAAGAAGTTGGAACAATAGCTCTTCAGAATTCAAAGTCTTCAAAAGGACACACACTCAATGAAAGGGTAAACTTTAAAAATCCACCCACACTAAGAAGATAAAATGAGAGCTTTATTAGTCTTAGCTGGAGGGGGAGGAGGTTATCCTCTGAAGATACTCTGAAACTATAGCTATGCTCTTACTCATATTTGGATTTTGAACTTCTAGTGGAAAATCTAGGCCAACTAATAGCTTTAAAGTGTTTCCAGGTTAGGTGGCACATGTGAGGGATTCAAAATGGAGCAAGCATGGCTAGTAGAGTTATTTTAAAATAGACGGGGGTGCGATATATGGGACTTACGCATGTCTTTATATTGAATTCTAGGAACTGTTGCTGAGCTCGGCTAAAAGCCAAGGCATCTGCTAAATGTTAGAGTGGCCATAAATGGGCTTCCTGACTAACAATAGCCCTGGCAACCAATCATATATAGAGTAGTATAACAGTAGCTATAGCAACATCAATCACATTTCATTCAAAACAACGTATATATATTCCCTCTGTACTCTTTAAAAACTCTAACCTCCTTGGGGTACCTCACTTTGTTAAGCATCTGACTCTTGATTTCAGCTCTGGTCATGATCTCAGGGTTGTTAAATGGAGTCCCTAGTGGAGCCCCACGTACAGCTCTGCATGGTGCTCTGCACTGGGTGTGGACCCTGCTTAAGATTCTCTTTCCCTCTCCCTCTGCCACTCCCCTGCCTCCCTCACCTCTGAAATAACAAACCAAAAAACTTTAACCTCCTTTATCTTTCTGGAGCAGACTTTGACTTCAGTTAACTCGATGTCTCCCAGATTGCAATCCCCAAGACCCCAAAAACTTGCACACATTTTATTTTACAGCATGCAGTTTTGTCTTTTATTGGTTGACACACACTAGAGTAGCCGGAAGTTGCAAACCCTATCAACCCAGATCCTTAGGAATTCCTGCTGATTAAGATCATCCAAATAGCTGATGGCCAGCCCAAATTTCAAAACATGAGAAAGAGTCATAATTGAATGTCTACAAAAATATAATTAAGGGCACCTGGTTGGCTCAGTTGGTTAAGTATCTGACTCTTGGTTTTAGCTCAGGTCCTGATCTCATAGCTTGGAGATTGAGCCCCAGGTTGGCCCTCGCAATCAGCCAGAGTCTGCTTGGATATTCTCACCCTCTGCCGCTTCCTCCACTTGGGCTTGTTCTCTCTCTCTCTCTCAAATAAATCTCAAATAAATAAATTAATCCATATATATATATATATATATATCTTAAAAAACAAGTATTTGAGATATTTAAATTAGCATACACAAACTATAAAATATAATTAAAATATTAAAAATTAAATACAGAATTGAAAATGTAAGCAAGGAATAAGGAACTATAAAATGTTGTAAGACAAATATTTTATTTTTATTTTTTAAAATATTTTATTTATTTATTTGACAGACAGAGAGACAGCCAGTGAGAGAGGGAACACAAGCAGGGGGAGTGGGAGAGGAAAAAGCAGGCTCCCAGCGGAGGAGCCTGATGTGGGGCTCGATCCCAGGACTCTGGGATCATGCCCTGAGCCAAAGACAGACACTTAACTACTGAGTCACCCAGGCGCCCCATAAGACAAATTTTGAAATTAACCTAATGGAATTTGTAAGCATGAAAAGCATATCTGCTGAATTTAAAAGTTCAATCAGTAGTTTAATCTGAAGAATATGCACAGCTAGCTGAAAGAGCATCAGTGCACTGGAAAACAGATCTCAGCACATTACTCCACATGTAAAAAAGGTAAGAGATGGAAATTCTGAAGGCTGAAATGAGTTCAGAGGCAGAGACTTGAATGAGGAGGTCTAAAGTACACTCAATGACATTCTGAAAAGGTTTGGAGAAAGAAAGAGGGGAGAAGCAATATTTATGAAGCATCAGTATAAAGGCTGATAATTTTCAGAAATTGAAAAAAGCATGAATCTTTATTTTTAGGAATCACACTGTATAATGATGACACCAATTCCACCATGTGAATTTTTTACACCACCAAGGAATTCTCTGACACTAGCTGGGTGTCCTACAGTTCAACTCAATTCTGACACTATCCACTTGGAAATAACATCGGATCCCATAGGTTAAGGGATCAGTACCACAAGACAGCCTCCCCTTCCCATTTCAAAAGTTGATTGCAAGTCCAGGGTATCACCTGGGCTTCTGACTTACCAGCTACAGATTGAAGTTCAAAAGTCCACCTCTTTGGGTCCCATTAATTTGCTACAGTGGCTCACAGAAGTCAGGAACAGCCAGATGGAAGAGATACGAAGGTAAAGATATATGGAAATGGGCACAGAGTGTCTATTCCCTCTTGAACATTCTCCTGGAATTTCCAAGTGCTCACCGACCCAGAAGCTCTCTCAGTCTTATTCTTCTGTGTTTTTATGGAAGCTTCCCTATTCAGGCATGATTGATTAAACCACTGGCTATTGGCATTAGATTTTACCTCCAGCCCCTCTCCCCTCCCTGGAGGTAAGGGGGTGGGATTGAAAGTTCCAATCAACCAATCACATGGTTGGTTCCCCTGGCAATCAGTGCCCATCCTTAGGTTGTCTAGGGGCATCCCAAAAGTCACTCATTAACATAAAAAATACTTTTATCTCTCCCTTAGGAAATTCCAAGGGTTTTAGGAGGTCTGAGCCAGGAACAAGGACAAGGACCTAAACATATTTCTTATAAATGACAATGTCATACAGTAAAACCAAGAAAAACAAATTAAAACAACAACAACAAAAAAAAACCCACCTTACCTAGACAAATTGTAGTGACAATTTATAGTACCAAAGGAGATAGAAAAGAGATTAATATCAGGCAGAGAGAAAAGGCAGTCTACTCATAAAGAAGCAAAAAAATTAAATAAATATACAAAAAGATACTGCAAAGGTACTGATCAGATATATTCAGAAATACATAGGGATTATAAAGTAAATGTTCAAGATATTCATTAATTTGTGGTGAAGAAGGATGAGAATGTGATCTGTAAGAATTTCCAAGGGCTTTATTTAAAAGGCTAATATTATGTATCCTAAGTAGTGTGATGAATTTCTAGTTATCTTATTTTTTAGCTTTTGCTACATCTAAAGTATTTAACAAAACTGTAGTCCTAATCAAAATGTTACCAGTCTATTGATAAGAAAAAAGGTGTATTTGGATAGAGACTTGTAGGGGTTAAAAAATTGCACATATATGTGGAAATATAATTATTTCAAATAGTTACTAAATTGTTACATAAATACTTATTAAATTTTATACCTGATTATTTAATTAAGTAACTTTTCATTCTTCAATGAGGGTGCCATGAAAAATTTATGGAGATACTAAAGTCACCATGACTAGAGAATTTTGGAAAAGTCTGCTTGTCGTGGTCCTACCAGATTAAGAATAGAAGAATAGAGCAAGTGAATGAACAGTCATTCAGAAGCTTAAGAACATTATCAAGGTAACACAACAAAAAGTAACTGTGAAGCTGGAATTCAAGCTGGAGTCTAATTTCATGGCCTAATCTTTCATCCACTAAGTTTATCAAGTAGTAACTGTGCAACTAAAACATTGAAAACCTATAAAAATAATGTATGTGGTATAAACGTACATATCAACTCCTAAAAAGAATCAAAGGAATTTTAGCCTACTAATACTATCTCACACAAGAAAATGAGTTATGAGGGTCTTGGAAAGATGGCAGAGTAGGAGGACCCTGAGCTCACTCCATCCCACATTTACATCCACATTCAAGTCAATAAACCAGAGAGTGATGTGAAGACTGACAAACCCCGCAACTAAATTAGAAAAGAAACTGCATCAGAAAGGATAGGAAGGTTAGAAAAGTGGAGGGAAGCAGCCTCCAGGAGGGAGTGGCACAAAGAAAGGGGGGAGAAATGGGTCCCTCACACCAGGGAGCTCATATGGGGAAGACTAATCCCCTTGATGTTTGGTTTTAAAAACCAGAGCAGCTGAATTCCATCAGTTTGTAAAACCAGTGGGACTTGGCACCTGGAGCTTTAAAAGTCAGCTGACTCAGCACTGGGCGAGCTGTGCCGGTGAGTCATAGCTGGGTCTCTGCCCTTAAAGAGACAGCAGCCTGCCATGGAGAGGCAACATAAAAATGGCAGTTTATACAATGCCGGGAACAAATGTAAGACGAATCTGTTCATACTAATTTTGAAATGTATTGGGGGATGTCTTTGGAAATGAGGTAGCTGGCAGGTGCCATTTTCCTCACCCACCCCCAGCATAAACACAGGGCCATCTGTGGGAGGCAAGGCTGCACAGACACTTGCTACCGAAACTGCTAGTGGTGATCCATGCCCATGAGTTCTGCTGAGGACTTGCTCACTCTAAGCCTGCTAGCCTTGGCCTTGGTCTCAGGGCAAATTGTGTTAAAGCTGCATGTCTTGCACCTAGCCTCATGCCCCCAGTCACCCCAGCACAGCCCCTAATCACTGCAGCATACCCAGGGATCCAGCGTAGGATTAGTGGCTGACCACAAATTTTGCTACCACCACCTCCTTGCTCCCAAACTCCTTGCCAGGCATACCCCTTCAGAGCTGGCCTACCTGGTCCCACTACCACCACAGAGGGCAAGCACAGCCTACAACAGACAGAGATTCGGTGCAGATGACTGCCCTGAAAGGAAAAGGAACTCACATGTAACAGCAGGGTGAAAGCAACACACATAGGACACTCTCCGTTAAGTGCCAGGTTCTGGTGAACAGGGGACACCACATTGCAGGGCATTCTCGGACCTCTTCTTCATAAAGTTATGACTTTCAGGAGCAGAAGACACAGATATTTTAGCACACAGAAACAGGCACAGAGAGGCAGACAAAATAAGGAGACAGAGAAATTTATCTCAGATGAAAGAACAGGACAAGGACGCAGCCAATGATTGAAGTAAGATAGATATAAGTAACATGACTGATAAAGTATTTAAAGCAATGACCATAAGGATACTCACTGGACTTGAGAAAAGAGTGAAAGACATAAGTGAGACCCTTAACACAGAAATAAGGAGTAACATAGCAGAGATAAAGGCTCAGTGAATGGAATGAGAAACGTGCTTGATGGAATGAACAGCAGGATGGAAGAAGCAGTAGAAAAAAATCAGTACCTTGATGATAGAGTAATGGAACATAATCAAACTGAACAGAAGAGAGAGAAAATAATAATGCAATACAAGAACAGGCTTCGAAAACTCAGTGATTCCACCAAACATAACATTCATATTACAGGAGTCTCAGAAGAAGAGAGAAAAGGGGGCAGAAATATTACTTGAGGAAATACCAGTTGAAATCAGACCCAAAAAAAGGCAATAAAAGGCATCCAAATCAGTAAGAAAGAAGTAAAACTTTTACTATTTGCAGATGATACTACACATTGAAAATCTGAAAGACTCCATCAAAAAACTGCCAGAACTGATACATGAATTTGGTAAAATTGCAAGATACAAAATCAACGGACAGAAATCTGTCGCATTTCTATACACCAGTAATGAAGCAGCAGAAAGATAAATTAAGGAATAAATCCCATTTACAACTGCACCAAAACCAATAAGATACCTGGGAATAAACCTAACCAAAGAGGTAAAACACCTGTACTCTGAAAACTATAAAACACTGAGGAAAGAAATTGAAAAGACAAAGAAATGGAAAGACATTCCATGCTCATAGATTGGAAGAACAAATATTGTTAAAATGTCTACACTACCTAAAGCAATCTACACATTTAATGCATTCCGTAGCAAAATACCAACAGCATTTTTCACAGAACTAGAATAAGCAATCCTAAAATTTGTATGGAACCATAAAAGACCCCTAAATAGCAGAAGCAATCTTGAGTAAGAAAAGTAAAGCTGAAGGCATCACAATTCTGAACTTTAAGTTATATTACAAAGCTGTAGTAATCCAAATAGTATAGTATTGGCACAAAAACAGACATACACATCAATGAAACAGTAGAAAACCAGGAAATAAACCCACTACTATGTGGTCCATTAATCTTTGATAAAACAGGAAAGAATAACCAATGGGAAAAAGACTCTTCAACAAATGGTGTTGGGAAAATTGGATGCTTTCTTACACTATACACAAAAATAAATTCAAAATGGATTAAAGGCCTAAATGTGAGACAGGAAAAAATAAAAATGCTAGAAAAGAGCACAGGCAGTAATTTCTCTGACATTGGTCATGGCAACTCTTTTCTAGATAAATCCCCTGAGGCAAGGAAACAAAAATGAAAATAAACTATTGGGACTACACCAAAATGAAAGTTTCTTTTTTTTTTAAGAAACGATTTTATTAATTTATTTGAGAGAGAGAGAAAGAGAAAGAGAATGTGAGCAAGCATGAGTGGGGGGTGGGGCAGAGGGAGAAGGAGAAGCAGATTCCTTGCAGAACAGGGAACCCCACACTGGGCTCCATCACAGAACCCTGAGATCATGACCTGAGCTAAGGTAGCTGCTTAACTGACTGAGCCACCCAGGCACCCCAAAATGAAAGTCTCTGCACACTGTAGGAAACAATCAACAAAACTAAAAGGCAACCTCCTGAAGGGCAGAAATTTGCAAATTACATATCTGATACAGGGCTAATATCCATAATATACAAAGTACTTATAAAACTCAACACCCAAAAAAACAAATAGTCCAATTAAAAATGGGCATAAAACATGAACAGACATTTCTCCAAAGAAGATATACAGATGGCCATCAGACACATGAAAAGATGCTCAACATCATTGATCATCAGGGAAATATAGATCAAAGCTACAATGAGGTAACACCTCACCCCTGTCATAATGTCTAAAATCAACAACACAAGAAACAATAAATGTTGACTAAGATGTGGAGAAAAAGAAACCTTCATGCATTGTTAGTGGGAATGCAAACTGGTGCAGCTACTGTGGAAAACAGTATGGAGGTTCCTCAAAAAGTTAAAGATAGAACCACCCTATAATCCAGCAATTGCACTACTCACTACTGCGTATTTACCCAAACAATACAAAAAACCTAATTCAAAGGGATACATACACCCCTATGTTTATAACAACATTATTACAATAGCCAAGATATGGAAGTGGCCCAAGTGTCCGTCTATTGATGAATGGATGAAGAAGATGTCTTGCCATTTACAATGACATGGATGGAGCTAGAGAGTATAATGCTAAGCAAAATAAGTCCGTTAGAGAAAGACAAATACCATACGATTTCACTCACGTGTAGAATTTAAGAAACAAAACAAATTAGCACAGGGGAAAAAATGAGAGAGAGAGAGAACCAAACAAAAAGAGACTCTTAATTATAGAGAACAAGCTCACAGTTACCAGAGGGGAGGTGGGTGGAGGGAAGGGTTAAATAGGTGATGGGGATTAAGGAGTGGGCACTTGGGATGATGAGCCCTAGGTGGCTAAAATAAAAACTTAAAAAAAAAAATTAAAAATTACAGTATATATGCTAACCATTCAGCAATTATAACAACATAGTAAACTAAAACAATTGATTAATTGTAACAACATAGTAAACTAAAAAGTTCATTTGTGCTATTACATTTGTAGTTTTTGAAGTAATTTGCATGCTTTAAAATTTAACCATAAAACACCATGTAAGTTAATATAATTCAACATTTTTTAAGTGTGTACATTTATATTTATATGAAAACTGTTATATATTACTGTAATATTTTAAAATATGTGCTTATATAAATTAAGGGTTATGTTGGTAAGTATTCATGTTGCATAAATATAATTGTGTCTTATAAAAATTACTAAAATAATAAAATGATGTTATATGATTTTTGAAATCTGAACTACATTTAAATTATTTTAAGGATATTTATATTAAGAAGTAGTATAGAGCAAGAAAATCATAGCAACTTCAAAACACATGCAAAATAGTATAAATATTTTAACTTAATAGCAAAGTTCAATATAAACTATGTATAAATCAATGTTCTGAATATAAAATAATCTTTGCACAGCATTTTATACTCTATAAAAGAGTTAGGCAATAAATCATTTCAAAAGTAAAGAATCATTGAATCAGAACAAAACATAGCCAATGATTTGTATTTTAGTAATTAAAACTTTTTTCTTTGTTTCATTATTTCAGTTTTTCTTGAAATCATGAATGTATAACTTTTTAAGAACCAATGATATTTAAAAATGTCTTTTTTCGGGCGCCTGGGTAGCTCAGTTGGTTAAGCAACTGCCTTCGGCTCAGGTCATGATCCTGGAGTCCCAGGACTGGGCTCCCCGCTCAGCAGGGGGGTCTGCCTCTCCCTCTGACCATTCCACCTCTCATGCTCTCTCTCTCTCTTTCTCCCTCTCTCAAATAAATAAATAAAATCTTTAAAAAATTTGTTTTTCCTCATAGCTAAGTTCTATATTTGCTAATGCACGGAGATTATGCTGTAACAATATTTTAACATCTCATTGAAATCTGTGCTTGTTATGAATTTCTTTAAAAGTTGATAAGATACTATGAACAATTGGTCATGCTTATTACATATTCTCTAATCAAAAAATAGACTTGCTGACATGAGATCTTTACCATCTTGATCTTAAAGGCAAATATCACTTTAAGAGTTCATTATGAAAGAAAGACACTGCCTGTCTTTCACATGTCCCTAAAGGAGCTCTCCAAGCCTTTTAGAATCCAAAGAGAACTTGGTGCCTTGCGTTTGTCTGCTTTCTTTAAATAAGTATTAGACATGCTTCAAATCATTGCTTTACATCTTTACTCCAAACCTATGATTCCAAGCACCCTTGACCATGGACATGAGATTATAAACCATTTAGTTCAAACCTCTTGTTTAATAGCTGACAATTATGACGAGTAGAGAAAAGTATTTGTACAGGATTATACATAATTTGATCATGGGACACAGTTAAATTCTCTCTCCACTATGTTTTGATCTGGGGCTATAATTTCTGCTACCATACTCAGTTTCCCCTTATATCTTTTTTTCGTTTGATTTCAAAGATCTGATCTCATGATTCCATCAGACTTCTTTCTTTGTACAGTCAAGGCAGAATCCTCAATCTCACGATGCTTTTTTATCCGTCTAAATCCAGGACCTCCATCTACATCTTTGTTCCAACAAATGCACAATGGATGTATACTAACTCTTGCCATTTCTGAATGTATATTGAACTAATGGATGTGAACTAATGAATGAATGCATCTCAATCACCAGATGGATTTGAATGTTTTCTAAGTAGTAGCTTTAGAAAGGGATATTTCAAAACACCGGAAAATAACTCTATCATAGCTGAAGAATACTAAAATATATGAACACACAAAATTATAGCTTTGCAATTTTAAGTTAATTAAAATACCTATTTCTTTGTAATGCTTTTTCTATAGATGTTTTAATATGCTCAAAATTATTCTAAGTGCTATAATTTTCATTTATCACGACCTTAAGGCTTTGAATTTATATCCTCAAACCCAGTCATAAAGTGTTTTTATTTATACTATATTTTACAGAATATGTTTTATTCAGAGTTATCCATGTGAAGTTATTTGATTTTGGTGTAGTTTAAAAAATTATGCTATAATTAGCTTTATACATTTATACCTTTGGCACGTGCCTTAGGATTTTCTGCATCTGCTAAGCACAATTGCATTATACATACTGAATAACAATGATTGTAAAATATTCAAAAAGGTAAACTCCTTCATATAAATTAGAAATGGTAAGGCTTAATAAGTTTACTTTAGGCCAATGTATCTTCATAATCTCTCTACAATTCTATAAAAACTAATATCTGAAGAATAACCTTAGGAGAAATCAGCCCTTAGAATAAGATACTCCTTACCACCTGTAAATAGGTGTTTTATAAGAGAATTTCAAGCCCAGATGTAGCAATTTTCGTTATTTATATAACATTCTCATCTTTCATAGAATATGATCTCTAAACATAAACTGCATCAAATGAGACAAAACAGTGAAAAAATATAAAAATATAAATTATTTCAGCTATATAAAATATTGTTACTATTTTATTATGCTATTGCTTCTTTTTATCTTTACAGAGTAGCAATAAGCAAAGATAATATAAATTATGTGCGTTACTCTGAAGTCTTTGAAGCAATGATTGTTCAAATCATGTTTTTCAGAAAAGAAACTATCATATTTCAAACAGTGCAATACCACGACAATAATAGTGCATCCATTCACTGAAATCTGAAATAAAAGCTATAGATGCCATTAACTTTTATATCATTTCTTATTTCTTACTATTTTTTTAAACAGCCAAATAAAATGAGATGATCCCCAGATTTTAGGGATAACAGTCTCTTGATTATTTTTTGTTTGTTTAAAATGTGTGAAATGGTAAAAAAATTAGAAGTATTTATAGAATTAAAAAAAATGTAGGAGATGCAGGAGCTTGATATGGTGCAAGTTAACTGGGATAATAAAGGAATATTTTATGAGCAATATCGTGACAACAAATTTTATAAGTTAGGTGAAATGGACCAATTTTTTTGAAGAACAGAGACGTCCAAAATTCACACAAGGGGAAATAGATCATTTGAATAGGCCTATATTAGGGTTTTTAGTAAATAGTTAATAACCTTCCAAAAAGAAAGCACTGGGTACTCAAGAGTTCACTGGTAAATTCTACCAAACATCTAAGAAAGAAATGAGAGTTTATATTCTTCACAAACAGCTTCATAAAAGAGAAGCAGAATGAACCCTTCCTACTACATTTGAGAAGGCTGGAATTACCATTATAACAAAATTAGATAAAAAACATTACAGGAACGGAAAATTATATATCATCATCTCTTGTGGGCATAGATGCAATAATTCTCAACAAAATACTATCAAGTCAAATCTAACAATGTATTAAAAGAGTTATACACAAGTTATACAAGGCTGGTTCAACAGTCATTCTAAAATCTTGCAAGGTAACCCATCATTTTAATAGGCTAAAGAAGAAAACTCATATGATCGTACTAATTGATACCCCCCCAAAAAAAGCCATTTGACAAAATGCAGCACCCAGTCAAATTAAAACTCTACTCAAAGTAGAAATAGAGGGAGACTTCCTCAATGTGACAAAGAATATCTACAATCAATCTGTAGCTAACATCAAACTGCATAGTGAGGAAATAGATAATTTCCTTTTTAGCCTAGAAACAAGACAATGATGTTTTCTCACCACTCCTATTCAACATCCTATTGGCAGTCTTAGCTAGCACAACAAGACAAGAAAAGGAAATAAAAAGTATACATATTCAGGGGCGCCTGGGTGGCACAGCGGTTGAGCGTCTGCCTTCGGCTCAGGGCGTGATGCCGGCGTTGTGGGATCGAGCCCCACATCAGGCTCCTCCGCTATGAGCTATGAGCCTGCTTCTTCCTCTCCCACTCCCCCTGCTTGTGTTCCCTCTCTCGCTGGCTGTCTCTATCTCTATCAAATAAATAAATAAAAAATCTTTTAAAAAAAAGTATACATATTCAGAGGCTGAAAAAAAAAACCTGTCTTTGTTTGCAGGTCATATTACATCCATGTAGAAAACCCCAAAGAATCAACCAAAAACCCCCTGAAACTAACTAGTTAGCATGGGAATGTCCCAGGGTATATAGTGTACATATATAGGTGCCATGTCACAGGATACTTAAGGTTGATTTTTTTCCCCAAAAAGTTATGTTGAAGTCTTGACTCAGATACCTCTGAATGTGATCTGTTTGGGAATAGGGTCTTTGCAGACATAATTCAACTAAAACTAAGACAGGGTGGACTCTAATTCGATATGACTGATGTTCTTATCAGAAGAGGAAATTTGGACAGAGGCAATCAGGAGGACTTCATATGACAACAGAGGCAAAGATTGGAGCAATGCAACTGTAAGCCAAGAAACAAGGGCGGAAAGCTAATACTTGAAGTTAGGAATAAGCAAGGAAGTTCTACACAGAGTCTCAGAAAGAACATGGCTCTGCTGATACATTGAATCTCGACTTCTAGCTTTCAGAACTGTGAGAAAATAAATTTCTGTTATTTTAAACCACCCATCCAGTTTATAGCACTTTGTTACTACAGCAGCCTTAGGAAACTAATACACATGGTTTAGATTAAAAAGCCAATCATTCTTCTCTATAAAAACAGTGACTAATTGGAATTTGAAGTTAAAAATCAAAGTGATTTATAATAGTACCAAAATGAAATATTGAAGTATAAATCGAACAAAATATGTGCAGGATCTATATGCAAAACAAATATGCAAAACTCTGATGAAAGAAATGAAAGAGAATCTAAACAAGTAGATTAATAGCTAATGTTTATGGATAAGACTAAATATTGTTAAGATGCCAATTATCTCCAATTGGACCTCTAGATTCAGTGCTACCCCAACCCAAATCCCACTGAGCTGTTTTACACATATTAACAAACTGATTCCAATGTTTCTATGGAAAGAAGGAAGACCTAGAAGAACCAACATAGACCTACTGCAGAACAAAGTCAAGGCATACATTATTTGATTCAAGATTTACTATAAAGCTATAATAATCAAGATAGCATAGTATTAGTAAAAGGATATACACACAGATGAATTGATCAAAATAGACAGCCAAAAATAGATCCACACAAATACATAGTCAACTGATCTTTGTCAAAAGAGCAAAGTTACTTGAATGAAAAGAGAACTCTTCCTACAAATGGTATTAAACATTTCAATGTCCATATATAAAAACAAAAAAAGCAAAACAAAACAAAAACCCTTAAACATATACTTTACACATTTCAAATAAATTAACTGAAAATAGATCAGAGACCTCAATATAAAACACAAAACTGAAAATTTTCTAAAAGAGATCATATGAGAAAATTTAGCTGATCTTGTATTTGGCAATTAATTTTTAGACACAATGCCAAAAAATGATACAAGAAAAAAAATTAGATAAGTTGGACTTTCTTAAAATTAAAATTTCTGCTCTATGAAAGATAACATGATGAAAATAAAATGGCAAACCATGACTCAAATAAAATACTTGCAAAAAACATACCTGAAAAGGGCTTGCATCCAAAATATACAAAAGCCCCTTAAAATCCAACAATAAGGAAAAAACAACTCAATTAAAAATGAGCAAAAGTGAGAGAGTCTGTGAGTGTAAGGGGGTATAGGATATATGGGAACTGTCTGTACTTTCCACTCAATTTTGCTATGGACCTAAAATCCAAAACATAAAGTCTATTTAAAAAAACAATACACAACAATGACAAAAAAAAAAATTGGCAGCCGATCTGAACAAACACTTCACCAAAGAAAATACAGTTGGTAAAAAGGCCTAAGATAAGATTCTCGACATCAAAACAATAATGTGATACTATCATACACCTTTCTCCTTTTAGGAAAGCTAAAATTAAACAAACAGAAAACACTGACCATATCAATTCCCAGTGAGGATAGAAGCAGCAGGAACTCTCCCACATTCCTAGTGGGAACGCAAAATGGAACAGCAACTTTGCAAGACAGTTTGTCAGTTTCTTTCAAACATGGCCTTACTACATGAGCCAGCATTGTGCTGCTATGCATTTCCCAACTGGTTTGAAAACTATGTCCACACAAAAACCCACATTTGGAAATGTATACATCTTTATATATAATCATCAACACTACTAGAAGCAACCAAGATTTCTATCAATAGGTAATTGCATATACAAACTGTGATTACTCATGCAATGGAATACTGTTCAGAGATAAAAAGAAATTAACTATCAAGCATAAAATGATATAAGTTCATCTTAAATGCATGTTGTGAAGTAAAGAAAGACAGTCTGAAAAGGAATATTGCATGATTACAATTATATCACGTTCTGGAAAAGGCAAAATTAGAGAGCTACTAAAAGGTAACTGGCTACCAGTGGTGTGGGGGCAGGGAGAGGAGGCTGAATATGTGAAGCAGGAAATATATTATGTGATTCTATTCTGCATGATGCTGTACTTATGGATATGTGACACTATCCATTTCTCAAAACATACAAATTTATAGCACAAGAAAAGAGCAAATTTTAATGCATGCAAATTTAAAACATTTATTACAATGTGATGATTTCAGAAGTATGGAAGTCTATACACCTTAAACTTATACAGTGTTATATGCCAATTATAGCTCAATAAAACCTAAGTAACTTTGGAAATGAGTGGAGTGTGTAGAGCTGAAGGGCAAGAAGCTATGTAAGCACCCCTCTCTCGTGTTAAAGTTGTGTTCCATGGGAGCACGGGTTAACAACTTCAATACTGCTGCTACACACTAGAATGAAACCATTAAGTAAATGGATGGCAGACGGTAGGATCCATGTTTCTCACTGTTGGAAGGGGAATTTACAGACAAACAAGAGGAGGAGGTTAAATGATCCATGCGATAATGGGTTAGAATTACATACATCAGTCTGAACTGATGTTTATTTTAATATAGATACCAATGGTTACACATATCAATATTTGTAGAGATTTATATATTCATTGGTTAGTATACACACATATATTTTCTTGCTTTGTCAGTTGAGAGAGCTTAGATATGCTAGTAGCTACAAATATACCTAGCACCCAGTTCTTGGTTTCTAATACCAATAAAAAGAAACCAGGGATCCTTGGAGAAATGGGTTGGAAATATACAAGATGAGCCTGAAGCATTAATTCGTGCTAGAATGTAAGAAAACACCATATGTATGTCAACTACACAATTATTGGGTATGCCAAAAGGACGTGGAAGCCAACTGAAAGAGCTCCTGATGGCCAAATCTGGAAAAAACTGGGGCAACAACTAAATAAAGTAATATTGGATCATAATCCAAAAAATAACATATATATCCATGATTTCATGTTAATATCTATTGATGATTGAATAAATAAATACATGGGAAGAGAGAGAAAATCTCCTATACAGGAAATGTCCAAATACTTTTTATAGACATTTTGTTCTCAAAGAGGTGGATAGATCCCCATTCCTTAAGTGTGGGCTGTGCATAGTGACTTCCTTCCAAAGAGCACAGTATGAAGGGCTGAAAAAAGTGTAACTTCACAGCGAATAATCCTCACAAACCCTGCCTTAGGCAGGTGATTAAAGTCATCATCAATGATGTCATATGGGAACAGTGATTCTTTCATAAAGTGGGGGTAAAATGGCCCCTCACCTTTATAGTCTTTCTCTCAAATATCCAGAACTCCAGCCTAATCGCAGGAACAAATGCTAGTGGTGGGACCGTCTGCTAATTATCTGACCAATACTCTTCACAATTATCATGGTCATCAGAAACAACCAATGTCGGGGCGCCTGGGTGGTTCAGTCCTTAAGTGTCTGCCTTCGGCTCAGGGCGTGATTCCTGGGATCCAGCCCTGCATCAGGCTCCTCGGCTGGGAGCCTGCTTCTTCCTCTCCCACTCCCCCTGCTTGTGTTTCCTCTCTCGCTGGCTGTCTCTCTCTCTCTGTCAAATAAATAAAATCTTAAAAAAAAAAAAAAGAACCAATGTCTGAGGAGCTGCCACAGACAACATTATAGCCTAAAGAAACCTGACAACTCAGTGCACTGTGGTATCCTGGATAAAATCTTGGAAGGGAAAAGTACATTAAGTAAAAATTAAGGAAGTTTGAATAAAGTATGTGTTTTACTTAATGACAATTTATCAATATTGGTTTATTAATTATAACAAGTGTACTATGCTAATGTTAGATATTAATGAGATGACACTGACTGGAACGTACATGAGAACTCTCTGTTCTACCATTACAAACAATCCATAAATCTAAAACTGTTCAAATAATAAAATATATTAAAATAATGTTTTCTGTGATTAAAATGTCATGTATTTATGTGGCTATTAGGAAAACATTTCTATGTTGTAGTTTTACCGAGATGCATACAAATAGGTTATAAATTAAAATGCTCACAAGGTAACAACATCTAGTTTGCTTTCTCTTCTGTTACAGTAAAAACAACATAAAGTGATATAACTCCCTGACAGAGATCTACGGTTTCAAACACAGTATACCATTTCAGAAGTATAACTAAAAATATTCAAATTATGCAAAACAAGGTAGGGAAGGAAGATTTAAAAAGAGCAAGAAAATTTAAAAATTATAAAATGTTATACTCAGTTGATACTTTGTCAATAGTCATATAATGTATGAATGGACCACTCTAATAAGCAGAGACTTACCACTCTAATAAGCAGTAACTCCAGTTACTTAATAAATTCAAATGTAATGGTTACTTTCCTTCTTACAATGGCTTATTTATAAATGTTTATTCAGGGGAGGAAAAATTGACTCTAAGTATACAGCATGTACTCATGTATAAATTATCTAAAATACATTTAATTCAATTTTAAAATATATGTTTCACATCAAGGGGATATTTTAAATAGAATTTTTTTTGTAAAATGCCACCATTATTAAGAATGAATATAATTTAGTAATATCCCTGATAACCATTTTTTAAGTATATAAAAATTTCAACCACATATATTACATAAACCTAGATATAATTTCATATAAAAAGTTCAGTTGAGGGGTGCCTGGTGGCATAATTGGCTTAGCATTGGACTCAGTTTAGGCTCAGGTCCTGATCTCAGGGTCCTGATATTGAGTCCCCACCTGGGGCTTCCATGTTCAGTGGGGAGTTTGGTGAAGACTCTCTCTCCCTCTGCCCCTCCCCCCTTCATGCTCACTCTTGCTCTCTCTCTCTCAAATAAATAAATAAATCTTTTTTTTTAAATGTTCAGTTGAAGTCTACTTACCATCTAGCAGACTTATTTTTATTAATTCAGATCCAGAAATTGTCAACAGTATATAAAATTTTAATTGAACATATAAATATATACTCTATTTGCATGTCAATGCAAAAAATAAGTCAAAATGTTGAGTTTTTGAATTAGGATGTTTTTGAAACACACACTCTGAGACAGATGCTTGAGTGGGCACACATACACGTATGTACACGTCTGTATGTTTAGGATATTTGCCTCAGGGTATTTTGGAAGGAAGGAATCAATCATTTGGTTATTAAAAAAGCTGTTTGATTTTTCCAAATGAAAAGTGGCAGAGTCATTCAGCCTTGAGATGACTGACAACATCCACTATAAACTGTAACGAAATACATTTGTGAAGAGCTTTTATAAAATTTTCTTTAATGAAACCATAAATTGAAGCTATTACATGACCTAAGTAATTAATAATGTTTCAAATGTTTTCAGAATTTGAGCTTTGTATTGAGTATATCTTTTGTATCTAATTTCTGATATGCAAAATATATATAATTAAGCAATTTCATTTAGAATGAAAAATAAAAATGCAATTTAAAATTAATAAGGAACATACAGTTTGTCAACTAACTGGGAGTAAAATAAAAACTTAAAAATAGTTTTCCATGTTAATATCTATTTTATTTGCAGTAATTTAGAAAATATGTTTATTTATAAAATTTGATAATATAAGAAATATAATAGTGTATATCTGAGGTTAAAGCCTTTCTATTGACCTAATGGTAGTAAAAATGACTTTTTTAACTTCATATTATTAAATTCTGGATGAAGGAGAGCAGTGTTGGAGCCTAAGAGTGACCCACTCTTTATATTACGAAGTTTAGATTATTCCTTTGGTTTGTTGAATTTTGATAAATTAGTATGTTCAGGTCTTCAATTGTGTTTAAACAGTAATATAATTCAACTCATGGATTTGTCAGTGAATTCTTCACTCAGAAGTTGCCTGGTAAGATTAGCTACGTATTGCAGAGCTGTATTAAACAAACAAACAAACAAAATTTGCTAATTAAAACAACAACAACAACAACAAACTAACACTGAATTCAGCTCTGAGCACCGCACACATCATAGTGTAGCTTGATTAAAAAACCTAGCAACTTAGCAAATGTGGATTCCTTAGACATGAAGCAGCAGGGGATTTCAGAATGTTCACAGGTTTGTCTTTTGTTGTTGTTTTTTAATGAAAGTTCTTGCCTGTAAAAATAAATATTGGGAAGAAAGCTATTTCAATTCACATTTCTTAAGGTAAATACTCATACTTAGAGATATATTAACACCACCGACCGTTAGTAAACACTGAAGTGCTCAAAATTCATGCTCAAACATTATTGCTCTGCCCTCTGAGTATATCTAAGAAGCCACTTCTGAAACAGTTTGTGGAAGACCTGAGACACAGAAGAGTGAACTGAGCATTCTAATTAGAATTTTTATTTCTTTAATTTTGAGTAATTTGATTCAACTTTTTTTATTACAAGATGGCTATTGCTGTTTAACTTTTTTAATATTTAAATTTCCTCTTGTAATTATCTTATTTTTTGAAAATCAAATATTTTTAGAAACGATTACCCAAACGGTCACATTGTCTACTTTTCCTAAAGATTATAGACAATTTTGTGTATATTTTTCCTAAGGAAAGTGCTTTCTAAATAAACTTTTCCACTTGGCGATTTTCAGATACCACAGGCTCATATCTCACATTTGGCTCTTCTACCCACGTGATAGAATGGCTCTAACCCTTCTCCAACTCATAGATGTAAAGGCGAAGGCCAGTGAATGTTTAGCACGGGGCTACTTGGAGAGAGGCAACACTGAGGTTCTTGGAGATCACAGAGAATTGTGAACTCCCCCGCCCCAACATCTTAAAATTCATGTGAAAACTGTTCTAGGCTATTTTATTCCTTTGTCAGCTTTTATATAAAAATTGGTTGCATTTCCCCACTTTTCTCCCCGAACTGACTTTTAAATAAGAGGCACCAACTTAATTTTGCACCATCCAGCACAGCTTACTAGGATACACGCACCTCTGAGGTTATACCAAGCCCACTTTTAGGAGCACAACCCAGAGGATACAGATTACTAGCCTCTTATCAATAATCATAAGTGAAAATATTAAACTCTGTTGGAAAGCAGAAAGCAGACTATCTAAGGCAGAATTCTAAGACGCTTACAAAATTCCTACCCCCTGATGTATGCACCAGAGGCAATCCTTTCCCCTTCATTGTGGAGCAGAAACTTTGTGTATGGTGGGATATCACTCCTCTGCTTATGTTACCTTGTGTGGCAAAAGGATTTTGCAGAGGTAATTAAGGCCCACAAACAAAGGGGAGATTACCATTGGTGGGCCTGACCTAATCAGGCAAAATTCTTAAGCTAGGATCCTAGGGTGAGAGAAGCAACAGACACTCTCTCCCTGCCTTGACCTATCTCTCTCTATTTCTCACCCTGACTCACTCGTTTTTTGTTTTTTTTGCCAGCTTTGAAGAAACATACCACCATGTTTTCTACCACCGTGAGGAAATAAATTTTGCTAATGACCACATGAGTTAGGAAGAGCACCCCAAACCTCCATGAGACCAAGTTCCTGCTGACACCCTAAATGCAGCCTTGGGAGACCCTGAGCAGAGAATCCATATAAACCATATCTGTAATTATGACACATATAAGTGGTAAGAGAACAAATGTATGTTGTCTTAAGATGCTAATTTTTTAGTAATTGTTACAAAGCAATAGAAAACCAATATACAAGCACCTAGCATATTGAAAAAATTTTAAAATATCATCATAAATCTTACTTAGCTGTCTCTATTTTTCTTGCTTTTCATTCTTTCTAGGAAGCCTTGTCAGGAACAGTGTATTATTTTATAATACGGTGTATTTTACATTTCTTCTGCACAACATAGGGAATTTTGGAAGAAGCTGGAATGCACGGTGTAGTAGAGAGCCAGTGGGTGGCTTAGCATTTGGAGTTTTTGCTCTGCTCCTATACTTCCAGTACAAGTCTATGTTTATCTTTACATATCCTACTCTTTTTCTTTTTTTTAAGATTTTATTTATTTATTTTCAGAAAGAGAGAAAGAGAGGATGAGCAGGGGGAGGGTCAGAGGCAGATGGAGAACCAGACTCCCCGCTGAGTAGGGAGCCCGATGCGGGACTTGATCCCAGGACCCTAGGATCATTACCCAAGCTGAAGGCAGACGCTTAACGGACGGAGCCTCCCAGGTGTCCCTACATACCCTATTCTTTCACAAACATATTTTTAAAAAGCAGTTTCACCACTAACCCTTAACCAAAATCCTGTTACAGGTCCATTTAACATCAAAGCACATGTTTTATGTGAATATTCCCGGTCCTATCAACCTATGTCCTATTTTACCTATTTTACCACAATGCTGTTCTTTTTTCATCTCAAACTATAGAACAGATATAGATAAGTCCTAATTCTTTGTCTTGCTTAAAATTAAGTTTGGTTCCAACAGGTATTGTTCTTAGATGAATTTGAAAAATTAGGTAAGAAAGTAAGTAAAAAGTTAAGCAATAATTTCAATCACCATTCCTATCTTTCAACCACTGTTCCTTTTTCAATTTGTGATTTCCGACTTTTTAACCCATGTGAACTCTCACTATTTCGGTCGAGTTTTTATCTAGCATATCTTCTTAGGTAGGGCTAATTTTAAACGACCCAGTCTTACTTTGCTGCTTTGGGTCCACATCTGGGTACTGGGTGTCCTGGGTCTCGTCCAGATGACGGAAGAGTCTGCAGTTACTTACACAGGCAGCACCGATTCTCCCTCAGACTCCAGCTCTCCCGCCGTCCTTCTCTTTCAGCTGCTCTGTCTGATAAATATCCACAGACTCTCGGGTATTCTATCTCAGCAATTCAATAGAAACTCCCAAATTAACAGCCTGCCATGCATCTCCATTTTTCTGTTTCCCACCACAAGAATAAGTGAACACAGGAGAGTTTGCTATTATTTGCACGTAAATTTCAACCAGAATAGAAGAGTTTTTCCTCATACTCCTTACCACTAAATTTACCTGAAGGAAACAAATAAACAAAATATAGTGTTACTTACCATTGGAGGAGATCATTGAGAGGATGTGACCTGCCGGTTGACCCATGAGCTGGAACTGGGTGATCAGAGGATCCTCATGCCCTCCCTGGTCCTTGGGAGGTACATTCCACCGCTGTTCCCACAGTGGGACATATTTTCAAGAATGCATCCTTGAGAGAGCATTGTGTTGTTGAGACCATGTGGATTGTATATGCGGCTGCAGGTAAAGCCACTATCTAAGCTTGTAAGATGTGGCAGGTGAGTGCAGTGATGTACGCATCTTGCAGGCACCCAGGACAAGCCTCGTGGGTCAGTTTCCTTATTTACTAAACCTGCCATCTACAAATCTGGAGTGCCCTGCCTCTCTCTTCCATCTCGCCCTGACATCCTAGTTCTGGGGGCTGCTTTCAGATTTCGTCCAGGAAGTTCTTGAGGTTGAGAAGAAGCAACAATTGGCAGTCAGTACTCAGGAGAAAGGGATCTTGAGAAAGAAGCATCCTTGAAGGCAATGCTGGGTGGCCATCCAGTTCAGCATGGGGAGGCATGGGGAGGAGTGGCCCGTTTGTCAGATGCTCATGAACAGCCTCCTGAGTCCAGGGATGCCCTGAACACACCGGCCTGTCTAATGCACTTGTTTGGAAAACTACACACAGCACATGGCAGCAAAATAGGGAAGCACACAGCTGCTGTGGTGGGCTGGACTCTATGGTGGGTCATTCAGCGCGACACTGATGCCGAACTAGAGGCTGAAGCCTGAGTTAAAAAGCTGGAAGCAGAGCTGAGATTAGAAACGACGTGTAGTTGTTCTCTACTCTGTGGCTTCTGAGCCGGCAGAGTGGAAAAGCAAGATTATTAGTTGGCGAGCTTAATATGCAGTTCTGCAAAGCGAGGAGGGTGCAAGCTGCTGAGGATTTAAAGTCTGAGCCCTGAGCGCTTGTGCTTGGGATGCTAAGAGGTGGAATCCCTGGAAAGGTGTTGGGAACTAAGAGGAGTATGTTGCAGTAATTGACAGTGAAATGGACAAAATGCCGGGCGTGTGATGCCTCGGGCAAAAGAAAGCAGAAGCGCAGCAGCAATAGCCCCAGACTGTGCGGCAGCCCCCGGTGCAAGGAATGTTCATAACGAGAGAACATACGCCCACTGAACTTGTTGATACAGCTGCTAAGTTCGAACAAAGGCCAGGGAAAGAATCCAGGCATGACTGGAGTGGCTATGGGATATACGGGTGATGGCGTTTCTCTGACTGGGCAGGAGGCAGAGAAAATGAGCAACATCACCACACACCCTTCCCCCCCCACAGCTCCTGAATGGCACTCAGGATTGAAGGCACTCACTCCCTTATGGATCAGATTATTCTATCCTGCAGGGAGGCTTGGCCAAATGAGAGGTATCTCCCTGGGCATGTGGGACCTGGGAAATCTATAGAGGAAGTACGACAAATTCTTAAGAAGTTGGGAATGAGACAGGCCATCTGTACTCCTGTCTTTGAAGACTCTGATCAGGTCACATTCAATGCAAAAATGAAAGCCAAGATACTCCAATACACACCCAGCACCTGACATGGGACACTGATATTCATGCTGAGCCCAATGGTGGGACAAGATATTTATGATGTTAGGCAATCCATTGCTGATGTGTGGAAAAGTGACAAATCCTGGAATGGGTACAGGCTGTGGGAAATTCCTGAGACAGAGAAGGAACTCAAAAAGTCTATCAAAAGGCTATCTCAGGGGCGCCTGGGTGGCTCAGTCCTTAAGTGTCTGCCTTCGGCTCAGGGCGTGATCCCGGCGTTATGGGATCGAGCCCCGCATCGGGCTCCTCCACTGGGAGCCTGCTTCTTCCTCTCCCACTCCCCCTGCTCGTGTTCCCTCTCTCTCTGGCTGTCTCTGTCTCTGTCAAATAAATAAATAAAATCTTAAAAAAAAAAAAAAAAAGTCTATCCCAAACGGCCGTAAAATATTCAGTAAAAGTAACCCAAAAGCAAATGTGATTTTATCTACTTGCTGCCAAGAACCCACCTGGAAAGATATAATGGCAACCTCATGCTGTGTTGGTGAGCCTAAGGAACACCTCAAAAGCTGAACAAGAGTTCAGATCTGCCCCACCTGCCTCTACCGACCCTGATGGTCCACCTACTCCAGCAGAGGTCTCAGGGATACAGTCCTAGCCTGGTGGGTGCCTCCCATGCCCTGGATATAAGTTGTAGGCCAAGACTTCCTACCAACTGGAAACCCATAAGCCTGCCACCTCTGTGAAAAGTGGTAACTTGCAAACAATATGAATTACTAGGGGGCATAAGGAGATAGGAGAAACTATCCCAGAATGTCACTGAGTGGATATTGTGACCCTGCCCATAGTGCTTTCAACAGCCCAGTAAAAAAGCGAGACGTCTCATGGCAGATGACAGTGGACTGCAGAGAATTGAACAACATAATAACTCCCATCCATGTGGCTCAGCCCAACATTACCACCATCTTGGGTACCTTGGCCACAGTCCTATGAGTGTCCCATGCTGTGCTGGACTTAACAAAAGCCTTTTCCTGGCCACTGAGTCAAAAGATCTATTTGCCTTCATATGGGAGGGACAACATTAGATCTTTCAAGTGCTTCCCCAAGATTACCTACATAGCCCCACCATATGTCATGGGATGGTAGCTGGGGTCCTATCCCTCTTATCCTTCCCCACAGTGGTAAAATGGGCCTTACACTGATGATGTAATGTTAACATGTGAAGACTTGCCTCTGCTGTAGGACACTCTTCAGGCTTTGCTGGAACATCTGTGAAGAAATGGATGGGTGGTGAGCCCATAGAAAATTGAAGGTCCAGGCACTACCATAAACTTCTGGGGGTCATTTGTTCTGGATAAATGTATGTTGTCCCAGAAATTGGGATTGATACAATGTAAGCTTATCCAACTCCTAAAAATGTGAAAGAGGTGCTAGACTTTGTAGGGATTTGGGGGTTTGGAGGATTTTTATTCCTCTCTTGGCACAGTGCCTCCATCTCTTATGCCATCTTAAAGATAGGACCCATGTAGGACAGAGGATGAGAGCAGCAAGCTACCTTTGAAAAGGCAAAAATAGTGATGCAGATGAAAGTTCTGGGCATCAACTCAACCAAGCAGGGCTACCGTTTGCGTTAGTTGTGTCTGTGACCCTAGAAGCTATGGGTTAGGCAAAGACAACAAAAGGGAGAGTGCCCCTAGGATTTTGGCTCCACTTCTGGAAAGGGGCAGAAACAAGATATACCCCCATAGAGCAACAGCCCCCTAGTAGTGTATGCAGCACTCCTTCAGGTAGAGCCTCTCATGAAGGAACCACAGTAGCCAACGGGCTGAACTCACAGTGGTTTGGCTGGTCATCACTCATGAACCCTGGATGTTAATTCTGAACTGACAGTGGGGCTGTTCCAAAGGGATTAACTCTATGGCTTGGAAAATGGGAAGCTGAGGAGTAGATGAGCATGAGTAGGCCCTCTGGAGTAGCACCTATGGTAAGACATTCGGGTTCAACTTCAAGACTCACTGTCTTGAACTTCGCTCTTTTCCATGTCCTAGCCCATAAGTCATTGACACCCCCTGGCGATCAAGAAGCTGATGCCCTAGCTGGTGTATGAGCTCTAGCAACTAGCCTTTTAGTATATACGGCAGATTGGGTGAATAGAAAAAAGGGGCCATCATAGCACCTGGGTGGAATTGCACATTGCAAGGATGCCAGATTGCCTTTGAAATATAGGAACTTCGTTAATGAAGTAACAACATGTCTCATGTGTTCTAAACAATGCTCAAGGCAACTACCAACGGAGTCCGAGGCCATTTGTTGGAGTTCCCAACTGGTAAGGGATTGACAAATTGGTTACACTGGCCTCCTCCCTCTGAATGTAGATTCTAAATTCTTCTGGTCTAATGTAAGCTTAACCCTGTCACCACGGAAAACAGGCTGTCACCATTTGGTGATTAGGGAAGCTTAGTACCATGTATGGATGCCTTCATCAAACAGATAGTGATTGGGGGGTCATATTTCAAAGGTCATAATTAAATTACTAACAGGTAAAACCACCTTCGCTGAATGGACTAAAGTACTGTCTCAGGCTTTAATACATTAGAATGATCAACTAGGAGGGCCCATCGTTCCACATGCCGGACGGGAGACCCCTGCTGAGACATCCAACACCTTACAGGTATGGAAGGCCAGGAGACACCCATTGCCCTGACTCTCATTGTGGATCAGTGTGCTATGCTGCTGGGAACGCCAAGTCCCATTGTGCCTGAGAAAGGCATTATCTACTGGAATTCGTAATGGGCCACACTGCCAAAGTGAGTGAGTTACTTCACACCCCTGAGTGAAAGGGAACTACTTAATCCCCACTGGGATTCCATTGTGTTGCTGCAAGATGGGCCTGTGGAAATGTGTTATACCTGGAATGGAGCATGCACCACTGAAAGAAGGAAGACACAGGAATCCTGGCTTAGCATAGCCCATCCCCAGCCCACCTCTTCATGCCTGACAGGGCTGCATCCTCTGCTCAACATGTATGATATGCTCAACCAGGCCAAGTCCTAAAGCTGCATCGACATTAGCATCTAAGGAGCAGGCCACAAGTGTAATTCTTGTGGAAGAGGAAGCCCTTTCCATACAAGTTCCTATTAAGTATCTGTCTTTTTGACCTTAGACTTCTGCTGCTCCTGATGTGTCTGGTCACAGAATGGGCACCTGTCGGAAATACCTTTCTAAGTGGGTCCATTCACATACCTAATAAAGGAATCAGTTCAGCTTTTGGAATGTGGGCAGCTGCCTCTCTCTAGCTCATCAGGATTGCCACGGTGGGTATCAGCACCCCAGGGAAGGGATTGGAAGGCCATAAAGCAGTACATTAAGGAAGAATGAGCTAGGACAAGTACACAGTTGTCTGATATCACCAATACTGATCCAGAAACCTGGCCTGTGGCACACACTATCAATAACACTGGCCAGAGGCAGACTTCTTCTGTCAATCAACCCACACAGGTAGTCCGTCAAACTGCTGACTAGAAGGGTACTAAAAATACCACCATCAGAGCCATGGGTGGCTATACTCAGATTTGGATTGGGTTCATGAGGCTCACTCCAGGTTATGGACGTTGGAGCAGCCAGGCACCCCTATATTGGGAACAGAAAAATCACTCTAAACAGAACCAACACAATTGTACCAAGAATATAGAACAAACATCACTGGAACTGTGTGGTCATCCTGTCACACCAATGGATAGCAACTGGTTTGGCCCTGACTGGCCATGCTACCCAGCTATTGACTGAGCAGCCCCCCAGTGGAACCCAGTGATTGTGTGGCATAAATTACTGGCCATGGCTCCACCTGAGTGGCTGGGCCACTGCACCCTGGGTTTTCCCTGGGCACAGGGGAGAATTTGCTCCATCATAACAAAAATTGCCAAACTCCCTCTTCTCAAGGTCAGATGGGCACATTCTATTTTCCACTAGTGTGATCATTTGGCCACTGTTTTTGTTCCCTCCATTGGCCTAGAGGATGTTATAACATATCTAGAAGCCCCTACTAAATTTACCCAACAAGCCTTAAATAATAGCTAGCAAAGCCTGACTTTACCAAACACTGAAATGTCTCTCTGAGAAAAGTCGTCCTCCAGAATTGGATGGCCTTGGACAGTACTACTTCCCTGCGAGGACACACCTGTGCCATTGTCCAAACAGAAGGCTGTGTGTTCGTAAACTGATGAATGTGTCATCTTTATTAAATCACATGAGAACAGAAGTGAATGCCCAAGGGATTTGATCCCCAGCTTAGGTAACTTAATTCGGATCATGGACTCTTGGTGGAAAAATTTGGTACTTTTTTGGGAATCATTATCTCAATCGGTTTTCTCTGGCCAGTGCAGCCAGAAGTCACCAAACAAGTTACCTTCATGCTAGTGAAACCCCTTGCTGACTGCTCAGGGCACATGGTGAAAGAGGGGGTTGTGTAAGATTGTCAGATTGTCCTAAGAGGCAGAATGTGGGAGGAGCACATCGAGAGGACATGATTGTGTGTAACCTACAAGCTGGGTCCAAGAAGCTAGTGGTTCCCCGCCCCTTCCCCTGTCCTTGGACTGTATGTTCTGCTCGCCTTTCACAGTGGGAGCTGTTTTCAAGGATTCAGCCTTGAGAGAGCAAGGTGTTGCTGTGTTGAGAGGACTGCGTATGTGACCACCCCAGTGAAGGCTTCTCTATAAACTTTAAGATTCTGGTGGGTGACTGCAGAGAGATACTCATTTTGCAGCCTCCTAAAACAAGTCTTGTGTGTAACTTTCCTTGCTTATTAAAGCTGTCACCCAGCACCCTGGAGTGCCCTGCCTCTCTCTCCAGCTTTCTTTGCCCTCCATGTATAAGGGCCACTTTCAGATTTTATCCAAGAAACCCCCAAAGTTGCAAGCCAACATGTACTATTTTATAGATTTATGGATGAATGTTATATTTTCCTTATACAATGTACATTATTTACCCTATACACAATGATGATGTACTGTACTGTAATCAGAAATCAAAACAGCACAATATTTATTTCTTTAAAGACAAGTGATTTTAAAGGAAAGGAGGAGAGTTCTGATTATCTCTTTCAGGGCTTCTATTATTATTTCTTCAATTTTTTGCCAGGTTATCACCTCAATCTCACAAATGCTCTCCATCCAAGACTACGAAGTGAGCCTGGGTCATGGGAGACATGGTTCCAATGCTGTTTGTTCTGAAAATTGTTCATCCAAACAGGGAGTCAGAGAGGCATATGCTGGTGTCATACCCTGCTCCTTTGTCCAAACACTAAAGTTCTAACATTTGTAAGCTTCAAAGGGAAGTCTTCTTTTAACTCTTATTTTTATTTTTGAAACAGGGCAAATATGCCTAGCTAACTACATTTGTGAAGGTTGGTATTTTAAAATGCTATCAAACCTGCAGCGTGTAAAGGATCTTCTTGCACAGTATCCAGAAATATACAAAGAAAATATATTTGTTTCTGACCAATTAGTATAGTTAGTTATCTCACAAAATACAGAATTCTTTCAAGGCAGTGTTTGTTTATCAAAAAGTCATTTGTGGTAAGAGGGAAATGCCAGAATTCTGAGTTTCTTATACATAGATTTAATATGTGGCAAATGAGCATCCCTCAAGATCTGCTCAACTAGAAAAAGGAAATTGTGGCGTTAATTTAGCTTCATAAGTATGTATATCCAAGACGGAAAAACATCTTGAAATTTGAATGATTGAAACCTTTAAATGCACGTAAAACAAACAGAAACTCTTGGTTAGGAGAGTAGAAATTCGGTATAATTTAATAGCTGTTTCACTCACTGGTCAATATGAGAACAACTTACAAGCATATCACTTGAAACAATTTTACAGGTAAAAACATAAAAGATGATATTACTCTAGCTTCTTAATTTAACTTTTCTTCTCAGCAAATAAAAAATGTTGTGTTCAAAGTCTATCAGGATTTCAACATTACTCTAAACAACCTTTCCGTGACAACATTTATAACATATATATAATATATACAATATATTATATAATTATGTATATAGCTATACACAATTACTCCTATTATCTGTTTATCTGTGTATTTGTATTAGCTCTTGTACTAGATTATTAACTCCTGGATTACAGAATTTAAGGGTTATTCATGTCTATATTGTCTGGAGTTCACCACGGTGCTTTGTCATCAATAATTATTTTCACGATGAGATCTAAGTCCATCATGTGTCCACGAGGGAGAATATGGCATATGTAGACAGAAATCAAACCAAATAAGATGATATTGTGTATGATGTGTAAGTTTCTTTGGCTGTGCTTTTTGAACTCTAGAATTTCAACAGCAGTCCTTAGACACAGTCAAAAAAACCATCATTCGGTAAGTTTGATTTTATTTTTACAACTGTGGAAACAAAGGATTTTGTTGAATCATAGAACAAGTGTAAGAGTGGAAAGAAAGCATGAAGGAACAACAATCCTTCTATCTTTTTGACATAAAAGTGAATTTCAGTGGGGAACTGAGATGAAAAAAAAAAGAAAGAAAAAAGAAAATACTCTCTAGATACGGTTTACATCTGTATTACAGTTAAACTTCCCAAGTTTTATCCAACACACCATCAACAGTGCCTGAACCAGAGTCTGGTACGGAATAGTTTATTTGATAAGTATTTGTTGAATGAAGAACCCAAAGATCTTACTGAACAAAAAAGATGTAATTCATATTTCTCTATTAAATAGCTCGGGAATAGTGGCAGATGCTTTGATAGTTTAGCATTACCAACTTCCAGTTCCCTGGCAGTCTCTGGAAAATGGGTGGAGCACTAAAATAATTATCTTTACAATGACATGAATTGGAACTCAAGGGATATGCTCATTCTTGGTCCAAAATAACATTTCTTGTTTCCATTTACAGTCTTCAAAAGACAAATGAGTTAGAGGAAACTTTTATTTATTTATTTATTTATTTATTTATTTATTTATTTATTTAATAAAATATTTATTAAAGACCTATAAAATATCAGACTTGTTACAAACGTACACAGTGTATGAAGAAAGTTTCATGGTGGTTTAACCCAGTTTGGTGGCCTGGATGTTGGCCTCATCTAAGGGAAATTAACATGGAAACTGAAGAATGAGTAGAAACTATTTAATTTCAGTTGGTGCATGAGTGTGTATGTGTTGGAAGGGTAGTGAAGGTTTTACACCAAGGCTAATTAGGAGGGCAAAAGTGCCACAACTGTTGTCATGCATCCAGGGAACAGAAAGAAGCCAGTGTGATTGGAGAGGAGAGAATATGGCCTAATGCAAGTTTAAAGTTGACCAAGTGCATAGTAGCCAGATAAGAAAGACTCTTCACTGGTAGTAAAAATTATTAATCTTCAAAGAAGAGAAAACCATTATACACTGCAACACTTTCCTCAAGAAACAAGATTTTGTGTATTCACTGTAGCCCTCTGCCTCACCCGAATGTTGCAAAATTCTTCTTTTTTCCTTTCCAAAAGACAATTATTAGAGGGATGCTTTGTCCAACGACTGTATATAAAAGTCTCTAATTTCGGGTGGCTCAGTCAGTGAAATGTTAGAATATTGATTTCAGCTCAGGTCATGATCTCCAGGTCATGAGATCGAGCCCTGCGTCAGGCTCTGTGCTCAGTACAGAGTCTGCTTGAGATTCTCTCCCTCTGCCTCTGCCTCTAACCCTACTCATGCTCTCTCTCTCTCTCTAAAATAATAAAGAAAATCTTTTTAAAAGTCTCTAATATCATGTTAAGCAACGGTGATGTGACACCAAACTGAGTTTGGAAAGTTTTGTTTTGCATGCTTGCAGATTTTCTTTAAAACGAAAAAATATTTTTAATAAGAGAGGGACAGTGTGATTAAAAAAAAAATCACTGTAGGAAAAAGGGACACCCACACAATAAGAAAGACTCCTGCAGTGGGTTATTGAAAATATACACGAGCTGCCTACGAGACATGAATTTAATGGTGTTAACTGACATTGACAACGTCTCTTTTCTCATAGAGTGGTGATTTGGGCTGGTACTTAGGATTCTGCACCCTACACCTTGTAGATTGCAGGTGATTTCCTTGTGCTAATTCTCCAGACATCATCTCCCGCTCCTTAGTTTTCTCCTCAAAGCATGGGGAACAGTGACTTACACTGGACTCTCCGTTGGCCCTTGGGGAACTAATTCTGATTGGATCCCTTTGCTTCAGCAACATGGAGGGTGGCCCAGAGACAGGAAGGTGCTGTTGATTCACAAAACAGCTACATCTAGGTTTGAGCTGGATCTCCTTCCTTATGTTCTACTGTAATTTATTTATTCACCTTCAAAGTCAGGGCTACTTGAAAAATTTAGAATATCTTTATGGCACATTCAAGCAAATTCCTATCTAACACTCTCACAGGCACCTTCATTCCAGTAGACAAAATCTTCTGCTAAAACTAGAAGATTAATCCCTCAGTCACCTATTTCACGTGACAAAGGTGACAGCACCTTTCAGTTAGACCCATAAAACAGGTGGCAAATATTACTGAAGAACTAAAAACACTCTTAATTTGTTACCAGCGTGAGGCTGCACAGCTGCGTACTGATTACCTGTCACCCTCCAGTTGTCCCTAATACGTACCAAACACACTCAACCTCTCATTCCTTTACTTATTTTGCTATATTTCTGCAATTATAACCAAATTGCAGTGGCCTTTTCCTTTCCAGTGGAAAATCTACACATCTACACAGGCTACTTCAATAGAAGTTGTTCAACTTCTTTCCTGGAAAACGCCAGACAATAAGTACATTAGGATTGCAGGCCATATGGTCTTTCCCCAACTATTAAAACGTGTCATTGTAGGGCACAGCAGCCACAGACCATTTACAAATAACTGAGCATGTCTGTTTTCCAATTAAACTTTATTTCCAAGAATAGGGAGAAAACCAGACTTTGCCTGCATGTTTTATTTACACAGAAGCATTTTAATCTTGCAAAATACAATTTGAGAGAGTTCCTTTCTTCTCCCCTGCCTCAGCCATGCGCCAGTATTATATTTTAGGCACATGATTAACCCTCAGTTTTAAATTATCTTGTTAATGGGACACCTGGGTGGCTCAGTCAGTTAAGCGTCTGCCTTCCACTCAGGTCATGATCCCAGAGTCCTGGGATCGAGTCCCTCATTGGGCTCCTTCCGCAGCAGGGAGTCTGCTTCTCCCTCTCCCTCTGCCTGCTGCTCCCCCTGCTTGTGCTCTTTCTCTCTGTCTGACAAATAAATAAATAAAATCTTAAAAAAATACAAATAAAAATAAATACATTATCTTGTTAAGTTTTTTTACTAAAAAACGTTTAAAAAAGCCTATTTTTAGTATAATGTAGCCTGTACCAGGAATCAACCTGAAAAATACTGGAATTTATATTCCTGTATACACATCAACCCACTCATGGTCCATGTGTAGCTGAGGTGCTCCTCTGTATGCAAGTTTCGAAAAATTAGGTGTCCCCACATGAGACCTGGAGAGAGACACAAGGACTTCAAGCATGCAAATGGAATCTTCTATGAACAAGTCAGCAAAAGCAATGGATTTCCTCAGTAGCAGCAGTGACAGAGGTTTTAGAACCTACCCTTGGGCCAGATCAGTTCTCACTACAAATGGCATCAGGATTGTGTTTCTCAAGGACAGTCCCCTGAGGTACTTCCTCTGAAACAGGAGGAGACAAGTCTAAATGAATATTTAAAAATCTCTGTTTCATGTTAATCAGAGATCTTATCCAATATGGAAATTTAACCTCATTAAAGGACATTTTAAAGCATATATAGGTCACAAAGAAGACAATTGATTCTGGAAGGACGTTATGAGAGTTAAAAAAAGAAAGCAAAATTTTAGTATACTCATACATATATAAATGAGGCATTAACATTATAAGGACTAAAATTAGGGGAAAAAACTGTGGTAGTGGCCTTTGAATTAATTTAGAGTGATGGTATAGTTTCCTCATATAGCTTCCTGGAATGGCCGTGCTTTTGCATAACTATCATGTTAAAATTTGCTATACTTACACTCCAGGAAACTTCTACACAGATCATTAAATACAAGTAATTTTCCAATAAAAAATTTGCTTTCAAAATGAAGGGTAAGATATAAACTATGATAAATTATCATTCTTGCCAGGATGACCAAGTCTGTTGTAAAATCTGTGGGGTATCATCCGTCCGTGAGGTATTTTCTAGAGTCTTTGGAGTAAGAACCTTCATAAATTGTATTTGTATCATTTAATGCCTGCAATTTTGGCTCAATTTTTCCTACTGCACAATGTTTTGAGGTATAATTGGCCTCATTATTTTATTAATGTATTCATTTAGGCATGCATTTAGTGAACTACTTACTTTATGAATACTAGGTTGAAACAGAGCTAGGCGTTAGTGATACAAAGTTGGATGAGAGCAGATATGGACATACTCACCTGACATTTCCCACATAGACTGCATTCTGCCTGCTGCACTTGCTTGAAGTACAATCCAGGAGAATGGGGGAGGAAAGGACGAGGGGCAATGTTGGAGCAATTACCAAGCCTCTTTGTCTTTGGCAGGACTACAGTACATTGCCAAATTCGAGTTAGATCTGGAAATACAATCTCTGATTACCTGGGGGTTCTTCATTCTCTAGGTAATTCTTTTACCACAGGTTTATTGACCCCTTCAGCGGGTGTAGCTGCAATTTCCATGCAGATAGGCTATTTTATAATCACATTCTCACACTTTCATGCATGTTACATCTGCATATTGAATAAAAGCTACAGCTAACTCTACGATGATTTATGTCTAAGTAATAGAGTAATTGTGAAAAACTGATACACACACACAGAGAGAGAAATGGGCTGGATATTACATTTTGATAATCAAGAACTAGAAGTGAGAAGATGTATTACCAGTGTAAAGAATTTCAAGTCTTAACATGTTTTTTTAACCCAAATTGCATTTGGAGTGTTGTATGTAAACATGATTTTATACTACAGGGTAATTGATTTAGTATTGATATTCATTTATGTATTTCTGCTGTAAGAGAGATTAAGAGTAAGAATAATATTCCTTTCCCTCCACCTCAAAGAACAGGTCATGCATTGGTGTTTACATACTAAAACCTCTACTTAAGAGGTTTATAAATGTTTGTTGTACTGCAACTAAAATGCTATTGAAGCCCATTGAACAGGGAAGAGCTCTCATCACCTAGCTTTTGGTTTTGAGTCTGAATTCAATTGAGAGGACTCACGCAAAGCCCAACATCTAGAAGTCTCAGAGTTATTAGTGTCAAACTGTAAAGGGTTAACTATTGTGAGACAGAAGAAGCAAAGCCAGCTGTTCATGAACTAAGAATCAAGAAACCCTTCCACTTTCAAAATAACTCTCAAGCTTCTGTCTCAAGGAAAGGATAAATAAACCATGATTAAGGTTGAATTTCTCACTACATATGTGCACGGGACTTGAAGCACATACAGTTTTATAGTAGAACAAATGAAGTTATTCCTTGCATTAAAAAAAAAATTGTTGGGACGCTTGGGTGGCTCAGTAGTTTAAGCATCTGCCTTTGCCTCAGGTCGTGATTCTAGGGTTCTGGGATCAAGTCCCACATCGGGTTCCTTGTTTAGCGGGGAGCCTGCTTCTCCCTCTGCCTAATACTCCCCCTGCTTGTTCTCCCTCTCTATCTCTCTCTCTGACAAATAACTAAAATAAAATCCTTAAAAAAATAAAAAATAAATAGTTGATACAGGTTATATGATGTTTATTTGATTTTGTCCCTGGGCTTTTGCCATGTCTATTATAGATCATACAGCCAGGTCCTCCAATTATAGGTGTAGTGTTAAACTAATATTTGAACTACTTAATTCTAAATCTAGCAGAATAACAACCCAATTAGTCTAAACCGCAGTGAAGTTGTTCATTCATTCAGTTAAGGTGTAGAGAGCACAACCGTATTATCATGGTTTTTTTTTTTTTTTTTTTTTTTTCAGCTTTGAGGTTACACTACTGTATGTAACAGAAAAGATCTTTGCTCTCATGGACCTAATATTGTTTTGGAAAATAGACAACAAGCAACTGAAAATTTGAATAAGAAAATATTATAATAAGTACTAAAAGGAATAAAAATGAATTGTCTGAATGCAACTGTGGCTGGAGACCAATGAATCAGAAAATAGTAGGAGATGGTGTCAGCATCTGGAAGCTTGGGCAAACTACATTAGCCCTTTTAGCTCAGGGTAAGGAACTTGAATTTTATTATAAATTGCACTGGAAAGACACTGGATGCTTTTAATTTGGTTAAAAGATTTTCTTTATGTTTCTTTATGACTGCTATATGAAAAATCATATTTGGAGGAGGTAGGGGAGATGGTAAAAAATTAGAAGCCAGAATGGATAGTTTTGAGGCTTTTGTCATAGGCCTGTTGAGGGTTTGGGCCAAGATGTTTAAAATGGAAGGAAACGGGGCACCTGGGTGGTTCAGTCCATCCAACTCTTGATTTAGGCTCAAGTCAAGATGTCACGGTCCTGGGATTGCTCCTCAGGCTTCCATGCTCAGTGGGGAGCCTGCTTGAGGATTCTTCTTTCCCTCCACCTGCTAATGTTCTCCCTTTCTCTCTCTCTCTCTCTCTCTCTCTCTCTGTCTCAAATAAATAAATCTTTAAAATACAATACAATAAAATTAGTATCTTTAAAATATATAAAGTCACAGAGCATGCACATAAATATATCATTGTCATTTTGTGCAGCAAGGAGCCACTGATCGCTCCTCAAGCCTCACAGGTGAGATTTTTCTCCTCTTGAGATTTTGGGGGTCAGAGATCCAACCAGCTGTATTGTCTGATCCATTCCAGTGACTGAAGTAGAGAGTTACAGAGATGTAGGACTGGACAAGCACTTTAACATAAAGGCACTCTCCCAGATCTTAAGAGTTTCCACTGTAAAGACTAAAGATGGTCCCTCCTCTCTTCATTGTTTCAGACAACTGTATTAAGTTAAACGTTAAGTGGCCTTTGCTGTAAAATAAACACTTGCTATGTGGCATTCTAATGGAACATGGTCTGCAAATTATTTGAGAGAATACAATTACTTTTGCCTATTAAATTTCAGAACTGAAGCGATTTTTCATTCTTATCAGAATGATTTTTCCTATGGTTCACATGGCTTATGGAACCAAGGACAAAATAATCAGAATAATTTAATAAATATTTTTAAAAAACATTAAGAATTATATATTTCTCATCATGTATTTTAAAATATGTTAAATTTTCTTTACTATCAATTCCTCAAAACAATTTATGGTAAAATTATCTACTATCATATAATTATATAAACAAATTGTGATAAATGGTATTTCCCTAATGATATCAGTATTATAAATATGAAAATTGTAGTTGAATTACAAATGTTTAATTAATAAGAATATGTTGTATTTTAGAGATAAATTTAAACTTTATCAAACTCGCAGGGACTTTGAAGTACTCTGGAGTATATGGATTTGGGTTTCAAAAATACGACAGTTTCAGTGTTAGGATGGAATTTTGAAGGATAAAATCACAATATGACTTTGCTTAAAGGAGGGAGACAGAAGCTATAATAATTTTGTTTTTAGTCCCTTTGTCATTTCAAGTTCTTCTTTCCCCTTCTATTCTATATCCGAAATACACTCATCCTGACAACTAGAAGTATGAGTAAAAATTAAGGGAAACCCACACAATAGCTGAATTTGCCTGCCTTTGCTCCCACCCCTCACAAGGTCATTAGCATTCTCTCTTTCCTGGTTGTTTCCTCATTCCTCATAAACTTGACTGATCTGAAACAAGTTCAGCAGAAGGATCAGTTTCTTAGGGCCAGGTTACCCAAGCAGCACATATAACCACTTTACTTCTCTGATTAACTTGGAAAATACTGAAATATCATTTACTGTTACTCAAAGGCTATCCACTAATCTCTTAAAAGTCACATTTCAGGGGTGCCAGGGCAGCTCAGTCGGTTGAGCGGCAGACTCTTGATTTCGGATTTCAACTCAGGTTGTGATCTCAGGGTCCTGGTATCGAGCCCCCACATTGGGCTCCTTACTGGGGAGTCTACTTGAGGATTCTCTCTTCTTCTCCCCCTGCCCTTCCCCCATATGCTTGTGCACGCTCTCTTTCTCTCAAATAAATAATTAAAAAAAAAAATTCACCTTGCAAATGGTCACCTTACACAGGTAAAGATAGAAGATGCTCTATTTTATGGGGCGCCTGGGTGGCTCAGTTGGTTAAGCATCTGCCTTCACTCAGGTCATGATCCCAGTGTCCTGGGATTGAGCCCCACTCTGGGTTTTCTGCTCAGCAGGGAATCTGTTTCTCCCTCTGTGTTCTCTCTCTCTCTCTCTCTATCAAATAAATAAAAATAAGTTAATAAAAATAAAAATAAATAAAAAAAGAAGATGCTCTATTTTCATCCCTTACATAACTCCAGGGCTCTCATATATACTGTTACAGTTGTTTTGGCTCTCATATATACCGTTACAGTTGTCAGGAGATGACAAGAAGTATACATTTCTTTATTTCTGAACTGAAGTTGTGACATAGTAACTACCACTTGGCAGATCTAACCACAGTGGAATTCCAGGTCATCAGCCTCAAAATGCTACAACAGGGAAGAGCTACCACATGCTTGACAAGAGTGTGAATTATTTTTCCCAGGTGCATTTAAAATTTGGCCAGCTACCCTGGTTTTCTTTGCCATAATATTCAAGAAGATAATATTACAGCAAATAATCACATGTATTACATTTAATAAGATAGTCTTGTTTCCTATAATAATAGTAGTTGTGTTCCTAAAAATATTAAATTGTCCAGAAACACATTATTAAAAAAAAATTAGGGGGAGAAAGTTTAGAAGCTAGAGAGAGTCACACTTAAAAAGCAAGGCATTTGCCTTACAACGAAAGTAAAAACATTTTTTCAATAGCTATGTTTGGATTTTAGGAAGAAAAAGTTGGTTCTTTATAATTGACATGACTAATATTAATGAGGGGGCTCCTTTAAATCTCAGTGAACACCTGGACCTGTTGCCTTTCAGCAAGCTACAGTGTTGCTGGTGACACAATGCCAAATCTCTACACTAAAACAAAACGTTAAAAGCAAATTAAAAGAAAACAAGCTGAGAATGTATTCTTCAGCCTTAGTCTCCAAATCTTTTCTTCTTTTTTTCTCTTCCTCAGGTGCCGATCAAGATCCAGTTATATTCAGTAATAATGGGAGACACTGCAAATTGCAGGTCTCATTTGATAGCTTATTTAAATACAACTTTGGGGCGCCTGGCGGGCTCAGTTTGTTAGGTGTCTGCCTTCGGCTCAGGTCATGACCCCAGGGTCCTGGGATCGAATCCAAGGTGGGTTCCCTGCTCAGCAAAGAGTCTGCTTCTCCCTCTCCCTCTGCTGCCCTCCATCTTTGTGCTTTCTCTCTCTCTGTGTCAAATAAATAAATAAATAAAACCAATTTTTAAAAAATAAAAACAAATACAACTTTAAAACCTCTTGTGCTTGTAGTTTATCATGTAAAGTTCCATTCATTGCCCAGTGCCTTTGGTTGGCCAATACAATTAGCTTTGAATTAAAAAAGAAATGTGTCATTGAGAGAAGAGCATATTATTTTATTAAAGCAACTTCTCTCAACTGTTTTCCCCTATATAGTCTTTTAATAAACAAATCATTCTCAAGAACTTTCTGAATCATTCTATACTTACCTACCTCCAGGCTTCAAACTACTCTGTGAATAAATGCCTCACGGAACTCATGCTCCTTGTAAGTTTCCTCTGGTTGTATAACAAGTTACCAGACATTTAATGACTTAAAAATACACAAATGTATTATCTTATGTTTCTGTAGGGTCTCTCTGGGTTAAAAATCAAGGTGTTGGGGGAACTGCATTTCTTCCTAGACACTCTAGAAAAAAATGCTCTTTTTTTTTTTCCCAACTGCTAGAGGCTGCCCATGTTCTGTGTCTCATGGCTCCCTTACTCCACCCTGAAAGCCAGAGGAGTTGCATTTCTCTAACCATTCTTTTGTGGTCTCATTTCCATCTGACTCTCCTCTTCTGCCCTTCTGCCTCATGCTTCCATTCTTAAAGATTCATGTAGTTACAGTGCGCTCACCCGGATAGCTCAGACTGCTCTCTCTGCTTAAGGCCAGCTGATAGATAACCTTCATTCCACCTGCAACTTTAATTACCTCTGCAAATGTAGCCTAACATAATTTATATGTTCTGGAGATTAGGATTTGGACATTCTGAGGGAACATTTTTCTTCCTACCACTCCTAATAAATGAACTCCTTATATACACCTGCGGTTAACTAAAACTTTCAGAGTGATCAAAAATGCAGTCAGGGGTGCATGGGTGGCTCAGTCGGTTGAGCCTCCGACTCTTGATTTTGGCTCAGATCATAATCTGAGGATCCTGAGATTGAGGCCCTAGTGGGGCTCCACACTTAGTGCAGAGTCCGCTTGGGATCCTTCCCCTCTGTCCCTCCCCCCACATGTGCTCACACACTCTCTCTCTCTTCCTTCCTCTCAAATAAATAAAATAAATCTTTAAAAAAAGAATGCAGTCAGATTCTCTTTCTCCTTGGCAAATCCTAGCAGTGAAGTGGTAAAGAGAAAAAAATAGATAATTCCCACACGCCATCATCACTCAAGGAAAATAATAGACAATTCAGTACTTTGAATAAATCTCTCCGTAAATAGATTAAACCTACTTATTGCTTCTCTTCCATCTCTTTGAGACATAATTAAATAAATTTTCTCTTGCTGTATTTGATAGTATTAATTTAAGATTATCACGCATATGCCAAAGTGCATTTCATCACATTCATGTTCAATGATATAATACTTTCAATGAGCTATCTCACATTTGACTGTAGGTTGCTTGAAATAAGGACTCTTTGGAACTTATCCACCTCCATGTTCATCATGACTGTCATATTATATTATGATGTTGCACATTATAGACATTTGTTGAATGGATGAGTGGATAAATTTATGAATGATTGCCCATCAATAAAATTTTTCCCAAGCCATTTTGTCCAAAAGAAGCTTTTAAATACTTGGTCAATTTTTATCCTGTCATTGGATGCAATTTCCCTTTTCATCCCTTATCTTATAAATAATTGAAATTGCATTCGATTTAGAATAATTTAAAACAAGTTAAACCATCATCTTTACCTTGCATTATTCTAAGTTTGTACTCTAAGTGAAAAAAAGAGAAAATTAAAAAAAAAACATGCTGTCTTTGACGAGGCAGTTGCAATATGTATGTTTTTTTATAACATGTATTTTACTTCACCTTGCTAGGTAATCATCTTATGTTCCCAATCATTTATAGAATCCTAAAATCAAAGGACCAAAGTCACATTTAGGAATGATAAAGGTGAGTGATAGCTGCCATATTCTAATGTAAGACCAAGTTGCTTCCGGGGCCAGGCTTGCAGCATTCTTTATTATAACATATCCTATTGATGAGGGAAAAGTTTTTGAGCTTCTTCAATCTTGTCAGTTATGAAGCCTGAAATGCGTATCTCAGGCTGGAGTATCATTACATTTCTATGATTAGGCATTGGATTTCAACAAGAACTCATTATCAAGCCAATAGCTCTTTTTGAAAAGGGATGTGTCTAGTAGTCTTATCAAAGCCAAGTGCAAAACCCCAAAAGCAGTATCTCCTGCTGCTACCCTTTGCATGCAGCTTCCCTTTTTCATGGTAAGTAGCCAGAAACATAGCAATTTTCCCTGACTACCAGACCTCAGAAATTACAGGCACTTGTATTAAACCATAACTCATTTGCTGTTTGTAAATGACAGGGGAATTTGTCCCACTAATGTACTTCTCTAATTGCAGCTTTCCTCTGTTGAGATGTTGGGATGGTCCCTTCTGGCCCTTATGAGATAGGAAATTTACAAGCAAAGAACACATAAATTCAAATGTGCATACATTTGGCAAATAACATATATTAAGATGTAGAAGCAATGGAACGATACAATAAAACATTGTAACTTTTTATGTTCTGCTCTAAGCCTTATCAGTGAAAGTTACTGCTTCAAGGGTTAAGTTATAGCTCCCAAGAGATCCTATTATCTCCCAGCTAGAACTTTGAGAATGAACAGGTGGAACTGAAGTGGCAAAGGCTAGGAGAGGGATAGCTAATGCAGGCAAAGACTTTCTCTCTATCTCCCCCTTGATTCCTTGCCCCAGAGTTCGTTTTCATCTGCATAACAACCACGTCTCAGCATCTGCAATGCCCAGGGCTCCAGGGATCATTGCTTTGCCCCCTGACAGTCTACTTTACATTTCTTGGTACCTAGGCTACCTCTGTACCCAACATCCACAAGACAGTGGGCATTTGGGTTCCTGTACCCAATAGAGCTACAAAAATCAAAACCCTTCTCTCCTGAAGTTCCCAAGCATATTCAGATGAACTACATTCACAGTGAAGCCTTGGCCCCACCCTAATCTTTAAAGCAGCTGAGGGATGCCTGGGTGGCTCAGTCCTTGGGCGTCTGCCTTCGGCTCAGGTCATGATCCCAGCATCCTGGGATCCAGTCCGCATCAGGCTCCCTGCTCCGCTGGGAGCCTGTTTCTTCCTCTCCCACTCCCCCTGCTTGTGTTCCCTCTCTCGCTGGATGTCTCTCTTACTCTGTCAAATAAATAAATAAAATCTTTAAATAAATAAATAAATAAATAAATAAATAAATAAATAAATAAAGCAGCTGAGGTCTTAGTAGAAGGGTGCAAGTGATCTGGGAAACATGGAGAACATTATCTTTGTACCTGTAAATGAGACACATTTCCTTCAGGTTCAAGAAGAATACCAGCTGTTCTACCCAAAGCCTTGTTCTAGTTCTAGAAATCAATTAGCCATTTCCCTTTCCTTAGAAAGGCAAGAGCAAAAACAAAACCAACAATGAGGTTGCCTATGGCCTTCTTCCCCGCACCCACCTAGCTGCCATCTCCTGATTCTTCCTTAAGAGGAGAGGCAGGAATGGGGCATAGAAAACCTGTGTTAAAATACTCTGTAAATAAATAATCTTTTGGCCTCTAATCCATAAACTTAGTTTTTACTAAGAATATAATCAGTTAATATAAACATAAAATCTTATCAATTTGGTGATGAAGGTAGAGTCCTGTAAGAAATGTGATTTACCAGAAAAGAAAGACGAGGGTCCCACAAGCCAGTTGAAATTGATTGCAAACTTATTGACCAAACTTCTGTCACTTTCTGTAACTTCATAGCAGTATAAACTTAGGTAAGTTACTTAAGCATTGAACATTTTGGTTTCTATTAAAAAAGAATATGAAGAGAGCAGTTCACAGAGCCACATAAATAATTTTAGATTTTTTCAGTGTGATGATTATGATACATGAAAAATTTATAGAAAATCTTTTTTGCATTCTGTGGTACATAACAAGAGCCTAATACATTTAAGCTACGGTTTTGAATTACTCATTCTTTGACTGTGGCAGAGTCATCATGGGAGTCTACCTGAGTATGTAGTGTTGTACTAAGAACATATTAAGAATAAGAGTTCAAAGTGATGTATGGAAAGGGCTGTTCAGAAAGGAGAGTAGCAGGTACAAAGGCCATATGTCTGAAGATTATAAAGAACATGAGAGGAACTAAAGAAAACCCAGTGTGTCAGAAGTACTGTGAATGAAAGGAACATGGAAGGATTGAAAATGGAGACACGATTAGAGGACAGGCCACAAACGGACCAATAGACATTTTTAAGGATATGTGCTTTTAAATTGATTATTTGGAAATTCAGATACTTTTGAAGAATGGGCAAGACCTATGATGGTGTGAGGGACCTAAGCAGAAGGTGATAGATGGGATAGCATTTAGATGGAGAACCAGCTAAATAACTTATATTCAAGGACTAGAGTTGTCAACTTCCACAGCCTAAATCAAGGATAAATCATGAGGATAAACCCTTTGCTATCCATTTGATTTTTTATGGAAAAAAAAAAACCAACAGAATTCCAAGAATCATTCCCTCAGTTAAAAATAATGACTAACTATCCAAGTTTTTATAAAGAAAAGTATCATTAATTTGTAGCAATAAGAGTCTATAGATCTTTGTATATCACTAATACTGAAATCACCCCCATGAAGCTTACTGATACTTATTATTGTAAATCCATATTAATTGTTAATCAAAATTGAAAATGGTAACATTGACATGAGACTCTATTATATTTTATGTTTAATATCAAGATTTGTCAGTGAAAAAGAGTTATTGTGTTACTTAGAACTTGTAGTCCTTAAAGACCTATCATGATACATTATTAGTTGGATAAACATGACCATTTATACAAACACACAAACAAAAAATCCCAAAAGTCTAGCATTATACTCTTTCTTCAAATAAGCTCAGAAAGACTATACTTTAGTAAAGTATACTTTACGTAAAATTTAAAGAATCATTGCACTCTCCTTACACCAGATCAAATAAAGTTGGCCTATATTAGGAAGTGCTTCACATTCAAAGTTTCTCTTGAAAAACTAATTGGTGATCATCTATAATGATACCTTTTTCTGAACTAAATGACACACTCTGTGTTTTAGAATAACTCCAGGGGACAACACCAGCAGACAGAATCATGTGGAATATTTAGCAAGTCAGCAAATGCCATGTTCCTGGGTACCAGGAGAAAAACCTCACCTTCAGAGAGGCCTACATTATGCATCCTAATAAAGTGCAGAATGGGAACCACAAATCTAAGGATGGTCAACAGGAGGTATCAAACAAGCCTGAAAATCTTGGAAAAACTAAGACCTTCGGAGAAATGAATATATTTTGGGCAAGAGTAAATAACCTCTTACAGGTGGAAAACCAATTCCTGGAGAAAAAAGGTACCTTTGACAGCAAGTGCCCCAGGGAGACATGACCAGAGGAAGTCATGGGCTCAGGAAGTGACTCTAGGATTAGATCAATGAAAAGCCCCTGACTTGTTGATAGCTGTGTCTTTCCCAGTTTCAATGATTGAGGGCAGAAATAACCTAGCAAACACAAGTTGAAAAGCACAGACTCTGATGTTGAGAATCAGGGTTTTCAAAAGCTTTGAGAAAACAAAGATATGAGAAAATTTGCCTGGTCACTTTGAGCTTTGAGTTTACATCTTCCATTATTTCAAAGTGGAACTAAAGCAAAATACAATTTTTTAAAGTGGCCATATCCAAGCTAAAAAAAAATTAAGAATATCAACTTATGGTCTATGATATCTTATAAAAATTTAGGGGAAAGATATATGGAGATACCTTTCAAACAATTAGCAAATAAATAGGATAGTTTTCTATTACAGACAGATTATTGTTTTTAGTGGGACAGTTTAATTTTGTCTGGCTGTACAATGATTTAATTTTATTAAGTTTGCTGAAATAGTTATTGAAACAACAGGTTTTATTGCTTTTATTTATATTAAAATCTATTTCACAAAGTGAACCATTAAAATGATAAATATGTTTTTTTTTCTTTTCTTAGATGTGAATTGAATCCGAGACTCTGAGTTGTGTGTTTTTCCAATTTGAGAGCATTTTTCTACTGATATATCTTTATAATCAAGTTATTGCTTATGCAGTGATTTTATTTTAAATTATTTAATTATTACCCAGATAGTAATTGTATTAATTGTATTAATGTATGTATTAATTGTATTAATTAATACCCAGAGTATTTTATGCACAGAACAATGCTGTCTTTACCACAGTGTGAATGACCATGCAAAATTACCCATTTGTGTGGCCATCTACACTGCAACAAATATATCATTGTGCCATGAGTAAAATGCTCAGGGTATCACGAGATTATAAAAAATTGTTACAAATGGTATTATTATCATATCATTATATTTTTATAAAGAAAGATGTGGTGATTACAATGGTAGCATAAGAAAATTGGTAGAGATCTAATGCAAACTATAATTAATTTTAGGTACCTTGATGGCTCTTCTTAATACATCTGGAAATGGATATAACCTGAACAAAAAACAAAAATTAAAAAGGTTGCCGCAAGATATAATATTTTAGAGTTTGTGGTAAAATAGGTGATTTAAAAATATACGTGCTACATATGCCCTACGAGCTGATAAACACCACCATCAACAGGTTGGTCCCTATGGTATATGTCTATGGCTTCTACTCAGACAGATTAACAACTGGCAGAGATAGTGGTCACATGCTTTCCTGGCATCCTTACTGTACAATCCCCATTCTCTGCACAAGAGGTGGTACAAAAACTCGGAAGGAAAACAATGTTGGTTCAAGGCAAACTTGGTGTGAGACAGCTAACCAGACAGGGCATCGTGGATTTGTTTAACGGCAAGTTTAAGTACGAATAGGAGCTTCTCCTGGATCCTCCAGTCTATCCTGAATCCTGCAGTCTAATCAGGTGTAAGATCAAATCTGTTAGTGTAGGGTAATTTTGTCTTTCCATGTATTTTCTGAGATGTGCAGAATCAGGGTCGATAATGGCGGGCTCATCAGCAATGTCAACAACAGCATGGCTGAAACAAAATGCGCGTCAGCGATGTGGCTGAGAAGGAAGAAGGGATCGGGGCTATCGGGGCTTGCAGGGGATGAGAGCATTTGGAATTAGCCTAAATTAGAAATGCTTTAAACCACAATGTGACATGGTGAAGACCACTTTGTCAACAGTGTGGAAGATGAACGTGAAGGAGTCGAGGGCAGAAACTGAGCCATGGTGGACCAGCAAGCTTGGAGACAAGTGTCGGATGTGAGACTATTTAAGAGACATGACGTGGTGACTTATATAAGAATGGAGGATTGGAGAAAACAAGGAAGGGGGAGTCTACAGAAACTCTCAATTCCTGTCTGACGACTGGGTGGCTGGTGTAGCCACCATCTTATAGGAAGTGTTTAAAAGGAGAAAAATATTTCCTCTCTCATGTATTTTTATGAAACATTTTACCCTGAGTGTTCTCAAAGGCAATTTTGTGTTCACAATCTAAATCTCGGTAGAGATAAATGGGAGGTGCTATCGTGTATCACCTGGTACAACATCTCATCCTGTTATTGTTCTAATTACATGAGTGAACAGCTTAATGTACCATAAAATCCTAGCACAGGGAGAGAAACATCACCGGTTTGCTATTCAAATAGGATTTTTAGAGTGGTTTTACCTATGACTTTTAAATTAAAAACCTAATGTGCTTTCATCTTCAATTAAGTTCAATTGCCAAGTATAATTGACCATGGTAATGTAACTAGCAATTTGAGGACGTTCAAACACACACATGCTGTACACATTTTTAAATGGGTTTAGCTTATTTCATGGAGCTTTAGGCCTAGAAATCACTCCATGAAAGAACCTAATGCAATCGTTTTTCTGACAAGAGGAGACAGAATTATGAAATCCAGAGAGATACTCAGAAACTATAAGGTAACGGAGGGGAAAGACTAAGTCTAACCCTTACATGTATCAAGGTCAGGCTTAAACATGGTCCACTGGACTTTGTTTCCAGAATTCACATTAATTAACTAGCATTCCCATTGACCTCCTTTCTCCTCCTCACTCCCCATCAATCTGTTAATACATCCTACTCATTCTCTCATCTGGCTATCTGGCTAGGAGCCATTAGTAGTTGATCTAGCATATGTCACCACTGCAGTGTTAAAATGAGAAGTTTCAGGCACAGAAGAGTAAAACTGGTATTTACACTCAGAAAAATGTGAAAGAAGAGAATCTTTTCACTAATGTAATTGCACAGAAGGGAAAACTAAAAATTGAGGTGTGCTTTAGCCAGCAGGAAAATGGGAAGTAAAAAGGTAGCTAAATTTTACCACACCAAATTATTATAAATTTTAAATTTTTCAAAGAACTATTTGTTTTGTTCATTCTATTATACGATTTTTTAAAATGTCTAACTCCCTGGTCTCATCTTTATTATTTTCTTCTTTCCAGATTCTGTGGGCATATTTTGACATTTTATCCTAACATTTTGTGTGTTTTCATTGATTTTTCACATTTACTATTTTTAACTATTATTGATAAAACGTAACACTTCTTTCATCTTCACACTGCTTTAGCCGATATCACAAGCTGTCACTGGTGTTTTCTGGCATAATTCAGTAAAATATATTTTCTAATTCTACTGTGGGTTTATGATTGTGGATTATTTTGGTATTTTATTTATTGATTTCCAAATTTATTCTGGCTATCTTTTTATTAGTTATCTCTCACCTATTTTATGGACAAAGAACATACATCAACATTTTGAAATTTCGTGGGTTTTTTTGGTTGTTTTATTAGTTCCTGAGAAATCTTTAGCTGTTTTTGTGGATTTGTCTATTTTCCATGCTATTCTGTAAATTATTGAGTTATACATTTTGAAATTATATTTATTACATGCTTATGATATCTCTTTGGGAATTAATCTTGTTATCAATTCATTTATTTCTAGTAATAATTTTTATCTTAAAATTAGTTTGATTTTAATATATCTATAGGTTAATATTTGCATGGAATATTCTTTTATATTGTTTTACTTACACACTTTCTGTATGTTTATATTTTGACATTTCTCTTCTAATTAGTTTAGGTTTTTTTTTTTTTCTATTCTGAGAGTCTTTTTTTACTGGTACATGTAGTCACTTCCAATTAGTGTAATTTTGATACGTGTAGGTTTAAATCTGTCATCTTAATACATGCTTTTTGTCTTTCTTGGGACATATTTTTCTCTTTCATTTGCTTATTTTGTATTGCTTCCTGTTTTTCTGCTTTTATTCCTTCTATTCGTTTGGATCTTACATATAACATTTTGTTATTGTTTGATTATAATGATCCCATTAGAGATTACAACACATAAAAGTATCTCAGACTTACAAGAGTCTTACATAGACGGCCACCTTTGACTCTCTTCCCAGGCAGTGTGCTGACCTTTCATTGCCTCCTCCACAAGAATATCCTACTACTTCTCTGTGTTTTAATTAAGTCTCTATTTTAAATTCCACATGGCAGTTCTATTGTTTTCAGAGTCAATATTTATTTAAATGTAGCATGTCTACCTTCCACTTTTCTCCTGCTTACAGAATACATTCCAGTATTTTCTTCAGTGCCCTTACTAATTATACGTCCCTATCTTTCTGTCCCTTACTCCCACTGTCCCTCCGTCTCTCTGTCTCTTCCTCCCTCCTCTTCCTCTCCTTCTTCTTCTCCCTCCCCCTCCCACATTTGGCTTTTAAATGTATTTAGTTTACCTTAATTACAAAAGAGTATTATTACTGGCAGTAATTTTTTCTGGTGAGGTTTCTGGTGAATGAAATACTCATACTATTCTCCTCTTGCCTCAACTTTTTTGTTTTGGAATGATCTGTTTTTCTGTTTCTGTCATTTTAAATATCACCTCTTTGCCTTTACTTTCTGTGGAAATAATAGTGATGGATTTACTTTTTTTTTTTTAAGCTGCTTAGAGTCCTCTGGATTTCTTGCATTTCTTTCTCTCTCTCTCTTTTTTAGTATTTTTCATTAGTCCCACCCCTAATACTTGATCTCTCCTTATTTCTCAGTCATAGTTCTCACAAACACTTTGTTTCAACCATGCTATTGTTGATATTTATATTGCTGTGGACTTAGCCGTTATTGATCCTAGTTCTGCGTAACACAGAGATACTCATGTTCATACTTAAACTCAAAGGAATCCATGAAGCCTGTTTCTGGTCAGATCTCTCATGTCTATTTCCACCATCCAAAAGAAAGTCATACTTACTGTAAATCACAATGTTCCTTCTGTGCCTTTTACATAGAATGTACTCACTGAGCACTTCAGGATGGGTGAAGTGCCTTCCAGATTCTTTGCAGGCAGAATAATTGCACGTGTTGCTCATAAGATATTTTCCGTGTCTACCGCACACACACACACAGGATAATGAAAACATCTCAGTGGTTTACACAAGAAATGTTATCATTTCACTCATCCATGGTGTATTTCAGTGCAGATTGTATGTCTCATGTGGGTAGCACTACTCCAAGTAATATCCTCGTGTAATAATCTTCTATGTTTTTGGATATCTTCCCTTCTGACTCATTTCTTCTGCTTTTATCTTCCAACAGATCTTTCTGACTCATCTGAGAAAAATTATCTACCTTTTAAGACATGTGTGGTTATATTGGACATGCCTGGAGAATACAAGATAATCCCCGATTTTAAGGGAACCTGATTAATAATTGTAATTATGTCTGTAAAGTGCTTTGACAACAGTATTTAGATTAGTGTTTGAATAAACTGGGGATAGAAATCTTTAGAATTCTGCCTACCACAACTGGTAACACTAATTTGAATCACAAACACACATTTCATTCTTTTATATTAACCAATCTTCTGAAACAAAAGCATACATATGTTTTGGTTTAAAGTAAACAAAAAATCTTGAAGTCATAAGCATAAACACATATATTTTAGGAGTAAATTTAAGTTTTAAAGTGAGTGCCATATAAGAGATATTTTAATTATAAAACATGTAGATTAAGAAATAACTTTAGGGCCACCTGAGTGGTGCAGTTGGTTAAGCTTCAGATTCTTGGTTTCAGCTCAGGTCCTGATATCAGGACTGTAATATTGAGCCCCTTGTCTGGGCTCCATGTCTGGTATCTGGGCTCTGCACTGGGCATGGAGCCTGCTTAAGATTCTCTCTCCCTCTCCCACTGGCCCTACCATTCTCTCTCTCCCCATCTCTAAAAAATAAAAGAAGAAGAAAAAGAAAAAGAAATAACTTTACAACATGAGAAAACACCAGGAAGCAAAAACAAAAAACAAAAAAAAAAAAAACGTGGTATTATACAACAGACTTGGGGGTATAATGTAAAGTCGCTTTTTAAACTTGTGCTCTAAAATATCAGAATCTGAAAAAGAAATAGTGATAGAGAAGACTACTATAAAAATATCCAAAATACATTATTCAGAATGTGAGGAGAAATGATTTTACAGTAAAAAGGACATAAAACAACTGCACAGCAACAACAAAAGAAACCAAGTCATATAACCACTATACTATTGCTGCTCTCCCTCCAGGGTAATTATTAAGGTGGTTATTTACATGCACTGTGATATTATTTTAAGCTTAAGTTCAAAGTAAATGGTAGAACGGATTTAATCACAAATCCCTTATTTTAGAATGTATTAGATTTCTTCACGTGTTATGTTCAACGGTCAAATAAACAACCCGTATAATTGGAGTAAAACAATTCCTATGTATCTGTAAGAGTAAAAACAAAAAAACAAAAAAACAAACAAAAACCTCTGCGGTTTAAGTCACCTATAACTACCATCTACATTTATCAAATTAGTGGGGTAATTGCTCAACCAAATTTTTAAAAGTCTACATTTGCAGACACTGATTTATTGACTTTCTGGAGATAACATGTGTGCACATGCACACACATATGTAATGTGTGTGTGTGTTTGCATTAACTAGTTCTCTGGGGAGCAAATGCTGTGATGGAGTGATGAGTCCAAGAGGTCTATTAAGGGCTAATGTCAGTGAAATATAAAATGTAGATAAAACAAAGTAAGGCAAAGAAATTCTTCAGACTGCAGTACAAATCTCATACCTGGAAAGAGAAACAGGTACTGGAGCAGGATGGGCTCAGATCACAGTTCAGACCCACAATTTCCTGACTTTCATACAGGGAGTTCCAGAGCAAAGACAGTCTGTTGAGTCCTACGTTGAGAAGACATGGCCAGATTCTAGTACCGGATCGAACATTGGCTTTAAGATCATTTTGTAGTACTAGTCTGCTAACAGTGAAGTCTTCTAGCTTTTAGGTATCTGAAAACATCTTAGTTTACCTTCCTTTCGTTTTTGAAAATATTTTGCCTCATATAGAATTCTAGGGTGACGATAATTTTCAGTACTTTGAAGATGTTGCTCCACTGTCTTTTGCCTTCCATTGTTTATGAAAACAGCCGTCATCCTTACCTTTATTTTCCTTTGTATGCAATGTCTTTTTTTCCTAATTACATTAATTTTTTTCTCTAAACCACCAGTTTTAAGCAATTCAATTATGGGTTTTGGGTATGAGGCCAGAAATTCATATTCTAATTTTTTTCCACAAGAGACAGTGGGTTTGCAAATGATCTTCAAACTAAAGAGGTTAAGAATGTAATATACTAGAAATTACTTTTGGGGAGGGAGTCACCAAATTTTAGCTTAAGTGAAAAAAGAAGAGGAAAGGGGTAGAATTTACCCCTGCCCTTAAAGTGATCAAAAGTTGAGCAAGAGAGAGTAAAGATTTTTTTTTTTTAATTTTGAAAATGGGAGCTTCAAGTTAATGTGGTATAGGTACATACTTACATCAGAACTGTCACCCGAATGACGCTAGCATGTGAGTGCCCTTTAAACTTTGTGCCTTACATGACTCAATCACTTCATCTTAGCCTCGACCCTATTCATAAGTCGTCAGGATGTTCATAATGCCATGGTAAAGATAACATATTCCTCGAGAGACAGATGGAATGGTAGCGGAACTCAATAGTAGACAAGTTGTACAGGCAGTCACCTCTTCCACAATATCACAGGAGTCCATAGACTCTCCAGTTCAACTCCAGAGATGAAAAGGGAAGGAAAATCTTCTTGGGATGGTTGAGTTTAATTAAAGATGCTTAAGATTACATTTTCTTCCTCCAGATAGAACAGGGGCTCAAAATAATCATTGAGTTAAATAATAAAAAAATCAAAATTTTAATTTATGCATATGTGAGGTTTGGCATTGAAAATATCATTTTGTAAATAATAGCGTTCATTTTTTATTATAAATATTTTGGGAATAAATGATTATTCTTGTCAGTAAGAAAAAATGAGTACTTTAAAATATCATTTAGGGTTCTAAAATATTTATTAAAAATAATGTATATTTCTGGAATTTAATTACTTAATACATTTCTTTCAGTATATAATAAAATTAAATTCTCAGTGGCTTAATATCTGTAATTCATTATAATCTGGCGGATTGATAAGAAACACTTTTGCTTAAAGAACCCATATTGGGGTGCTTGGGTGGCTCAGTCAGTAAAGCATCTGCCTTTGGCTCAGGTCATGATCCCAGGGTCCTGGAATCAAGCCCCGCATCAGGCTCCTTTTTCAGCAGGGAGCCTGCTTCTTCCTCTCCTGCTCCCCCTGCTTGTGCTCTCTCTCAATCTCTCTGTCAAATAAATAAATATTTTTTAAATATAAAGAACCCATATTGTTAAACAAATCTATAAAGTGTAATAGGTGCAATCTAATTTTTAGCCTTACTGAAATACACTCTTTTTTTTTTCTGTCTTTCATAGTTTTGTATTATACCAAGGGCAAAGAAGATAGTTATTTGTATTTGATTCTTTTTATCATTATACGGGCTTGAAAATGACCCAAATATCATATTCTAAAACATATCTAAACTATTAAAGTTTGTGTCAAAAAAGAGAATTTCATTTAATATTTGCTTAAGTCACTATGTGTAATTTTTAGCTGATTTTTAATATATTTTCTAGAAAAATTACTTGTTCATTGGAATGTTGGTTCACAATCTTACAGGTTTCCAACCTGATACAATTGAGTGTCTCTTAGTCATGTGTAGATTAATTTTATTACTAGAAGATTAATTTATTAACTAAAACTGGAGCTAATTCCCTTAAGAAATATAATATACTTCGAATTTTCATTTAATAGCTGCCCTCCAACACCTATTCACCATAAGCCCCCAACTCTTCACTAGGGGTTGGTCAACATTAAGACTATTATTGGCAATGAGGAGAGAGTGATCCCTTGTGCCCTTTAAACATTTAGTGGGTAAGTTTCACCATTTTTACAGGAAACAGTCAGACTCATAGCACCAAGTAGGGCTAGGTTGTTGTTGTTGTTGTTTTTAATGGGTTAAACCAACAATAATTTTATTGTATCTCTTGATTTTGTAGATCGGGTACTCAACAGGGTTTGGCTAGGTGATTTTTTTGTGCCATGTAGCATTTACTTGCTGTGTTCAGCTGGTATCTTGTCTGGTCTGGTGGCAATTACTTGCTATACCATTGCCTGATCACATGCACTGAGGGCATCATGGGGACGCATCTAATGGCAGGATGTGATTACATTATTTGGGGTCCATGGTCAAAATACCATTCAATACCATCTAGTTTTTCATGATTACATGCTGTAAGAGATTTCTAAAAAGTCAGGAAAAAGAAATGGTTGATTGCTCTTCATTTTCTTGTATTACTTTCCAAGAATATACTGGTTAATTCCTGAATTTATCTATCTCTGACATTGAGAATATCAAACATGGGCTCTTGGTGCCAGTCTTAGTAGTAATACCTTGCGATATATATTATTTATTTGAGGGACACTAAATTTGGCTGGACTCTGGACATGGGAGCCTACTCAGTGGAAACCTGATAAAAAATACGCACACAATATGCATTTAGACATAGCTTGCTATCTTACCTATTGTGCCCTATGAAGACCAATAGGACTGTGGGACTGCATCAAGGGGCAACACCCAGGGACTGGAGTAGGGTAGTACATTAAAAGATAAAAGAAGATGACACTACCTTATCTTACTCCCCTACATCCATCTAATGCCTTGTAAACAAGTACAAAGTGTGGTGTGTTAAAATGACAAATTAGAGTACATGGTGGATTGGGGAGCGAGGGCATTATTCCATAATGATGGAACAACTAGGAACTTGCTTTTTAAAAGATATTTAGGTTTAATTACTTACTTAAAATTCAGTGGAGGCCAGAGGTCTGTGAATTTGAGTTACACTGAACAAAAGTTATTACAAGGTAAGCCTAAATACTCCAGAGAAACTGGCTGTATTGTTAGTGTTCGGTTCCCGAACAGAGAAAAGATAGTATACAGTGGAACAATGGAGAAATCTAGATTATCAATGTAATTGTTCCTCAGAAATGTACGAATTTCCCTGACTCTTCACGAATATGTTTGCTTGTCTAATCAAAGAAGCTAGTGTACTACCTGGTTGCATTTGTGGGCCAGGTACCTAGGCAGACTTTTGCAGGGAAGACCATTTTTGAGTAAGATGTGATGTTTGAGTTAAGATATAAAGACATAGCATTGTCTGAGAAAAGCAGTCAGGGAAAAGTGTTGCAGGCATTGGTATCAAGTCAAGAGATAACTTGCCATCTTCAGTCGACTAAAGAAAAAAAGTAAAATCAGGGCACCACCTATAAACGAGGAAGTTTGAGGGCTGACTACAAAGGGAAGCAGAGGCCAGGTAATCAATTTTCTTGCTTGGACATGTTTTAAGAAATAGAGTAGTGAATAACTTGATTAGATTTATGTTGTGGAGACAGCAAATCAATAAGAAGGTGCTTGCAGTAATTGGAAAAAAAAAAAAAAGACATGATGCTTGTCTGAGCTGGGAAACAGGAAGAGGGTTTGGAAATCAAGGATTCCAAGATTTAAGAGCTAACAGACAGCCTTATGTACTGGAGAAGAGCAGAGACTCTGAACTAAGGTAGATCCGGTTTCAAACACCATCGTCATCATTTAATGCTTTTTGTACTTTGGCCAAAACATTTAATCTCTCTAATTGTCAATTTGCATTGGTAAATGGAAGATAATAGCAATACTTTTCAAATTCTTGCAAGAATTCATTGTGACATTGTATGCAAAGCTCTTGGCATAGCACCTGGTATAAATCCTCCAAGCACAATAGCTACCTTTACTGTAATTCACTGAACATGGCAATTGATCAGATGTCATTATTAGAAAGAGAAAAAAGAAGCACTCTGATATATGCTGAAAATGTTAAAAATTTTTTATCATCAATTATTCTATCTAAAAGTTTCTTCATATGATTTTGTTTGTGTTTTAATTGAGCAGTCGTTGCAATCCAATATAAATTAGAAAAGGATGAACAGTATTTTTCTAAAATAGAACAGATATTCATTTACTCCCAAATTGTTCAGGAATATTTTATTTCATACAATGTATGGTGTCAATTTTTGAGGTTTAAGTGCCTTATGTTTGTAACAGGGTCATGGATCGTACTAAGGGTGGTTGATAGTTACAAAACCTATGCCTTAATCCTGAAATACAAATGTTAGCAATGCAATTTTGAGAATAACAATAATGGACTAAGTGAAATTTATAGGAAGTATGATAATCTTTAAATATTAGTTTTAAAATGGAATAAACATGAATAGAGTTGTATTGTTTTTACACTACTCCCTTGAATCCTACTGGATGGAAAAGTAAGTTTTAAGTATTAAGCCTTTTGTAAAGCTTTCTAGTTTTTAATATGCAGTCAAAATTTGAAGTATGATATTTAAAATGCCTTTTTGACGTTCTCCAATTTCACTGAGGTTGAATAACCTCAAGTAAATCCAGAAGCACTGATTCCTTACATTTTGTGCATGTGATGTCTCTTGCAAGATCGCAGGTTAATTTATGAAAGAGCTTTTCTCTGTTAGTGGCTGAGAATCTCCTTCCTCTCCAACTAATCCAGAGATGCTCATTGAGTGAGAACACCATTAGTAACACTGTTAGACTGTTAGATTTATCCATTTAAGGAAAGAGGTCTTAGGTAGAAGATGGTTGTTTGTAAATCAGCCTGGAAGAGCTATGTTTCCCTTCTGGAACCACAAAGATCACACATGTACTTCCTGGTGAATCATTCTGATTGTTTATTGCAGACTAGCAAAAACACTCATGAATGTTACCGTGGACTAGAATATAATCCTAAACTGTAAATTTTATTTTTCATAGCATTTAACATTTAGCATGGCCTTTTACCTTCCAGAGAAAGCCTTATTGTCTAAATTTGCATCTATATTCAATTTTTCTCTATTAGTCATAATTATCATATTAATAGCTAACATTTACCAAAAGCAATTTACATGTTAGACTCTTCTAAGCACATCACATGGATTATGTTACACAACTCTCCATATAACTGCTTATGGAATATTATTTCTCTCATGCTAAGTGAGAGAGCTGGGTCATTGAATGGTTAAGTATCTTTCCCTTTGTTAGTCTCCTAGTAGGTGGTGTAGCATGTATTTCAAATGCACCATATCTGGCTTCACATCTTGTATCCTAAACTATGCTATATTGCTGCCCAGGAATTAAGCAATTATCATTATGTAAAAGATTGATGAAGGATAAATGGTACAGCACAGGGAATATAGTCAATGGTATTATAATAGCTGTGTATGGTGACAAAGAGTAGTTGCACTTGTGGTGAACATAGGATAACATGTAGACTTGTTGAATCACTATGTTGTACAACTGAAACTAATGTAGCATTGTATGTCAACTATGCTTCAATTTAAAAAAACCAAGAAAGAAAAGAGGAAAAGTCTCAAAGCCATTATTTAAATCCTTCCTCCAAAATCTGGAAAAATAGAAGCAAAATAAACCCAAGGAAAGCAAAAGAAAGGAAATAATAAAGATACAGGCAGGGACAATGTAATTAAAGACAGAAAACCATAAATAAAATCAAAGAACAGGAAGCTCTTTCTTTGAATAGATAAATAAAATTAAATCCCTGGAAAGACAGACAAAGACTGGGCAGCAGGAGGGGTGGGGAGAGAAAGAGAGAGAATGAACACAAATTACCAAAATCAAGAATAAAATAAAAGATATCACACACACAAAAAAAATAATAAAATAAGTTTTTTAAGTAAAACATTGATACAAGAAACTCCCATAACTTGAAGGATATCAGAGCACATTACCAAATCTATGTTAATTACTTCAATAATATATAGATATATATTAGAAATATATAATAATAGATTTTTCTAAAAAATATACATGTAACCACAATATTTTAAAGCAATTTTATTCTATTTTAATTGAAGCTGAGGTGAGCCACATCCATTTCTCTCTCTGTCTCTGTCTCTGTCTCTCTCTAGAGAACAGGCTCAGAAATCTTTGGAAACCAAGGTAAACAGAGATTTAGCAAATCTTGAGGATGGCCTCTGAATTTTCTTTCCTTCTCTAGTGATCTGGCAAAAATCTAACAGCTATATAAAACCAAATATTCAATGTGTTGATTTTCTGTACCATATTTGAAAAATGTAATGGTGACCATTCAAAATGATGATAGTAATTACTGAATATTGGCTTATATCTCAAAAAAAAATAAATCTCAAAGGAAGTCCTCATATAATGTAAATGTTGTACCTGAAATACCACAGAGTAAGAATTCATAAGAAAACTATATTTAGGGAACCCTGGGTGGCTCAGTCAGCTAAGTGTCTGCCTTCGGCTCAGGTCATGATCCCAGGGTCCTAGGATCGAGTCCCTCATTGGGCTCCTTGCTCAGCAGGGAGCCTGCTTCTCCCTCTGCCTGTGGCTCCCCCTGCTTGTGCTCTCTCTGTCTGACAAATAAATAAATAAAATCTTAAAAAAAAAAAGAAAACTGTATTTAGAAAATACATATTATATACCCATATTCTGCAAAATTACAATAATTAAAAGAATAAAGTATTGGGATAAAAACAAAAGAAAAGAAAAAGATCTATGAAACAGAACAGAATAGCTTCTTTCCCTTCCCTTGTATTTGTGTATGTGTGTATGTATATATACACAGGAACAACGTTGGGTGGTGGTGGAGGAAGCTGGGTGATGTGGTTATCTGATGTGGTTGTCTGTGTATATATATACATATATATGTATATATATACACACACACATACACACACATACACATATATATGTATATCATGTTATATATGATAACTATAAAACATCATATATACACATTATGACGTTTTATTATATCACTACAATTCCATCAGATAAAACAAATCTGTTGTAATTGATGGTGTTTTCTCAGGCTAGGGAATCATAATAGGTAAAAATGTGTTCAGAAAGACACAGCTAGAAATAAAAATGCGCATATAAGCTGAAAAAGAACAATGCTGTACTACAGTGACTAACTCCACAAATGATCGGAACCAACTCAAATGAAACAAGACAAGAAAATAAGCAACAACAGCAAGCAATGGCTATCTATATTCACTGAATGCATGCCAGCAATCAGCTGCCCTTTTTCTAGGTCCTTTAACCCAAAATAGCTCACACAATCTCAAGATAACCTTTTATTCGAATAAAGGCCAATATTATCACTGAGTGCATGCCTGCTACCAGCTGCCCTTTTTCTGAGTCCTTTACCTAAATTAGCTCATATAATCTCAAAATATCCCTCAATTTAAATAAAGACCAATATTATTCTTACAATTTTGAAATTGAACAAACCAAAGAACAGAAAGGTTAAGTCTTTTATTCAATGCTAACAGAGTTAACTTTCAGACTTGAGATTTGGATCAAGAATGTTTGTTCTAGAGGTTATAGCCTTAATTATATAGAACCTTGTCTCTCAAGGGACCATTAGTAAATTAGGTGGTGTTTTAAAAAAAAATGGACATATTTCCTTTAATATAAATTCTGAATTCTGAAGGGCAACAATTCTAAGTAATTTATAAATTGACAAATGCATTCGTCTTATTTTTGTGATCGTCATATCAATTTTCACTCCTCTGCCTGGTGAAGCAGGCAGACATACAATAAAGATTCATTTGTATTTTCACAGACAATTAGTGACATAGCAAGAACTATAAGTCTAATAGCTTTTTATGGTATATACTACCTGTAAAATTCACATTGTCTGCCATAGGAACTGAAGCAGAGTGTTGATGAAACTCAAGAATATGAGGAAAACTATTTCCAATCTTTGTTTTGGACTATTCATAACTTGTACGAAATTCTGATATTCTAAATTCTAGATTATTTTTCATATTTTCTTTATTAAAAAGTAGAGAAATCTTAAATAGCTTTACATATGGTATAGCAAAACAAAAAGGTAAACCTCATTGGATATAAAACTATGGTATTACGTTAAGTTTGGGTAAAAGCTCAGATTACTGATAAATACAGTCACAACAAACTGTTAGATAATCTAGGTTTCAGATTTACAAAATTCAGAAATTTTAGCTATCTTTGTAACAATTTTCTGATGAGGTCATAAACGTAAAGAATTTGGATTTTATTTCTCAAAAGTATTTGTAAGTAATTTCAATATAATTCCATTTATTAGAGTTAATACTTCAGAATGTGTGTCTTCGATGGGTAACTGGCTCCTATTAGTGATGTTGAACAACTTTTCATGTACCTGTTGGCCAATTGTTTGTCTTTTGGGGGAAAAAAAAAGGTCTATTCAGTTCTTCTTCCCATTTTAAAGTCAGATTTTTTGTTTGGTTGGTTGGTTTCGCTATTGAGTTGTATGAATTCTTCATGTGTTTCTGGATATTATGCCATTATTAGATATATGATTTGCAAATACTGTCTACTATTTACCCAGAGAGAGTTGATCCCTATGTGGCCACTTACTGCTTGCATCTATGGGTGGAGGGAAAGTCAAGAGGCTCATATTCCACCATCTTTCTGGCAGTCTCTCATCTTAGTGTTCCAAATAGGCAAATAATTATTTATGTATCTTTTTGTAAATACTTTCAGAGTGATATTTTTAGATGTTATTACAATTCAAACTTGCCATCCACAACATAAAAAGTAATCGGTTTCCTCCATAGATGGAATCCCACCATGGATGATTGATCCACGCTGGATCAGGATAGGTTAGGTGCATTGGAATGACAACCCCCAGATCCCTGGGGTTTACATCAAACAAGGTTTGTGTTTTGCTCTCACTGTGTGTCCACCATGGATCATCTGTGGCTCTTTTGTACAGTATCTTCACTCTAGGATTCAAGTTGCAGCCTACAGCAGGACCATTATTAGTCTTCACAGGAGAAAGAAAGAGGAAGCATGCTGGTTCTGTGACCGATAAGTGACATATATTACTTCCTCTCCCATGTCATCAGACTAAACAAACCATATTGTTGAGTCTAATTTTATTGGTGTAGGAAGATAAAATCTTCTCCTAGGAAGAAGCAGTAGATATCGGTGAGCTGTGATGTAGTTTATCACAGAGAGCAATAGTGATATTTCTGTTAAATAAATTTGAGAAAAAGTGCATTACAATTGTTTGAGTTTACTTTTGTTGGACACAAGTTCGTTTCTGTGTTTTTTACATTATTTGCCCATTGCATTTTTCCTTTGTAAATGTTCATTGCACATCTGTGATGCGTAAGGTTCTTATTTCCCCTGAGCAGAACATGGCAATGTGAATTCTCCAAAGTGCCATCTGGGGATGCTCAGGAGTTTCAGGTATCTTATGAAGGGGCAGAGGGACGGGACTGACCAGCATGCAGATTTCAGTGGGCAATTTGGCTGCAGGGAAATTGGTAACAAGTCCTCAGCACAACCTCTTCCTAACGCTCCTGTGGACAATTTCAGGTTGCAGGAAGATTCTGAATGGAATCAGGTCACTACAAAAACACACCTGCATGTACACTTCCTGACAACCTGCAAGTGATTAAGCTTTGCTTCTTTTTAGCCTTTTATAACCAATACATAAAGCAAACCTAGTGCAGAATGAACATCTGACCAGCATGTGGCAATCACAACTCTGAGCTTCATTAATTCAAATCCACTTTTTACTGACAAGGACTATTGAAGTGGCCCCACATAACTGCATCTTCACTAAAGAAATTGCTTTCTGAGCAGAAAAGTTTTCTCTATTTCAGTTTTTAACACCTGTCATCACAATTTAAATATTCAAATTCAAAATTTTCTACATTTCAATGTGTTGTATTATTTCATGCTAAAATATGGATAGCTCAATGGTGTAAATTTCCAGAAAATTGGTAATAGGCTATATCAAAAAATATCATGCTGTTTGAAAATGTTAGTAAATGTTAATAACTTTAGTAATTTGTATTCAATTATTATTGGCTTTATTTTCCTAGATGGAAAATAGTGATCTTATATTAGAAAATGAAACTTTATAAAGCACTAAGTAGGATTTTGTAGTAGAAATTGAGATATAATATCTAGGTAACATTTGTTAATACTAGTTGTATTATAATGATAATATCCCTTGCTAAAATCAGCACACTTATTTTTGGAGCACATAATTTGAAATTGTAATGTCATATTAGTTTTACTGAGACAATTTTTTAGAAGTAATCATGTGTTTTTATTTAACATTGTTTTCATTCCGTACATAATTACTGTCATCTTCTTGGTGATAGGTCCCAAGTGTCATATATTGGACACATCTGAAAATATGTTCTCCTTGAGCATACCATCTAGAATGTGAAGGCATATGATGAATAAATGAACAGTTATCAAGATCAGGTAGTGGTAAGCTTTAAAAAAACAAACAAAGCATTATCAGGGTAGTTAATTAGTTACTATTTGTATAGTTAGTGAACATTTCTCTGAGGGGAAGGTATTTGAACAGAAAAGTAAATGGAATTATATCCTTTATATCTTTCCATCAATTGAATGGTACCGTAGATCCAATTGAGGTCCGTGATAATGGGGAAAGGAGATACTCTCTAGTATCATACTGTCAAGTAGACACTTGCGTAATCAGCCTTTTTGGAATGTTTATCCATGCTATCCATAGCCCAGGATCTTACATGCATTACTTTCTTCCTATTCTCCCTATATGAATGGGACTTTTCTAGATTTTACTCCTTATGAATTTCAGGTGCTTATTGCCATAAGACAAAAGGTGATATTTTCTTTTTGGAAAAAAATAGGAAGATATAAACACAAAGCAAAGGAAAACAAAAAACTCCCAAAAGGGTGATGAACACAAAATGAATTTCTGAGCCATAGCTCACAGTGCTAGAACACAGGATCACTAACAAAAGATGAGTCATGTGAAGAACGAGTTTTGAAAGAACTACTGACCATGAGAATTTCAAATAAAGGTCTGAGTAAAGGGAAAATTTCAAGTAAGATGAAAGACAGTGGGTGTGAAGAAGAAAAAAAGAACCAAAAGATGATTTCTGCATGAGATGAAGGTTATCTTTACAGGCTCTTCTTACTGTAAGACTGTCAATAATTTCTTTCACCTGACTTCCAAAAAGTCATCTGACTTTTGTTTTAGTATATAAAGAATGTTTCAGCAAATTATTTCTATAAATAAGTGTTTCTTCACATGTTTTTCATTATTCTCCTCCTAAATTGGCTTTTAGGAATTCTTTTTTCTAATTCATCCTCTTGAAATTTTAGTAACACACATTCTGTACATCTGTTTACATACTGTATGTATTTGCTTTATTAAAAATATATTTTCACCACTTCTAAGAACCATTTTTGCCCACTCGCAAGTAGTATGTCTGCCATTGATACTGATGCTAGAAATTGATAAAGAAAATTTTACTTTCACAGTTTACTTTGTGCATTTTCTATTTTTAGTGTATTTTGAAAGCAATAACCATTCTCAAAAAATTAAAAATATATCAAGTAATATGTTAGTTTTGTTAAAGATTACTTAAAAATGCAGAATTGGGGCCAAGCTGGAAATTAAGAGAGTGCTTTATTTGCAGATCCACTTGCTGAACTTAATGAAGAATGAAATGCGCATGAATTGAAGCTTTATTATAAAGTGATAAAATGTTTTCAGATTCAATACTCTTTCATGCATAAATTTTGCCTCTAACCTCACCAACGACTCATTTTGTAGGGGGACAAAACATAAGGTGTAGCATGGAGGATATTAAGAGAAGGAAGGGAAAAATGAAAGGGGGTAAATCAGAGGGGGAAATGAACCATGAGAGACTATGGACTCTGGGAAATAAACTGAGAGTTTCGGAGGGGAGGGGTTCAGGGGATGGGTTAGCCCAGTGATGGGTATTAAGGAGGACACGTATTGCATGGTGCACTGGGTGTTACATGCAAACAATGAGTCATGGAACACTACATCAAAAACTAATGATGTGCTGTATGGTGACTAACATAACATTAAAAAAAAAAAAGAAACTAGGAAAAATTATTCTGGCTTCCCCTTAAAAAGTCTGCAGATTCGAGGCTGTTTCCATTCAAGTGGCTTGTTTGGAATAGGATAAGTGTTCTTCAAAGAAAACAGAGGTCATGAGCAAAGAATAACATAAATGTCCATTTCATTTTCGAACAGTGAAAACCGTATCAGGACCAGATAAATATTCTTTATAATAAGCAGAAATTTTTAACTATAAAATCTAATTTGTTCTAATTCTTACCTCTGAAATTATGCAGGTCAAGTTCCCATCATATTCCAAATAATATGTGTTCGAATATTTGAAGCAGTCCACATTATATACCACCAAGTTCTTTCAAATTTATGTTTATCATTTTGGTTTGCAATATGTTTATGTGAGTTTGATGTCAAGAAATGAGAACACAGTCAAACTGTAAAAAATAAAGACTAAAATGGAATAATGAAATTTTACTTAATTGGCAATGTTATTTTATTATTTCCTCTGACATTTTATTCAAGTGCAGCAAAGATGTAAAATATTTTTCGTAATATTTTAACACGTTGTTCACACCAAAGATTTTGCCTTTTTTTACATCCCATTAATAAATCTTGGTTGGGTTTACTACTTAAATCAATAGACGTGTTTATTATTTATTTTAAATTTGATTCTACTGTCTTTTAGGATATTCCTCCCATCTCATCTCATTTGTAAATTTTAGAACTAGGACAATTGTGAATTCATATCTCAGTGTGGTTTAAATCAATAGTCCAAATTTATATTCTTTCAGTCATAATGTTTAGGAATTATCTACTAGATAAATACACTAAAATCGGCCATCTCTTAACCCACTTTTACCTATTTTTATCATAATAAATAAGGTGAAATGTGTTTGGTTAAGATATATAGAGGAGCATATTTTATTAGTTAACCAATTTAGTAGCCAAATGTAACCAAAAATACATTTATGCTCAATAAAACTGATGCATCTTAGCAATCACTGCTGCTTCTCCGTCTCCTCCTTCTCTTCTTCTTCACCGTCTCTTTTTCTCCTCCTCCTCTTCCCCTTCCTCCTCTTCCCCTCCCTCCTCCTCCCCCTCCCTCCTCTTCTCCTCCCTCCTCCTCCCCCTCCCCCTCCTCCTCCTCCTCCCCCTCCCCCTCCTCCTTCTTCTTCTTCTCCCTCTTCTTTTTCTTCTCCTTCTTCTTTTTCCTCCTCCTCTTCCTTCTTTCCCCTCCTCCTCTTCCTTTCTTTTCTTAATATCCAAGTCAACACCCAGCCAATTGAGATTTGATATAAGGGAATTCCTTTGTTCTATTCTTCCTCTGGGGCCATTACACTCTCACCTAGTTTTGACCATCTTTCCCATGTTCCAGAGACTCCAATTGCACATGCTATTTTAAAACCTGAGAATGTAATCTAACTTGGTAGAGAAAATGATATCATAATGGTGCTAAATAATCTCATTTTTTTTTCTTTCCTGAAGATATCTTTAGTTATTTTGTAGTGATACTCAAAATACTTGTTACGGATTGAATTGTGCCCCCCCCCCCACCAAAGATGATGAAATCCTAACCCTCAGTACCTGTGAACGTGATCTTATTTGGAAATAAGATCTTTGTATCTGATCAAGTTAAGACAAAGTCATTAAAGTTGGCCCTGACAGAAGAAGACTGGTGTCCTTATAAAAAGGAGAAATTTGGGACACAGAGAGAGATGTAAAGAGGGAAGGTAATGTGAAGACACAGAGAAGCATCTACAAGTTAAGAAACTCTTGAAGCTACCAGAAACCAGGAAAGGCATGGAACAGATTTTCCCTCACAACCCTCAGAATGAGGCAACCCTGCCTACAGTTTGATTTTGGACTTCTAATTTTTAGCCTTCGGAACTGTGAAGCCACACATTTCTGTTGCATAAGCTACCCAGTTCATGCTTCTTTCTGAAGGCAACCCCAGGAAACTATTAAAATATTCTTTTAATATTCCATATGTTTTCCCTTTGGAGAATATGGAGTTAATGTAGTTGAGTATATTCATTTTAATGTATTTCCTTTTTTAATATGGCGTATCTTCCAAGATATTAATAATTTATACAACAAAATAAAATTGTTTTAAGGCCTATGCTTTCTGTTTTCCTCCCACCATCAGTTTTATTTAACTTCTTATTGTTCCTGGCTATTTTAGAATGGGTAGATATTCTGAAATCCCCTTTCCTTATTAAAACATTTGATATATGTAAGATTTTAAAATTCAAAGATTATTAGATACTTTCCTTCTGAATACAGTGGATTTATTTAGTTCTTTATCTTTTTATTTTCATCAGTTTAAATGACCAAAATATTTCAATAATTTTAGAAATTTTAATACCATTCAAAGTTCAGAGCATGCTCAATTTAACTTAAATTTGATAGTGATATTTTTGAGAGTAGGAAACAGTACATCTTCCAACAGATACTTTGGAGATGGCAAAAGTATAATAGGAAGAAAGAACAGGAAAAGATAATTGATGTATAAAAATTGTATCAGATAAATTAACAAATAATAACAACACAGTCACTTTGTTTTAAAAGCATAAATGATGTCCATGTCCATATATGATTGTAGCAATTTTTCTCATTTTTTTCACAAAATCCCTAACACCGTTGGAGCACTGAGAAGTGGATGATTCAAATGAATCCCTTTTGAGTACGTAAGTGTACAGTGTTGCTTCTCTTTAGTCAAGTCAGCATTTAAGCAATCTTTGAAATTTGAATAAAACTTGGAATTCTGCTGATTCTTGCTAAGTGCTACCATGCTTTTTAATAGATTAATCCAATACATTAATGAATCTTGTTAAAATAATACTAGGACTGTGGACAGTTACCAAAAGTTCCATCAGGAGTTCAGTTTATCTGTCACACATTGATTTTATTGAATATTTTATGCACAATAAACTTGATCCATTTCAGCTGTACAATTCAATGAATGATGACAATGTTGCAAACCTCTGCAGTCACCATAACGATCAAGAGTCAGTACATTTTCGTCACCCATCCCTCTACACACACACATTTCTCATGATTTTTTGCAATACATCTTTCCTTCCACCCCTGGACTCAGCAGTGTCTGCCCTGCTTTTGGTTACTCTGGATTAATTTGAATTTTGTATGCACTATTTTGTTCCTGCTTGCTTTTATTCACTATGATTTTGAGATTCATCCATGTTTTTGTGTTTATCAGTAATTAGTTTCCTTTTGTTGCTGAGAAATATTTCATTGAAAGACATACTACATTTTATTCATCCGTTTATATGTTGATGGACATTTGGTTTATTTCTAGGTTTTTACTATTGTGAAGCTTGCTGTTGTAAATAATCATGTACATGTCCTTGTGTGGACACTTGTTTTCATTTCTTTTGGATAAGTATCTAGGAGTGGAAAGACTGGGTCACATGGGAAGAGTATGTTTAAATTATTTAAGAAACTGATGGATTGTTTTCCAAAGTGTTATACAATTTTATACTCCTAGCAGTATATGAGAGTTTCGTTTGCTGCAAATATTTGTACATTTTAACAATAGTCATTCTAGAAGATATTTGGTAGATATTTTTGGCTTTAATTTGCATTCACCTTATTTCTACTTTTGTAGGATTTCTTCACTGCTTAATGGCTAGTTTTAGCAAAATGGGTCCTAAGGTATCACAAAAGCTTGAGAGAAGTTATTTTTGGGTCTGGAGATGCTAAAAAACTTTTCCATATAAATTAATGGTAATCGCCTTTTCACTTTACATCATTATGACTTATGAAAGTTTTCATAGGAACACTAATAATAGGGGAAATATGTACTACTTTTGGTCTTTTATTCACATGTAAAACATTTTCCCAGCTTCTACCACCTCTAGTACATACATTCTGAACAAGTACTTTTAAATAATCTTAAGTTTTTAATTTTAATGCCTGTGGTTTATGAAACGAAGAAGTAGACAAGACAAATCATAATACATATTATAGAAACTACACTTTAGCCCTTTACATCAATTTTTGATGGGAAAAATAACAAAACATCCTCGTGTCTTCTATAGATTGTCTTTTGAAGCAACAGTGAATTGAACCATTAAAAAGTAAAACATTCCATTGAACTGAAAAGCAGACAATGAATGTGCAAACCAATACCTAAGGAAAAAACACGTTGTCTGATCTCTACTTTTATGACTTCTTTTGGCCCTGATACATGATGAAAAACTAAACTCAAAATTAAAATGCCACAGGGATTGGAATACTAATATTTTAACCTATTTTGCATACCAGTAGAGCTTACAAAAATTAAAGAATAAAATACACGGGATGCTATCCAACTGGAAAGTGGGAGGGCAATGATGCAAACAATCCTATCAAATCTGTTTTTAAGCAACTTTTTCTAATGGCAAATATGATTTCTTTTATAGTCATTCAATTTAGTTGGGAAAGACATGCTAAAACAACATGGATGACACTGGAGGAGATAATGCTAAGTGAAATAAGTCAAGCAGAGAAAGACAATTATCATATGATTTCTCTCATCTATGGAACATAAGAACTAGGAAGATCGGTAGGGGAAGAAAGGGATAAAGAGAGGGGGATAATCAGAGGGGGGAGTGAAGCATGAGAGACTATGGACTCTGAGAAACAAACTGAGGGCTTCAGAGGGGAGGGGGTGGGGGAATGGGATAGACTGGGGATGGGTAGTAAGGAGGGCATGTATTGCATGGTGCACTGGGTGTTATACCCAACTAATGAATCATCGAACTTTACATCAGAAACCAGGGATGTACTGTATGGTGACTAACATAATATAATAAAAAAAATTAAAATAAAAAAAAAAGAAAACAAACAAACAAAAAACATATAGAAACTGGTCACATTTTATCATTAACTACTAAGTCTTATAGTATTGGATTTCTTTTTCCAGCTCTTCCAAATGCTGGGCTCTGTGTGTGTGTGTGTGTGTGTGTGTGTGTGTGTGTGTGTGTTGGCTCCATGATACAGGGCCTGGATTTCTTCAGGGACTTCAATCTACTAAAGTCAGAAGCAATGAGAATTGACAAGCGTTTTAGTCTCTCTCTGGGGGCTGTAGCTCATGCTCATAGTTTCCAACTTGTTCTTGCCAGCCATACATCTCTCTGCCTAACCCAGCTGCTTGCCCTGTGGTTTTCAAGTGTTAGCATCAATCCCAGGAAGACAACCTCTTTAGAGACAGCTTAACTGGCTCCCACAATTGCCTTAGGTCAAATCTCTCATTGAACTTTCACTGATCCACCACACTTAGCCATGTTCCTAATATAACAGAGTTAGATTTTTTGTGGAAAGTGTTAAAGATAAGCTTCTAAGAGCTAACCATGTACACAGTAATTTCAAAATCATCTGTATACTTTCTTCTTTTCACTTTCTCAGACTGCCTACTTAGTGAAAATGAATCCTACCCAAGAAAGGAGCAATACTATATATAAATGCATAGAATTTCTCTACATCATTATTGAGTAGAATATTTATTCTTTGAAATAATTGAATGATTATGCTGATGGCTACCGACCAATCTGCTAACATGTAGAAGAAAATAGAAGCATATTTTTTTGTTTTTATGTGAGATATATCTTTTACTAACATTATATAAGTGCACTGCAGCTTCACCCAAAGGGTTAACAGATCTGTTTAACAGATTCATTATAGTTTATTGACTCAGACTTCTAAGAATGAAACTTAGAATGGTCATAGAAAAGATCCCTCTTCTTTCTCTCCAATATTTTTCAAAGACTATGTTATCAATTTGTGTCATTCCCTTTCCCTGGAGGAGATAACATTGTTTTGATTTCATATTGAAAATGAAAGAGGCACACTAGAAAACAAAATGAATTTTGACATGTTTTACTCTCAAGAAAAATTCTCGACTTCAGTGGCACTGAATCTTATCAGAACAATTCACTGTAGAGGCAAAACTCTGGAATTGAGGCAGGATTTCAAAACTCTACAGAGTTGGGGAAAAATAATATAAGGAAGACTCTAAGTAGTCCCTTGCTAAGCCAAAGAGGACTGGTGTTTGCTTGACCTACTTTTACAAACTGTACTGAAAATAGGAGCCCTATATGACAAATTGTTACAGGTAAGAGGGTCTTAAACTACTTTTTCAACACAGCTAAACTAACCAAGCAAGGTCAATAACTTACACCACTAATAAGTGAGACCTGAAAACTTAGAAACCTGGCTTGATTGGAATTTATGTGAGGAGAAATTGATAAAAAACATAACAGTGTGTTATGCACATTTCCTCTCATTTCTTTGTCCCATCTCTACCTTTTATCTCATATTCTTTGGTGCAAATTACAGGATAAAATTATTTTTCAAAATAGGCAGAATAAAAAGGGAGCTAAAGCAATTACCAGAATGTTATTGAAAGGTTACTATTGAGGGGAGTATTGATTAAGAGGGGGATTCTATTGCATATGAAGAGAGAAAAGCATTAAATTTAGCTAGCTAAATTAAGAATTAAATTAGTAAATTAAAGAGAAAATCGGTTCAGTTCAATAAGACCTTAAAAGTAAAGACAAAAACAAACAAGAAATCAGTCCTATGGAATGGATTTTATTCTTTTAATCACAAGAATAGAAGTAGGCAGGGCAGCTTAGTATTCAGACCAATTAAAGTGAGCATCTCAGAGTTGTACTGTACATGCTCCATTCCCATGTCTTGGAAACAGAGCCCTCAGTGTAAGCTGTAGCACTGCAGTGACAAAATGCATGTGAGTTAGACTATTGGGACCAGAAACTCAAGTGATCTATTTATAGAAAAGATTAGAATATTTTATTGTAGTGTATTAAAAACCTTCCAGTTAAAACAAAAGATGCACTATGTTTATGAACAGGAAGAGTTGGTAATGGCAAAATAGCCATTACCCAGAACTAAATGTGTAAACCCAATAATTCCAAATAATGATATTTGTCAAACTGGATCAAAATATATTTGGAAGATTAAAGCTCAAGTAATACTCAGGGCAATTCTTAAAAAAAGAAGAAAGAAGAAAGAAAGAAAGAAAGAAAGAAAGAAAGAAAGAAAGAAAGAAAGAAAGAAAGAAAGAAAAAAATCCCACAACAATCTATTGCAACCTAACTTTGGCAATGAAATAAAATAGGGAATCAATGGATCAAAACATAGGCATGCTTCAGAAACGTTCCTGACCACATGATAATGTGAATATTGCAATAAAAAAGTCAAATTAACGTTTGTTTTCCAGTGCATTTAAAAGTTATTTTACAATATAGTGTACTTTATTAAGTATGCAATGTCTAAAAAATAATGCTCATGCCTTAATTTAAAGACATTTCATTGCTAAAAAATGCCAGCCATCATTTATTGCTAAAAAATGTTAGCTTTCAGTGAGTCATAATCTCTTTGTGGGTGGAGGGTCTTGTCTTAATGTTGATGGCTGCTGACCAAGGTGGTGGGTGCTGAAGGCTGGGGTGGCTGTGGCAATTCTTAAAATAAAACAACAATGAAGTTTTTGGCATCAATTAATTCTTCCTTTCATGAACCATATCTCTGTAGCACTCAATGTTGCTTGATGGCATTTTACCCACAGGGGAACTTCTTTCAAAATAGAAGTCAATCCTCTCAAACCTTGCCACTGCTTTATCATCTAAGTTTATGTAATATTTAGGTCTTTTGCTATCATTCCGACAATCTTCAGAGCACCTTCACCAGGAGTAGATTCTATCTCAAGAAACCACTTTCTTTGTGTACCCATAAAAAGCAGCTCCTTATCTATTCAAGTTTTATTATGAGGTTGCAGCAATTCAGTCCCATCTTCAGGCTCCACTTCTAATCCTAATTCTCTTGCTACTTCCACCACATATGTAGCTACTGTCTCCACTGAAGTCTTGAACCCCTCAAAGTCAACCATAAGAGTTGGAATCAACTTCTTCAAAACTCCTGTTTATGTTAATATTTTGAACTTGTCCCATGAATCAAAAAGGTTCCTAATGGCATCCAGAATGGCAAATCCTTTCCAGAACTTTTCAATTTACTTTGCCCAGATCCATCCCTATATATGCCAACAATAGCCTAACAAAATGTATTTCTCAAATAGAAAGACTTAAAAGTCAAAACGACTCCTGACCCATGAGCTGAGAATGGATGGTACAGGCGGATGGGGCAGGCATGAGAACAACACTCGCCTCATTGCACATCTTCATCAGAGATCTTCTGTAACAAGGTGCATTGTCAATGAACAGTAGTATTTTGAAATAATCTTTTTTTTTTTTTTCAGAGCAGCAGTTCTCAATGATGGGCTTAAAATATTCAGTAATCCATGTTATAAACAGATATGCTATCAACCAAGCTTTGTTGTTCCACAGAGCACAGGTAGAATATATTTAGCTTAAGGGCCTAGGATTTTCAGAATGAGAAAAGAGCATCAGCTGCAACTTAAAGTCATCAGTTGCATTAGCCCCTAACAAGAGAGTCACCCTGTCCTTTGGAGTCAGTCATTGACTTCTCCTCTCTAGCTATAAAAATTCTAGATGCCATCTAGAATTTTGTCTACATTGAAAATCTGTCGTTTGGCGTAACCACCTTCATTAATCACTGTATTTTAGTGAGATCTTCCGGATAACTTAGGGCAGCCTCACCTCAGCACTTGCTTTTTCTACCTTGTACTTTCATGTTATGGGGAGGGCTTCTTTCTTGCAACCTCATGAACGCACCTCTGCTAGCTTCCAACTTTTCTTCTGCAGCTTCCTCACCTCTTTCACTCCTCAAAGAATTGAAGAAAGTCAGGGCCTTGCTCTGGATTAGGCTTTGACTTACAGGAGTGTTGTGGCTGGCTTGATCTTCTGTCCAGGCCACTCAAACTTTCTCCAAGTCAGCGGTAGGGTTCTTTTGTTTTCATATCATTCTTGTGTTTACTGGAGTAGCACTTCTAATTTCCTTCAAGAACCTTCCCTTTGCATTCACAACTTAGCTAACTGTTTGGCACAATAGGCCTACTTTTTAGCCGATCTTGGTTATCAACTTGCCTTCTACACCGAGCTCACTCATTTCTAGCTTTTGATTTAAAGTTAGCTATGTACTTTTCTTCCTTTCACTTGAACACTTAGAGGCTGTTATAGGATATTAATGGGCCTAATTTCAATATTGTTGTGTCTCAGAGAATAGGGAGGCTTGAGGAAAGGGATAGAAATGGGAACAGTCAGTACAGCACTCAGAACACACATACACTTAATAGTTTGCCATCTTACACGGGTGTCATTCATGGTGCCCCTAAAACAATAGCGATAGTAACATCAAAGATCACCGATCACAGATCACCGAAACAAATACAATAAGTTTGAGACACTATGAGAATTACCAAAATGTGGCAGAGACAAGAAGAGAGCAAATACTGTCAGAAAAATGGTGCCAATAGGACTTGCTTGACACAGAGTTGCCACGAGCCTTCAATTTGCAAAATATGCAATATCTGCAAAGCACAACAAAGTGAAGCACACTGAAGTGACATATGCCTGCAGGTGTTTCAGAAGTGAATTGATATCTGCGGCAATTTGCTAAAGGACAGAAATTTCATTTTACATCAGTTGACAAAAATGTATTCTTCAAGCACTGGTATTGCTAAAATTAGCTATATATAGAATATGGAATGTTTTAATGTCCAGAATAAAAAAAATGAGTACAAATTAAAAAAGAAACAAACACACTAGAAGAAAATGGCAAGTTATATAATGAGAACTTCTAACACTGACTTAATAATAAGGCAGATGTTGCTTTACACACTCTGTCATTATCAACTCATTTAACCCTCACAGCAATAATATGTTGTAAGTACTGTTATTATCCCTGTTATTTGGAAGAGCTTTTGTACCACGTACTATTTTTCCATTCCACACTATGTCCGGCAGGGCTGGGGTGGTCAGCTCTGTACTACAGGCTTTCATAAGTTCACACGGATGTAGCCTGACAATCCACAACTGAGGTCGTGGTTCGGACCTTTCTACTAGTTATCTGATGCTTAGGTTTGGCATAACTGAAGGAAAATACTAGACACACGTATTCAACCTTTGAACGTGAGACCTTTACCAATGTGTAGGTGGGGGATGGGAGGCACTGGGTAAGTACTTCCCTTATTCCAAGAACTGCAGGAGGGTAAGTGGCAGGATCATGAAGAAAAATGGGTTTGTGGAATAAAATGAAGCCGAGGATGAGAAACCAGTATATGCAAGACTTTTGTAGTCCTGCCAAAAATGTAGATCTTTAGCTTAAGAGCAATGGGAAGCACGAGGCCCGTTTGAGATTCTTTTGAGATATTACCAGGTTTGTGTTTTATGAAAAAGTGTAGAACACAGTGGGAGGAGTTAGGGAAGGAAGCATGAAAGACTGATTGAGGGAGAACAGATATTAAGCTATATAATATGTAGACAGGATTAGGGATTTTTTTTACATTATCAGGTAAAAACTTTTATAAATAATGTATGTGTTTTTAGTGTTAGAAGAATAACTTGGTCTGAAGTCATAGATGTTATTTCTGGAACTGTGAATATCCAAAGATGTTCTTGTGACAGGGATGAGTTTGTTTCAATTTTTGAGCTAATGAACATAAAACCTTTTCTGCAACTCATACATGAAACTCTGGTTTATTTGGAAAATAAAAAGGCTAATTCTCAGTTGAAACTCAACTTTTATTTTTGATATTTTAACAACTTCATTCACATAAAATGAGATTCAAATTGTACAAACTTCCTGAGCCATATTATCATCATTTCTCAAATGATCCAATCACTATTGGGTAGTATATATAATGCCCATTCACACAGAAATTGAAAAATATCTTCAGATAACAAAATTTGTAACTAAAGATCTGAATGGTTAAACAAACGCATACACCCCACACCTTTTTTGTTCCTTCCCCCATTTGAAGCAAGTGAAATACCACTATTTCTCATATGCAGCTCACTATCTGGCTCATGTTTCGGTAGAAACCAAATAGGCAGCTTTTAAAAATTATTTTTGTTATTGTTAAATGGACTTGGAGGTGCCAGGGTATGTGAGGAACTTAATAGATAACTCTGAGTATGAGCCTTAAGAGAAATCACAACACAAATAAAAATTTAAAAAGATTAATACAATATCAATTCAAAAACAGAAAAACAGTCATAGTGAGAAAAGTACAAATCACAAAGACAGATAACATACATAATAATTATATATATACATATATATGTAAAATTAATAGCTAATAATGGTGGCATCACTAAAAATTGTGGATGGAATACATAGTGATGCTGGGAAAATGGACCTGGTTTAAGAGGGAAAATAAAAATGTACCTTTACCTAACACAAAATATAAATTTGGTCTCTAGACGGTTATAGACTTCAGTGTGAAAGTAAAACTATATATTTAGCAAAGGCAAATAGAGGCTCCTTGTGAACTAAGGAAGATGACTTCCTGAAAAATATGTTCAAAAGTATAAACAAAACAAAACAAAATAATGACGATTCTATCAAAAGTCGTGTTCAATAAAGGATTCCATGAATAATAATAACTGATAGCTGATGGCAGAAAAGAAGATAGTTGCCATATCTAAAATTTTTATGTGAATTATATCCAGGATATCAATAAACTTGCATGAGCAAACAAGAAAATAGCAGAAAACATAATATAAAATTTTGCAAAAATATAATGAAATTTATAAAGTAAGATGTATTAATTCTCTTTGTTGCTGCAAAAATTTACTACAAATTAGTGACTTAAACAATAAACATTTACTATTATGTAGTTCTGGAGTCAGAAGTTTAAAATCAGTTTCGCTGGGCCAAATTCAAGATATCATCAGGATGGTTTCTTCTGGAAACAGCTGGATGTGCAAAGTACAGAATAGCAATTGGGCAATGGTTGAATGGTTTCTGTGTCATTTGGGGAAAGATATATTTGATTTTACATCTTATCAAAATGCGCTTTTTAGAAATTCCAAAAACACTCCCTAAAAATATGACATGGTTTAAACAGATTCAAGTAAAGTTTTCACAGAATTCCAAAAGGTTTCTTTTTAGTGTGGGCGCATATAACTTTAGAATGTACTTGAGGTTACATTTTATGGATCCCTCCAAGGAAAGAATTCAACCAGGTATTTTAATTGTACTAGTTTTGTTTTGATTTTGAAATAGAATATTCTGGCATAGGTAGACAAAGGATAACTTCTGTTCATAATCATCTCTAAATCTTCCTTATCTTATATATCTTTGCCTCCTGAGCTTTACCTACTCTGTTCACTGACATATATAGAAGTGGGTGACTTTAGCGTACTTTCTGTACTTATTATTCAGGAAGTTTCTCGAGACAAGAGGGAATAAAATCCTTAAGTAGAATCTTACATCTAGCATTAACTCTTCTCTTCCACTTCCTTTTTGAAACTAACCTTAACATTGTAGATGACACCTAGCTGAGGCAAAATTGCTCCCTTTTTCTCCCTACCATGCCCCCAGCTACAAAACGTGTGAAAAGTTGTGGCAGTGGCAGGGGAAAAGCAGCTGGTAGGGAATGGAATGTTCATATGTGAAGAAACAAGTTGCCAGGCAAAGGAAGCATAATGGCATACCTAGAATATGTGTGTTTCCTCAACACAAAAGGAAAAATCAGTTGACTGATTAGGTGAGTGTCGATCCTTGCCACTGAAATTCTGGAGCCACAATTTACACTTGTTACATGGGTATTTTTCTCTTCGTCATCTGGATACTGCAAAACCTTTAGTGCACCCAGATTTCCAGGTCAACTCTACTGGAATTTCCATCTGTGTCACTCACCATGGGGTTTAAAGACCCATGTGGTGCGAGATCTGTTTGTTACTAATTCAGGATGAGATAAGGAGTTGCAGCCAGCATGTCAATCAACCAAGTTGTGAGGCACATTGCTCAGTTTGCCTGATGTTTTTACTTAGCAAAGCTTTCTTGATTGTCTCCTGGAGTGCAGGTAATAAACTGTTCCAAAACAGACTATTTTGAGTAGCAGTTTTTATAACCTTTCTTTCAGCCTTTGCATTAATGTTACATATATGGAAACACATAAGTACTTACGTGAAAATAAATGTTTGCTAATAAAATTGGACAGCAGCACAGGGGTCAGAGAACCTGGGTCTTGGTGTAGACTCTGCCCCTTAGCAGTTGTGTGAACTGAAAGGAATCATTGAGTCTCTGTGAGTTTCAGTCTTCCTCATTTGCAAAATTAGCTGGAATCATTCTGGATTAAATAGCTTAACGAAATGGGAAAAGATAAAGGAACTGAATGCATGGAAGCATCACATTCTTACATCTAGACCCATGTCGGTGGCATATGAATACCGACTATTGATTAACTGAGAAGACGAGTGCTAAACATGTTTATTTTTGAATTCCCTTTGAACACCTCCTCAACTCTCATCCCTTGAATATTTCCCATCCTTAAACACATATTTGGTGTTCAAGAAACCTCTGTGGCTACAGCGTGTCTTTGTTGCTTATAATAACGTTCTGGGATTCAACCTGCAAGTTCACGGCTATATTTAGATAAGATAGGTGCTCAAATAAATACTTGTTGAATTATTGAAATGCAATCTGCGAAAAGCTAGGAAAAAAAAATAGTCTCACTTAAGTCCAGGTATTAGCAGGGTTGACGTTTTCTGGAGGCTCTGAGGAGAAAACTATTTCCTTCCCTTTTTCAGCTTCTAACGGCCACCTTCCACATGGTCCAGCCTCACATTGCTCCAGCCTCATTTCTGTCACCACATCTACTGCTGAAGCTGGTCTTCCGCCTCCCTCTGTTGGGACCCTTATGTTTACATTGGGCCCACCGAGATACTCCAGGATGATCTCACACTTCGATATCCTTAATTTAATCACACTTATAAAGCCCCCTGTGTCATGTAAGGTGATATTCATGTGGTTAATATTTTTGTAACCATGAAATAGGTAATATTTCAGTATATTTGGATGGAAAATAGGAATTTCCTATAATATTGACTTTAACAATATTAGCAGGTTTTTTCGGCTAGTCTTGCTGTGTATTTTCATTCACAACACTTTTAGCATCAAATGTGTGGGTTTTTTCCTCTGCTGAATGACTTGGTCATTCTCTGATCTCTGGACACCTTCTGACTCAGTTCTGACACTAACTACCCAGAGTTAGTGTCTGACGCCATGGGTTGAAGGGCTCAGTTTCACAAAAATGCTCTACTACAGTTACTGGTTGTGGGTCCTAGGTGGTAACCTGTACTTCTGACCAACCAGTTATAAATTGGGGGTCCCACAGCCCTGTTCTCAGGTTCTATAATTGGACAGAACAATTCAGAGACCTCAGGAGAGGGTTTTACCTACTCTTACTGGTTTATTATAAAAGATACAGCTCAGGAACAACTAAATGGAAGAGATGCAGAGGGTAAGATGTGGGAGCAGGGCAGGACATCGCACTGAGCTTCCATGCCCTCTGGGGTATGCCACTGTCCCACACCTCAATGTGTTTACCAACCCAGAAGCTCTCTGAACCTTGCTGTTTAGGGTTTTTATGGAGGTTTCGTTACTTAGGCATGGTTGACTGGATAATTGGATATAGGTGACTAACTCAATCTCCAGCCCTTCCCATATCTCCCTGGAAGTCAGAAGATGGGGCTAAAAGTTGCAACCCTCTAATTACATGGTTGGTAATGAGCTGGCAACCAGCTTCCATCCTGAAAGTATCAAGAAGCCCATCAAGAGTCCCTTCATTAGTATAAACTCAGAAAAGGATTATTATGAATAACAAAAGACACTCCTCTCATCCCCATCACTCAGGAAATTCTAAGCATTTAGAAGCTCTTGTGCCAGGAACTGGGGGTAGAGACCAAATATATTTCTTATTATGTGATGATATCACATCTGCATCATAGTGATTTGACTTAGCAATATTTATTTAGCTCTACAATTGAATAAAGGGACATTAGGAGACATCCAGGATGGAGTTGTACTTTCTGTTTGCAATATATTGTCCCACTATTGCTGTCTTATGGAAGGGATTTGGAAGATACCTTTCATGTAACTTTGAACTGAAAAAGATAAGTGAAATATGAAGTGACCATATAATACAGTCTAAAATTTGCTCCTTCAATTATTTAGACAATGGGAAGAACAAATAAAATTTGACACACAATATAATAGCAGTCAAGAGCTGCTATGCCTGAGAGCTGGGTTTATAGGATTCTGTGTTGGAGGGAGTACAGGTGTTGGTATGTAAAGACCTTGTTTAGGCAAATTAAGGCAAGCAAAAAAGAGGACAAACAACTTATTGAACATATGTAAGAATATATAAATTCCAAGATGGAGCTGGTGTTTTCTGATAAAAGTTGATAAAGGAACTGACCAGTGGGTTAAGCATATTCTTTGTTGCCAGGGAAGGAACAAACTAATAGATGATTTTCCCTCCAGTTCTCAGTAGGAAGTGGTATATCAAAAGCACGAATTTTCAAAGGGGTTTCACTGATATGAGTTAGAATATGTCTCAAAAAAAAGTGTATTCCATGACTCTGTCACTGGGATCTAATAATGTTACCTACCTCATAGTCAGTGATATACTGGCTAAAATACTTAATTATTGACTTTTTAGAGTGAGGAGAATGCTTATTTGTATTATTTTCCAATTTCTAAGTTGTAAGTAACCAGTATCAACCTATCAACAGAATGCCGACAAGCTCACAACATTTCGAAAATTTAATGATTGGCCCTAATAAACAGAAAGCAGAGCAGCCAGCCTTCAAAACATCATTATACAGAGCTCTTGGGACTGTTAGATCATTAAACTGGGTAAAGCAAAGTGTTTGCCACACCGGAAGCAAGACCTAGGGACTCTTTTTTACTTTCTACTTTCTCCTATTTGTATTACGTGTGTGGGTGAATATACATAATAATAATGTTTTTATTATTAACTTATACTATTTGTTTTAGGGGTACATGTCTATGATTCATCGGTCTTACACAGTACATAGCACTCAGCACAACACATGCCCTCCCCAATGTCCATCACCCAGCCATCCCATCCCTCCTACACCCCGTCCACTCCAGCAACCCTCAGTTTGTTTCCTGAGATTAAGAGTTCTCTTATGGTTTGTTTTCCTCTCTGGTTTTGTCTTGTTTCGTTTTTTCCTCTCTTCCCCTGTGATTCTCTGCCTTGTTTCTCAAATTCCACATATTAGTAAGATCATATGATAATTGTCTTTCTCTGATTGACTTATTTCATTTAACATAATACCCTCTAGTTCCGTTCACATCATGGCAAATGGCAAGATTTCATTTTTTGATGGCTGCATAAATATTCAATTTTATATATATACCACATCTTCTATATCAATTCATCTGTTGATGGACATCTGGGCTCTTTCCATAATTTGGCTATTGTAGACACTGCTGCTAAAAACATTGGGGTATAGGTGTCCCTTTGGATTACTACATTTGTATGGTTGGGGTAAATACCCAGTAGTGCAATTGCTGGGTCATAGGGTAGCTCTATTTTCAACTTTTTGAGGAAACTCCATGCTGTTTTCCAGAGTGGCTGCACCAGCTTGCATTCCCACCAACAGTGTAGGAGGGTGCCCCTGTTTCGGCATCTTCGCCAACATCCGCGGTTTCCTGACTTGTTAATTTTAGCTATTCTGACTGGTGTGAAGTGGTATCTCATTGTGGTTTTTATTTATATTTCCCTGATGCTGAGTGATGATGTTGAGAACTTTTTCATGGTATGTTGGCCATTTGGATGTCTTCTTTGCAGAAATACATAATAATAATTTTATTAATAGTGCGCTCTCTCTCTCTCTCTCTCTCTCTCTATATATATATATATATATATACATAGTGACATTGAAAAGGAAAGTTAATCTTGAAGGACTAGGGAACAATGTAGCATTCCTATGATTATGTATCACTGACCTGGTGGATGCTATGAAGAAAGGGATATGTGCAATAAAGAATTGGCCAGTGGGCCTGGGTTGTCCAACCCCAGCACATTCTAAGGAATGGTCTGGCCCTTGGCCAGCTTTTGGGAGATAATCTCTAATATCTTCTGAAATTGTCTGGAATATGCTGACTGAAAAAGATGTCTATTTACCTGGCAAATGTGATATGCCAGATTGTCTATGATAACAACGTGATTTATGATGGAGGTCTTGGACTCTGTGATTAGTTGACCTAGAGAGGGACTGGAGATTGAGCAACTGAAGTCAGCCATATGGGCGCTCATTTTATACATGGCCAACCCCTAATAAGAACCCCAGACTCAAGACTCTTGTGAACAGTACTGGTTTGTACATGTTGCCACACATCACTGCTGGCAGAATTAAGTGCTTTCTCTAAGATTCTGTTGGGCAAGGACAACATGAAACTTCCCTAGTCTCTCCTGGACTCTGTTCTTCACAACTTTAACTTTTGCTGATTTTAATCTGTATACTTTTACTATAATGACCTTTAACCCAGACAGTGAGTGAAGTTGAAATTTTCCCCCACAGTTTTAGTTTTCAGACACTCCTGGCATTCTATTATGCATTATTTCTTATATAATATCCTATTATTTTGTCAAAAAGCATTATGATCTACTAATTTTTTATTATGTTCAGTTAGCCAACATATAGTACTAATTTTCACTATAGAGTTAACTAGTAACAACATAGTTTTACCCTTTCCAATCATATTTGAATTTTAAGAGATTCCTTGAGGTTGAAAAAGTCCTTTGAACTAAGTGAACAATTACTAGAAATAGAATTCCTTCCACTGAGTTAAACAATAAAAACAATTTTGGAAATGAGTGTCTCTAGAGCAGTCAAACATTGAGCAATGTCTGGAGAAATTTTGGTTGTAAAAACTTGGGTGAGGATTCTACTATGCATTCTACAATGAACTGGACAAGTCCCTACACAAGGAGTTATACAGCCCAAAATGTCCATTGTGTAAAGCCGAGAAGATGCCTGTTCTATAGTTATCTTCATCATTCTATCTGAAAGCAGAGGAGGAATTCCACACTACTTAAGGGAAGAGAATAGCGTTGACTTTCTCTTATAGAAGAAGAACTCAACCTGTGAATTCTAATGAATCAGCAGAAATCTACAACATAGAAAGCCAAAGATACTGAAATTGCGTGAAGCTTCTTTTTTTTTTTTTTAAGATTTTTATTTATTGGACAGAGAGAGACACAGTGAAAGAGGGAACAGCAGCAGGGAGAGTGGGAGAGGGAGAAGCAGGCTTCCCGCTGAGCAGGGAGCCCGATGCCGGGCTTGATTCCAGGACCCTGGGATCATGACCTGAGCCGAAGGCAGACACTTAACTGAGCCACCCAGGTGCCCTTGCGTGAAGCTTAATTCTGGGTAGAATCAGCTGATAGAACTTGAAGTATTAGTTTAAATACTATATTTTATTTGGTTAGTGTAATTTTTATGGAAGATTTTTATTTTCCTATTTACTAGGTAAAAATTCATTTTTAATTATTGATAATTGAAAAAAAAGTAATGTTTGCTTTTGTGCATATGAATTTATGGTGGCAACAAAACAATGCTTTCTACGGAAAGAATATCTCAATTACGAAAGTATTCACACCACCTTAAATCCCTTCAAGATGTTTCAGTTTCTTTAACACTGACCTTTACATTACTTTTTTTAAATTTTGAAATTAAACCAGTATTGCCCACCATATTTAGATAGGGGGTGAGCTTTAGAAACTAAGTGTCCTTGCAGAGTATAAAGTCAACCCAGTGAATTTCAGAAAATTTTTTAAATCATCAAATATATTGTCGATCATATAAACTGTTATCCTTTGCCCTCAATCCATGCACATAAAATTCTGATTGATGTCAATGGGAGCCATGTGCAGCTTTGAGGGCACCGAAGTTTGAAACTTTATGGTCTATTCAGAATATCTTCGAAGTCCAGTTTCTGAGGAAAGACACAACATTTAAAAAGTAGTTCTTCAGGGGTTTTTCTTATCCACTGGGAACAAGTTTAGATTGCCTATTTTAAATGCAATGTTAGACTAGAATTGCAAAACACAATATGGGTTGTGAGTAGTTGATTTCAAATGGATTGTTTCAGTTTATTTCAATTCTAAATTTATAGCCTTGGGGGTCTAACGTGGCAAAGAGCCCACCTCTCTTTTGAAACATTAATATTCATGAGTTTCTTTCATTCAGTTGCAATAGTGGTAGATAGTTATTTTATTCATGGTATTGCTATAAATTAAATGCATTACTTTCATTAGCTTAGTCTACAAAATCCATCAGCAGAATAAGTGAGATCACCTTTGTATCACCAAATTCATTAGTGAATTTTATTTTTAAATTATGGCTAAGTATGCTTTTATAAGAATTCTTCACTTTGTTATTGGTGCTTATCTTGATTTAAGTACATAGCAAATAAAACTCTTTGAATTTATTTCTACATCAAGAGATGGTTCATAGAGTAATTACAAGCAACCGTCAAACTGTAAGTGATGGTTTATCTCAGGAGATCCTAAGGATATAAATCTATTATGCGGCACATGATATAACGCTGATCTACTATAACATAAAATTAAACAAAATCAATTATTTTCATATGAAATAGAATTTTTGAATAATTTAGATTTCTTATGTAACAGGACTAAACATTTCTAACCATTCAATTACCAAATGAAATGCAACAAATAAGAAGGAATTACTTAATCTCACTCATCAAAGTATTGAGTTAGGTTAACATAGTTTTTAATAAAATACATAACATGCATAGAAATAATCATACAATTTTTATCAGAAACAAATTTTCTGTTACCTGAGACTTCCACATTTTTTCCATTTGAAGCGCTAAATGCCATAACTCAAGTAAATACCCGAATGTTGTCTTTCTTAGCGAACTGTGGTTTTCTTTTTGGAGCATAATTAAATTGCACTTAGAACTCTTGTACCTGAAGCCTCTCAGAGAAATCTTTGCTGTTTTGCTATGTTAGTCTTACCACCTCCATGCAGGGTCAATGTTCTTGACAACACATCAAGCATGAGCCTGATAATCCAACTCAACCATGACTGAAGGAAAGTATTGAAGCAGCAATCAAGAAACAGGATGTTTGACAGAAGAGAGGGGGAAAAATGACAGACTGCTTTCTAACCAGGAGCTAACTTTTACATTCAGAGAGATTTTAGGGTGAGTATGGGAATGTGAGGATTAAAACAACTGAAAGAAGACAAGAAGTGAAGTGAGGAAATGGACCCAGGGGAGGGAAGAAAGAAGGAAGCAGACACGTGATTTACGTTTTAATTTTTTTCTTGACCAAGGAAAGATTATGCAGGGTTTTAAATAGGCAGATGAGTGCTTAGCTATGTACTTCTAAGTTTTGGTTTTGTTGAGCGAATGCATTAAAATGAAGACAGAAGGCTCTGAAACAAGTTAATCTTATCCAATTAATAGATGAGAGTGTCCTGAAGTAACACAGAAGATAAAGTTAACATTCCTAAGAGAGTTACAGAGTAGTGAATATCTAGGTGGTAGGATTGATTATATTTAATAATTGGATGAACAAAAACAGTGGAAAAAAAAGAACTGAGGAAAATCTTAAGTCTCTGGTGTGGGCCATATTCTAGACTGAAATGTGATTTGATGAGAAATACAATTCAAGATGAGAAACAGGTATTTTGGAGGGTAAGATAAACTTAGTTTAAGGCATGTGAGCTTTGGGGGTTCTGTAGACATGCAAGCATAAAAGTTCAGCAGTTACTTTTTAATTTTATGTGCCACAGAAAATTGCCTCTTCTGCTACATCAAGTAGCCTTCAATAGATTCCTCATAACTGAGTACCATAACTGGAGAACACAACCACATAGCTCATTTTCCATGGGGATGGCTTGTCCCTGGGGTTCTGCTAGCTCTCATTGATTCCAGCAGATGTACTCCACTCTCTGCTATCCTGCTCTGTGCTCCTGGACTGGATTAAAGGATCCTTTGCACTCTAGCTGCTGATCAGTTTCAGCCAATAGTAAGATCAAAATGAAGGAGGAGAGTGAGTAACCACCCCCCCCCCATAGAATTTACACTAGTTGGCTGCAGTGGGCTAAATGTTTGTCTCCTTGCCCCCACCCCCACATCCCCAAATTCATATGTTGAAATCTTAATCCCAAATGTAATGATGTAGGAAGTGGGGTCTTTGGGATGTTGTTAGGTCATCATGGTGGCACCCTCATGATAAGATTAGAACCCTTATAAAAAAAAAAAAGAAGAAATGGTAGATCTCTCTCTCTCTCTCTCCCTCTTTCTTTCTCCCTCTCTCATTCTGCATGCATGCACTAAGGAAAGGCCATATGAGGACATAACCAGGAGGACAGCCCTCACCAAGGACCTGACCAGGTTGGCACCCTGATCTTTGAATTCCAGCTTCCAGAACCAAAAGAAATATTTGTTGTTTATGCCACTCAGTTTACAATATCTTTCTTATAGCAACCCCAAAACACTAAGATACTGGCTAGAGAAAGGTCAGCCTCTCCAGATGGCACTCTTTTTCATGTTTTGAGAGCTAACCATCCCTCTTCTTGTTCAATCAAGCCTAAATGTTGTAAATCACAACCCAGCACCCCACTTTCTGTCCTCGCACATACTTGCCAGTTGCCTGGGTTTTTCCTACATTCTTTACACATTGTTGTAAGTAGTCCCTTTATTAAACACTTCTCAAATTACCTAATTGGAGAGCATTACCTACTATCAGCCAGGACATGACAAATTAGAGGCTGAGGTTTTTCTTGTTTTGGTCTTGCCAACATCTCCCTCACAGAACCTAGTTATCTTTTGTTCAGAAGGGAACATAAGAGTGCAAATATTAGCAATAGAAAGAAAATTACGTAATACGGGGAAAATCCCATAGGGCGACAAAATTTTTCCCCCTATGTTTCACGAATGACTAATATAATCTTAAAATTGCACTATTTCTCAAGAAAATTGTGTTATTTCTCGAAGGGGAATTCATTATGAAAACAGGATTAGTCCTACTCCACTTGGATGGAGTGTAACCACCCTCTAACCAAGTAAGACCAAATCTCCACATGAGGTGTGGCTCTATCCAAAAACACTGTTTCTCTATATACAAAATAGGAAATTACCTGGGAAAGACTTTTCTTTTATGACAGTATCATAAATGAATGCAACTCCAAAGTTCAAGTAGAGTGAAATTGAAAACACTTCCTTCACAATCCTTCTGGAAATGAATGGAAAGGCTTTCTCACTTCTGTCCCTGCTGATTGACTGTTTGATTAAACTGTTTGATTAAACCATGTTATTTTTTTTAACATTGTACTATAATCAATTATATATAATGACAGGATGAAAATCTCTGCACTTACAAAACCAAGGTCAGATCAGCATACGTGGTCATTTTTTCAGGTTACTGAAGGATTTTGACTATAATACTTATATGCGTCACTATTTTTAAATCCTCATCAAGCTGTAAAAGGTTTGTAAAATTCTCAACTTTTCCTTTTTACTTGCACTCCCTAAGAATTAAGTTTGCATTTCTGAACTTCCCAGCTCTTTCTCAGTATCCTTGCCATTATTCCTTCTGGGCCCCCATCTCCTGTCACACTATCCACAGGTGCTTTTCTATGTATTTCAAGTTGAGAAGCAATTTGCATATGTAGTTAAATTGAAGTCTTAAGAAGACCACATTTTTAAGCTTACATGCTATGAGTGTGTATAAATAGATACAATACAAATCCTTACAAAGCCCTCCATAATGTCAAAATTTTCCATATCCTTACAAATGAAAAAATAGCACTAGTTTTCTCCAGTGTCCTGACATCCAAAGCTACAAACTAGAAAGACTTCCATCTACTCTAGCCAGATGAATTTTCTTTTCATTATCATTTTTCGCAAAAGCACTGCCCCACTTTATCTCCCCTTCTAGGATACCAATAAAATGGTCTTCAAATTTAAGCTAAAAATATAGATATACATGTAAAGTCATTGGCTGAAGTCACCTTCCTCTGTTTGATCTTTGAGTGTCCCTTGGAAGTACAGAGGTTCTGCCTACACACCTGTTTGGAGGGTGTGGGCCTGAGGGGAGAGGGTCTGTGGTTCAAAAATACATGCACAATAAAAAAACAGTGCCTATCACATAATACAGTTACAGATAAGAAAAACAAATTGCAAAGCTTGGATATGGATAGAAAAAGAGACTTCCATATAATTGAGTCTTATGCTATAGCAATTGCAGAAAATAGTGACTTCAGACATGTCCTATTGATAACACAACGCTAAACATAAAGATAAGCATGTTTGATTTTAAAATGGGGGGAAAACAGAGAAATCAGAGGAATCCACTTTGATTGTGTGTGTGTGTGTGTGTGTGTGTGTGTGGTTTCCCTCCTCTCTATTCATCTTTATTCCATCCCTAAAAAGCACACATACAAACTATCTTCGCAAAGATTCCTCTGACCTGTATACTCATTATAGAGTGTGAGAGTCTTAGAGTGACCTAAAGCAGCACTGCCAAACTAGGTCCAGGACAGGATTTCTCAACCTCGGCACTATGGACATTTTCAGCCAGATAAGATAAACTGAGGGCTTCAGGGGAGGGGGGAGTGGGGGAATGGGATAGGCTGGTGATGGGTAGTAAGGAGGGCACGTATTGCATGGTGCACTAGGTGTTATACGCACCTAATGAATCATGGAACTTTAAAAAAAAATAAATAAAGACTGATTTCAACCACCAGCAAAAAAAAAAAAATTCCTTGCTGTAGGGGCTGTAATATACATTGTAGGATGTTAAGCAGCATATCTGGTCTCTAACATATTAGAATCAGTAGCATCCCTCCTCATCACCCCATCCATCTGTTACAATAAAAAAAATACCCCAGACATTTCCAAATGTCCCCTGGGAGGAGGGAGGATACAGTCACTCCCATTGAGAACCACTGGTATAGGATAAGGACACCCTTGGTGATGTCCTCTGATCTGATTCTATAATATTTGAATGAAAATATTTAAAATCTGCAAAATAAAGCACATATGACCAGTCATTTTGCCAGTAAATAAGGTTTTCTCATTGTTGAAATAAAACCCCAACTCTCAGTTTAAACATCATTAGCACACAAGAGGGAGCATAACTGAGTGGTTGAAGTATCTGCTTTATGGATCCAGGTTACCACTTTCTGCATGAGACCCGGGGAAATCATTCAACATTCCTGTCCCACCATTTCCTCATGGATAGATGGAGACAATTAGTAACTATTTTATATTGTTGGAGGATAAAATCAGTTAACACCTGTAAATTACTTAGAACATTGCTGAGAACATAGAGGGAACTTTTGTCATTTAGAAATCAAAGAATGGATCTTGGCAAGGGGGTTAAGGTAGCTGACCTATGGTTCAAGCTGTATCACAAATTGTATAACCTCAGAGAATCACACCACTTCCCTAGCCTCAATTTCTTTACGCATAGAACATGGTCTTGAATGATATTCCAAAAGTCGTAATATTCCAAATTCTTTGACTTTGATCATGAAATCATATTTTGCTATCAATTTTCAAAACAAACCAAAAAAGACCATATTATACACACCACAGTAGAAATGTGTGTGTATATATATCTTTGCTGCTTTGATCCAACATTTCATCGTAACACACATAATTTCTAGCTGCATGGAACATGTGCTGTCTTTACCACTGATGCACTTTTTTTTTTTTTATTTGCTCTGATTTGCCTTTAGCAACCGTTACTCAGATAGGCTGCTGCTCATAATACTGTCAGGAATGAATACCAAACTTGAAAATAATGCCAGTACTTGAATTCTCTCCAAGCTTTTAGTAGTTGTTGGTCCCCGTAGTATTTCAGCTAAGTCATAAGCCCGCAAGGGAAATGGAAATGTAGTAAATCTAGAAAAATGAGATTATAAATGGAACATGGACTAAAACAAGAAGTGTTACATGGGAATTTCCCCATTTAAAGCAAAAGCTCTAAATCTTGAAACTTAAAAGGGAGAGAATAATTGTATGGATTGCCTTTTTAGGTAAGACCTCCTTTTAGAGAGTAACCCGCCAGAGACCTGGGAAGAGGCCATCTTAGATTCTGGGAGGTATGGGAAAAGTGAAGGGGAGACATTAATGATTGGCAACCCTCTTTAAAACTGTTGAAACCATAGTAATTTTTCACTGACTACTGGATTTTCCATCCCCCAACAGAAAGCTCTGAACACAATTTGATCACCATTCTCTTCAACCTTTCTATGGTGTCCACTAGAAACAGTCTAGTGGAGATAGATGCATGCAAAACACCAGTATTTCCAATTGTCTGCCACATTCTCACTCATCATTTCTTGGGGCTGGAATGCCACCCACTGAGTGCTGTGGTGCAAAGGACAGCCTGAAGCAACTCTCTTAACCAGTCCCTTACAAAACAAAAGATTTAAGCCAATTTGAAAGGAATGAGGGGCCCTATGGGTCTGCCAAGCAGTCAGAGTACCACTTTGGAGGCCGTATGAACTTTTGTCTTCCAATTGCTGCAGGTCTCACTTGGTGATTCCCAGCAATAGTAAACAGCATTTTATTTTCCCAGAGGAAAATGGAGGCCAGGCATCAATGAATCCTCTTCCAAAAACTCTATGACTTGCCTCATGAGGACAGTCTGAAGAGTCCCTAAGGCATGTAATGAAAGACCACCAGTATCTGATGTAGCCTTCAGATGATGTGAAGGTTGTTCCCAAATTGGGCTGGCTTAGATTACGTGGAGCTTCCCAAGGGATAATTGAATGCTAATTTATGCAATGACTGTGAGCAGTTATCACTGCGATGGGAGTCATTCAATTAGAAAGTAGGAATAAAGTTTGTCTCCGACTCCAGTTGAAGTGATCAATGATATCCCTCCCGTTCTGGAAAGTATTCAGTTCAACCTCAACTGATTGGCTAGGGTTGTTATGAAAGACAGAACTGTCCGACAAACCCTCTTGTGGGACAAGGCAGATTCTATGCAATTGCCATACCTTTCCATGTGTTAATGTCTCAGGAAATGTAGAAAGGTCACTTCAAAATATTAGAGGGACAGACACCTATATTTCTAAGCTGTAACCCTGAGAGTTAGGAGATTTGTCCAAATGGTGGAACATTTTTGAGGTCAGTAGCTCAGATTGCTACATCCTGTTGTTTGGAGTTCTGTGGAGGGTGACCTTTATTAATTAAATGCTGTATATTTTAAAAAATAGATTTCACCACAGTCTCTGTTGGTTGGATTAATCCAAGTGGCCAATGGACTGGCATATTCATGGTCAGAAGACAAGACAGAATAGAAAGGAGGAGTAGATGTTGGAAGAATTCTCTACGGATTTCTCATGTTTTGGCACATCTTGCAAGAACAGGCACTGCCCCTTGGTTCCAAATTACTTTTTCCAAAGATGTTTTTTATCAAGCACCCTTGGTGGACAGAGACAGTAACTCCTTTCAGAGCAAATGACAGATTTCTTTTTCAATTGTTCAGTACACTATCATCTCCTTCAGTGCCAAAGGTAAGATAGGTTTGCTTGAAGCCCATTTTAAAATATTAGAATTTCCTAAATTCAGGATTCCTTTCCTACAATGCAACCCATGTATGGCCAGGTCTCACCTGACACTCTTTTATTCACCTTGTGAAATAGGGTCTCAGGGAAACATCACAAGAAAATTCTGTATTCTGGCTATAGCTATTGCTATTAATAATAAACCATCTTTATTATTAGCCCAGCAGACTCATGCTTTTTGCCAGCATCAATAAAACTACGGCACACTAGTTTGTTAGCTTACAAGTGGGATAAATCTCAGACCATTTAAAATTCTTGAGACTAATTAGCAGAAGTATACTTTTATCCTTCATCCACAAAAGCACCTTAAATAATAGTGTATTCTATTTTCCCTTTTGATATTAGACATTCTATTCCGTTTTGATTATCCCTGACCACTCCATAGTCATGGAGTTCCAGGATCCACGGAGATGTTGAGCAGCTCCATCACACATGAACTGAATAAGAAAACACAACTGTGTAGACCCCACATTTACTTTCCTTTGCCTGATCTCGTCTGTTTTGTCTCTTCTCCCCCTAGTTTTGTCTTGTACTCCTTCCTCCTTCTGTGAAATTGGTGATGCCTCCCCAATTTAAAAGGGTTAATAAGTATAAGAATTAAATGTGATTCAAAAAATACTTAATGTTTATAATTTTAAGAATTAAAGAAAAAATTAAAAGCTGTGTCATAAAAAAAAAAAATTCCAAAATTCCACCAAGCTCTATTCTCAGCTCCTGAGCCATCTTTGAAAGAAATCCAGTTCTTCTGGAACATTGTTTGGGGGTGTGTTTTTCTTTTTGTTTGTTTGTTTTGTTTTGGTTGACTTTCCTTATGGCAGTAATCTAAGCTAATACTTTCTGATGCTCCATCATTTACTCAGCTTATGGAGGTGAAAATTTGTACCTTAAAGCCTCTCTAGACTGTACATCTCATATACCCAGAATCAAAATCTGAACTTGAAGTTAAATATTGTTAGTATTGTTAATTTTGTCAAGTATAAATACTAACAACAAGAAAAAACAAAAAACAAACAAAAACTAGAAGAAAATGCCCTAGTCCTTTTAATTTAGTCATGTGCATTCATGATCCTATAATTCAATTAAATTTAATACTGACTAATGAACAAATGGATATTTGTGCTATATATCATACATACATCTTACATAATGTTTATATGCATTTATTCACTTTAATCACTTAAATAGCAAGACATCTGGAAACAGTGGAATTATCTTTTCTTTTGTTGATTAGAAATCTGTTCAGGAAGCTCATATTTTTGACCAACTGCTTCTTGTTTAAATTAAATATATTGACTTATTTACATTCTTTATATCCTACAAGATATGCTTTAAATAAACACTTATGTCAAATGAGCCATACACTTTTAAAGAGCTTGGGGAAAAAATTAAAAGAAAATGTACATTAACATTAGAGATAATCTTATGTCTCCATTTAATTACTCTTTGTAGGGTATTACCATGTTTGTTATCTAATAGTCACAGAGAGTAGACTCATGAACTTTTAAGTTTTTTAAGATCATCTGAGAAACAGCAATTTCAAAGCATTTTTATCTGTGACACTGCACAGTGCAACAAAATGTAAAATTCAGAAATTACATCTATGACAAATCTCTAAAGAAGTTCCTTATCACATTCATTGTCATTTCTGTAATGCACAGATGAATTTATTACAGAACTTTTATCCAATAAAATGGAATTAGATTAATGGAAGAGATAAAGAATCCTAATTAGATATAAACATATTTTGTGAATCTATTTCTGTTCCACTTTTTGGGATAAAAGTTCTTTTTTTTAAAATGTCATGCTAAAATCTGAAACAATTAGACTTTGTATATCTAGATATGTGCATAGAATTTTTTTATCCATTTGAAATGAAATTTAATGTTTAAGTATATTACAATTAATTATGCTGATTGACATATAATTAAAGATTGTAGGTAAAAAGGCCAATTTTATTTGTAATATATAAAAAATAAATTTTTCCTTTCTAGCTATATGATACTTTTGAGAATAGGATATTTTTACTTTTTAAAAAAGATTTATTTATTTATTCATTTACTTGAGAGAGAGAGAGAGGGAGGGAGCATGAGTGGGGAAAGGGCAGAAGGAGAGGGAGAGGGAGAGAATCTCAAGTAGACTCACCTCTGAGCACAGATTCTGACTTGGAGTTCAATCTCAGGACCCTGAGATCATGACCTAAGCTGAAACCAAGAGTCAGAAGTTTAACCATCTGAGCCACCCATGCATCACAAGTGACCACAGATAGTTATAACAACTAGTAATGGGTTGAAGATGAGGTAAAATCATTTTTCCTACTAATATTTGTGTGTATTTATGAAGAACTGATTGTTTACCTATGTATCTAGTGTATTTTAAAATAACAGGAGGAAACTCAATAAGGAAATTTTGAAGCAACTTTCCTCATCTAACATAATCATTTCTCACTAGTCTTCATTTTTAAAAGTTTTTGTAGGCTTTATTTTTTTTGTAGACTTTATTTTTAAAGTTTGTAATACTTCTGGATAAAGGTACATGTAATTTAGTGGCACCTGGGTGGCTCAGTCATTAAGCATCTGCCTTTGGCTTAGGGCGTGGTCCCAGGGTCCTGGGATCGAGCCCCACATCGGGCTCCATGCTCCACTGGGAGCCTGCTTCTTCCTCTGCCACTCACCCTGCTTGTGTTCCCTTTCTCGCTGGTTGTCTCTCTGTGTCAAATAAATAAAATCTTAAAAAAAAAAAAAGGTACATGTAATTTAAAACAACTGGACAATGAAAAATATTTTAAACAGATACAAGAGCTAATCAGTCACTCAAAAACACACATTAAAATATGTAGATAATTCTATAGGTGAATATACTCATAAAAAAATCTTCTAAGATAAATATTTCAATAGCCATATTTGGTAACAAAGCAGTGAGCAGTTTACATCATTCTTTTAACATTTTAGCTTAACTTGGAGTCTTCTATTTGAAAATACAAGATAAAAATATTTGCAGCCAAAAGGATACATTTTAACTCTCTGGAGCATAAGTTGTGATCAGTTCCTTCATTTAACTATGAATTATTGCACAATGCTCAACCAAGGCCAGTATTATTTTCAAATAATTTCCCTGATGCATCAGGCACAATATAATCTTAAGAAGAAATGCCACTAGAAGAATATATGTGATTTCCAGTTTCCTATTCCGATGTAAGGAGCTTGGAAGTCAGTCACAACTCCATCAAGGAAAAGCCGAACAGACGTAAAAATCAATTCTTCTCTGATCCGTAAGGGGAGAGGACACAGGGCAAACCTCTGGCCCCACGATTGGAGAGAGAGACAGGGGAATACAGGAGTCTCAGCCTACTTGAACGGAGGACTAAGCAGAAACCCTAGGGAAATCAGCATGGGGGAAGGAAAACCCGAATTAGAATTGAAGGATTGCTGGAGGCTCAGTGCAGACCGCTCTCTGAGTTTAAAAACACAGGGACCCCATCACTGGGGACCCCCACAACTGTAAGATTTACCTCCAGGAACTCAACCAGGTTCTTGCCATAAATGTCAGAGAAAAATCCTTTGGTGCTTCTGGCAGCGAAAGGGAAAAGACACCATATTGAAATATCCCAGAGCAGTCAGTTCTTAATAAGACCTTCCCTCCAGGGAAACTAATGATCCTGGGCCTAATTAGTTGGGGCTTTACTAGAACCTAACTGATCTGAGAGAAAGGGAATGACCAACTCCAGTGAGCCCTACCCTTCCGTATGGGGGAAGGGAAACACCCAACTCCCACCCACTCTAGCCATTCTGTCCCGCCGAAGTGGGGGAGGAAAAAAAAAAAAAACAAACAAAAACAAATAAACCAAAACCTGAGAAACCCTTGTGAATTTCTCAGTCCAGTCGCAAAAAGACAGAAACCTAATCATAGCACTATAGAATACTTCCTCTACCCAGTATGTCACCATTGCAGTATTAAAAGCCTACAGCAATTCCCTTTGTCAAATACATCATGTCCTATGACTGAGAAAAAATTACAAGGCATTCCATACCCAATGACAAAAGACAAAAGACATAATTTGAAGAGAACATGCAGCACAATCAGGCAAGCTAGAGATACTGGAATTCTCAAACCAGGAATTTTCAAACAACAGCTACAATTAATATGTTAAGGGCTCTGATGGATGAAGTAGACAGCATGCAAGAACAGATGGAGAATATAAGCAGAGAGATAGAAATCCAAGAAAAAACAAAAAGGAATTATAGAGATCAAAAATCAAAAACACTGCCAAAGAAATAAAGAACACCTTAATAACAGAATGACCATCGTTTAGACGTGCTTATGAAGAAAGGGGAATTATTTTTGATAGCTGAGGCCAAAAATTCAAAAGTCCTTACAGTTTTCTGCTCATTTTTATATGAACTGGCAGCTAAAAGTTCTCAATTTTGACTCAAGAAATATGTGAGACAAAGGTGAGAATTATGGAGTGAGCGTTTTAAAAAATAACCTTCAATACAAAAGACGAGACCAGGAGCACTAGATGCCCAGAGGAGTCCTAGAAAATCTTGATGCTTTTCATCTGAAAATAATTTATTCCTCTGAAAAGAGTGGAAGACATAAGAACTCTTAGACATGAATAGTGAAACCCATAAGATATGATTTCTATAAATAAAAATGAGGGGCAAAATGCCAGATGTTGATGAGCATGTGGCGCACCAAGAACTCCCATTCATCACGGATGGAAATCCAAAATGGTGTGGTGCCTGGGTGGCTCAGTCGTTAGGTGTCTGCCTTTGGCTCAGGACCTGATCCCAGGGTCCTGGGATCGAGTCCCGCATCGACTCCCTGCTCCCCTGGGAACCTGCTTCTTCCTCTCCCACTCCCCCTGTTTGTGTTCTCTCACTCACTGGCTGTTTCTCTCTCTCTGTCAAATAAATAAATAAAATCTTAACAACGACAACAAAAAAAGGTACAGCCCGTTTAGAAAGCAGTCTGCTAGTCCCTTATAAACTAAACGTTCTTTTAACCATAGGATCCTGCAATTGTGTTCCTTGTTCTTTGAGTGTTTTAAAAACTTACGTCCACAGAAATCATGCACACAAATATTTATAGCATCTTTATTTATAATTTCCAAAGCTTAAAAGCAGCCAAGATGTTCTTCAATAGGTCAAAGGATTAACAAATTTGGGTACATCCACACTATGGATTATTATTCACAATTAAAAATAAATAATACCATCAAGCCATGGAAAAACATGAAAGAAGATTAAATACATACTAAGTGAAAAAAAGACAATCTGAGAAGGCAGCGTACTATATGGTTCCAACCACATGACCTTCTGGAAAAGGAAAATTATGGAAAGAGTAAAGGGATAGTGGCTGCCAAGGGATGGGGGTAGGGGAAGAAAGGACAAATAGGTGGAAATCAGGAGATTTTTAAGACAGTGAATCTATTCTCCAAAATTATACAATGATGGATACCCATGTTGGGAGGGAGAATTTTTCCTCAACACTCACGTTCTTCCAGCTGGACTCATAATTACATTAACATAAAGCAGATTAACAGGAGAAAAAGTTTTATTACCTGCAAACAGAGACCCAGTAATGAAACTGAGATCTAAAGAAATGACCAAAGCAGGTAGTTTTTGTACATTTTAGACAAAGAGATGATAAATTTGTGAGGCATTTACAGTATAAGGAAAACAGGTGTTTGGGGACTTTAATTAGTAAGGAATTCTAAGTGGAATTTGGGCTGAGGTGGTAGATTCTTTTCAGAAAAAAAATTAATAAGGTTTATTTCTACAGCTTTCTAAACTTTAAAGTTCCTAACTCTTGTGATAAGGATATCTTTTTACTTCTTAGTATGGGGAGGATATTTTTCATATAGGTAATTTGTTTCTGGCTTTCAGGGGGCAGAGGAAGATCTGAGTTTGTTTGCATTTGTTTCTTCAGTAACATTTATTTAAAACAGTCAATATATTGAAGTGTCACATTTCGGAAGTTAGTCCTTGGCCCCTACACTTGTCATTTTACATTTCTCAAAATCCATAGAATATACAACATAAAGAGTGAACTCTAATGTACACTACAGGCTTTAGTTAATAGTAATGAATCATCACCCGGTCATCAATTACAACAAATGTTCCACACTTAAACAAGATGTAATAGGGGAAACTGGTTTAGGGATAAGGGGGTATATGGAAACTCTCCACAATTTTTCTACTGAAAAAAAAAAAGGCTATTCATTAAAAAAAAAAATGAAGGGTGGAAACAAATGTATAGAACAATCAAACAAAATATTTGTATTTTTAAAAAGAATATAATTTTGCATACTTCCATAAATAGATTAAAACCAAGATTTAATTGTTTTATTTTCATGAGCAAGAATCTGGAACAAATTATGTCAGTTGTTCTCGAATCTGAATATAATAAAAAAACATAAACTTGTCCATCAGTTTTCTTCAAACTTGAAAAATGATTAAACAAAGAAAAATCAACAAAAAATAGCTAAGTAATGTTATCACAGTATTCATTAATTAACAAATATTACAGAACAATGAGCACTGAAATTGCTCTCTTAAAATTATAACTAAGAAGTAAACTAGAATGTTGGTCAACAATGAGGATTCTAACTTGATATTTGGCCAAGGGTCCCATTGAAACAGAATACTACAACTATTGATTATCTACTAAGATATTAAAGTGGGAGAGCGAGGTTCTTGTCTCATGGAGTCGAAAAATGAATCTTGCAGGAGAGTGAGAAAAGCGATGGAGTTTTATTAAGCAAGGATACAGAAAAAGCTCTTAGGAGTGAGAGGGGTCCTGGCAGGGTTGCCAACGTGAACCTCCACTGACAGTCTTCTATTTAGAACTGACCAGGGAGCTCGTGGCCTTCTCATTCTTGTGATTTCTTGGCTTGAGTAAGGACTGGTGACAACGTCTTTAATGGCTTACTTCTTTTAAGGGTCTGTTTATTCTTTGTTTGTCACAGGTGACTGTCAGGCAGGGTGTCTGGTGTGTTCCCTTATCTCTGGTTTCCTTATACCTCCACATTTTTGGGATTTCTGTGAGCCTGATCATGTAGCCCCCTACCTATCTGTCCCTACCTAGCCCCACCTGTCCCTCACTCAGTATTTCAGGCATATTTGTAACCATGAAGATTGTGTTTCTTTATACAAATGATTTAATGGAAATAGCACCCACTAAATTTGATGGTCAACTCAGCAAAATCCACTGATCATTCAGGCACCTCCACAAGTCCATTTCTGGCTCTCAGAGGCCTAATAAAATTATTACTTGTATCTATGTAATTAGTGATTACTATAAATTATTTCCTATAATGTATCTAATTCATAACACCTATAAGTTATGTATTTTTACATTATTTAATTTAATAATAAAAATAAAATAAAAAATAAAAAAATCCTTGTAATTTTCAAAAAAATAAATAAATACTATATTTAAAAGCTCTTTAAATACATTGTTACATTTCAGATTATGAAATTTTCAGCGTGACTACATTTTTGATGTTTGGTTGCTGACAGCTTTCAAGCCCACCATACAACTCAGCGACAGCCAGATGGAAGAAATGCATAGGATAGGATACAAGGAAAGGGTGCAGCTTTCCAGACCTCTTCACCAGGCCCTCCACTGTTCCCATATCACATATTCACCAGCCCTGAAGCTTTCCATACCCGGCCCTTTGTGATTTTTAAGGAGCTTGCATCACATAATTAGGGTTGATTAAAATAAGTGGCCATTGGCTGTTGAACTCAACCTCTAGCCCCTCACCTCTTCTCCCCAGTAGTTGGGGTGGCAGTGTCAAAAAGTTCCAGCCCTCTAATTACAGGGCTGGTTCCTAGGCAACCAGCTTCCATCCTTCTGAGTTCCGAAAGTCACCTCATTAACATAACAAAAGGCCCTTGTTGCCCCTGTCACTTAGGAAATTCTAAGAAGCTCTAGGTCAGAAACAGGGATGAAGACCAAACACATATTTTTTATTATAAATCACAATATCACAATTGTTCTATTCCTATTTAGTTATTTTAGCCTTTCATTTTTTGGTTTAAAATTTTTGTGGTCAAAGAAGTAGAGTATGTGTTAGGACCATTCCAAGTGATTTTTTTTTTTTTTTTAAGTAAGCTCTACACCCTATGTGGGGCTTGAACTCACCGCCTGAGATCAATAGTTGCATTAAGTGATTTTTATAATTAAATAACTTAAAATCTAAAACAAGTCTATGAGGAAGGAGATACTATCAGCCCTATTTTATAGTTGAGAAAAAATATGAACAGAGACAAACAAGGTTTTGGTTAGCAAATTGCAAACCTGAGGTGAGAATCAGGCAGTCTGACCCCTCAGACTGTGTGTTCACCTGGACTATGATACTCTCTTCATCTAGATCTCCTGGCTCTCAGTTCTTTTTCTCCTTGCCACATGGACATTTAATTTGACCAAAATATTTTATTTATGTACAACTTGACTGCATTCTCCGATTGTATCTTTAATTCATTATGCAGCCATCCTCTAAAATGGCCTCTACTGCTAAACTGGTGTTAAGACTTTAGAATAATGTCAACTATTTGCGCTTCTATGTTGTTCATATTTATAACGCAATCAGAACAAACACTGGAGTTCTGATTAGATGCACACTGATCAATATGCAAACATTCGACACAGCTGTCATAAAAAATCAGAAATCGAAAAAAAATCAACTAATTTACAGCTCTAAACATTGGCCCTTCTTGTTATCCAGGCTGCATATGAAATATTCATTGAATTTGTATTTGTTTCAAGAAATTCTACATTTTACATGCCATTATCACAGACTTAATCTAGAAAATAAATACAAAAGGTGCATTATAAAGCCGGTAAACTATAAAAAGTGGTGTCAAATGGGATCTGATACGAAGACTTGAGTTTTATATTTGTTTTTATTTTTGTTTTTTAATCTTGACTACTGTTGTGTTAACTCTTAATTTCAGCAGTGCCTCAAAATCATAAGGTAAAATTATTTCCAGGTTTTCAAAAAATTTCTTTAGAATTTGCTTTCTGGTAACAGTCAAAGCATCTCTATGTGCAATGAAAGTAATAAAGAAAAGTCTTATTACCCTTGAAACTAAGAGCTCTTATTACCCTTGAAACTAAGATGGTTCCATAACCATCAAAAAATTAATTGAATACTAAATAACACAGTAGCGAGACAACATTATTTGAATATCCTCGGGGCTTGAATCCCAGAACCCAGTAAACTGATTTCATAAATATAGAAAACAATGTACAAGTTTTGTTTTCAATAACCTTTTTATTCAATTCTGTACATGAAGTACTTGTTTTATTTCTAAGATACCAGTAATCCTTTTGCCATGATCTGAAATTCTGTAGGAAATGCCCAAGAATGCCGAAGTTCCACAATATACATATTTTGTGTTTTCTACGATATACTGTATACTCTAAGTCCCATCTGCAAAATGTCATAAAAATATTTTAGCATTGGTTCCAGTCTTAAAATCTGGCAGAACAAGTGGTATGTTATAAATCTCGTGCTTTAAAAAAAAAAAAAAATCTTCCAGAGATCACAATCATAAGTGATTTAGATTGGAAAGGCAAATGTAAGACCTATAATAAAACTGTGAAACCACAATAGATCAATATATGCAGCATATTAACTGGACACAGGGAGTAGTGATTTTAATTGATTTCTCTACTTAGGAGCTTCAAGGAGAGAAGCCCATTGCAGGGCTCTTTTCACTACTGCAAAGTTTGTAAATTTGTGCTCCTGCTCACCTCTGAGGTGTGATCTGGCATCATTTCTGCAATTTTGCCCTACCCCAAAGAGCACTCTGTTATTTGGCAACAATAAGTATTTCCTTTCCTCAAAATGGGCATGTCCACTTTTTATCCCCTTTCCTCCGTGGTGTTCATTCAATGAATTTGTAGTGCTTCCCAACCCAGAACCTTCTGGTTAATGCTTATCCTTCATATCTCAGTGCCATATCATTTTTTTCCAGAATATATTTATTGACCAGTTTGATTAAATGGATTAAATGTCACTAATCAGCACTTTCGTGGCAATTAATAGCTGTCAAAATTGTAAAATTCTTCAAGTTTTATTGAATTTGATTTTGTTTGCTTCTTTAACCCTCAAAATTGTAAGCATGGTAGAATTTTGGTTTTAGGTGTCTTTATGTCCCTAGTACCTGATATATTGCATGACATAAATTCTTAATAAATATTAGCATGAATTTGGTTATTTATAAAATTCCTCTCATTTTATTCCCCTGAGAAGGCTTATTTCTCAGGTGACTCGTATATAGTAAAGAGTGTTATATGTAGAACTACTGTTAAGGAATTTCTAATAGTAATAGTATCCCTATTCTCTCTCAGATATTAAAAAAGCTGACCTGTATCAGTAATACAAAAAACATAAATAAAAGATTATTTACATATTTATATATTATATACTTATATAATATATATTTATATATTCAACTATGTTTAACTATAAAATATGTATTTACATATTTATATATAGTTTCGTGTTTTATGTGGGTGCTATAAGTTTGTTAGCATAATGTATAGTTCTAAAGCAATATAAAAAGCTTGTGAAAATGAGAAAAACTTGAACAAATTCATAGGAATAAATTGAAAATATAGATTTTAGCAATGCTGAGTTCCCCCAGCGATCTGTGAGACTCAACAGTTCACTAAAAAAAAGAAAGAAGAAAAAAAAAGCGGCTCACTGATGATCAAAATGTACTAGGGTCAATTTGAAACTTAAACTTGACTCATATCAATGAGCAAACCCCTTTCAAGATTCAGGACCCACCAGGAAACTTGGTATTGCATTATATCACAAGGTTTCAGTTTACAGCCAATTACACAAGACATTAGCAAGGTATTTATGATAGGCCATATAACAGTTAAAAGGACAAAAAATAGCAGAAGAAAGAAATCACAGGCAAACATCGAAGATTTTGAGACATTCGGTGTCCAGAGTTTGTTCTCAGTTGCACAGGGTACGGTTTGTGTCTATGTCATGAAGCACCAATTATTCATATACAACATCTTGACCTCAAGGAAGACCCAGTCTCATTTAAGGAGGTGTCTTTTAGAACCCTCTGGCTATATGACCATACTCCATCACAGAAATCAAGATACCAAAACAGAAAGCAGGTACAAACTATCATTCAGGATATTTTCTATACAAAATTGATTGGCAGTATTTCATTCCTTCTGGAAGATGTAGTGAAGAAATGTTTCTTTGACCTTTCAAGCTTCTAGATGCTATCTGCATTCCTTAGCTTCTGTGTGTCCCACATCCCCTCAACCTCTGTTTCTATCACTACAACTCTTTCTCTGACCTTCCTGCCTCTATTTTATACAGACCCTTTATTGGATCTATCCAGATAATTTAGGATAATCTCTCCATCCATAGGTCCTTAATTTAATCATATTTGCAAAGTCACATATACAATGTAAGGTAATATATTCACAGGTTCCAGAGATTAAGAGGTGGGCATCTTTTGGGAGCCTTCCACAGCTGGTTTATAATTTGTGTGTTGAGCATTGGCAGTTAGACAGCTCATATGCAAATTACATTTTCTGATTTTAAATCCCCACAGACTTGTGAGGCCATAATTGTCCTACAAATTCATTTATTGTACTTCTACTGCCAAGATCCCAGGCCATCTGCCTTCACCTATGTCTACTTCTCTCTGTAGGAATATGTTTAACACCATCTTGAATCAGTGTTCGCAATCTGTTCCAACTTTCTCCCCCAGCAGTTTGTTCAACTATTTCCTGAGTTTGTGTCATCCATTTTTCTGAATCCATGCTATCTGTCCAAACTTCTTGCCACTTCTTCCTTCTTTCTAAAATAACGTTGTCAGTGAGACTTTTTCCTCAATAAGACTCCTTTCTTTAAGGTTAGTTTAGCTTTTCCTGGGAGTCCTAGATTTCTGTTAATTACATGTTACGTCTCTCTTATACTCTTTTAGAAAACGTTGGTTTATCCATCAAGTATGTGGTTTTCATTCATTGCTTAAATGTGGCTTGAATCTAGACTTTTATTCATTTTAAAAGATTTTATTTATTTATTTGACAGAGAGAAAGACAGCCAGCAAGAGAGGGAACACAAACAGGGGGAGTGGGAGAGGAAGAAGCAGGCTCCCAGTGGAGCAGGGAGCCCAGTGCGGGGCTCGATCCCAGGACCCCGGGGCCATGCCCGGGCCGAAGGCAGACACTTAATGACTGAGCCACCCAGGCACCCCTGAATCTAGACTTTTAACATAAAAGTATTTAGTTTCCTAGGATAGTGTCTTAAGTATATTAGCCACTTACACACTTCAGATTGAGTATGCCCAAGAGCTTACCATAGGTTACATCGGTGAAGATTGGGGCTATCAGTAGTATAGTGTGTGTGCTAGCTCCCCAAGTACCCTCTAAGCTAACTTTAATTTGAACTGACCAAGTGTGCTTTATTTTCCTCCATTCACAAAAAGCACGGTTGACAGGCATGAGGGCTCCCAATGCAAATCAGATAAATAACAAATAGATATGTCTATTCTGTACATTTCTCCACAAATCATCCCTTACGTTCTTATTCACACTGTGATGCTTGTCCCAACACTGGACAAATCATCTGCATACTTTTGAGAAGAAATATGTAAACTGCCCAGAAAAAGTTCTCTGTAATAATTATAACCTTTAAAATAGGAACCAAATAATAAAGCAACATTATGATTATTCCAAGTGCTTACATAAAGGTGTTACGGGTCATTTTTATACATCATTTAGATGAATGAACATTGGATATCTTTAAATCCATCCAGACCCAAACTAGATCTTTACCTTCATATAAAATAGATTACATCAGGCAATCCCTGTTATGGATATCTGTAAATACACATTTTTTCATTCTCAGTCTCTCAGGAGGCACCAAGGCAATGTAATATTTTCCATTTTGCATTAACTCTTTATTGGGTCCTTGTCAATCAGCAATCAATTATCTTTCTTTCCATCTGCCATTAATCTTCACCCATAACCTCAATTCCAAGGTATGATAGCCAAGCTAGCCAGAGCACTGACCTGTAGAGGTGACAGCAATGTGAGTCTGATCAGTGTTTTCCCACTGCCCTTTACATGGGTTATGGTAGGTATGTACATGAATATAGGACTGTTTCATCCACTGGTGGAAAGAGCTAGATTAAACAAGTAAATAAAAGGACAACCTGTTATTACTCCAGGGAATAATCATTCTAAAATTTTTGACAGAAATATTTAAAGGAATGATCATGATGTCATGTTTAGCAATCAATTTTTTTTTCAGAATTCATAAAGTTAACACATTTTCTGGCACTACAATTTGAGGTGAAAAAAAAAAGATGTAAAGTACTTGCAAGTTCTTGTGTCGTCCCCCATCATCTCTTTCCTGTTTTCCCTACAATATTTTAACCATTGATCAGTAATGATCTCCTTACTTGCCAGTAATGGCCAGCAATCCCTGTACCAATGGATGAAAGATTACTCCAAACTTTGCTGTGAAAGAGAGGAGAAGGCAAGGGGTTCAACACTCTGAGGTAAAGACCCTTTGCTCTTCTTTGCTCACACTTTTATTGGTCCTTCAGGATAATCACAAATCACCGTTCCTTAAGCATGTGATGTGTGACAAGGGGTCTTACTGAAACTGGGAGGATCTGTTTACGGGAAAGATCCAATATGCTAATTTGGGCACGTTCTGTGAGTTCTGCTGCACATAGCCTATGGGACAATGCCTACATTTCTTAGATCACAGGTGGCTGTTTGTGCTAGGAAAACTTCGGGAAGGCAACTCTCCGTGGCATTCCAACGGCAGAGAGGTTACATAGGCCTGGGCATTCCAAAGGCCGACGCCCTTCTCTGAAACCTTCTCTGCCCTCAGCGGCCTCTGCGTTACATTTCAGCGAGCCACGTATTATAGCTGATTTCATGCTCTACATTAACCCCAACACGTATTTCCGCACACATTCACTCAATCATGTGAGCCATCACTTGACTCTTTTATGAACCTTCATTTTAGTAAGCATATTTTAGTCTATTACAATTTTAAATGATCTACCTTTTTGTGTATTGTAAAGCAAAGAAGTCCATTGCACATGTTGTTTAATCCTAGTCTGGTGTTATGGTGCACCTTCAGTAAAATGGATCCATTTTTCAGTTGATAGATCAGGGAGTCCAAATTAAAATAATATTTTCAAATATTTTCAGCATGAGACTCCTAATAATATTAATGATGTCTGCTTCAGGTACCAGATATGAAAATGCAAATCCAGAGTCAATACATATTTAGGTCAAGACCCATAAATAATTATCCACTTAGAATTCTGACTACTAAATAAATCTAATTGATCTAGCACATACTTGTTAGTCTAACCTTCTCAATAAGGTGACAGTGATTTCCCATTAACAGAAATGCCAATTGTTAGTAACACTCTTCGTTTCTGAGGGAGTGGGATCCATCTTTTTACACTCCTTGTCGCTTTTCTGTATGACTTCATGAGCTCTCATCATGTCTACTTACAAGGCCACATCCAATAAAATAAAAAACATATCCACTTGTTGGTTTCATTCTCTCTCTGAATTCAGAAGTTGTGTTTTTTTTTTCTCTCTAAGTGATAATTTTTTTCCATAACTTGGGCCCTACACTATGATTCCTTTTGTCTTCCAAACACTTAAGGTCTGTTTTGTAGACCATGTTGTCAGTTCATTGGCTCTGCCCAGGATTAATATAAATTCATGCATCATCATCATCACCATCATCATCACCATCATCATCTTCACGTATACAGTACATACCTCCAGGAGTCCCCTGACACATGCTCCTGAACATTCAATGGGGAAATATTTTTTGTGTAACATTCTCTATTAGAATATTGTTCTGACATATTCTGTGACATAATAAGTATTTCAGGTTTCAAAATAATTTTATGTCTTCTCATAAGAGTAACGATTTTAATTAAAGCTCATGACAATTCTTGCATTTCAAAGGGAATGTATTTGGCAGCCGCCTCAAGTAACTCTAATGAAATCCTACTAGTCATTTATCGGTGGTAGTCAAGGTCTTATTCCAGAGGCTCCAGTCAACGTAAGTGTGAGTGGCTGACATTTCTAATATTGTTGAGCTTTGGCAATATGCAGCTTCAGAGGAATTGATTGGGCAAGAGCTTCTGAAGCTCTAAGAGAGGCTATGGTTGCTCAGAGTTCCATACCAAATTAGACTCTAAGATAAATATAGTTGTGAATATGGGGCTAAGAACATGGCTAGTTGTGGTATGTGGTTTCTCCAGAAACCAAAAATCTAGTCAGTCTTTGTGCTACTTGTTCTGCTTTGGAGTTTTTAAAGAAGATCATTTTTTAATAAAAATGTGAAAGGTCTTTAGTACCAATGCCCCAACTAATGCATTCACCTTTTTTTTCCTTTTTCGGTTGAGTCAAATTTAAGTCTTTTAGTATCAGGTTGTGGTGATGAGCAAAATCATTCAAAGATTTCTGTGATTTAATAGTAAACATGTATTGTAATCTGTCCCACATGAATGTGATTTCTTTTTACTTCATTCTGTAAAGAAAGCACTAACCAAATGGATAAGAAAATTTAATAATTCTTAATGTATTAGTTGATGCTAGAATAACTTGTTATCTTTGTTTTTTAAAATAACCAATACAATGGCAAAAGAAAAATACCTTGATCGCTGCCTCACTTTTTACAGAAATTAACTTGAAAACTGATCATAGGAGAAATAAAACGTATAGGAAATCTATAGGAAAAAAATATTTGCAAACCTGGAGAAAGCGAAGGTTACTTAGCCAGGACATAAAAGCACTACATATAAACAGTAATAGAACAAAAATGAGCTTCATCAAGTTTACAAAGACCTGCATTTGGTGGCTTTTTTTTTTTTTTTTTTTTTTTTTTTGCAGAGAGAGAAAAGGCATACTCAGAAATTAAGAGAAAATATCTAGAAATATATTTCTTATTAAACAGTTGTGTATAGAATACATAAAAGAGGGGAAAAACTATTACAAATGAATGATCAGAAGATATTTGAATAAAACAATGAAATAGAAGCCTGAAACAGACAATTCACAACAGGAAATATGTGCAGTGCAAATAAGCAGAGAAAAAATATCATCAATCATCAAGGAAACACAAATTTAAAAACCCAAGATATCACCATCAGTCCACCTAAATGGCTTAAATAAAAAGAAAGGCAATACCAAATGTCAGTGAGAATGAAAAACAACTGGAAGCCATTATGATGGAAAGATTGTAAAATGGTATCCACCTTACAATCTATAGGACAGTTCCTTAGCACATTAAACACACATGTACACTTTTACCCAGAAATTTCACTACTAGGTATTCATCTGAGAGAAATTAAAATGTACGTCCACACACACAATCTTTACATAAATTTTCACAGAATTTTTTAAAAATATCTGAAACTGTAAACAGACCAAATAGTGGTATAGCTATATAATGAAATATTACTCAGTCAAAAAAAAAAGTTTGCTTATAACACAATGATATGAAAGAAGGCTTTCTAATCATTGTCTCAATAAAGTCAACCTGCCTGATCATACCTGATTCTATGCATCATTCCTAAATATGACATTCCAAAGCCTTGACTATACAACCAAATTTTCCAATGGTGTTCTGTTACAATGAAGACAGATTCTTGTTAAATTCATGCAAATAATTATATTGCTATGGAAATAAGAATACTCGATAAAAGTTTTCAAATTCTGGAAGGATCCAGCAGACAGGAAAAAAAATATTTCACTTTGTTTATAAAATTAGTAGTACAGTCTACTAAATTGAAGCTGTAGACAACTTAGGAGGAATAAAAAGGGGGCATAGATTTTGTCCTGAAAATAGAACATTAAAGAATCAGCAATGTTTGAAATAAAGCTGTAATCACCCTTAAACAGTTCATTCATCCCCATGCAATTAATTTTTGTTTTTTTTAGGTTAGTAGTTTTATGAACACATCAGCTTCTCCACTAATGTTCTGCAAATCCTTACCCAGTCCAGTGATGTGGTCTCAAAGTAATTACCATCAGAAGCCTATATACCAAGTACCTATCATAGTTCTTTCCATGCGTCTCTAGAACAGTCCTTTTTTGTTGAAAGGGAAGCACTCTGACCTGTAGCTAATTACAAATACTTTCACATAGGAATCAGTAAATCAATAACTATCTGTAGATAGCAAAAAAAAAAAAAAAAAAAAAAAAAAAAATCAAATGCCATGGTTAAAAATCTAGTGAGTGTTCATTTGACAAGGAAATTTGGTTATTTCAGTGGCACACAATCTTTTAAAATAATAACTAGGTTTAGGGTGCCTGGGTGGCTCAGTTGGTTAAGTGTCTGACTTTGGCTCAGGAAAGCCTGGGATCCAGCCCTGACTGGCTTTCCTGCTCAGCGGGGAGCTTGCTTGTGCCTCTACTCCTCACCCTCCCTCTTCCCCTACTTGTCCCCCTCCCCCTCCCCTTCCCCCCTGCCCCCACTTGTGTGTGCACACACACTCTCTCTCTCAAATAAATAAATAGGATCTTAAGAAGTAATAATAATAACCGCGTTTATAACTGATACATTGCACCAGACATTGGAGACAGAGAGGTGTTTACAAATTTCTAAGGAGTTTATACAACTTCTTAGATATTTATAATAATAGCATTTACTTATATGAATATAACTTAGGAAAGGCTAAATATCTCATTATTTTACAATGCTTTTCATGCAACTCAACATATCAGATAAACCTAATTATTTTTTTCCATCCCTCTTTTTACAGGTGAAAGAATGAATCATTTGAGATTTTTCAAGGATCCTCTGGGAAACACCAAGATCAAGATCAAGACTGCACTTCGGGTTTGATTTTGAGAAAGCAAAATGGTCAAAAATTGTAAATAAAAACCTTCGCTCATTTAAAAATGAGAAATCTTGATTCCCTTAAAAAATCAAGGACATGAAAATGTTAGCATAAAATACAAGGAAATCATCTAACATTAATTTGGGGGAAATTCCTAGTCATTGTTGCGCTCTTCTCTCTCTTTTTCTTCTGGTATTCTTATTGTCTATACTTTTGTAGTTGTCCCATGGTTTTTGGATATTGGGGTTTTTATGTTTTGTTTTGTTTTTTTCAGTTTTAGAAGTTACTATTGGCATATCCTCAAGCTCAGAGGTTTCTCTCAGCTGCATGCCGTCTACTAATGAGCCCACGAACGGCATTCTTCATTTCTGTCACGGTGGTTTTGATCTTCAGCTTTCAGTTTTGATTCATTCTTAAATTTCAGTCTCTCTGCTTACATTATCCATCTGTTCATGAATGCTGTCTGCTTTTCCATTGTATCCCTTAACATATTAATCATAGCTTTTATTTTGTTTTTATTTTCATACTCCTGGTCTAATAATTCCAATATTCCTTTCATATCTGATTTGGTTCTGATACCTGTTCAGTCTCTTTAAACTGTGTTTTTGCCTTTTAGCGTGGCTTGTAGTTGTTTGTTGAAAGGTGGACATGGTGTACTGTTTAAAATGGAAAAAAACAATTAAGCATCTGTAGAATATATATAAACTCAAAAGTTTAATAATATTTGCACCAGGTTAAACTTAATTTCACTTATTATATTGAATTCAGTTATTAAAATTATATTTTATAATAATAATAGTATACTTAACCCCATTTATTAAGATTGTATTTTCAACAATAATTAAAATTTTGAATTAAGATATAATATATGCCTGGGGTGCCTGGGTGACTCGGTCAGTTAAGCATCGGACTTTTGATTAAAGCTCAGGTCATGATCTCAGGTCATGATCTCAGCGTCATGAGATGCAGACCTGCATCGGGCTCCACACTGGGCATGGAGCCTGCTTAAGATTCTCTATTTCCCTCTCCCTCTATCCCCCACCCACGTTCTCTTTCTCTCTCTCTCTCTCAAAAAAAAAATATATATATATATGTGTGTGTGTGTGTGTGTGTGTGTGTATAACTTCAGAAAGCCTGATTAACTTTTGAGGTATTACAACACTATGACAAATTAATATCCATTTTCAGAAAAGTTGACTACAACTAGCTGTCTCTGTCCTTTGAAATCCTTTATCTCTTTTACTTAATTTCAGCTTTGCTTTAATGCTGACAGCACAACAGGCCATTAATCATTATTAGTGAAAAGATCTATGAGTGATAAAATGTAATATATTATTTTTTACTGAATAATTAAGATTATTAGTTGACAGTACAAATTGCATTTAGCTTTTTATGTTCTAGTAAGATAATAATTCAATAAACATGTAAAAGGAAATGATTTGACATTTAATATGTTTGAAAACATTGATGTCAATGAAAACGATCAATTTTATTTGGTATTTTAGTGTAATTTTCTTCCTAGGTCTTCTACTCAGTATCATGCAAGGCCATGTTTTCTGAAATTAACTAGATGATTTAATCAGGGGAAAAAGTCACAGGAAGCTTTGATTATTAGCAACTTCTTAAGGAAAAAGACCTACACCAAGTATAGAGCTGCTAAAGCTAATGTTTCTAAATACTGTTTAATATGACCATATTTATCATATTAATCCCTTGATATAAATATAAAACCTTTACATAAAATGTGTTGCTAAATATGTTAAATATATTTTCAAATTAGTCTGATGTCGTATGATTATTAACAATCTTGAAATATGATAAGGAAACTAAAAGCAAAAGAATATGATTTAGAACACAGAACTATTCTAACAAAGACAGCTTACTAAACAAATTTAAGACTCCTTTCTGTAATGGCAGCTTGGGGATGTTAATTTCATTTCAGAAAAATTATTTATGAAGTGAAAACAATTATTTAAAACATTAAAAAAAGATAAATTTAAAAAATAACAATGCAACAAATTTGTAAACTCCCAGAGGCAATCAAAACTTGAAAGTGATTCATGAAAAATATCTAGTTCATGAGGTAAGAATGGCAGGTTTGTGGGATTTTGGACTAGGGATTGGAAGAAGAATTTACAACTAACTGGGGAATATTTTAAGTGACAGATCTCTAGATGGGCTAAGAAAATAAATTCTCTATGCATTCTGGAATGGAGAAGCCAGGATCCCAGACAAAATCTAAAACCTGGGAGACTTAATTTGCTGTGGCTCTGGATGTATTCTTTAATCCAGATACATCTCAGTTGGCAGAAAGCCTAATTGGCTTGAAGAGTCTGAGCACAGCCTCCAAAAATCATAGTCTGACCCCTGAACCACAGAAGTACGGGAGCTGTCCCTAAGGAGACAAGCTAGAGACCATCAACAAATAACCGTACACATGGGGGATGTAAAATCAAAAATATGAGTTCAGACACATCAGTTGTGTAGGAAACAAGGATCAGGTTACCTTCAAAGAAAAAAAAAATAGAATATAAATTGTAGAATCACACTACAATTTATTATAAAAATATGTCCAGTCTTCAACAACTAGAACAAACTACAACAACTGCAACAAAAATTACTAAATATATAAAGCAATAAGAAAGCCTGGCACTTAGTCTGATAAAAGCAGTCTACATAAACTAACTTTAATTAGGTCCAGATGCTGAGTTTAACAAAACACTTCATAGTTTCTATAATTATATTAAGATAATTAAAGTAATAAATGAAGAAAATTAATGCACAAGCAGGAAATCTCAACAAAAAAGGCAATTAATCTTATGGAAAATTTAGAGCTGAAAAGTACAGTCACTGATGTATTCATTAGAAGGGTGTAATAAAGATTTAAGATGGCGGAATACAGAATACTTTCTCCCCAGGAATAAAGATCACTTGATGCATAATAAGGTCTGAATACATTATTTATTGAAAGGATGAATGATGAATATAGACCTAAGGAATTTTATTGAGGTGGTATTGACTTGTTTTTACTTAGATCGTATATTCATTGTATGTATATCCATGGGGTTGGGAAAGTAACTAATCGTAGTTGAGGACCACCACCAAATACCTCCTTTGTTCTGTCATCTGTATAGAAAGAAAAAAATGTTTTTGTTCAACCCTAATCTAATCTACCATCCTTTATTTTTTTATTTTTTATTTTTTTAAAGATTTTATTTATTTATTTGAGAGAGAGAGACAGCCAGCGAGAGAGGGAACACAAGCAGGGGGAGTGGGAGAGGAAGAAGCAGGCTCCCAGCAGAGGAGCCTGATGTGGGGCTCGATCCCAAAACGCCTGGATCATGCCCTGAGCTGAAGGCAGACGCTTAACGACTGAGCCACCCAGGCGCCCCTACCATCCTCTCTTTAAAGGCAACCAATATTATCAGATTCATTGGCATGTGTAAAAATAATTTAATACAGGTACCTAAATTTTATTCTTTTTAGCTTCAATGTGGCATAATTTACATAAAATTAAATTTGTTCATGTTAAGTGTTCAGTTTGATGGATGTTTATATATAAATGTAAGACAAGTATAAACACTTCCATAAACACTACCATCATTTAGTTTTAGAATACTGCCATCACCCTAGAAGTGCTTTCAGGCCCTTTTGTAGTCAATTCCTCCTCTGATCCTTAGACCCCGGTAGAGTTATTCCTTACAGGTAATTTAATATAAATGAAACCATACAATATGTAGCCTTTTGTGTTTGATTTCTTTCACTTACCATCATTTTTTAGAAGAATTTATTTATTTATTTATTTATTTATTTATTTACTTATTTACTTATTTAAGAGAGAGAGAGAGCACACGAGGAGGTGGGACAGAGGAAGAGGGACAAGCGGACTCTGCACTGAGCGCAGAGCCCCACCCGGGGCTGGATCTCCCCAACCTGGGATCATGACCTGAGCCAAAATCAAGAGTTGGTGCTTTACTGACTGAGCCACCCATGCGCCCCTCACTTATCATTTTTTAAAGATGTATCCATGTTATAGTCTTACCAGTAGCCTGTTCTCCCCCCTCTTTTTTTTTCATTGCCGGATAGTATTCCATGGTGTGGATATACCCTATTTTGTTTACCTAATCATCATTTGGATATTTTAGTTGATTTGTTATAGAAGGAGCTCTTATAAATAAATTTTCATGTACAAGTCTGTGTATGGATATATAGTTTTCTTTCTCTTGGTTATATAGGTAAGAGTAGAAATACTTAATCACCTAGTAATTGTATGTTTCAGTTAAAAAAGGAAAACCTGGGGGCGCCTGGGTGGCACAGCGGTTAAGCGTCTGCCTTTGGCTCAGGGCGTGATCCCGGCGTTATGGGATCGAGCCCCACATCAGGCTCTTCCTCTATGAGCCTGTTTCTTCCTCTCCCACTCCCCCTGCTTGTGTTCCCTCTCTCGCTGGCTTTCTCTATCTCTATCGAATAAATAAATAAAATCTAAAAAAAAAAAAAAAAAAAGGAAAACCTGCCAAGCTGTTGACTGACCATTTTGCATCTGAATCAGCCAAATGGAAAAGGCCAATACAGAAACTGAAAAAGAAAGTTACCTGACTCTCTGAGCTAGTTCCTGATGCTTTAGGGGATTTGTTCAGCTGGGAAATTGGAAGTGGTGTAACTGGATATGACTGATTTGATACCGAAGGTTTGCCTCAGTCTGGGATCCAAACGACTTTGACAGTGGCCTGAATTAAATGCTGCATGAACCAAATTCAACAGATAAGGTCCCATTCCATGACAGTCGAATCAGCTGACGAAGTGTTGTATTCGTGAGAAAATTTTCCAGACCAAAGATGGTGTAGATATGCGGGGGGGAGGGGGGGTAAATACTGGGAAAAACACAATTTCCTCTTTGTCTTTCATATTACTCTAGCAAGGGACATGGACAGTTTTATTCCAGATTATTTTCAAAGCCTCGTTGGTACAGCAAACAGCTTTGGAAGATTGCGATAAAGCCTCTTACAGGGCGGAGTCAGTTTTGTTTCCTGACCAGTTTAACGAAGACAATGTCTCTGTTCACAGTAAAGTCTGAGCAGGTTGGCCAGCGCCACATCTATATGGTTGGGGATTCCCTAAACTTGGGATTTCTCAGCCATGACATGAACCCACTGGGTGTGTAGCAACCTCACCCCCCGCCCCCCAGGATCCTTGAGGGCAAGCAGGTAGACGCAAACGTGCAACTTGAGCTGCCTGCTGTGCTCTGACTAAAAATGCCTTAGTCTCTGAGCCAGGAGTTAATGTCCTCTGTCACCATCTATAACCTGGAGGCACACTAACTTACTAGCCCGTGGGTAAAGTAAATTCTAGAACTTCATGGTTCTTGCCATCCTGATCTCACGGAGCTTGCCTTCCAGCTTCGGGAGACAGATACCGGGACAGTAATACAAACAGTAGTACTTCAGGTGACAGAACACTGTGAAGAAAGCATAATGCATGTAAGGAGAACAGAATGGTGATGAGTGCTATTTTATGTGAAGTGCTCCAACATTAAGCAGAAATTTAAAGGAAATGAGAGTGTGAGTTAAGAGAATATTCTGAACAGATGGTTGCTTCTTTATGTAAATCTTCAAATTGCTTTAGTTGGAAATATTTTGTACTATTTGAATTTGTTAAATCATATGCATGTGTTCGCATTCTCAAGGAAAAAAAACACTAAAATTAAACTTGGTTGAAAAAAATAAAACAGGTGGAAAAAGGTAATTGAAGAAAGTCTGATGGAGGTATAGCTAAGACATAACCATTCTAGATGACCACTTAAAGAAATCTAAGCAAATTGATAATCAAATTGATTTTTCCATTGTGAAAAATAAAAGAATTTTTGTAGACTTTTTGCATGTCCTAATTTCTATCCCTAGATTTCAATTTACGTTTAATTGGTGCATTTGTATCTTCAAAAGTATGCTGATTAATTTTTTTTTTTTTTTTGCTTTCGTTATATAAGATTGCTACACTCATACAAGACACACTCTCCTCTTTATTAGGGATAATTACACTTTTTGAAATAAACTCAGTAAGAATATGTTTCCTCTGTCTAGTGGAGGAAAAAAGAGTGAATCTCTGATCCAAGAGGCATAGAAGCAATTGGATTACATGTGTAAGTTTCAGTACATTATTAGCATTCTGATATATACAAGATATTGCCAGGCTATTATTATTGTGTTTAGCAAGTCAATTTTCATAACGTTAATTGGTTTTTGTTCCATATATATTGTCATGAATGTGTTTTGTTTTGCTTTGTTTTAAAGTATCAAATGTATAAGATGGTTTATATTCTTAGTTATATTATTAAATTCTAAGATTATTTAGCATTTTTGCATATTCACGATTCATTTATTTACTAACTTTACATTCTTTTCAATAAATAGTTGTAAATGCATGGAGTTGTTTAGGTTATTTCCATTGCAACGCTTTAAAAATATTTAAGGGGCACCTGGGTGGCTCAATTGGTTGAGCCTCTGACTCTTGATTTCCGCTGAGTTCATGATCTCAGAGTCCTGGGATCAAGTCCCTCCCCTGGCTCCATGCTCAGCAGAACAGAGTCTGCTTGTCCCTCTCCCTCCTTGTGCATGTGTGCTCTCTCTTTCTCTCTAAAATAAATAAAATCTTTATAAAATCTTTAATATATATATATATATAAAATCATTCTTGTTTAGGTTTTTTAAATTGAAGACTTTTTCATTTAACATATCCGATGATAAGAATATAATGAGAATTTACCTACATAAACAATTCTTATTTAAAAGGAAATGCTTTGTGATTTGCATTAAATCTGTTAGCCTAAAACACATGTTTTCAGCTGAAATGGACATGAATGAAGGACGGTAAATTTCTTGCCCTAAAGATCATTTACATATTCAATCCTAGGACATCTTAAAGATATAAAAATGTTTTCCTTTTTAATGATGTCTTATTAAAAATACTACAGAATTTGGAAGTTTTAATATTTGAGTAGAACATATCAACCTCTTGCCCCCAACACACACACACACACACACACACACACACACACACACACGCACACACACACTTAAAGGCTTTAACAAAATTAACAAAATTGGCCAGTTGGCATTTTAGCAATGAATACTAGCAGAATTCAAGTGCTCATAAGGTCACCTAGCTGATTCAGCTGGGGAAAGACCGGCATTGACATGAGGTATGTCTTATTTCTTCCTTCCTTCCTTCCTTCCTTCCTTCCTTCCTTCCTTCCTTCCTTCCTTCCTTCCTTCTTCTGTTTCTTTCTTTCTTTCTTTCTTTCTTTCTTTCTTTCTTTCTTTCTTTCTTTCTTTCTTTCTTTCTTCTTTCTTTCTTTCTTTCTTTCTTTCTTTCTTTCTTTCTTTCCTTTTCCTTCCTTCCTTCCTTCCTTCCTTCCTTCCTTCCTTCCTTCCTTTCCTTTTTTGGAGTGGGACATGGAGAATGGGAATGATGGTATGTTCTCTGTCCCAAAGAGATGAGGAAGCAGGCTACTTAGGGCAGTTACATGGAAAAGAAAATGCACAACCGGAAAGCCAGAACTTTCTGATCTGTGGAGCTACCACATTTTAGCTTTTGGTGCACTTTTCTCTCTACTCTCCATATATCCAGGGATGGCTGAACACCTTCTGTATTGGGGTATCTTCATGCTTTTATTAACTTTTTGGTAAATGCTTACTCTGGGTTCTTGTAATTGTAAAAGCATGTCACTCTTAATAACAAATAGAGATAGATAACTGATTCTAAGTCATACCGGATTGTTAGTAAGTGCCTAAGGGATGACAATAATCCACAGCTCTTCATAACTGGTTCCTTTTGGGGGTCATTAACTGAGAGAAAATAGTAAACGGAATAGAATTCCACAAACAGAGATAAAGCAAAATGCATAAATTAAAATCTACATGAAAGTAGAATGAATAGCTTTAGTTTGTTGGGGGCCAAGAAATAAAAGCCATAAAGGAGAAATTTTATATTCCTGGAAGGGAGATTTTAAATTTCCTGAAAGGGAGAAAATTGAATTGGTGTCTTTTGTGAAGAGAGCAACAAGATGCAAAGTATGTGTTATATCCTGAAGGTTATTCCAGTTTCTGTGTGTTGACATTCTGTATGATATAAAGATGCAGTGTTTTGCAAATGTTTTATGGTCTTTTTACTGCTTTCTATGTGTTGTTTAAATTACTGAGTAAAACCGAGCATTTGTTTTAAATTTCTGACAATGAAAAAAAGCCTAACAATCATGAAGTTGTATAAATTTGGGAAAGCAGAGGAATTTTAGATTACATAAAAGAATAAACATTTATCAATGTACATGCAACGAGGCATACTAAAACAAATACTATTGAATCAAAATTCTAAACTTGTTATTTATTATACATTGCTTAATTCTACAAAGACACAGTCACTTTGTACTTCTACAAGGAAACAAATAGGTGGTAGAAGTGTGTAATTAATTTATCAAATCTATAATCTGAGAAATAATCACAACTCTGTGTGTGTGCATGTATACTTCTCTACACACACATTGTTCTGGAAGCAGAATGTCACATAAATTTAACACAATACTTGGGGTAAGGAAACAAAGTGGCAATGGTAAGAAGTAACATGCTCCTTAGTAATTTTTATCAATGCTAATTTTGCTAACTGAGAGACTGAGAATAAATGAAGATTCTCATGATGAGATTAAGAATGTTAAGCTTCAGGGGTGCCTGGGTGTCTCAGTGGGTTAAGCATCTACGTTTGGCTCAGGTCATGATCCCAAGGTGCTGGGATCCAGCCCTGCATTGGGCTCTCTGCTCAGCAGGGAGTCTGCTTCTCTCGCTCACTCTTCCTCCATACTCTCTCTCTCCCTCTCAAATAAATAAATAAAATCTTAAAAAAAAAAAAAAGAATGTTAAGTTTCAGAAAAAGCTAAAATGTAATTGGTAGATAGAATGACAAATTGTCCAATTACCTAAACTATGGCTTCATTCTATCTTGTTTCCTCCTTCTGTTCATTCTCTACGCCACAGCTCCTGTCAGTCAGGTCCTCTCCACTCCCCTCTCACTTTCCAAATTCAAGAAATAGCACCTTGGTTTTGTCCTCTCCATTTAGTAGAAGTAATGCAATTCTGTTATTAGCCCCAGAAAATGGCAATAATCCTTTGAGCTTAATAAATCCTACACTTTGATTTATTAGACTATCCTCAAATAATCTAAATTTTCCTTGCCATCTGTTTCTCACCAGGACTCATCTAGAGTAATAGACTATGATATCATACATCCATGGCAATTTAAGTAATTTGGTCAATTAGGACATCAAATAAATTTGAAGAAAAGTTATTTTTTTTAATGGTTCTAAGAGAAAATATAAAAGAAATAACAGAATAAAATATAAGAAAATCTATAATTTCTGTGAAGAATATTTTGGCTTACTATTTGTATTATAAAGTGCCAAAACAAATATGACATTCCGAGGTACAACTTAAATTTAGGAAGATAACATTATCCCTTTTTGTTTCTATGACTACCTTTTTAATAGGGTGGGAATTTCTTCAAATATGGTATTTTCCCTCCACTTCAATGAGACTAGTCTTTTGATAATCCTACATTTCCCAACCAGTGCCCTATTTATCCTATAGGTACCCTTTTTAGAATAAGTCTAGGGGTGCACATATGTTTTAATCCTTACATTTACTTCGAAAGTTGAAAAATATTTTGACTTCAATCAATATAGTGAATTTATAGTTCAAACCCTACCTTTCATTCCATTTTAAAAATTGTCCAAACTTTTATAGCTATATCATGAAATGATTATCCAAATGGCCAAGAAGCATATAAAAGGGTGCCAAATGCCAACAAGAAGATATAAATTAAAACCACAATGTGATAGCATTATACATTTACCAGAATTCCTAATGAAAAATATCCAAAAAACTATCAAGTGTTGGCTGGAGTGTGACACACCTTTATTTTCATTCTGATATCTTCCTATTCCCTTCTCAGATTAAGCCAAATGAGGGAGGGATTTTTTTTTTCTCTTTTTAATCTTTACCATCATGATAGTGTCAAGAGCATACTGAAATTAGGGACCATACTTGACCATGTTCTAAATGACTGACAGCTTCCTTTGTTTGGGACATAAATTCATTTCTCATACAAAAACACACATAGAAACACAAAAAGCTACTCCTGACAAATCTTGTTGCTCTGGATGTCATTTTATTTAATTGCAAGTGAAGTAAGACAATAATGACAAGGTGAATGGAAACACTGTATGATACCTAGAACTGAGAGATCAATCCAAGAAAGGACTTGAAAGGGGTTTACACCTGTTGGAGAAGATATGGTTCAATTTATCCTATAGTAAGGAACCTCACTTGTTTGGTCAGTTCAAAGATGGTCTAAAGTTACTGGGTAATCAATAGACCACCTGAATAGCATAGGTGGTGGAAGAAGCAATCAACCACCAGTGGTATGATGTGAGCTTTCAGCGGGAGTCCAGGAGAGGGCAGGAAGCCTTCATAATGTGGGGATATGTGGGGGTTGCAGAAGGAATGTCAGCCCCACACGTGACCCTCCAGGCCTACCAGCAGCTGCCTGTGGGCTCTATTGAGGTCTACAGGACCCTCAGGGGCTCTAGTCTCCAAGTGAGGAGGTAACGAAAAGGTGAACATCAGACTGAGGCTGCAAGTTCAGAGGGACCAGATTATTGGCCTGCCAGATTCCACCAGATGCTCTCACACCCACACAAGTGTACCTTCTCACTCTCAAAATGGCAGAACAAAGTCTTTTTCCTGCAATGTCCTTCCTGAGAATGCTTAACATCCTGCTCATTGTAAAGGATCGATACTTTAAATAATTTCTTTATTTATCACAAAGCACATATTGAGGGTACACTCAGAACCGAAGGGCAATAAATTGGGAACTGAAACAGGAGGCCATCCAACATTCTCAATCCTTTGTCAGTGTCAACTTGTAGGCAGCACCAGACCATATAGTTGTACTATGCTTGCCTGCTGGTTAGAACCAGTTTTTCCTTTGGTAGCTCTAAAGGGTTAAAGGAGAGAAGGAAAAATAAAGGATGAAAGCAAAATGAAGACAGTAGATATGTATTAGTTAGCAAGGGATACCATAGCAAACTGGGTGACTAAATCAGGAGAAATTTATTTTCCCACAATTCTGGAAGCTAGATCAAGTTGTTGGCATGTCTGATTCCTCCTTAGGTTTCTCTCCTTGGCTTGTAGATGGTGGTGTTCTCTCTGTATCTTCACCTGTTCTTCCTCCTGCTCCATGCAAATTTGTGTCCTAATCTCCTCGTTTTATAAGGATACCAGTTTTATTGGATTAAGGCCCTTGTATATGACCTTTTTTTGCCTTCATGAGCTCTTTAAAAACTCTATCTTGAAATACAATTACATTCTGAGGTACTAGGGATTAGTGTTGCAACATATGAATTTCGAGGGGATGCAATTCAAACAGTAACAGAATAGTAACTATTTCTGAAGTGATAGAAAATTGTTCTGTAGCAATTTATTTAATATATACTCAATAATTCAGCTACCAACTCATTGTCACTCTGACATCATCCTAAGTATTGGAATTTTCATCCCCAATTTCAATCCTGCTGTCCCGGTGAGAAGTGGCTTAATGACAGCCATACTTTCACTGAACTAGTTAGTATTCCATTACTTTTAGTCATTTTCTTTTAAAAATTACTTTTAGTTTATTTTTAAATTTATTTTCCTCAAAGAGTGGAAAGATGTTTCCAAACAGTATTCAACTAGGATTGAAAAAGGGCAAAAATCAATCTTATTGATCTTCATTATAAAAATATATGTCTATAATGTTCAGAGTACTGAAAGGAATGAAAATACAATTAAAATTATCTTAAAGTAATACATAAAATAAAATGTTGGATTTAAGCATAGGCATAATATGGGCAAATTATGAGAGCTTTGTGGAAATATAAATTAGATAAAAATAATTTTACTAATGTAACAATCAATAGTTAATCATTACAGAAGAAAAATATCTTTTCTGCATTTCTGATTTCCATCATAAGGAAACTTACATAAGTAGTACGTCCTTCTTTCTTCATCCCATAAAACTTCCATTGGAAGTAGAGAGAGTTAAATTTTTGTTAATATCTATTGGTCCTATGGCTGGAGTTAATCTTTCATAGGCTCTGAATAAAGAGTATTTTATCTCCTTCTTGCCCTTTCTTCAGAGCACACTGAGAAGTAGTTGCCCAAATAACTATTTTTTATTTAGGGATTAAAACTTTCCTTATGGTGGAATGTTCCAAGATTTTGCAGGAGTAAAAAGTCAATAAGATTGTTTGTCTCTTAAGCTTATCACTAACTGTAGTGTTTATCAGTATTCGAGAGATTTTTTTTTCTCTATAGACTATTTTGTCTATTTTTTCACTATCTTAGAATTCAAATGGGGAGAAAAATCGCCATTTATGTACTTTAGGTTCCTAATAATTATCTACTATTCCTTTCATCCTGAAGCTAAAATAAAAATGAAGAGATTTATAATACATACAATTTAACAACAGACTTTAGACATTTACTGAGATTAAGCCTTCATTTTAGTCTCTACTATACTACTGGGGCACTCTGAAAAAAAAAAAGAGAAAGTTGCAAAGCATAAAAATGATATGCTTTCTCTTCTCAGAAAATGTGAAACATGTATAGTTCTCCTTTAAATGGAAATGGAGTTAGTGAGGAATGCAATTTTAAATCAGTTAATTGTAGATGTCTCTAGATTATAAAATGAGAATTTTTAGTTTTAGAGATATATACATAGGTTTTTCTACAGAATGTAAAGTCTTTTTTGTCTAATTATGCAGCAATTCTTACCATTTATAAATGCTCAAAGCCTTTCACTGCTTTTCCCCCCACAATAACAGCATTTCATTCAGAATTTGCAAGACAAGATTTCTTTCAAAATAGAGTTTAGTAGTACTAGGGTCTTTTGGCAAATGTGTTCCAAATGTTGCTATAACCACACTTGGAATTGTTTAAAGTTTGGTCACCAAAAACATTTGTAGGATGGTTGCTTAACAAACATTTGATAAAATTATTTTAAGTTTTCCTGTTATGATTCCCTAAATATAATCTGCTTTTCCCCCAATGATGGTTATCTCCTTAATTTACCTTATACATTGTCATTTATACAATTTTGTCAATTATAATATACCAAGTAGGTAGGAAGAACATAGGGAATGTCCCAAATTAATCACTTAATACAGTCTTCAGTAAATTGCCCCAAATTCCTTTCTGTGAAAAAATAATAACAGAGCATTTATAATGTGCTCAATATGTTTAGAGCTCTGCATAAATTTATACAATTTCTGATTGACATATTCATTTAACAAGACCATTTAGTCTAATCTCTTCACTATAAAGGTGAGAGAATAAAAAGCAAAATATACTAGGGATTCATAAAAAAAATCCCCAAATTAAGAACATTGATAATACCAAATGCTATGAGGATATGCTCATTCATTGCTGGTGGGAATGCAAAATGGTACAGCCACATTGGAGGAGATGTTGGCAGTTTTTTTTTTTTTTTTTAAGATTATTTATTTATTTATTTGACAGAGATAGACAGCCAGCGAGAGAGGGAACACAAGCAGGGGGAGTGGGAAAGGAAGAAGCAGGCTCCCAGCAGAGGAGCCCGATGTGGGACTCGATCCCCGAACGCCGGGATCACGCCCTGAGCCGAAGGCAGACGCCTAACGACTGCGCTACCCAGGAGCCCCTATGTTGGCAGTTTCTTAAAAAACTAAACATATTCTCACCATACAATCCAGTAGTCGTACTTCCTGATATTTACCCAAAAGGGTTGAGAATGCATTTCCCCACAGAAACATGCACATGGATGTTTACAGCAGCTTTATTCACAACTGAAAATATGATACAACAAAGATGCTCTCTAGTAGGTGAAAGGATAGACTGCGTTGCATGCAGGCAGAAAACGAAATACTATTTGGTGCCAAAGAGAAGTGAACTATCAAGCCATGAAGAGGCATGGATGAACCTTACATGTATATTATTAAATTAAAAAGGTCCATCTGAAAAGACTGCGTACTGTATGATTCCAACTGCATGAAATTCTGGAAAAGGAAAAACCAGGGAGACAGTAAAAGATCAGTGGTCCCCAGAGATTAAGAGGAGAGGAGCAATGAAGCTACCCTGTGTGACATGATTGTGATGTCTACTGCAACAAGTATGCTATACTAGTTTTACATGTCATTATGGATTTGTCAAAACCTACAGAATGGCCAACACCAAGAGTACTATAGAGACTCTGGGTGATAACAATGTGTCAGTGATCGTCCATCAGTTGTAACAGACCAACCACTCTGGTGATGGGTGCGGATAACGGGAGAGGCCATGCAAGAATGAAGGCGGTGAATATGTTGAACTCTCTACCTTCTCTTCAGTTTTGCTAGGAACCTAAAATGGTTCCTAAAACTTTTATCAACAGAACAAGAACAACAACAACAAAGAGTAGAGGACGGTATTAGATAAAAAACAAAAAACGAAGTAATGTGTGTGCATTTTCGGACCTGTTTCCCTACCCTCCATACACCTTCTTCAGTTCTGCTACTTATAACATTAAAACATATTCATAGCATGTTCATTCACATTCTATGTTATAACGTGAGAAAGAAGGCTGCACGCCAGGAATGCTGGGAGCAGCCTGGGTCCATAGGATTGAGAAGTTCTGGGTTACCTGTATTTAAACTTCTAGGTTAGAAAGAAAAAGACTTTTATCTTGTTTGATATGTTTTTGTTTTATTACCTAGTTTAAACGTTACCAAATACCAAAAAGCTATTGATTTTTCAGGCAATAGATGAACCCATTTCTCTTCTGATGCTTTATATATATTGAAAGTTTAATGTGCTTGCTTATCAAAAAGCGTCCCCACAAGTGTGGTTTAAATGTTAACATCGATTTAATCAACCCAGGTCCCTATTGTACACCATATATATCTTCATTAAACCTTATCACACTTTTGGAGTAATTATTTTTTACTCACTTGTCACCCATTTTTCTCCTTCTTTAATCGAAATATCTAATAAAAATACTGGTTGTCTTACTCATGTTTTCATTATCAGAGTAACTGACACATAATTGGGATTAAAAAAACAACAAAAACGTTTGAATTAAATAATCATTATTAAGCAGATGCTAGGAGTAGAGTGCTAGATAGATTAACAGGACAACTAAAGAAAGCAGAAATTAAGTCATGTTTGAAAAAGTATTTTATCTATCTGGACAAAATTAGTCATTAGCACGAGCAAGTGAATAAGGTACATGACCTCGGACCTGACATGGGACTAATGGTACAGACGTAACTGTGAATATGGTCCCAGCTGAAGTCTTGAGGATACAGGGGGTTTGAGCTTTCCATGTCCCACTGTATAGAACATGGCATGCAATTTCCCTCCTCACTTACGAGGTTCTATTCTTGGTTTAAATTTCTTTACCACCAAATCAGCCTGAGTGGCCCTTTGGAATTTAAAGATGTGCTAACTTTTTTCCAGACTTTGTATTTACTCTGGTTATTTGCATTTCTATATTCTGCTCAGTGTTGTTTTTTTTTTAATTAAAAAAAAATAATCATAGTGCACACAGTAACTATAATATTTAGAATCACCCTGTAGCCTGTTTTCAGTATTGCTCCTCTCATGTAATTTTGGAGACTGCATAGCTCCTTATTCTGTAATGCACATCTCATGCTAGATCAAAATCTTCTTGCCCTTGTGCAGTAGAGGTGCTGAGGCCCTGGCTACACCTGACTGGACCTTTTTCATGTAGGACTTATGGAGAGATATAGATATAGATATAGATTTAAAAGTACATATACATATCTATTTGTATAAATAATTATGTGTACACCTAAAATGTGTATTTAAAATATGAACACTTTGCATACACATACTTTATACATGTGTGTGTGTGTGTGTGTGTGTGTGTGTGGCTGTATGTTTCTTATATAGATCATCACAGGTGTGCTTTATTGTTGATTTTGCACTTTAGGAACAAATGTTTTAAAATTTATGAAAGAAAAATGGTATGAGCATGTTCCATTTCTTATTTCAAGAAGATACTAAGAAATACTATCTTTGGATACTGATATTCTTTATTGAACCAAACTAGTTGTTCTGCTACCTAATCTTTTCCTTCTTCCATCAGATAACTTCATTTATTTTAAAGAATGAATGAAGAAAGCTGCTGTTACTGCAGACAGCTCAATCTATAAAATATTGGAGAAGATTTCTTCTCTCTGGTGTGAATAAGATTACAAAATGAGATTCACTATAAGCCTTATTTTTCATAATGGTCTTAAATGGAACAGATGGTGGTTTAGTTCTACTACTTTATGTTTGACACATAAAATCATGTAATTTTTATATCGATCTTCCTCTTTAAGGTAGAATATGTTAAATTATTAATATAATTTTTCTTGTTTATTTCTTTAAATCTTCTCACAATTATAAATTTGGTGTTTGTAATATAAAGCATGATATTTTGTAATTTAAAAAGTCTGTTATGCTCAAATATTTTCCATTGAATTTTGTATGCAAAACTCAATTTCATTATTTTTCTTAATATAAACAAAAGAATATGTTGGATTCTGCCAACTAATCATAATTAATCATAAATGTAACCATAGTGAGTCACCATCGAAGTTTCCCTGTGTTAGCACACTAGGATGAATAATAAAATGAGAACTTACATATTCCATAAAATTCTCTTAGGTGTGTTATTCAGTACCTCAAAGCTCTATAGTTTATGATCTTTTTAAAAATGGAGCTCTGATCATGTCAATACTCTGCTCAGGGGCGCCTGGGTGGCTCAGTCGTTAAGCATCTGCCTCCAGCTCAGGACATGATCCTGGCATTCTGGGATCGAGCCCCGCATCAGGCTCCTCCTCTGGGAGCCTGCTCCTTCCTCTCCCACTCCCCCTGCTTGTGTTCTCTCTCTTGCTGGCTGGCTCTCTCTGTCAAATAAATAAATAAAATCTTTAAAAAAATACTCTGCTCAAAAGCCAAAAATAGCTCCACATTTCCCCGAAGAAAATACAGTCCCACCCTCTGTTTTGTCCCCCACTCACTTCCTCAATGAACATATTTCTTTTTCACTTTTCCCCTCGCATTATACTACAGCCATATGGGTCCCTACCCAACCAAACACCATGCTGTCCTATAGCATTTGCACTGGTTTTTCCCTTGGTTAATTAGCATTTCTGTGAAATTTGCTGCTATGTTGCCTTCACGGTGAGGTCCTGTTTATTTAGGGGCCAACTGGGTGGTGGTTGTTTCTTTGTCTTCCACCCCAAGTAATCTCCTTCCCCCTGATATCCTAATTTACCATGGCGATAATCCAACTACAGTTGCTCAGAGTAGCCTCTTCACATTCCTTTGTATTTCTGCAGCATCAGTTGTAATGTCTCCTCTTTCATTTATAATTTTGTTGATTTGGCTCCTGTCTCTTTTTTCCTTGGTTAGCCTAGCTAAAGGTTTGCACATTTTGTTTACCTTTCCAGAAATCAACTTTTAGTTTTGGTTATCTTTTTTATTGTTTTCCTGTCCTCTGTTGCATTTATTTCTTCTGTAATCTTTATTATTTCTTTCATTCTGCAAACATTTGACTTAATTTGTTCTTTTTCTAGTTCTTTGACGCATAGAACTAGTTTATTTGAGATCTCTTTTGTTTCTTAAGGTAGGCATTTATTGCTATAAACATCCCGTAAGTTTTAGTTACATTGTGTTTCCATTTTTGTTTCTCTCAAGGTACTTTTTTAAAAAATTTCCTCTTTAACTTTTTCTTTGAGTCACTGGTTGTTCAAGAGAATGTTGTTTAATTTCCATGTATTTACGAGTTTTTCAGTTTTCCTCTTGCTTATTTCCAGTTCCATGCCTTTGTGGAGTATCAGAGAAGATACTTGGTATGATTTCAATCTTCTTGAATTTATTAAGACTTGTTTTGTGGCCTAATACATGTCTATCCTGGGCAATGTTTCATGTGTGCTTGAGAAAAATGTGCATCCTGCTTTTGTCAGATAGAATGTTCTGTATATGCCTAATAGGTCAATTTGTTGTATAGTGTTGCTCAAATGTGCTGTTTCCCTATGGATTCTCTTTCTGGATGATCTATCTAGGGATTTGTCATATTTGTTTTATTTTCAGACTACGCAAGTGTGTTTTAGGGAGGAAGGTCACAGACATAAAGTGACATTCTCATTATCAAGAGCACATATTATTTTTTTTAAGTACATATTATTAAGTGATGTTAACCTTAAACCCCTGGCTGAGGTAATGTTGTTAGTTTTCTCCACTATAAAGTTACTCTTTTTTCTTCGTTTTCATACCATATACTTTGAAAGGAAATAATTTTCATTTTCTTTTTCTTCATTTTCATACCATACACTTTGAAAGGAAATCACTGTGTGCAGATTACCCTTAGGAAGGAAGGGGTTATACTATACATTTTTGAAAGCAAATTATCTACATAAATGATTTGAAATTTTCATGCACAAATTTGTCTCTACTTTTCTCCATTTATTTATATTTTCAAACATTTATTTATATCAGTGGGAATTTTTTTACTTTGACTTATAATTCACAATATTTTATTTGTTGCTTACAATGTTCTAAATTTAGTCATTGGGAGCTCTTTTTGTTGGCTCTTATGTCCCTTTGACATTCCCCCATCATTGTCAATTCTCCTTCTTACCCAACTTCCTGACGTTACTGGATGCTCCAGGCTCATCCCATCTCTTCTCTGCCATGCTCTTAGAATCAGAGAAAGCCATTAGAAATCAACATCTGAGAATTAAGTGTGCTCATTGTTCTGAAGTGTCCTTGTTCCCACAGTTTTCACGTGAAAGAGGAAGGGAAATATGTGTGTGGATAGATCTATATACATATGCATAGTTTTCAATGTTGCATTATGCAATCAGCTGCATCTATTTAAACTAAACATGAGCTTATACTCTAATCCATATTTTCAAAAATCTCATGGATCAAAGATATTGTAAGGATAAACAGAAAATACATAGAATTGAATAAAAATATAAATACTACATACCAAAACTAACTAAATTCAGCCTAAAGCAACACTTAAAGGAAATATATGTAACCTTCATCAATGCATCCATCTACCATTGTTTTATGTGTTCCTCTGTTTAGAAACAACCTATTTAATATTTTTGTTAATTTGTCATTAATTAACTCGTTGCTGGGCAGCACGATAACTCGTGTCTAGACACAGTTTATCTGACATGCAATTTCCCCTGTAAGTCCTATTTAGTCTTCCTGAACTTAGAAACACGAGACTGCATTTCAAACACTACGACTTGGGGACATTTTGAACACGACAACTATAAAACACACACACACACACACACACACA